>NC_141539.1:145057500-146257500 GCF_021556685.1 Rattus norvegicus
TTCTGGTATTTGCAAGACAGCATGAAGGTAACAGAGAGAGGAAATGAAGTTAGACCTACCTAGATTCCTGGCCTCCCTTAGTTTATAGACAAACTGAGTAAGGTCTGAGTAGTCATAAGGATGGGTCTTTTTTACAGTGATGTTTGTAGTTCTCATCTGTCATCATGAAGATAATGAATGACAGTATTCCTCATCCTCCAGTTTAATGTGTAAGCCAAGAAGTTCATGAAATGTCACCAAACCTGAGTATTCAGGAGATTCACTACATGGCTAGCTCTAGCTTGAACAGATGAGCAATCACCACAGCCAAGCCAGCCAATATCAGCATCTTGTTCTCCCTCCACTCTTGCCAAGTGTAGAAGCAAGGACCAAGCCAACTCAAGTCAGTCATCGGGTTCTCCAGGGAGGGAGTGAGGATTAAAAAGAAAAGGACAATTAGACAACACTGTAGCGTGACCCCAGCCTGTTCTGAGGCTGAAGCAGGTTTACTTTTTCCTCAGTCTGCTTTTATACCATTTTAATTACATGCAAACAATAAGATCAGCTCTAGGTTAAGGAACAAACCAGGCAATAAACACATAGTCAAGGAACAAACAAGGCCTTATCAGGATGACAAAGATATTTGAGCCTACTTCCCTGTCCTAGCCCAAAGCCAAGTGCTTGCCTGAAACCTTCTTCTCTTTTCTACCCCAGTGTCAAATTCCTGCCAAGTTTCTAGAAGAGATTCCAAAAGCTCTCCACAAATCAAATACAAGTACTTCTGGTCCTTCCTTTCCAGGAAGCAGGTGACAAAGATCATCTGTGAATCGACAGGTCTCATTATTCATTAAGTAGTAGATCAGTGGGAATCCCAGTGCCTCACATGACTGGAGGGCATCATTCACCTAGAGCACTTTCACACTCATACTGGAATCTCTGTCTAGGAGTAACCAAGAGATGCTAAAAGTGTAGAATCACAGACCCACCTATGGGTGGTGACAAGATCTCCAGGCCATTTGTGCAGAGTCAAGCTTGAGCCAGCCAAGCTTGACTAAACTATAATGTAGAAGAACTCTCTCCTGATGCTATCCAGTTCTAAAGATCTCTCCTTTAAGCCCTTTGGGAACATTTCTTTTTATGCATAGAAAGAAGTAAGCCATGATAGACACTTGCCTATTTTCCTAGGAGAAGGCTTAATCCTCTGGTTGTCACTGCTTCCTGTTCACTGAGATCTCTAAGATGGGACAGTTCAGACTTGAGATGGTTAGTCACACCTGACAGAAGATCCAGCCATCCATTTCTCTGATCCCCACATTTCCTTCTAAGATATGGAAAAGGAAAGGTCTGCTGGGCAGAGGTTGACTCCTATCTACAAGAGACTCAATTCTGTCTTTCTAAATATTTCCCTCTCTCCTCCATTTCCCACTTATGCCTCTTTCTTCCTCCTGCCATCTTTCTTCTCCTGGCTTCCTCTTACAGTCTATTACCAGTAAGCCAGAGGGACAGGTCACTGGAAAATACTCCTAGGGAGCCTTAAGCAGTAGGATCAAGCAGCATCCAGACACACATACTCCCCTGCCTTTTCTAGCACTGCTATATTCTGGATCCATTTTGACTGACCTTGGCTGTGGCCTTTGGAAATCAAGAAAGAAGAGGAACCCCTTTGGTCTTTATTACCTTTAAAGTAATCTTTAAAAAGGAAAAAGAAAAAAGAAGAAAAAAAAGAAAAAAAAGTCTTCCATGTATCCCAGCACAGTTTACCAGAGATGGGGCAGGTATTTGAGAAGGCTTCTTTCGTTCAGGACACTTCACAGGCACCAGATGTTTGACTAGAGTGGGAGTCACTTCGTCCCCCAATAGCTTAGTAAAGCAGCTATCATAGTTGTTCCCATTTTACAGATGTAGACTCTGAGGCAGTCAGTTAGTAATTTACAAAGTCACCCAGGAAAAAAAGTGGCATCTCTGGGGCTGGGACTCAGGAGCTACACATTAGAGATCCATGTTAACCTGCTTCTGGAGCCTTTCTCTGAAATTTACCAGGAAGGCTGCCTGATCTGGGTGTTTCTCCCCTGGCACTTCCCATCCTAATTGCATTACCATTCCCTATAGAACTCCTTTCTGCCTGCTGAGAAACAGACTTTAAATCATGAAAACTGTGTATGACTGTATGCGGTTCCTTGCTCAGTAGACCAACTCAGTTTACGGATGAGAGAAAGAAGCATTCTCACTAACTCACTCTCCATCGCACTCACACTGATAAGCAAAACAAACCAACCAGGCAAAATGAGATAACCTGGTAAATGCAACCACAGAGAAGCAGTCACCCATTGTCTAAAGGGTAAGATTTTCAAAATGGAACCAATTACTCTTGTTTCCTGTTCTCAGCCACAGTTCCTTGCCCAGGGTACAACAAGCATACTGTTTACAAAGCACTTGCACAGATGTCTACTCCTTGATTTTACAGCACCCTAAAGAGGCTGAAAGACTTGCCTAAAATAACACACAAAGTAAGTGGCAGCATTGAGGCTGCAGTCTGTCCCTTGAGGTGAAGAGCTAAGCAGGCTAGCTTTAGCTCTGTTCCTCAGTGATAAAAGTAGACTGGGAGGTAGCATGAGAAAGAACATCAGACAATAAATTTGGAAATGTCTAGTCACACAGAATTAACAGCTTGCAAGGAACAAGGGCTTCACCAGGCACCAGATGCTTGCCTAGCAATGTCACAGAGTGGGATTTGTTTAGTCCCTCCAACAACCCCTGAGAAGCACAGTGGAATTCCCAGTTTTGGATGAAGAAATTGATGAAAAAGTTCGATAATTTTCCAGACTCATCACTCCAGCAACTGGTAGAGCTCAGATTCAAACTGGAACATCTGGTTCCAGGGCTGTTCCATAATCATGGAAGAATTCAGATCTGACTGTTTGACAGAGAAGCCAAAAGCATCAGTCCCCCAGGGAAGAAGGAGAGGATACAATGCACTTGTTGTGAGGAGAAATATTAGCACAGCACTCTCATGTTAAGAGATTGGAAGATAACGGAACTAGGCACTATGTGTCAGGCAGAGACATTAGTGGAAAATAATGCAAAGTCACTTATAAAAGATGTAATGTTAACTAAATGGGCCTTGATTATTTTAAGATTCCTTCCTGGGAAGAGTCTACCTCTGCTTTTTAATGTCAGAAGGAACTCTAATAAAACGTCTTTTCTCTTAAAATGAATTATTATGGCTAGGAATATATGTCACATCCTAGAGTGCTTCTCTAGTATGCATGAGGCTCTGGTTTGATTCCAGACTTGCATAATACCAAGCATACATGGTAGTACATACCCATAACCCCAGCACTCTGAAGGTAGAGGTGGAATGATCAGAAGTTCAAGATCAACCTTAGCTTTATCCTGAGATCAAGGCCAGCCTGTGCTACATGAAAACCTATTCATCACTCAAGGTATTTTTTAAATTACTTTTAATAATTTAATTTAAATTAATTCTATCAACTTACATGATCTAAATACTTTATGTCAAGTTCTATATCAAGTGATATTGTGGCTTGAAAGAGAAAATAAGACAATCAACAAGAAAAGTTATAGGGCCCCAAACGTATAGGGCCCCAAACGTCTAAAGCTCTCAGTGCAAGAATTGATAGCTGTGACAAATTATTAAATGAGTCTATAGTTGATAAGTGCTGGGAGTTCATAACAAAAGATAATGCCCTTCAGACCGTTGTGAAGAAAACCTTTGTCATGGAGGAGTTTGAGTCTGGAATTGGAGGATACTAAAAATAGGGACAGCTGTAGAGCTGTAGAAGAGAGGAGTGTCGGAGATGGAGCGCTGTGAGCACACGTTTAGATGAAAGAAAGTGCTAGAAATGCACATTTGCGGGGAACGAACTCAAAGTCTCATGGCATCTGGCATTATTCCAGTGCTGACCCTCTTGTTTCATCATGGCTGCTATAGAGAATATTTGATGAAGTACCCTAGCACTGTACTTCATCTGTCCACTATGGCCTGCCTGTGTTGTCATTGAAAAAGTGTCAAGAAATTGGTAATGCCTGACCTATCATCTTCTCCAGGGCTCACTGCACAAAGATAATAATCTTTCTGGAGTCCAGAATTGAATGGAAAGGGGAAACTTGAGTGCAGGCCTCTCTCTCTCTCTCTCTCTCTCTCTCTCTCTCTCTCTCTCTCTCTCACACACACACACACACACACACACACACACACACACACACACACACACATATACACACACACAGTGAGCAATTGCCTCAGGTTCCCATTGCCACAACTAGACTTGCTCTCACCAAAATGTCTTCCTTGACAGAAGAATTGTGAGACAAAACAAATCCCTCAAGTTGTTTTTTGTTGGCTTTTGTGACCCTCAACAACAAAAGGAACAAATACAGTTCCCCGATGGTCTGTAGTCATCGAAAGCTCCAGTCATCTTGGATTCCAGGACAGCCCCCTGACTCCCAGTATGAAAGCTAATATTCACATAATAATCACCCTGGGGCAGAAGTAGTAACTCCTGAGGATCGGGTTGGCTTCTCAAACAAGAGTTTCTTGGGACCTGGAAGAAACAAAGCTGAGACATTGATTGGTGGGATCACATGTTGACTAAGAGGCTTAATTTTGTATATCTCTCCCCACTCCTTCCTCTACCTACCCTAAAGCTTCCATCAGTTCCCCAAAGGCAAGTTGGGGTCACTGGATTCATCTGTTTATTCCTTTTCACAAAACCTTGATTGAATCTCCTTTTCCTGCTTTTTACCAGTGACTCTTTAATCTGGTTTATTGTGATGGGGTGCCTGAGCCTAACCTGTTGGAGCTGCTAAATCCTGAAGTCCTATCCTAAAATTCTCTTGAACTGAGCAATGAAACCCTTTGACATCCTCATACCTTTTCTTCCCCTCAGCAGATGTCTCCTGCTTTGGTTTCATTCAAAAGTATACTTATTTATGGCTGAGTATGGTGGCACATGTCTGTAAAATAGAAAGACTCAAATAATAGTTATAAATAATAATTATTTATGTACACATTTATGTATATATTTATATACTATACATAATTTTATACATTTAGTATATGGTATAGTATATTTTTAAATAATATAAAAATGTATCTATTACATATATGTTATTATAACTATATAAATCTCAAAGTAATAATTATAATAATAAATGCCTAGTCCGGCATGTCATCACTGAACATTCCGCCCTCTTTTATTCTGAGAGAGGTATGCTAATGGGTAAAGTCCCATGTTAATGGACAGTATGGTAGCTTGAATGAGAATGGCCCTATATGCTCGTGTACTTGAATGTTCATTTTTCCCTTACTGGACTTTATAGGAAGGATTAGGAAGTATGGCCTTATTAGAAGAGGTGTATCCTTGTTGGAGGAGGTATATTTCTGGGAGTGGAATTTGAGGTTTCAAAGGCCTATGCCAGGCTCAGTCCACCTACTCCACCCCCACCTCCACCTCCTTGCAGATCAAATGTATATTCTCAGTCTAGTCATGCTCTAGTGTTGTGTCTGCTTGCCCTTACGGTCATGGACGAGCCTTCTGACACTGTAAGCAAGCCCCCAAATAAATGATTCCTTTAATAAGTTGCTTTGGTCATGCTATCTCCTCATAGCAAAGGAACTAAGACAGATAGTATGTAAAAATAAAATTAGTCTCGGATATAGAGGGGGTAATACCCAATAAAATGGGAATAACAGGAGACCAGGAAGGCAATGTTGAGGTGACAATTGATTAAAGGAGATGAAGAAATGTGTCACTAGGGGAAAAAATTTCCAGGCATGTGGACAGGCAAGTGCAAAGTCCTAATGTAAAGACAAGTCCTGATGGAGGTGGAAAAGGAAGCAAGTTACTGTGGCTGAATAGGATGGGCAAATAGTAATGAAGTCAGATAGGTGGGTAGGGGAGGTTGTGAAAGCCTTGGTGCAGATATTAGAGCCACTGAGAGAAAGGTGAGCAGCCAGGGGATGATTTGTGTGGAGAATTGTGACACAATATGAAACCTATTAGTCTTTGTCTTGTTCTGTCATAGAGCTCTTAAAAACCTTTGGCATTTCCTGAGTGACATGAATGTCTTTTGTTGTTTATAATGAGTCTGTTTTGATCACATTTAGAATTATGCAAATGAGGTGATTTAAGACTCTGCTGCAGAATGAGGCCAATCACCAGGAAGACTAAGTGATTACAGGTTTAGAGGGTTGTATTGTCAGCCAGCCCTTCCTACCAGACTAGGAATAAGGAGCACAGGGTCTGAGGAATTGAGCTCCATAAAAACTCTGGCCAGTACTCAGCAATGGAGGGCTTACCTAGCACGAGTGAAATTCTACATTCAACACCATGCTATGAAGCAAAAACAAAACAGAGTCATGGAGATTGAGACATGATGACTGTTTGGTTGCTCCATATCTGAAGGTGTGGGGGAGCAGCATCTCAGAAAGAACATGAAAACACAATGCCCCGCCCTGAGTATCTCATTTTGTCCATCTTCTCTCTCCACAAAGGATCATCTGTATCCTTCCTTTGTGATACTATCTGTGATAAACCAGGTAGTACAAGTAGTATCCCAAGTACCATGATGCATCCTAGCAAATCACATAAACCAAAGCCAAGACTTATAGCCAATTTAGAAGCTCCAGTGACAACCAACTGCTTGTGATCGGCGTCTTGCAGTGCAATGTTATAGAACTGAGACCTCAATGTGAGCAATACAAAAACTATTTCAAGGTAAATCATATTAGAAGTGGCTTGAATTACAACTCAGTCAGTTGATATTTACCAGAGAATTATTTTTTGGTAAATTGGGGGGAACCCCATATGGCCATAAATTGAGAAGTGTTCTATGAGGTGTATGAGAGAAGAGAGAAAACACTGCCATTTTAAAATCCCGTTTGAAGTAATATCAGAAATTTTTAAGTTACTTTTTTTTTCAGGCTAATATAGAGAACAGGGAACAATGACAGAGAAATAGGCTCAGAAGCAACCTGCATGATTTTGTACACTTTTTGCATCTGTGTAGATCATCCCATCCTGCATACTTTATGGGCAACTGTTAGTTTTTTATGTCTAGTCTCTCCCTGCCACTCAGTGAAGCTCATATCCCTCTTTCCTGGAAGACTTTCCATCTTCTCTCTGTGAGAGGGTTCATTCTCTTACTTCCCAAAATTTCCTATTAACCACAATGCAATGCATGGTTGTATGTCTCTCAACCATAATAGAGTGCAATGCATGGTCAGATGCTGTCTTAACCAGAACATGATGCATGGTTGGATATCTCTTAACTTGCTGACTTCTTAGCTCCTTCACTACTTTTCTTCCAGTAACCTCTTAGTCTCATTATTAGGGCAAGATCTTCTCAAATTAAACCATAAAATAGTATTCTATTTTAAAATTCCAAACCCTTCTCTTTGCAGTGTTCTTCCTTACTTATGTGTTCTTCAACTTTCTGGAAAATGCCAGATTATCTGCTGGTTATAGTAACTCAGTGTGGTAACTCAATACTTCTGGGATCATTACAGCCATTGCAGACATTCTTCATAATCTGTAAAATCCACCCTTCTACCTGTTACCTCACTGACTTTGAAAATAAAATCCATCAAGTCTTGTCACCCTTGTCATCCTATGTACCACACTCAGCCTCCTCTTCCTTCTAATCCCACAGAATGAGGCTAAGGCCTTCAACTCAACAGCTTTTAACTTCTGCCTTTTCAACATACTTTCTCCAACTGTCTGTTTCCTGTCTGGTCTCTTTCCAGATTAGAGTTGCTTACCCCTGTCTTACCTTAGAAACACACACAAACAACCCTGAACGTTCTTCCCCATGACATGTCATCCATCTACCCTATATTTCTCCCTCTCCTGAAATAGTTGGGTTTTTTCTTCCTTTAGGAAGAGAACCAGTAGAGTGAATACATACTCACATGCACACTCACAAACACATGTACACATACACATATAAGCATACACACATAATTAGGGTGACTTATAGGTTGTGGTCCATCTAGTCCAACCATAGTTATCTCTCAACTGAAAGGCCAAGACTGTTGCTCAGTCTACCACGCAGGATGTCTCAGCTATTCCATCTACTGCTGGAGTCCTGAGGGATTCCTAGATCTGCTGGTCTACATTGGTATCCTGAAGAAGTAATTTCTAATACCAATGAAGGAAGGCCTCAGCAACAAGAAAGATGAACTTGCCACCAAAATGAGAACAAGCAGGCCAAAAACCAAAAGCTTCCTTCTTCCGTGTCTTTTTGTATCGACTGCAACTGGAGTATGTGAGCCAGATAGAGGGAAAGTCTTGAGACCTCAAGTGATCCAATAGAGAAAAGCCTTTACATAAGGCTTGCCCAGCCACTTGGTTTTAGTTGATACCAGAGGGAATCAAGTTAGCAGCCAAGAGTAGCCATTATACCTCCACCACTAAGTTTATTGGAGAAATGTTCTATCCCCTGCTGCCTTTGCCTCCTTCTGCTCAAATCCACCTGCACTTTATTCATGAAAGGTGACCTCTATATGTATTAATCCTCCCTCTCCAGGCATCACTACTGCATTGAGCATTAGCCAAGGGCAAACTAACAAGTTCCTGCACACCTTTTCCATTGGAGAAGACAAACTCCTACTCATCTTTCTAATTCTGTGACCTCTTCATGGGTTCAGCAAAGCCATAGCTAACATGCCCAGCTCCACATTCCATGGTAAATTGTCCTTTATGCAGCCATTGGCTCAGTTCTTAATCCTTGTTCACCTCTGTCACATTGTGTGGCGTTTCCTCACTAATGATGAACTTCCCTTGAAAGTGTTACCAGGGATATTGTAACAGTTTTGGGTTTACTCTTCTAATAAAAGAATCTACAAAACCAGACTCAAGGAAGCTCAAGGACCATTTTGTTAGAGTTTGAGAGAAAAGCAAAAGAGTAAGCAAGCTATAAATTCCAACAACTTTCAGGAGTAGGAAGATAAAGAGAAAATCCATGATTATTCAGCTAGAGTCCAGGAAAGTGGGCATGTTTATCAATAGAGTTTGGCAAGCAGCTACATGGCAGAAGAGAAGTGGGGCTTCAGAGAAAGAATATGAAAACCCAGAGGGTCAGGGTAAGCATGCTTAGACCTTGGGCAAAAGCAGAGGAGATAGAAATAAAGAAGAGAAGTGAGGTATATAGATATAGATGATATAGAAATAGACAGACAGACAGACCGACAGACAAGCAGATAGTCGATTACATTTAGACAATTAGGCAGGCTTAGTAGTGAGGGATGGTAGAACTCTGTAACCATGCAAGGGGGAGAAGATTTGGGTAAGTCTACATTATTTCATTAAAGGGATAATTATTCCTCTGTAAGTATGTCCTCAGGGGAATCAGTTTTCCTAATGGGTGGTTTCCTGGCCAAGTGAATGTCAGGCTCAGCTGAATTAACTCGTAAGGGAAGAAACAAGAGGATGTGATATTCTCATTTTGGAGCAAGTTAGAATGTCATGTCTCCACAAAAGGCCAGAAGTAAAATTCAGATTCCATTCTTTTGACCAGGAAGAAGTAGATTTCCCTCACTAGACCCCAACAAGGTCTTGACATTTTCTCCTTTTCATATAGTACTTTGAACCCTAAAGAAGGGCAGCTGTGATACTCACCTTTCTAGTATTATCAGAGAAGTGGTAGGTGGGGTCCAAAAGATGAGATGGTTCATCTTCAATGGCCTGCAAAGTTACTAATCCCTGTAACATACCTCCCAGAAAAAAATGTTGAGAGCACAGACATAGTGGCTTCACTCTTGTTGACTTTCAGTGCTTGGAAGATGACCAAGGGGACCTAGATAGATGGAGTCATGGACTATCTAAGACAGTGTTTCTCAACCTGTTGGGGCGGGAAATTGAATGACTTGTTCACAGTATTTATAAATCAGATATCCTACATATCAGATATTTACACTACAATTTATAACAGCAAAATTATACTTATAAAGTACCAAGAAAAATAATTGTATAATTCAGGATCACCACAGCATGAAGAACTGTATTAAAAGGTCGCAGTGTTAGGAACTTGAGAACCACTGATCTAAGTGGATATCAACTATAGATAACAGGCAATAAATTAAGACAGTAATTGAGTACATAGATCCAAAGATTAATGGCATTACTACTAAGACTAATAGATTAAAAGCCACTTCCACCACGACAATTTAGAGCTTAAATTCAAAAGTTGGTCACCAAAATGAATGGGTGCCTAGACTGGAGGTTTGGTTTCATCCTCACACAGCACCTAGACTGGGATGCTCACTCAAGGAAAGAAAAATAACAAGATAATGAACCAGGAACCAGAATTTTCTTGTGGCAATTCTGACATATAACAAGAACAAAACTGCCAGTGGGACCAAGGGCAAATCAAGCATCTCTTCAAGGACAAGACTCAAAACTTTGGTTTTGAAGCCTACTCTGCAACTGCCTGGCACTTTCTATCTCCTGTTCTTACCCTGTAAACATCACTAATGTTTATGCCACAGTTCTTTGTGTATACTCAAATTATTTGTAGTGTATACACGATATTCTAAGTTACATACAGTTCAGACTATATTATGAGTTTTCACCTTGTGAACATTCCAAGGTAACTGACATTTTTTTTCAGACAAAGAAGTCGATCGGAAGGATCATTTTATAATGCTTTTTATTCCAACTTCCTAGTTCTGTTTGGTTCTGTCCCAACCTATTTGAATTTACATAGCAGACTCTCTGAGACTGAGTAATTTGTAAATGAAGAAACACATTTCTCAGAGTTTGGGAGACTTAGAAGTATAATATTAAAGTGTCCTCCTGGGGCTCCTTGCTTCATCATTCCATGGCAGACAGCAAGAGGGCAACAAGGACCAAACTCCTATAACCAGCCAGTATTGCTCTAACAAATCTACTCTCTCAGCAATGACCTTAATCCACTATTGAAGGAAGAAACCTCATGACCCAGTCACCTCTATTAAGCCCACTTCCTGATACTATCAAGACAAAAGTAACTTAAGGAGAAGTGCTAGATAGTTTTATGTCAATTTAACACAAACTAAAATCACCTGAGGGAAGGAGCCTCAATTAAGAACATGCCACCATAATACCCACCTGTAGGACACTTTCTTGGTGATTAATGTGGGAGGGCCCAACCCAATGCCATCCTGGGTTCTACAAGAAAACAGTCTGACCAAGCTATGGGGAGTGAACCAGTAAGCAGTACTCCTCCATGGTCTCTGCATCAGTTCCTGCCTTCAGGTTCTCGCCCTGTTTGAATTCTAGCTCTGACCTCCTTTGATGATGAACAATGATATGGAAGTGTAAGCCATAACTCTTTCCTCCCCAAGTAGCTAATTTGGTCATGGTGTTTCATTGCAGCAAATAGGAACCCTAAGATAGGAATGAATGGTTTACCTTGGGTCATGGTTTAAGAAAGCATATAGGCCATCACAAGTGGAGGGGAGCAACCGTGGGACCTGAGGTGGCTGGTCACATTGTTGTCTTTTGTCAGAAACCAGACAGACTTAGTTAAATAACTATGGAGATGCCCTCACAGACATGCCCAGAACTGTGCTTTATACATGAGCCTAAATCCATTGAAGTTGACAGTGAGCAGCAGTTACCAAATACATGCAGTAGACCCTTTGCCCAATTCTAGTTAAGCTTATAACCTAATTGTCTATTATTGATCAGTTACATTTCTTTATATATTGTAGACTTTCTTACCAGATGAGTAATTTGCAAACAGGTTTCCCTATCATGTGAGTTGATCTTTTACTGTTGGAGTCGCTTCAAGTACACAAGTTTTAGACTATGATTTCAATGTTGTCTGCTTGATTCCCCGTTGTTTTCTCATATTTAAGAAACCACTGCTAAATCCAAGGTCATTACACCTATATTTTCTTGTAAACGTTACTTTTACTCTTTTATTAATGCAGCTAGATAGTAGTCTAGTATCTGCTCTGAATTAACACATTGCTGAGTTTGAGCCCTGGCTCCTTATTTACTGATTTTTTTTTTTTTTTTGGTTCTTTTTTTTCGGAGCTGGGGACCAAACCCAGGGCCTTGCGCTTCCTAGGTAAGCGCTCTACCACTGAGCTAAATCCCCAGCCCCTTACTGATGTTTTTTATTTAGGCAAGTTGTAATTACTTTTTCTAACCCTGTTTCCTCTTTGAAAGGGAGTGAGCTAACAAAGTACCCATCATGGTAATATAGCCATGCTCCAGTGAACTGGTATTTGCCAAACTTAACACAACATCTGGCATGTATGAGTGCTCTGTAAATGTTAGCTCTTCCAGAACTACAACAGGAGTCTTCCTCATCGCCACCGTCACATTTACTCCACGGAGTATAATTGGTGCTTGCCTGTTTCTTACAAACGATACATAATCACCACTTCATTGTTGAATGTCCATCTTCTTATCCAAGATTGTGATAATTATTTTCTAAGGTGTAGCCTTTGAATGGATTCCTATATGTCTGCATTATAGTGATCATTTCAATATGAGTCTACAAACTGTGGGTTTTTTTTTCAAGAAATAGAATTACGGCAATTTTATATTGTATTATATAAATAAGAATTTATTACAGTGATTAATTTGGAAAGAACTGTGGCCTATTTTTATAAAGTAGATAAGGGGGAAAATTACCACAATGCTTTTATATGATTATAAAGTCCATATATTTGTGGGATAAGTGACTAAAAACCAGTAGAATACTAAAGGCATAATAATTCTTCCTGAATGTGGTGGGTTATTATCCAAAGCTGCTTTGAGAATGATGATTCCACTTTCTTCCAATAAATCTGTATCATGAACCAGCACCAAGGATACTTCAAGATCAGCTTGATAAACTTAATTTCTGGTCTACTTCTGAGTCAGTAGCTCTCAAGCATCGGTTCCATCAGAACTTGAAGGTATCTGTAAGCCACAGCTGTTGAGTCCTACACCCAGGATTTCTACTCCAGTAGTCTTGGGGTGTGGCCTGAGAAATTACATTTCAAACAGCTCTACAGGTTGGGATCCACACTTTTAGATCTACTGCTGTGGTGTATGGTATATGGTTAATCAACACTGAGGATGTCCAGTCCACAGTTTTAAGTTGGCCAGCATCCAGAGAATTCCACAGGTCTGTTAAACAGCTCTTTGGACAATCTGTGGAACTCACTAATGCTGTGAAGCTTGGCTACGCCCCAGTTTTCTTGGAAAGCTCAAGGGCTCTGGAGACTCAGCTGACCCCTGAGAGTGGCCATATGGTCACCTTGCTGCCTAACTCATTAGGCAATTAATTGGTCCCTTTGGTTTGTTTTGACTTGCTCTCTCTGTAGAACAGGTTTTCTAGCTGACTTCTCACCTCCCCTCCTATCTCATGATTTCTTTGTAATAATAGATCCATTCTGTACTCTTAAGTGTATAACCATTTCAGTAATTTTATGGGAGTTATCACTAACTTTCCAGCTTCCCTCAGAGCCAACTTTTCACCCAACCAGCAACTGTTCCTTTTTTTGTTTTTTGTTTTTTTCTCCTTCTTCAGTAAATAGTTTTTCTCACCAACAAAGATAGATATTAGATTGGAATGTGACTGTCATTCTTGTTTGACGTTCAAGAATACCCCACCCCAAGCAAAATTAGTGGGCAAATTCTTCCTTAAAAGGAATGGTAGACAATGCTAGAAAGGCAGTGCTCTGTGGCCATCATTAGCCACTCTCCCTGAAACGTAAGAGAAAAGCCAGCATACAAAGAGAAATAGAGCCAAGAAAAGTGAATCAGGTTGCATCTGGATTAAGGCCACAGCAACTCCCTTTCATTCTGATTATTTGAGCCAATAAATTTCTGTTCTTATGTTAGCTGCTTGGCTTTTGACATGCCTATATAGTTCCTGAGATTAACTCTATTCAAAGATGGCTTTTCATAGGTAAAATTACTTTCATATAATACAACCAGACTATCTTATTAGGGTTATTTATCATTGTTGTGATGATGCACCCTGACAAAAGCAACCTGAAGAAAGAATTTATTTGGCTTACACTTCCACATCACTGTTCTTCGTCAAAGTGAAGTCAGAACAGGAACTCAAACGGCAGGAACCTGGAGGCAGGAGCTGATACACAGGCCATGGAGGAGTGCTGCCTACTCTTCTGCTCCCCCTGGTTTACTCAGCCTGCTTTCTTAGATGGCACTACCTGCAGTGGACTGGGCCCTCCCCCATCAATCACTAATTAAGCCAATGCCCTACAGGCTTGCCTACAACCTGATCATATGGAGACTTTTTTTTTTTTAATTGAAGCTCTCTTCTCTCAGATGATTCTAGTTTGTGTTAGGTTGACATAAAACTAACCAGCACACAGACTACTCATATTCTCCACATGAAATGTTAGCCACTATATTTTAAGACATAGTTAATTCTTATTCTAGTTTTGCAAACTGTTAAAGAAATTGGAAGTGAGGCCTGGTGGCACAGGCAAGGAATTCCAGCTACTATGGAGACTAAAGCAGAAAGATCACAAGTTCAAGGCTTACCTCAACCTCACTAGTGAAAGCTTGTCTCAAAATACCAAGTAAAAAGAAGGCTGAGGATATAGGCCAAATGTAAAGCACTTGTCAGACATGCATGAGAACCTGAGTTCAATCCTTATCCCTTCAAGAATACATACATGCAGTCATTTGTAAATAAATAATTGGATATCTCCCTTATGGGTCACAAATTTCTATAGCATTGCTTAGCCAATACATACAAATGCTGTGGTTACATTTATACTTCTCCTAATAGGTCAGTGCTCACTATATTCTGAGGAAATTAGATGCAGTTAAGGTACTTGGGACACCTGCAACAAACAAATGGCTGGTGTCTTAATTTGGTTCCTGTTCCTGTGATAAAAATACCCTAACAAAAACATTTTTAAAGGAAAATGGGTTTAGTTTAAACAGAAATAATTAGTAGGATTATCAATGAGAAGAGGAAAATGCAATCATTAAATTGCTAAACTTTCTACTTGATAAATATATTGTGAGTTTGGTATTCTCTTGATAGTTATCAATAATAACAAAACCCTGAATTTTTCAATCTTTTGGTTTCAGGTTGATTATTGGCTTAATTCAGTTGAATTTACTCAAGCCAGTATATGCATCGTTTCTTTTAAAAAAGGAAAAAAAAAACTTGATGAATTAAAAATCAAATGAATGAAGCAATCTAGTCACTCATGAGTACAGTAAAACCATAACATCATTAAGAGTGAAGCGAGTATAAGGTAACAACGAAGGTGGCCAACACTAGAAAGACCGGCTCACCGGAACTCTACTGACTGGCTAAGCGTCAATGCACTTTAGGAAACCAAAGATGAAATGCAATTTGAATGTGTTACATACTTGTCTGTGTATCTAGATGAACAAAGGTTTCCTTCCTGTATTTTGGGAAGTACAAATCTCATAGGGCTCTTTGCTGGCAAGGTAGAATGTAAATGAATTTTAAAACTTAATTTTTAAAGGTGAGAAAATAATTTGGTTTTGTTCTACTGAAAGAAAGCATAAAATGATACCTCATATTTCTGTAATGTCATTTCTTTTTTTTTTTTATTAACTTGAGTATTTCTTATATACATTTCAAGTGTTATTCCCTTTCCCGGTTTCCGGGCAAACATCCCCCTCCCCCCTCCCCTTCCTTATGGGGGTTCCCCTCCCAACCCTCCCCCCATTGCCGCCCTCCCCCCATAGTCTAGTTCACTGGGGGTTCAGTCTTAGCAGGACCCAGGGCTTCCCCTTCCACTGGTGCTCTTACTAGGATATTCATTGCTACCTATGGGGTCAGAGTCCAGGGTCAGTCCATGTATAGGATTTAGGTAGTGGCTTAGTCCCTGGAAGCTCTGGTTGCTTGACATTGTTGTACTTTTGGGGTCTCGAGCCCCTTCAAGCTCTTCCAGTTCTTTCTCTGATTCCTTCAACGGGGGACCTATCCTCAGTTCAGTGGTTTGCTGCTGGCATTCGCCTCTGTATTTGCTGTATTCTGGCTGTGTCTCTCAGGAGTGATCTACATCCGGCTCCTGTCGGTCTGCACTTCTTTGCTTCATCCATCTTGTCTAATTGGGTGGCTGTATATGTATGGGCCACATGTGGGGCACGCTCCGAATGGGTGTTCCTTCAGTCTCTGTTTTAATCTTTGCCTCTCCCTTCCCTGCCAAGGGTATTCTTTTTCCTCATTTAAAGAAGGAGTGAAGCATTCACATTTTGATCATCCGTCTTGAGTTTCGTTTGTTCTAGGGATCTAGGGTAATTCAAGCATTTGGGCTAAAAGCCACTTATCAATGAGTGCATACTATGTATGTCTTTCTGTGATTGGGTTAGCTCACTCAGGATGATATTTTCCAGTTCCAACCATTTGCCTACGAATTTCATAAACTCGTTGTTTTTGATAGCTGAGTAATATTCCATTGTGTAGATGTACCACATTTTCTGTATCCATTCCTCTGTTGAAGGGCATCTGGGTTCTTTCCAGCTTCTGGCTATTATAAATAAGGCTGCGATGAACATAGTGGAGCACGTGTCTCTTTTATATGTTGAGGCATCTTTTGGGTATATGCCCAAGAGAGGTATAGCTGGATCCTCAGGCAGTTCAATGTCCAATTTTCTGAGGAACCTCCAGACTGATTTCCAGAATGGTTTTACCAGTCTGCAATCCCACCAACAATGGAGGAGTGTTCCTCTTTCTCCACATCCTCACCAGCATCTGCTGTCACCTGAGTTTTTGATCTTAGCCATTCTCACTGGTGTGAGGTGAAATCTCAGGGTTGTTTTGATTTGCATTTCCCTTATGACTAAAGATGTTGAACATTTCTTTAGGTGTTTCTCAGCCATTCGGCATTCCTCAGCTGTGAATTCTTTGTTTAGCTCTGAACCCCATTTTTTAATAGGGTTATTTGTTTCCCTGCGGTCTAACTTCTTGAGTTCTTTGTATATTTTGGATATAAGGCCTCTATCTGTTGTAGGATTGGTAAAGATCTTTTCCCAATCTGTTGGTTGCCGTTTTGTCCTAACCACCGTGTCCTTTGCCTTACAGAAGCTTTGCAGTTTTATGAGATCCCATTTGTCGATTCTTGATCTTAGAGCATAAGCCATTGGTGTTTTGTTCAGGAAATTTTTTCCAGTGCCCATGTGTTCCAGATGCTTCCCTAGTTTTTCTTCTATTAGTTTGAGTGTGTCTGGTTTGATGTGGAGGTCCTTGATCCACTTGGACTTAAGCTTTGTACAGGGTGATAAGGATGGATCGATCTGCATTCTTCTACATGTTGCCCTCCAGTTGAACCAGCATCATTTGCTGAAAATGCTATCTTTTTTCCATTGGATGGTTTTGGCTCCTTTGTCAAAAATCAAGTGACCATAGGTGTGTGGGTTCATTTCTGGGTCTTCAATTCTATTCCATTGGTCTATCTGTCTGTCTCTGTACCAATACCATGCAGTTTTTATCACTATTGCTCTGTAATACTGCTTGAGTTCAGGGATAGTGATTCCCCCTGAAGTCCTTTTATTGTTGAGGATAGCTTTAGCTATCCTGGGTTTTTTGTTATTCCAGATGAATTTGCAAATTGTTCTGTCTAACTCTTTGAAGAATTGGATTGGTATTTTGATGGGGATTGCATGAATCTGTAGATTGCTTTTGGTAAAATGGCCATTTTTACTATATTAATCCTGCCAATCCATGAGCATGAGAGATCTGTCCATCTTCTGAGGTCTTCTTCAATTTCTTTCCTCAGTGTCTTGAAGTTCTTATTGTACAGATCTTTTACTTGCTTGGTTAAAGTCACACCGAGGTACTTTATATTATTTGGGTCTATTATGAAGGGTGTCGTTTCCCTAATTTCTTTCTCGGCTTGTTTCTCTTTTGTGTAGAGGAAGGCTACTGATTTATTTGAGTTAATTTTATACCCAGCCACTTTGCTGAAGTTGTTTATCAGCTTTAGTAGTTCTCTGGTGGAACTTTTGGGATCACTTAAATATACTATCATGTCATCTGCAAATAGTGATATTTTGACTTCTTCTTTTCCGATCTGTATCCCCTTGATCTCCTTTTGTTGTCTGATTGCTCTGGCTAGAACTTCAAGAACTATATTGAATAAGTAGGGAGAGAGTGGGCAGCCTTGTCTAGTCCCTGATTTTAGTGGGATTGCTTCAAGTTTCTCTCCATTTAGTTTAATGTTAGCAACTGGTTTGCTGTATATGGCTTTTACTATGTTTAGGTATGGGCCTTGAATTCCTATTCTTTCCAGGACTTTTATCATGAAGGGGTGTTGAATTTTGTCAAATGCTTTTGGTTCTGTTGATTCTTTCTATGGTCCTTTTTGTTTCTACTTGGTTGATTTCAGCTCTGAGTTTGATTATTTCCTGTCTTCTACTCCTCCTGGGTGTATTTGCTTCTTTTTGTTCTAGAGCTTTTAGGTGTGCTGTCAAGCTGCTGACATATGCTCTTTCCTGTTTCTTTCTGTAGGCACTCAGCGCTATGAGTTTTCCTCTTAGCACAGCTTTCATTGTGTCCCATAAGTTTGGGTATGTTGTATCTTCATTTTCATTAAATTCTAAAAAGTTTTTAATTTCTTTCTTTATTTCTTCCTTGACCAGGTTATCATTGAGTAGAGCATTGTTCAATTTCCACGTATATGTGGGCATTCTTCCCTTATTGTTATTGAAGACCAGTTTTAGGCCGTGGTGGTCCGATAGCACGCATGGGATTATTTCTATCTTTCTGTACCTGTTGAGGCCCGTTTTTTGACCAATTATATGGTCAATTTTGGAGAAAGTACCATGAGGAGCTGAGAAGAAGGTATATCCTTTTGCTTTAGGATAGAATGTTCTATAAATATCCGTTAAGTCCATTTGTCTCATGACTTCTCTTAGTCTGTCGACATCACTGTTTAATTTCTGTTTCCATGATCTGTCCATTGATGAGAGTGGGGTGTTGAAATCTCCCACTATTATTGTGTGAGGTGCAATGTGTGTTTTGAGCTTTAGTAAGGTTTCTTTTACGTATGTAGGTGCCCTTGTATTTGGGGCATAGATATTTAGGATTGAGAGTTCATCTTGGTTAATTTTTCCTTTGATGAATATGAAGTGTCCTTCCTTATCTTTTTTGATGACTTTTAGTTGGAAATTGATTTTATTTGATATTAGAATGGCTACTCCAGCTTGCTTCTTCTGACCATTTGCTTGGAAAGTTGTTTTCCAGCCTTTCACTCTGAGGTAGTGTCTGTCTTTGTCTCTGAGGTGTGTTTCCTGCAGGCAGCAGAATGCAGGGTCCTCGTTGCGTATCCAGTTTGTTAATCTATGTCTTTTTATTGGGGAGTTGAGGCCATTGATATTGAGAGATATTAAGGAATAGTGATTATTGCTTCCCGTTATATTCATATTTGGATGTGAGGTTATGTTTGTGTGCTTTCATTCTCTTTGTTTTTTTGCCAAGACGATTAGTTTCTTGCTTCTTCTAGGGTATAGCTTGCCTCCTTATGTTGGGCTTTACCATTTATTATCCTTTGTAGTGCTGGATTTGTAGAAAGATATTGTGTAAATTTGGTTTTGTCATGGAATATCTTGGTTTCTCCATCAATGTTAATTGAGAGTTTTGCTGGATACAGTAACCTGGGCTGGCATTTGTGTTCTCTTAGGGTCTGTATGACATCAGTCCAGGATCTTCTGGCCTTCATAGTTTCTGGCGAGAAGTCTGGTGTGATTCTGATAGTTCTCCCTTTATATGTTACTTGACCTTTTTCCCTTACTGCTTTTAATATTCTTTCTTTATTTTGTGCGTTTGGTGTTTTGACAATTATGTGACGGGAGGTGTTTCTTTTCTGGTCCAATCTATTTGGAGTTCTGTAGGCTTCTTGTATGTCTATGGGTATCTCTTTTTTTAGGTTAGGGAAGTTTTCTTCTATGATTTTGTTGAAGATATTTACTGGTCCTTTGAGCTGGGAGTCTTCACTCTCTTCTATACCTATTATCCTTAGGTTTGATCTTCTCATTGAGTCCTGGATTTCCTGTATGTTTTGGACCAGTAGCTTTTTCCGCTTTACATTATCTTTGACAATTGAGTCAATGATTTTTATGGAATCTTCTGCTCCTGAGATTCTCTCTTCCATCTCTTGTATTCTGTTGGTGAAGCTTGTATCTACAGCTCCTTGTCTCTTCTTTTGGTTTTCTATATCCAGGGTTGTTTCCATGTGTTCTTTCTTGATTGCTTCTATTTCCATTTTTAATTCCTTCAACTGTTTGATTGTGTTTTCCTGGAATTCTTTCAGGGATTTTTGTGTCTCCTCTCTATGGGCTTCTACTTGTTTATTTATGTTTTCCTGGAATTCTTTCAGGCATTTTTGCGATTCCTCTCTGTAGGCTTCTACTTGTTCTCTAAGGGAGTTCTTCACGTCTTTCTTGAAGTCCTCCAGCATCATGATCAAATATGATTTTGAAACTAGATCTTGCTTTTCTGGTGTGTTTGGATATTCCATGTTTGTTTTGGTGGGAGAATTGGGCTCCGATGGTGCCATGTAGTCTTGGTTTCTGTTGCTTGGGTTCCTGCGCTTGCCTCTCGCCATCAGATTATCTCTAGTGTTACTTTGTTCTGCTATTTCTGACAGTGGCTAGACTGTCCTATAAGCCTGTGTGTCAGGAGTGCTGTAGACCTGTTTTCCTCTCTTTCAGTCAGTTATGGGGACAGAGTGTTCTGCTTTCGGGCGTGTAGTTTTTCCTCTCTACAGGTCTTCAGCTGTTCCTGTGGGCCTGTGTCTTGAGTTCACCAGGCAGCTTTCTTGCAGCAGAAAAGTTGGTCTTACCTGTGGTCCCGAGGTTCAAGTTCGCTCGTGGGGTGCTGCTCACGGGCTCTCTGCAGCGGCAGCAACCAGGCAGACTTGTGCAGCCGTTTCCGGGAGCTTCAGTGCACCAGGGTTCCAGATGGTCTTTGGCTTTTTCCTCTGGCGTCCGAGATGTGTGTGCAGAGAGCAGTCTCTTCTGGTTTCCCAGGCTTGTCTGCCTCTCTGAAGGTTCAGCTCTCCCTCCCACGGGATTTGGGTGCAGAGAACTGTTTATCCGGTCTGTTTCCTTCAGGTTCTGGTGGTGTCTCAGGCACAGGGGTCCTGCCGCTCCTGGGTCCTCCACCACGGGAGCCCAGAGGCCTTATACAGTTTCCTCTTGGGCCAGGGATGTGGGCAGGGGTGGGCAGTGTTGGTGGTCTCTTCCGCTCTGCAGCCTCAGGAGTACCCACCTGACCAGGCGGTTGGGTCTCTCTCTCACAGGGTCTGGGAGCAGAGAGCTGCTGCGGGCCGGGATCCGAGGGTGTGGGACTTCCGGTAAACACAGAACGTGCCCGGTCCTAGAGGAATTCTGCTTCCCTGTGTCCCAAGCTCACCAGGCAGCTTTCTTGCAGCAGAAAAGTTGGTCTTACCTGTGGTCCCGGGGCTCAAGTTCGCTCGTGGGGTGCTGCCCACGGGCTCTCTGCAGTGGCAGCAACCAGGCAGACCTGTGCCGCCCCTTCCGGGAGCTTCAGTGCACCAGGGTTCCAGATGGTCTTTGGCTTTTTCCTCTGGCGTCCGAGATGTGTGTGCAGAGAGCAGTCTCTTCTGGTTTCCCAGGCTTGTCTGCCTCTCTGAAGGTTCAGCTCTCCCTCCCACGGGATTTGGGTGCAGAGAACTGTTTATCCGGTCTGTTTCCTACAGGTTCTGGTGGTGTCTCAGGCAGGGGTCCTGCCGCTCCTGGGTCCTCCCCCACGGGAGCCCAGAGGCCTTATACAGTTTCCTCTTGGGCCAGGGATGTGGGCAGGGGTGAGCAGTGTTGGTGGTCTCTTCCGCTCTGCAGCCTCAGGAGTGCCCACCTGACCAGGCGGTTAGGTCTCTCTGTCACAGGGTCACAGGGGCAGAGAGCTGCTGCCTGTGATGTCATTTCTAAAGGGAACTGGTGTGTCTCTAGTTTGATCAGGTGGCTTGATACAAGCCGAAGCTCAACAAACTTAGGTTCTTCAAACTCTGTTCTTCAGACATCCTACATACCCTAATGTACCTTTGGAAAACTATACCTCACCTGAACATTTTAAAGTTAATACCTGTTTTAGTATATTTGATCACACGATGAACCCCTAAATTATGCTATTTACTGAAAAGCCTTGTCTCTAGTCGTGGTGTGGTTTAGACCTTAGTACACACCTTTAATCCCAAACAGTGAAATAAAATTAGTTTGTAGAAGGATACACCAGTGTTTGGAAGTAGTATCTAATTGAATGTCAGACAACATTTGACAGAATAGGATATGCCCAACTCTCACAAAAATAAATAAATAAATAAATAGGAAAGGAAGGGAAGCTACTTAAGAGATCAGTGGGGGAAAAAAAAGGCCAGGGTTGAGGGCGGGAGACAGTTTTACTGGGATTGTTTTATAGAGACAAGTTAAAGACAGAACAAGCTAGACATAGATAATGACAGAATGAGCCAGAGAATGAGAAGGAGCTAGATTAGAACCAATTGATAAGAGTTAGTTTGAGGCCAAGCAGAACAATTTAGTCAGAGGCTGAGAGAAAAGTCAGACTGAATCAGTGTGCTTGGAGAAGAGTTTGAGCTAGAACAGCTGAGTTGAACCAGGCAAGAAAAATTCAGAAAGCTAGAAAGGGTCAGCTAATTGAGCAGTAAGTCTCAGAGGCTGAATGTTAAGGCCTAGATGGAATGTTAAAGCCTAAGTAACTGTTACCTGGGTAGCCTGCCATTTTGGGCTGTTAATAATGCCACAACTTTCTCATATACTGCTATAAGTGTTACTATGATGTTCTGTGCTTTAGTGTTCTTGGAAAACAATCACAATAGAACCCAGTAGAATTGCTTTGCTTAGTTAAACACAATAAACTTTGACTGAAACCAACCACCCAGCAGCATTCCCTACACCTGTGTATGAGCCTTTATGGTATTTTCCTTTATAAACTGCCCTGAGGATGGACTCCAACATAAGAGAGACACCTGCACCAATATAAGAAACTATTTGGAATAAGACTTCCATTTTGAATAGAGGGGTCCAGTGAAGAAATAAAGTTTCATATATGTGAAAAACAAAGTTGTAAAAACAAGGTTTTGAGAAATATATCTGCTGATCAGGATGCCTATGACAAACTTGTGACCTTTCTGAGAGATACATCTGATGTCATGATGCCCAGTGATATGAAATAAGTTTTGGTGATCAAGATTCTGACTAAACTAATTAAGACAAAACAAAAACAACTGTTTTCGGAAAAAAAAAAAAAAAAAAAAAAAAAACCCTACCCTTCCCTGTGGTAAATTCTGAGAACAACCGCAAGATGTCATCCTGACCCTGCCCAAACACCCAGTTCACCCCTCCTCTAAGGGACATGCCAACTTAGCCCTTTCCCAGTGATTCTCCAAGGCCAGGTGCAGGGCTGGATGAGGAAAGTGACCAATTGAGCCAAGAACAGCCCCTTGAGCAGGCCAGCCAATACCTGACCAGATCCTTTGTCCTGTGTACCACCAATGAGAATAGGCCAGCTAACCCTGTTGCTGAAGTCTGCCCTCTGTAACGAATAAAAGTTGTGTGTTTTTGAGTTCGGGGTTGCCTCTCCCTGCATGGATGTGCAACTCCATGTACGTAGATTAAAAATCTTATAGCCTCAAGCTATTGCAGCAGTTACCTTGTCAATCTGTGCTCTGTGGGTTGCGCTCTTGAGGTAAGGCCACTATGGGGTCTTACAACACCTGTTTAAGTTCCCAAGACCTCCCTGGGAACTGACATCCTATTTAGCCGAAAAAGACATGAATGTGGGTAACTGACATCCTGGTTAGCAAGTTAAGGCATGAATTTTAGACAAGTTCCATCCTGGAAGAGAAGTTAAGAGATGAATATTAGACAAGGCAAGTCTCCTGCCATAGCTGAATACCCCAACCAATAAAAGCAAGGATTAAGTGTACAACAAAGACATGTTCCTAAGGAAATCCCAATCCCTAAATCCTGGCTGGGAGAATAACTTGGCACAGATGTTTGTAGATTTAAGGCTTAAAAAGCCCTATAAGATCTCGACTCAATGTCATGGCTCAGCTCCCAAGTCTGAACTGTGGCCCTGATCAATCCATCCTGGGGGATATGCTCAATAAACTATCCCTGTGTGACTGAGATTAGTGTTCCTGTGGTTTGTGAGACAACTCCTGGACCCCACACTGAAAACATTCTAAGCCTAGGTAAGATTGTGTGGAGGCTAGAAGCTTCCAGGACTAGGCCTAGGTTAATGCAAACAGGCAGTAAGCCTCCAATGTCAATTAACATCAGGCAAATAAAATTACACATACATATATCTAAAACAAATGCCATAAGAAGTTGAAGGAACTAAACAAGTTTAGCATATGCGAACTGTAGCATTTTGAAATGGAAATCTTTACAATGTATATAAAAGCCTCACAGATAGTTTAAAAACCATGTATAGTTCCTGTTACAGGAGAGCTGAACTCGAGAGATTTTGCCACTTTACAGTGAGTGTGAGAGCAGCACTCAGTGGGAACTCTGCTTAGCACTTTGGTTTTGGATCTTTCTCAGGGAGCAGTCTTCAACAGAGCAGCAGCTTGTGGGCATGCCCCAGAACAATTGTACTCTACTGAATTGCTGAGTAGGAAACACATTTTTTAGAGAAAAATTATACTAAATCAAGAGGTATCTGTAGATTGTACAACACCACCACCATCGAAAATACAGGATCATTTTCTTTGGTAAGAAATTCTACATGGTTCCTTATTCTCTTTGAATTCTTTATTCTTCCACTAGAGAACTGTGAACACTACAGGCATGAGTCACACGTAACCCTGCCATTTGTCTTGCCCACCCAGCAACTGTTATTACTCCACACCTCTTACTAATTGCCCCAAAGACTAATGGTATATACTTACATAAATCACTTAAGTTACCACTGGTTACTATTATTGTTCCTTTCCTTTCAAACATTTATGTTCCCCAATTCCTCCTAGTACTGGGCATTGTGGGAATGATAGTGAGCAATCTTTTAGGGGACCAGAAATAAGGAAGTTGAGCTGGGACAAATGCAGTGTGTATTTAATGAGGTGTAATCTAAAGTTGACATTCACTTCCCCATGTAGTTAAGTAACCTTCCCGTAGGAGTGATTCCTATATCATATATCACCTAGTGAACTCACCTGGAGGCTTGGAAAGTAGGTGCAGGGTGAGAGGCTGGAGGATGACGTAGATATGACACCTGTGCCATGAACATGGACGTGATAGAGAAGAAACAAAAGTAAAGGAACAGAGAGGTTCATCTGTGAACAATTGTCAGCAAAATATTTGGATGTCATAAACACTCAGTGCAAAGAATGTATCTGATAATGCAGGGTGCACGGCCGCAAGCACGTCACACAATCTTTTTGATAACAGTGACACAACATAGGATTGCTTTGCAAATCATAATCCGAGCAACACTGAGTAGCATTTTTGCACGAGAATGTGATGTGCAAATGGGCATGTTTCAATGGCACTCACTTGACTCCATCTCCACAACACTGGGATTACAGAAGCTCACACTACGCTCAGCTTTTTACATGGATTCTAAAGGTCAACCTCAGGGCCCATGCTTGCAAGGCCAGCACTTTGCTGTCCCCTGCAGGAAGCCTTCCAATCAGTGAGTAGAGTCAATGTTTTATGCATCCAAATTACCAGTAATAATTTTAAAAATTGATCAAGCACATTAGTGGGAATACTGAATTATATTCCTATTCTTTCTGTAAAATAGGATATTGAAATTTTTTGAAAAGGCTGTGAAGGCACGCAGACAAAATGTGAACAGAGACATAGCAGGTGCTTAATTCAAATGCTGTATTCCTCCACCTAGGAATATTGGTATTTTAGCATCATACCTTGTATATAATGCTTTGTGGTTCCTCTTTAAATTTTAAATAAATGTTTGCACTTTTGCCTGAATTTATGACTTTTTCTTCAAGGTCTTCCTCTCTTTCTCAATTACATGTGTTACAAGCCCCATGGAAGCTGCCTATACGTTCTCACCTCTGAGTTTACAGGACTCTTCCACCATGGTCCTCAGTGCTCAGTACCACTCAGTACTCAGTCTGAAGAAGAGATCCCTGATCTATAGCTCACTGAATAAAGTCTTTGCTGTACTGTGAAAATCCAGTACCCTTAATGGCCTGCCTGAAATCCCAGTGGAGATAGAGAAACTCCAGAGAAAGCAGGCTAGCCAGACTAGTCAAGTAGTAAACACCAGGTTCAGCATGAGACCCTGCCTTGGTATGCAAAACGGAGAGTCATTCAGAAAGATATACCATATCACATCAACCTGGGCCATAGCATGGACACACAGGCATGCCCACACACTCACGTGCATCCATACACATTTAAACATGCATATACACATATAAGACATACAAAAACCCCCAACCAAGTGAAAACTTGATGACAAAAAAGTGGGTAACTGGGTTAAAGATGGGAAGAGTTGAAAGTTGGGGCTTGGTGGTAGACCACTTGCCTCGCACGTGTGTAAGCTCTCAGTTCAATACCCAGCACTACAGAAACAACGCCCAAACCAAAAAACACATTGAACCCAACAAGCTAAACACCTGAAAAACCACTTCACCAAAGAAGGTCTACAGATGACAAGCACATGAAAAGACATTAAGCTTATCACTCGGGAGTTACCAATGAAAACAAAGCTGGAATAGGGTGCCATTACACAGCTATTAAGATGATCCACATTGAAAATACCAAAGGCATCAAATACTGAGGCTGGAGCAGCAGGAACACGGTACACAGGACAGAACACACCACTGCCACCTGGGAAGAGAGTTGGGCAGTTTCTCAGAAAACCAAACATATCCTTACCTCATGATCCAATAATCACACTATTTCATGTGTACCCAGACAAATGCTTGTGGCAGCTTCATTCATTTGAGCATAGACACAATTGTGTCTTTCTGTAGGTAAGGAAATCAACTCTAGTGTATTCCAAGGGTGGGATATTATTCAACAATAGCATTTAAATCAAGCCATGAACAAAGAGGAAGAGGGGCCCTTTCTCCTTTCCTTCCTTCTTTCTTTACTTTTCTCTCTCTCCCTACCTTTTTTTATTTCTCTTTGTTTTGTTTGTTTAACATTACTTCCACCCCAACCATGATAATGTCTGTGCCTCACAGCATGGAGGACCAATTCATATTAAGTGAAAGAAGCAAATCTGAAAAGTTATCTGACCTTCTAGAGAAGGTGTAACAGTAAAACCAATAAAAATAATGGTGATCTCCAAAGGCTGGGGAGTGGGCAGAAATGACTTAGAACACTGAAGAAACCATTCTGTGAGTATTAGCTCCTTTTTTATTGGTGTGATAAACCACCATAACCAAGGCAACTTAAACAGGCAGGGTTTATTTGGGTTCACCATCCTGGTGGAATTTAGAGTCCACCATGGGGAAGAAACAGGCATGGAACCTAGAATAACTAGCTGAGAATTCATATCTGGAACTGAAAGCAGGAAGCAGGGAGAACTAACTGGGAATGACCTCCTCCAGTGATGTATTTCCTCCAACAAGGCCACACCTCCTAAACCTACCCAAGCCACCAACAACTGTGTTTAGGTATAGCATCCAGGCAAATTTTTGTTTTCTGCTCTTTATTTTAATCTACTAAAAAAAAGCTTACTATGGGCTGGAGAAATGGCACAGCAGTTAAGACCACTTGATGAACTTGCAGAAGACAAGACTTGGGCTCCCAGCATACGATATCGAGCAGCCTGTAACTACAACTCTAAGATATCTGGCAGTCTCTCCTGGTTTCTTCAGGCACCTCCACGTAAGTGCTTGCATAGTCATGTGTGTGTGTATGTGTGTGTGTGTGTGTGTGTGTGTGTGTGTGTGCAAGCACACATAAACACACATAATAAATAAATAAATAAATAAGAATGGCATTGAACTTTGGGTCTCTGAGATAGCTCTGGACATTTGAATCACATGTGAATAGAGAAATAATGGTGCTTTCTTCATTATAACTGCTTTCAGAGTTTTACAGGTTCTAGAAAGTTGAATATTACAATTTAGAAGATGACACAACAATTCCTTTTGTGCCTCATGGTGATGCTCTGACTCTAGAACTGATCTTCATGCTTTACCTGTAGCATCTGAATATAGATTAATATATTCTACCCTCAAGACACAATTTATTACACACACGTACGCACGCACGTGCGCACACACAGAAAATCTCTTCTCCAATATTAGAAAAGAATCATCTTACTAAAACCATAAAACTAGGATGTAGTTTTCATAAGAATCTGAATTTTTTGCCATGAAAATTAAGATACTTCGGGTCTGAAGTCAAAATATTGAATACCTTGCAGAAATGTATCTCTTGCTAAAGACCTTAGAATAATGCCAATGAGCCCCGACTATGCCAAGCCACCGAGAACAGCTATTATTTCATCTCTTACTGCCTTTGGGGAGCTACTGCATTTAAATATGAAATGTAGAGCCTTGGAATTGGTACCCCTTTCAATACACAGCATATTGAGAGGAGGTTAAGCTGATCTCAGTTATAATGTTCAGAACTGACTAACTGAATGGAGACAGCCTTTACCTTCTGTGTTTTTATGTGAGAAGCAGCCTGAAGATCAACACTGACCAAACTGCCATTGCGTCCTATCTTCTTCTGTATGAAGCCATCACACTTTATATCACAAAGGACTGTTTATGCAAGCCACAATAAGAGTGGAACAAACATGAATTCTTCAACCTTTATGCCACAAGAAATTTACCATAAAGACTTCTTTATGAGCTGGTCCTGATGGAACAGGATTTTAATCCCTTACTTAGGGGACTGAGGCAGGGGGATTGTGAGTTCAAAGCCAACCTGAGTAATATACTGAGACCTTGACTCAATAGAATGAATGAATGAATGAATAAATAAATAAATAAATAAATAAATAAATAAATAAATAAATAAATAAATAAATAGAAGTGGGGACATAATTCAATGCAAGAGGCTTGTCTAGCATGAAAACCTGAGTTCAATTTCCAGAGTGGCAAACAAGCAACAACAACAACAACAACAACAAAATTCTTTATGATATTTCTACTAAAAAGTTTAAGGAACCTAATTCTCAGCACTTTAAACAGAAATAAAATTGTGTGTCCAATTGGCTTATCTGTCAACCACTTCAGGTACAAAAAAGGGGAGTGTGTCACTAAATTTAGAAAAAGACCCAACTGAGCTCTCTGACGATCCAGACTATGACCTTAACTCAGGCAGAGGGATTGTGCTGTAATAATCTGTTTTTCCTTGTACCATGACACCTAAAACACTTGGAATTTCCTCAGTGACAGGAATCTTTCTGATCACATCTGATTTTATGCTCTTAGGATGGTTTAGGATGGGGGTCTATTGATTAATCTTGGATGTGCCTGGCCCCCAAAAGCAACAAATGCTAGAAGGCTAGAATTTTTAATCCTAACCTCCAGCCCCTCTGATAAGTGGAGAGATGAAGGCCATATAATGAGCTCCATGAAAAACTCTGAATCTTTATGATCTGGAGTTGTTGGGGGTTCTAATGCTTTGAATTAATCCAGCCCCCCAAATCAGGAATCTGCTTGTTCAAACGATGAAGGTCCTTGTCCCCTATTGGTTTTTGATCAATCAATAAAGAGCCAACAGCCAATGGCTGGGCAGGTAGATTGAGGCTAGACCCTGAGATTTGCACAGGCTAGGAACTAGGGAACTGGGAAGGATAGAGGAATCGCCAAGGTTTCGAGGGAGATGGATCATCAGATTTATAGCTGTGGAAGGAAAATCATCCAAAAGTAGGTGAGAAGGAATGTGGCCTCTGGAAGAGCTGCAACAAAGACTAGGGAGCCGCCCAGAAGGAACCATGGTAACAAAGATAAAATATAGAATTAGAGGGCGTTAAACCAGGATTACAGGAGAGAAATGTGTGCTAGTGGGGGTAGGATGGGGGATTAGAACTGCCCAGCCGTTCAGCTAGTCACAGCATGTCAAAAATTAACTGGCCTCTGTGTGTGTGTGTGTGTGTGTGTGTGTGTGTGTGTGTGTGTGTGTGCGCTCGACCTGTCCAGAACACAAAGCTGTGCAGCAAAACTTGCCAGTACATGGAGCCATTCACCTCCCTAATTCCAGACAGAAGATCATACACCCAGTACCCTTCCTGACTTGTCTTATGTACCTCTTCATCTGGGCATTCATTTGCATAACTTACTGCGAACTTGTAAATGTAAGTGACACATACATGTGTGAAACATTCTAACAAAGTGTGAACCTGAGTAGGGCACGCTTGGAGCCACGGTTTACATAGCCAATCATTTGGAAAGACAGTATGGTTACTAATACTTGGACTTAACCTCTAAAATAAAGCAATGCTGTGGGATTGAGCCATTATATTGTGGAATCTAGTGCTAACTTAAAGGAGTATTAGTGCCAGAATCAAATTATTGGATACCCACTTACAGTCTTCAGGGTGTCAGAGAATTTCTTATACATTTGACTCCAAAGAGACATGTGAGTAATAAAAGTTTTAGGGAATAATTACAGGCATCCGAGAAACCAGGGTGATTATCTGATTAATAATTTAAAATTATGTTAAGTAGAAACCAAAGAGTACTTTAAATAATCTTCCGACAATGCCTATCTCTTAAGGCTCTGGACCTTTCCCCCACCTACTGGTTAATTGGGGTTGTCAGTAAGAGCAACTAAACGAACAGAAGGCCAGAAATCCTCCTAAGTAGAATACTGAGACTTTGAGTGATAAAATAAACATTGTCAAGCACTTCTTCATATAAGAAATGGGTCACAGTCAAAGCAGTCATAAGCCAGATGCAAGACAGCACACAAAGCAGTTGACAGTTATTGGGTGGACTGTGCCTTGTCACTTGTTTATGTTTTGAATATTCAATTTGACTATAACATGAACTTGGAAGCTACTGTTGTTAGAATACAATGACTCCCTTGGGCTGGTAAGAAAACTAAAGGCAGGATCGGAGCCTGGCATTTCCACTTTTATAGCTATCTCCTAGGCAGCTTGCTAGTTGCTTTTACAAATGACCTGTTTCAGAAGCTCCTCACACCCCCACCAAATACTTAAAGGTTTCTAGCCACTCTTTCAGACATGAAGTTACCTTGGGTTCCAGAAACAACATGACTAATTGATAGGCATACTTATTAAAAGGAACCAAAACAAACTCCCAAACAACAGAGAGCTGAAACAGACCAACCCTCACAGGAGGACGATTACCTGTGATGGTGAAGCTCACCTGGAGAAGGAGTAATCATACAGGAGCCAGATCATTCTCTTCAAGCAATAAGGACTTCTGTTAGCCAGTTTCCAGAACCAGATCCAAGAAATGCTGAGCCAGACCTCACCTTGACCCTAGCTACTTAGTTGGACATACTTGATACCCCTGCCTGAAGCCTTCCTTTATTGAAGCCTAAAGATCATCTTCAGGGCACTTGGGGTTGGGGGTTGGAGGAGGTGCCACTGAAACTGTTTACCTGTACTTCTGTGTATGTGACTAGGGGATGAAGCACAATGGTATTAATTAATATGCAAAAACCATTGATGCAGAGAAGCTGAAAACATCATCCTTGATAAACTTTCGAGTACAGCTCTTGAAGAGTTTAGTAAGTTTGAACATGTGACGAGATACCTGTGAGAATAATAACTGATCTTTTGAAAAGTTTTTGCTTAATGTTGTTGGTCAGTTATATCTTGTGAATGTATTGAACCTGAGCTCTTATCTCTACTGGCTCGAGATCATATAATTTCTTGCCTATTTAACTGTGGGAATTTCTTCCACATTGACCTTTCTCTCTTCTAATATTTAATTTCCATTTTGATTTTAAAACCAACTTTTAGTTCTTTTTTTTTTTTTCTTTTTTTCGGAGATGGGGACTGAACCCAGGGCCTTGCGCTTCCTAAGCAAGCGCTCTACCACTGAGCTAAATCCCCAACCCCAAAACCAACTTTTAAAGAACTCAAATTCACATGCCCTAGCTCAAAATGTATCTACATTTTGGAGGGATGAAATCTGAAATCTTTAGGGCCATGTGCAAGTTTCTTTATCCTTTGTGTCTTAGGATTTCTATTGCTAGGAATGATTATGGTGCTGGCTTACAGCCCAGAGGTTGAATCCGTTATTTTCATGGTGGGAAACACTGTTGGCACACAGGCAGACATGGTGCTGAAGAGTTCTACATCTGGATTGGCAGGCAGCGGGAAGAGTTTGAGAGCCACCAGGCCTAGCCTGAGCCTCGATGCCCATCCCTGGTGACACACTTTCTCCACCAAGGCAACACCTCACAATAGGCAACCCCTCCCTATGCACCTATGGGGGCCATTTTTATTCAAACCAGCACAAGCAAGGTGCTGTGGCAGAAATTTTTCTAAGTCACTTGCATTGTTATTTACTTTGATGACAAATGTCATTTTGATGACTCCAAAGATGAGCTAAAGACATCCTTCTTATTGTCTCAGTACAGAATACTTTGCTTCTTTCAAAGGCTCTGTTTTCCACCTAAGCTGCAAGTTTTTTTTTTAAGTCTTCCACCTATGGTCTGCTTTTTGCTGTTACTTTTCTATTGCAGGGCTTTCTTGAATCCCGTGTGAGGTTAATTAAAACACGGAAACATCTATCTAGTTCAAAGCTCTTGGCCTTTTGCCGAGGCAGACGCTCAGCTGACTACTATGTAGATGTTTCCTGATTTCTCTACCATTGTCTGTCCCTGTGATTCTCTACTGCCTGCTTCCAGCTCAGTCTTCCCTTCAGCCTCCTTCTGTGACCCTGACTTTGGTACCTCTGCCTGTGCCTAAATTCCACCCCAAACTTTGTGTCCCAGCTCCTGCTGCCCGCTCTTCATTATTCAAAAACCACATTCCCATTCCTTTCCCAACCAGTAGGCTGGGGAAGGTTACCTTCCCCAGGGCAGCTTGCCTTGTTTTAAAGGCTGTCAAGGAAGTGACATTTACATATCTAGAGAGCTGGGTGTCGCCCACTCCAAATAATTACTGAAAACATAAGAACGCATTTCTCATAGCCAGAAAAGTACAGTGATTCTCACCATAAACCTAACTAAAAGAAATTGTCAGTACATATGCAACATCCTAAATGTTAGACCCACTCGAAAATAATTTTACAATGTGAATTAGGCCATCACTTTCTTGACATGAGCAAAACACATACACATTGCCTTCTAGTCAATGTCCTGGCAAAGTCCTCATGTCCAACTGAAACCTCATGAGTGATCTTTACTGTCCAAATTCTGACCAATGTTCTGATCTTCTGAGTTCTCTCTGGGACTGTTATCCTTAGAATTCTAGGACTTCTGTTATTTGCTTCTGCAGAATTTTCCCAAATCCTTCCCTAAATCAGTTTCGAAAGGCTTCTGAACCATGTGGCCACGAGCAGTCGAAACAGTGTGCCTCCTCGCTTGGTGCCTATTCTCTGTGTTAGCCAAGCTTTTCCTGACAGTGATAAAAACTTGATGGAAGCAGATTGAAGCAGGAAAGAGTCTTTTGTCTCTTTCCCAGAGATTGTAGTCCACAACCACCTGACTTCATTGCTTTTAGGCCTGTGACAAGGCAGAGAGAGTATTACAGAGGAAGGGCATAGACACAGGAGCTGTTTATCTCATAGCACCTGGGAAGCTAAGAGGAGAGGCTGCTGGGTTTCCTTTTCTGCTTTTACTCCTCACAGCTTCCCCCTACAAAGGGTGCCTACCACATTCACAGCTGACATGACCCCATCAGTTGCTGCTGCCCTGCCATCCCTCTCTCAGAAGTGTGTCTTATGATCCCCTAGGCATTTCTCAATATATCTAAGTCTCATTTATAGTATAGTATTTAGTTTCCTCGTGATATTTTTAGACTTTCTAGGGGCTGGAGAGAGGGCTCAGTGGTTAAGAGTACTGACTGCTCTTTCAGAGGTGCTGAGTTCAAATCCCAGCAACCACATGGTGGCTCACAACCATCTGTAATGGAATCCAGTGTCCTCTTCTGGTGTGTCTGACAGCTACAATGTGCTCTTATAAATAAAATAAATGAATCTTTTTTAAAAAAAAGTAGACTTTCTAATTATTTAATTATTTAGACTATTTAATTATTTAAAAATGTAAACGATTTGATTAGACTGTTTACATCTATTTGGAATCCCAGCACCCAGGAGATTGAGGCAGGAGGATCGTGAGTAGAAGGCAAACATGGGTTAATATCAAGAACCTGACTCAAAAAACTCCGAGTAAATACACAGAGTAAGTAGTGTTATGAGTAAATGAAAATGGACCAACCAACCTTGTGGTTTCTGTTGGCTCTCCTTCATGTTTAGAAAAATAAAGACCTTTTAGTTCCACGTGTTTTATTTATTGCTCACTATTCTTTAAAATACTTGCCCTAAGGTTTATGACACTGGAGTCTAAAAGCCAAAAGGAAAGGGTACTAATGAAAAGCAGCATTTCTATAAGCATAGCTACGTTTAGAAGCAAAGGGGACCGGTGTGCTCATAGCCCTGTCTTTGGGGCGCTAACAGAGGTTCTCAGATGATATCTGAAAGGGGAGGAAACATGGGGCAAGCATCTTGCATAGTTATCAGCCTTGGTCAAACAAATCTTGGTTAAAATAAAAAGACAGATGACAGACATTCTGTCTGCGTTGGTCAGATGGGGCTCTGTCTGTGATTCGGAAGTCGTTGCTACTGCCAAGAAGGACGTTTGGGTCTTGTATCAAGAGATTGCTGCACCTGTTGCTTCAGGAATCCAGGCTACCTGGAGAGGAGAGTAATGCACTGCAGAGGAGGTAGATGGGAAGTGGAGGCAGTCATGCAAAGCTCTCTGCCAGCTGTGTAGAGCACTGGCTTTTGACCAAGCAGCCTCCAGGCCTGGCTTCAGTTTTAGTGTGTATCTTTAATACAGCGTACCTCCATGTTCCATAGTACATCCTATGGGATACTAGTACTCTGCAACACCGAGCTCAAATCTCTCCCTCCCATCATCCATGATACACCTATGTTTTACACGTGTTGTCAGTCCATGCATTTTCAACACTATTTTTGTATCAGGCGCTTTTGTATTTCAGTGTGAGTAACGAACGGTAAGAGGAAAGACCTCAGGTGTGATGCTATCTACTTAAATCTCAGCACTCAGGAAACTGAGGAAGGAGGGTCCTGAGTCTGAGGCCAGCTTGGGCTGCATACATAGTGAGGTGTGTTTATAAATAAGGCCCAAGGGCTGGAGAGATGGCTCAGTGGTTAAGAGCACCGACTGCTCTTCCAGAGGTCCTCAGTTCAATTCCTAGCAACCAAATGGGGGCTCACAACATCAATAATGGGATCTGATGCTCTCTTCTGTTGTGTCTGAAGAAAACTACAATGTACTCATATGAATAAAATAAATCTTCAAAAAAATGCTTTCTTAAAAACAAAAAAGGTATGAGACTGGAGGGACAGCCCAGTGGTTCTGAGCTCTAGCTGCTCTTCCAGAGAACCCAGGTTAGATTTCTAGTGTCTACATAGCAGCTCAAAACTGCTTAGGATTCCAATTCTAGGGGACCCAGTACCCTCTTCTGGCCCCCCGTGGGTACCAGCATGCAGGCAAAACACCCATTTACATTAATAGAAAAAATATGTTGTGTGATGTATTTCTTTATGAGACCGGTGTCTTTATTGGTCTTATTCCTTCTGACTTAAGTACTTTAAAAACATTTCTATTAAAACATATCTGCTGATAATGTATTTATTTTGGGCTGGTGAGAGGGCTTAGCTGGTTAAAATATCGGTCGCCAAACCTTACAGCCCGAATGGGATCCACCTGCTCCTGGAAGGTGTGCTCTGGCCTCGACATGCCATAAATAAATAAATGTAATACAAATTTTAAACATGTTTCTATGGCAAGAGAAATTTATTTTGATTTCTATCTACCCCTAGTTCTTAGCACAAGGTTCTTAAAATCTTTGGGTTGTCCCGAGTGACAATAGGCTTTTGTTATTAACAATGAGCCCTTTTGTATGTTAACGGGGTGACCTAGGTGGAGTCCAGCTAGTGACAAGGTAGAAATTTCCTGCTCCAACTACTAACAACCAAGAAAGGTTGAGCCAGAGATAAAATTATATAAAGCTCATTAAGATGGCTGGGGGTATAGATCTACAGAGCTCAGTCTTACTGTGCTTGCCTTGTATGAATGAGGTCCTGGGCGGGCCATCCCCATAATCCGTGTGCTTTGAAAGCAGAGGCAGGAGGAAGAAAGAAGGAGTAAGATTTGTTGAGCTTCGAGTTGCTAAAGCTGTGGCACACATGGAAAGCTCTAGAAAGGATGGGAGGCCCCGCCTTCAGGCCACACCCCCTGCCCTGCAACCTTCCTCCACCCTGCCCTTCCTGAGCTGAGCGCTTTATAAACCAGTACATGTATGTAACGCCATCTTCTGAGTTCTCGGAGCCATTCCAGCAAATTGTCAAACTCAGTGACGAGATTGTAGGAACCCAGCATATGGCCAGCTGTCCAAGAAACCGGGGTCTCGGGCATGGCAGAGTGTAGATGTTGGCCTAAACCAATGGTATCTGACACCATGTCCAGGTAGATGGTGTCAGAATGGAACTAAACGATTGGACATTGGTGTGTGTGAAGGAAATACTACATCCATCTAGTGTTAGAAGCTGTCCTGAGAGTAAAGCACAGAGAACACGAGTCTCTTACGTTCATTCGTTTCCTCCTTTGATTTTTAAACCGTTTCTTAGTTTGCACACAAAATGAGCTTTATCCCAATATACTCACACAAACATACGGAATCATATCCATCGCGCTCACTACTCTTCACTGCTCGCCCTGGTCTTTCCTTCTCCACCACTCCCCTTCGGCTTTCATGCCACACATTTATATCTATTGGAGGTTACACGAGGTAGGAGGGAAAAGTGGTGTCTCTCTTGCCCCTCCCCCTTTCTTCCCATGAGACCTCTCCCCTCACGGTCCCCTTCAAGCATCAAGTCATGGACGCATGATCTGGATTTCAAATGTGGGAGAAAGCATGATTTTTGTCTGGGTCTGCCTTATGTAGCTCAACATAATGGTCTCCAATTCTAGCTCCAGGATGAAATCTTTCCTAAAGATTGGATAGTTTCATCGTTTTTTATGGCCGAATAAAATTCCATTGTTTTTACATAATGACATGTTTTTATTCACTCATCAGCTGATGGGCATTTAGGACAATCCACATCTTGTCTATTATAGACAGTGCAGTGATTTTCTTGTGCAAGCATTTCTTTTTTTTTTCTTTTTCTTTTTCCATCTTTATTAACTTGAGTATTTCTTATTTACATTTCGATTGTTATTCCCCTTCCCGGTTTCTGGCCAACATCCCCCTAGCCCCTCCCCCTCCCCTTCTATATGGGCTTCCCCTCCCCATCCTCCCCCCATTGCCACCCTCCCCCCAACAATCACGTTCACCAGGGGTTCAGTCTTGGCAGGACCAAGGGCTTCTCCTTCCACTGGTGCTCGTACTAGGATATTCATTGCTACCTATGAGGTTGGAGCCCAGGGTCAGTCCATGTATAGTCTTTGGGTAGTGGCTTAGTCCCTGGAAGCTCTGGTTGGTTGGCATTGTTGTTCATATGGGGTCTCGAGCCCCTTCAAGCTCTTCCAGTCCTTTCTCTGATTCCTTCAATGGGGGTCCCGTTCTCAGTTCAGTGGTTTGCTGCTGGCATTCGCCTATGTATTTGCTGTGTTCTGGTTGGGTCTCTCAGGAAAGATCTACATCCGGTTCCTGTCAGCCTTGTGCAAGCATTTCTACCACCTCTGCTCTTCCTGTATGGAATCTAGGTACACAGGTTTGTACGTCAGCGTTTTAAGGAAACACTCTTCTTGCATAGTTTCTAATAAATTTGCTGCGAATCCTCTATATAGAATACATCTTTTCCTCCCAAGATTTATTCTGTATCCTGGTTTTCAGATGTATGAACATGACGTGTCTAGATATGTGCATTTTGTTCCCTTTTTCAAACAGTGTGACATTTCTTTACTTGCATATGCATGTGTTTGAGCGTGTTTGAGCGTGTGTGTGTGTGTGTGTGTGTGTGTGTGTGTGTGTGTGTGTGTGTGTAGGTCAGAAGGCAATGCATTAGTCACTTCTCTCCTTTCAGCACGTTGGTCCCAGGGATTGACCTCGGGTCCTCAGACCCTGAGCCACCTCATCCTCATGGGCCTTGATTTATTTGTGTCTGTATTTTGAATTTATTTGGCCTGAAGTTTCCTGAACCCCTCAACTCAGGCTCTTGCTGCCTTGGAGAAGAGAATCAGAGCCAGGCTCTTTATCCTGCAGTGATGATGACCCTTGTACTATCTTCTTGTACTGGGAGTGAAGAATACATTTGCAACTGCATCCTTCTTTCTGGTGAGAGTCATGTGAATGCCCATAAAGAAAACCCTTATATAGAAATATTGGGGTGTCTTTGTGGGATTTTTTTCTCAGAAAGTTTTGTGTCCCAGAAATCAGACAGCCACCAAAGCTGCCCCAAAATGGTGGTTTTTGTGTCCTTGCCTCTAGAATTCAAAGAAAGAACTTCATGAACCACTGAGGATATGTTTTAGGGAAAAGTTTATCATAGATTCATAGGTAGGAGCTTAATTGGTAGCAAAAGATCCATGCCATTTAAGTTAGGCATGGAGTCAGCCATGTGTTAGACAAGTCAAGACTCAGAAATCTGGGCAAACCTAGTAGAACCTCATGGTGGTTGATAGCAACTGCACTAGATGTGAGAATTCTGGGAAGGGTAAGTACATCGTACCATTAGTGGGATAGTTATTCTCCTACCTCACTAGCTGCTACCTCACTAGCATGGCTCAGGGTTAGCCTATCTTCCTGAGGGGTACTCCCTTAGACAGATAATTAACCAGCATGGTTTGGCTACCTCTAACACTGTGGGATTACCTTTTTATGTTTGTGTAGTTTGGCTTGTAAGATCTCCACTAAGGCCAAAGAAACAGCCTTCTCCAATGGGCCTCCACAGACTCCTGAGCAAGGCTATTGTAACAGCGCCATGAGAAGAATTAGGTATGCTATGATTAAGAAGATACCTTGAATGGAAAAATATGCATGGAAAATAAAATATGAATGGAAAATGCAAAGCTCACTTAATAAATTAGTGAATTCAAACAGGAAAGAGGAACTGTGTTGTTCTGTAAAAGCACTGACTTTGCACAAGCGTTTTGCTTCTCATGAGTCCTTTGTTTCAATCTACTCATTTTACATGTTCCTATGCTTAGTCAATTCTCAAGGTGTCTGTGAATTCTTTTTTGTATATTTTTTGAGACAGTTTTGCTACTCAGCTGTGGTTGGCCTTGAATTCAGTCTTACCCTGCCTTACAGCATCTCAAGGATATAATGGCAGATGTGAGCTCCCACACCTAGTTTAGCATTTCTTACACTGCTTGCTAGAGGCAGTGTCTGCTGGACTTGCACCTCTCTTGGAATTTCCTTTCTCCTTGAAAAGAAAGCTGATTGGTTGCCTTTACATTTCAGTTTTTTGATAGGGGAAAAATGTATTCTCTTGTACTTTTGTAAATAAAGCTAAATTAATATTCTATACAAGTAACAACTTACGTAGCATGTTACAATTGTTTCTGAACTTCTACTGGTAACAAAGTTTGAGCCCTCATAGCTGTATTGTGCAAACATGCCACTATTCTTGCTGTCATATTAAGTGATGTGATTTTAAAAGCAGAGCGTCATTTGTTCCCCCTCCTCCCTTGTGCTTGAGATAGAAGTAGGGCTTTAAGCAAGCTAAATGAATGCTCTCCTACTGGACCATCCCCATCCACAAGAAAAGTCACAACACTGAGAATGTTCTAGCTTTTATTTTATCATCACACTATTTATTTACTTGTTTGTTTATATTTTTATTTGTGTGTGTGTGTGTGTGTGTGTGTGTGTGTGTGTGTGTGTGTGTGTTCTGTAGCATGTATTTGGAGGTCAGAGAACAGCTTATGGAAGCTACTTATACTCTTCCACCACGTAGATCCTCAGGATAAAACTCAAGTTGTCAAGCTTGGTGACAAGTGTCTTCACCCACTGAACCATCTTACTGGCCCTTCAGCATTTAGTCTTCATTTTATGGTTAAGGGGTTATGCTCTTTCCACCTTTCTACACTCAGAGAAGACCATAAAGTACAATTACAAGATATTTTGGAGAGAAAAATATGCACTGTAAATGTAAAGTTAATTTAATCATTTAGTGAATATCCATTGGAAAGAAATATGTCCTACTTCCAAAGCACTGACTTGGCACAGTGTTCTGTATTTAATGTTTAGTGTGTTTTTAAAGGAAATCTAGACCTTTGTAAACTCTAATTATTTTTGCTTTATGAATTCTATAGAGAAATGTTACTTTTAAATATGGTTAAGATCCTTGACCTCCTGCTGAGTTTCCTAGTCTGGCTTTAATATGAAGGGAGGTGCCTAATCTTATCACAATTTGATATGCCATATTTGGTTGATATCCCTGGGAGGCCTGCCTTTTCCTGAAGGGAGGAGTTATGGAGGCACTAGGAGGAGAGGAGGTAGGGGAAGCTGTGGTTAGGACATAATATATGAGAGAATAAATTAATCATGATAAAAAAGAATTTATGTTCCCCCCAAAAAGAGAAAGAAATTAGACAAATGAATATGCTCTACAACTAATACATAATTTATGAGATCTACTTTTTTCTCTTTGGTGTATCATAAGAGTTAATGCAGGTTCTATGGACAAATTAAACTTTATGCTGTTTGGTTAAAGAAAGTTGTATAAGTTGGGGTGGGGGTGGTTTTCTTGGTTTGGGTAACCTAACCGCTGGACCTTTGGCACCTAATAATACACGCTGAAAAATCTCAGAGTGAAAGCTCTGATGTTCCCAGTATATTTAACCACTGCTGCAACGTGTTGTGTATTTGAAAATAGGATTTAAAAGCAGTCAGTGGGTAACAGGGCAAGCTTTAGAGCTTGCAGAGTTTGTTTAATAAAATAAGCATGATCTTTGCCTTCATGCAACATGTTTGTTTTTTTTTTAAAAAGCCAGAGAAACATGGTTCAAAATATTGCTAGATTCATTTCCATAAAAATGAAAACAAAGTGCTTAGAACACAAAATATAGCAATAAACCTTAATAAGGAGATAGATTGCATGAAATGTAAGTACCAAAAGGTTAATAAAATGCATAAAGATTAATTTGAATATTCAAGACAATTATCAAGCCCTAGTTGAAAATGAACAAAAGCTTCAGACTGATAAATCATATAAGATAAATGCAAATCACACAAAAGTTTAGTCAGAAATTTACTGCCGTCAATAATCAAAGCACCATGCTACTAGCATTTAATGTCTGTAATTTGCCCAAATTAAAGAACATGCAAACAAAACAAAAAGAAATACAATATTGACATGGTTTGACCAAATAAGAATTTTTGTAAAGCATTAAAAACAATAATTATTAATATCCACAACCAAGTCCATCTGTTCATTGTGTAACACTACCGATGGGATCTATTTCTACGGAAACCAACCACTGGGATTAAAAAAAGCACGCTCATGAACAAATAAAGTTCACCGTCATTGTGCTTACAATACAAAAACTGGAAACAACCTCAATTATCATTGTGGGCAATGTAAATTAAATATTGTTATGCTAATCTATGAGTGATTATTTTTGTGAAAACTCTAACCTAGACAGCTTACGCTTCTGAAAACAAGGACGAAAATGAGGTTAATTAGGTGTTTACGAAATTTACTGAAACTTCATGCTTACATGGAAAAGATTGTCATGAGGTGATTAATTAGAGTGGGCGGTGGCTGGCTTTTGGCATTGATGGTTGACGGGCCGACTGTCCTCACACCATGACTTACATATAGCTCTAATAAACAAGCATGAAGGCAGAGGTAGATTTCAGGGCCACACGGCCCGCCCAGTGTGTGCAAGGTCCTGGGTTTGATCCCTAGCACTGACAAAAAAACCTGAAGATGTAAATTATATTTTTCTGCGCTAGACCCTCCACCTGATTTATGGACGTTTTGCATATATTTACAAAATCTACATGAGTCTTAGTGTGTAACCGCTAATATGACAATCAAAGAGTGACCCAGGAGACATATTGAATAAAAGGATGGGAAGGGTCTGCTAAATCTTGAAGCCAGTCAGAACGGAGACAAATTAGCTGCATTCCAAGTGGTTTGTGAAGAACTCTGTCCATCTCAGACCACAGTTGAAAACAACTTCAAAGATCTAAACGATTTATGTGCACCTAAAGGACCGATTCAGGAGGTTATGAAACAGAAATGCCTGAGTCGTCCATTAGTCGCACAAGGATCCACATCTGATCCCTCAGTTCAGTTCCCCAGTTTAAACCAGTGACCAGATGTGTAGCTGCAGTTGGGCAAGGCACAGGCACCACCGAAGGAGCAACTCTCTGATTAAATGAGCAGCTTTGTGGACCCATGCCCTGGTGCAATTACTATGGTGTAGAGTGCAGGGTATAGTGTAGAGCTGTTTGACACTGTGGGGCTCTGTGGGCTAGGGTTTAAATCACAATGATAATTGATCGTCCTCATACGCATGCTTCACATGCCCATGAGATGACCTGCAAGAGACTGTCCGACATGTTGCTGTACTTAATTGTTTTGTATTTTTAATTGGAAGCGCCCGACTGACACTTGTGATTTAAAGTTGATGTGCAATAGGGAGTGTAATTAATTAAGTTTATAAATGGCATTCGGATGCCTGCTAAGGCTACAAATTCAAATTGCTACATTTTAATAACCTAGGAAGAATTTACTAAAATTGTGTTAGCTTGTGAATTTTGATTGGAAACATAATGTGATTGAGAAAATATAATATTAGGCAAATGTATAGGCTGAAATGAGGGAATTTTGCACATGTGCATGTGTGTAGTATATCTGTATGTGCATATGCATGTTTACATGTGCGTGTGGATGTACATGCACAGATGCCTATGCACGTGTGTGTGTGTGTGTGTGTGTGTGTGTGTGTGTGTGTGTGTGTGTGTGTGCCTATGTGTGAAGGCCAGAGGTGGGAGTCAGCATCTGTCCTATCTCTGTCTGTCTTGTTTACTGAGGCAGGATTTCTCACAAGCTACATCCTTACCCCTCCATGGAACATTTCTTACTTGCCCACCAGAAGCACAATTAGCAACTTACAACATATGACAAACACTAGTCTTTGACTTCAGTTTACACAGCAGGGCCATGGACAAATTTCTAGAGTTTAACAATTTAGCTGGTCTGTTTAGCCAGCATGGCTCCAGGATACTGCTTCAGCCACCCAGGCACCTGGATTACATAGAGGTGGATCACCACACAGCACGGCTCTTGATGTAAGATTTTGAATGATTTTTATCTTATCTAATACATTGAACATGTAATAGTTCATTAGTTAAAATTAATCATAGGATAAGTAAAAATGATTATGCTTATTTTTAATAAAACTATTTGATTCATAAATCAATTTGCAAGAATTTGTAATCCATAAGTTGTCTTTAATTAACTATAGTTTTAAAAAAAATGCCTATTTTGACAGTTCCCAGTGGTTCACTTTGCATATTCAGCCTTCTGTTGGACATTAGAAGATTTGTTGAAATGTTATTCCCGGTAGTAAGCAATTGGAAATGACACCATGACCAATGTGTAGCACACTGAAGAAGCCAGTAGCTTATGTCATCTTCTGCATTTAAGTAGAGGAATTTATTGTATTCTAAGTGACTGTTTAATTACTGCATCAAATTTAACGTAGAAAATCATCAAGGAAAATGTAAGAAGCAAATATTACCAGTAATTTGCCAAAACAACTTCTCCTACCACATTGATGACCCAGGTCTCAGTCTCTAAAAAATAATTATATATATTTAAAGAGACACAAGTAAATTGACATCCTACTACATGGTTTATAATGGGCTGCTCTTAAAGTTCTTCCTTCCTTCTTCCTTCTTTTTTCCTTTTTCCCTTCTTTACTTCTTCTCACCTTCGTATTTCGCCATGACAGTGTGTGTGTGTGTGCGTGTGTGTGTGTGTGTGTGTGTGTGTGTGTGTGTATGTGTGTGTGCGCGCGCGTACATATTTTATGTAAGAAAGGAGAGCATCCATGAAATGGAACCCACGCCTGACACTGCTAGGGTGGACAAGAACCTGAAACTGAATAGTCTATGGGTGTAAGGGAAAACCAAACCTATTGTTCTACTAAAGGAACATAGTGATAAAATAACTGAGAGAGAGAGAGAGAGAGAGAGAGAGAGAGAGAGAGACAGAGGAGGGAGAGAGAGAGAAAGAGAGAAAGCAAGAGAGAGAGAGGGAGAGAAAGAGGAGAGAGGGGAGAGAGAGAAGAGAAGAGGAGAGGAGAGGAGAGAGGGAGAGAAAAAGGAGAGAGGGGAAGAGAGAAGGGAGAGGGGAGAAAGAGAGGGTAAGGGAGAGAATAGAGAGAGGAGAGGGAGGGAGGGAAAGAGGAGAGAGAAGAGAGGGAGGGAGGTAAGGAGAGAGAGAGGAGAGATAGGAGGGAGAGAGAGAGAGAGAGAGAGAGAGAGAGAGAGAGAGAGAGAGAGAGAGAGAGCGAGCCAGCAGCACATCTAGGCAGCTCTGAGAGCCTACGGTGTGGTGTTAGTGAGAACAGGAGTTTAACAGCTGCTCTCTGGAATCTGGCCTTTCCCACAAGCTACACCCTTAGCCCTCTATGGGACATTCCTTACTTGCCCACCAGAAACACAATTACCATTGCAACTTACAACGTATGACAAACACTGACTACTTCTTGTTTCAGTTTTCACAGCAGGACCATGGGCAAATTTCTTAATATCCTCCATCCACAAACTCCGTACCTGGTGAATGGAGATGGAAATTAGTCCCTATCTGGTTTGCTGGGACAATGAGTGTTCACAGCTAAGGCCTGCAGGGCCAATTTTAAGGCACCGGGATAATACATAATTTCATGTTGGGAAATGATCCTAAGTTTGAAACTTCCAGTACAAGCGTGAAGTGAGGCGGAGAGTAGAAAGTCCACAGCTGCTTCATGAACACGACGCAGGTGAGTCAGGTGAGTCAGGTGAGTCAGGTGAGTCCCAGACACAGCAAAGACATTGCATAGTTATATCCTCGTGATAGGAACGGGCAGTTATTATAGTGACAGAAGCGACGTTTGTCTTTAGATTTGGGTAGATTCACAACACACGGGCAAGTATTTCAAAATCCAAAATAGCCAAGTGCATTTAAACAAGGAACAATGGAGCGGTGTGATTATTTTAATGCCGACAGTCCTAGAGACACCTCTGTTTAATTTCTTTGGAGGCTCCTAACATCCAAGATGAGCGACACAGGGTTTCTTGTCCTCTCACCCTTGACTTTCACAGTAGTGCGCAGTTGGGGAAGCGAGGCTACATCACAGTACGTAATTCAACATTACTTGAGGCAGAGCACCACGAGTTCAAAGCCAGCCTAGAGCACATAATAAAACGTCTCTGTCCCGGGTCAAACCTGAAGGAACTGCCTGCCACCACCAACTGACACTGAAGGTCAAGCGCTCAAGCCAGCGGCAAGATTCACAACTGAGTAAGTCCATCAAATCATGTAAGAGTGCCCATCTTGTTCTCATGCATAAACCAGAGCAAAATGGTTTAAATGACAAAAACAGGCACTACGAAAGCGTAGCCCACTATGGGCCCCGGAGAAGCCTAGTTGTGAACGGCGAACACAACTGGGACATGTCCCAGGTTTTAATTTTCTACAATAAATCAGTTGGTACCTTGTGTGAACTAAGATTGCAGCCGGTCCATTTTTGTCAAAATATAAAAATATGTGTCTATAAAAATATATAATACGGAACTGCGACGCCTAGTCTCAGGGGTTAGAAAAAGGCTTTGCAGTGAATGCGTCTCAGAAAAGCATTTTGCTCTGCAAGGGACATCTTGTCCCCTTAAGAGAAAATGACCCTCCCAAAGACCTCACAGAAATGACCAGGGAGGACAACTCTCTCCACATAAATACTCCCTACTGCTTGCAGCCAGCAGTTTTTGCGGAAGCCCGGTGCCTGTGCTCTGCCCCGATCCACGCTCTCCACCAAGACTCCTCGATGAGCTGCTGCTCTTACTTACCGTGGTCCTGATACCCAGTGTCAGAACATGGTGGATTGTTCAGGAAACACCATGTAATTATGTGGTCCTCTGTGCTCCAAAGTTACCTCACCTATTTCATCTCTATACTTTTCCTAACTGGGGAAAAGAAACCTAAGATATAAGACATCAGCGGGAAATTGGCACCATGGATATTGGAGAACCAATGACACTATATTAAACTTCAAAATGAAAGAGGGGTCCTGAGGGCAAAATTCACTCGCTTCTACTTTCAAAGGTCAACAGGTAACAGTCTGCAGATGGCGGCGATTTTTCAAGGGGTCTGTAAATACGTCATGTGTTTAGGAGTGAATGCTGTAACCTAATCATGTTGCTGACTATAAATTCCCAGCCATCATGGCTCTCTCTCTCTGTCTCCCCCCTCAGCATCTGCTCAGAAAGGAGGCCGCGGCAGGTTCGCAGCTGAACTAGACTGTCGGATGCGGCGGCTACTTCGTCGCATCTTTTAAACTTAACGAACGTCTAAGCACAAAATTTTAATGCATGCAGGTGAAAATTACTTCAAGAAAATGTAGTTTTGAGCACTAACATATTTTTATTTTATTTTATGAGAATAGCTAGCCTTACTAGATCCAGTAGGTTCAGTCATTGTTTTGTGGGTAGCAGGATCAATCACTGAAAGAAAAGAAGATTAGGAATGATATTAAAAATTTAAGCACTCTATTTCGGTGTCAAATGAAATAGTTGAAATTCTCTGGTATCTGCTGTTTGGAAATTTCTAACAATCAATGTCTTTTCCATGTAGTCATAAATAGATTTTTCATAAAATTTAAGAAAATCTTTTTATTGCATTTTGTTTCTTTACTTAATCACTTTACATCTTGCTTACTGCGGACCTCCAGTTACCCCCTTCCACAATCGTCCCCCACCCCCATCCCCCCATCCACTTCTCTGAGTGAGGGGGGCCTAGGTATTCCATACACCCCCACTCACCACATCCCCAACCCTCCTCACCCTTGGCCCTTCAAGTGTCTGTGAGGCTAGGCACTTCCTCTTCCCCTGAGGCCAGACAAGACGGCTCAGCTTGAAGAATATATATGTACAGGCAACAGCTTTTGGGATAGCCCCCATTCCAGTTGTTCGGGACCCATGTGAAGGCCAAGCTGCACATCTGCTACATCTGTATGGGGAGGCCTAGGTCCAGCCTGTGTGTGTTCCTTAGTTGGTGGTTCAGTCTCTGAGAGCCTCGAGGGTCCAGGTTAGTTGACTCTGTTGTTATTCCTGTTTTCCTATGGAGTTCCTATCCCCTTTGGGGCCTACAATCTTCTCTCTTATTCTTCATAAGAGTCCCCAAACTCCATCCACTGTTTGGCTGTGGGTGTCTGTATCTGTCTGAGTCAGCTGCTGGGTGGAGCCTCTCAGAGGACAACAGCTCCTTTCTGCAAGCACAGCAGAGTAGCATTAACAGTGTTAGGGATTGGTGCTTGCCCATGGGTGCATATATATAATATATGCAGTCATAGTGTGTGTGTGTGTGTGTGTGTGTGTGTGTGTGTGTGTGTGGTTTTAGTGAACTTTTCTCATCTGAGCTGACAGTGTTCCCTCCAGGAGCCAAAAAACCCTGACAGCAGGCATTAGAAGCCCTCTTTTGAGCTGCTGGTCAGGGCTAGCCAAGAGACTCTCAAAACATACGACCTCCTTGCTGTCATCCTTAGTTGCCTGTCAGAGTAGAGGGTAAGCCCCATTGCTGAAGACATCATGCACTCCAGACACAGGGCCCAGAGACCCCTACATTTAAACGGACTTGAGAGCCCTTCCCTCGGGACAAGTTTTCATGGTACTGGAAGGCACCGTGGGCCCTTTCAAAGGAAGGAGACAACTAACAACCCTAGCCAGCTTTGATTCCTGTGAACCACACCAACATCCAGCATGGGACAACCACCCTAAGGGCGTGGCAGTGGCATGCATGCCTTGGCTGTAACGAAGAGCTCTCTACTCGACAGGAAGGAAAGCATGCCTGGTACTGGGAACCCAGTTAACGACTCAATACTCACTGACTCAAGGGAAGTCAGGATTACCGAAGGACAATCTACAACATCTAACCCCTCACAACAGTCCTTGTCATCATCCCTTAACGGTCAATAACCATTTGTCCTTAAACCTACAGACTGTAGTCTTCACCTCTCATTCTCCTCACAACGATGAAGACCACCATAGAAAACAATAACCAACCATGCAAAGTTTTAAAGCCTGGTGCCAACCTACATGTCTACAAAACACTGCTGCACCTGAGGCTCAGGGAGCATTGAGGAAGAGCGGGCCAGAGGATCTGGTGATCTTCCGTGAGACTGTCAATCTCACAGTACTGTCAGAAGCCTACACCTATACAAATCTCATTAACAGGACTGTCCAATTGTGTGCTGAGCAAGGACAGCACCAATGGACATGCCAAAGTGGCACAGTGGAGGCCAGGAGGCCTCAACCCTACACAAAGAGCTGTAGTCAATGAGGCATGCTGGGAATGGGAGAGGTGGTCTTCCCCAGGGAACAGCCTACCAATTAGTTGTCCAGTGACAGTCAGCCTTGAAAGCATATATGTACATACACACATGTATATGTTTATATATATGTATGTATGAATATACACACACATATAATATACATGTAATATGTGGATAGAACAGGTTATATTTAAGAATACACAAACACACACACACACATGCATGCGTATTTGTGTAAGAATAACAAGTGAAAAGAGGCCATGAATTTGAAGGACTGTGGAGAGGAGTTATAGAAGGACTTTCAGGCAGGAAATGCAAGGGGGAAATATTATAATTATATGATAATCTCAAGGAAATTTTTTTCTTTTTACTTTTTTTTAGATTTATTTATTTTACATATGTGAGTTGCTCTCTTCAGACACACCAGAAGAGGGCATCAGATCCCATTACAGATGGTCGTGAGCCACCATGTGGTTGCTGGGAATTGAGCTCAGGACCTCTGAAAGAGCAGTCGGTGCTCTTAACCCCTGAGCCATCTGTCCAGCCCAGAAAAATCCTGAAAATAAAATTTAAAAAATATATATAAAAATATAAAAATTGATTTCAGCACCTATGTTCTAAGACATACAGTTTAAGTGACTTTTAAGAGAGCAACATTTAATCGCATTGGTGCTTTTAAAATGTTGGATTAATATTAATAGAAAAGACAGATTATTTTCCTTTATTTGAAATCAGTAGCTTTGGTGGGATTGCAGACTGGTAAAACCATTCTGGAAATCAGTCTGGAGGTTCCTCAGAAAATTGGACATTGAACTGCCTGAGGATCCAGCTATACCTCTCTTGGGCATATACCCAAAAGATGCCTCAACATATAAAAGAGACACGTGCTCCACTATGTTCATCGCAGCCTTATTTATAATAGCCAGAAACTGGAAAGAACCCAGATGCCCTTCAACAGAGGAATGGATACAGAAAATGTGGTACATCTACACAATGGAATATTACTCAGCTATCAAAAACAACGAGTTTATGAAATTCGTAGGCAAATGGTTGGAACTGGAAAATATCATCCTGAGTGAGCTAACCCAATCACAGAAAGACATACATGGTATGCACTCATTGATAAGTGGCTATTAGCCCAAATGCTTGAATTACCCTAGATGCCTAGAGCAAATGAAACTCAAGACGGATGATCAAAATGTGAATGCTTCACTCCTTCTTTAAATGAGGAAAAAGAATACCCTTGGCTGGGAAGGGAGAGGCAAAGATTAAAACAGAGACTGAAGGAACACCCATTCAGAGCCTGCCCCACATGTGGCCCACACATATACAGCCACCCAATTGGACAAGATGGATGAAGCAAAGAAGTGCAGACCGACAGGAGCCGGATGTAGATCGCTCCTGAGAGACACAGCCAGAATACAGCAAATACAGAGGCGAATGCCAGCAGCAAACCACTGAACTGAGAATAGGTCCCCTGTTGAAGGAATCAGAGAAAGAACTGGAAGAGCTTGAAGGGGCTCGAGACCCCAAAAGTACAACAATGCCAAGCAACCAGAGCTTCCAGGGACTAAGCCACTACCTAAAGACTATACATGGACTGACCCTGGACTCTGACCCCATAGGTAGCAATGAATATCCTAGTAAGAGCACCAGTGGAAGGGGAAGCCCTGGGTCCTGCTAAGACTGAACCCCCAGTGAACTAGACTGTTAGGGGAAGGGCGGCAATGGGGGGAGGGTTGGGAGGGGAACACCCATAAGGAAGGGGAGGGGGGAGGGGGATGTTTGCCCGGAAACCGGGAAAGGGAATAACACTTGAAATGTATATAAGAAATACTCAAGTTAATATATTAAAAAAAAAAATAAAAGAAATCAGTAGCTTTGTTTTCTCAGATCAATGAAAAATGACCTCCATTGTATTAAAGTTCATAACCTTGTAGGTTGTTTTCCTTGGCCAATTCTCAGGTCATTTTTCTTGGGACAGGAAACTCAAGAAGATGAAGGACTCCAATCGTTAAGCAGTCTTAATGGATTGGGTTAGTTGACTTAGTGATGCTTCCTGATAATAATGCATATATTTCTTTACAACATTTAAAAAATGGTTTTCTTTTAAAATGTAAAGATTTCTGCCCACCACAGTTTCGGTGACAAGAAATGAGGCTTGTTATGAAAGGCTGAACATTTACCAACTACAGTAAGGAGATCCTTGTTAGGTCAAGGCCAGTTGACCCAATTACTTGGTTAGGGAGGAGACAGGAGTCAAGCCATGGCTCAGTATGTGAGCAAGCTAAATCTATCTTTGACAGAAACCAGCCTGTTGATAGCAGTGCCTGCAGGTGTGTCCCGTCCTCAGACCACCCCTAAACCCATCCTATTAGCTATTGGGAAAGGAAAACTATAGCTTGCCGGATCCTGCCATAATGCTGGAATAGCACACGCTTGTATTTGTCTCAGGAATTCATATTTACTAGAATTGTTGGTTCCCATAAGGATGAACCCTGGAAACATTGTAGCCTCCATGAATACTCGTTTCTCTTCCCCTGCAAACAAAGCGATGTGTTGCCTGCACAGCATATCAGAGGGACTGTGTTGCTTCAATGTTGACTCAATGGAACAGAAACAGTAACAATAACCAAGGCAGACGAGGAAGAGGAAGGCTAGAATCTGAAGCACAAAGCAAACCTTGACCCGCAAGTAAACTGCCTGTTCTTATAAATAAGGAAGAAAAACTGTATTTAAAAATACTTCACATAAAATTAACCTTTTAAACAATTTTAGGCTTATATTTCAGTGGCATTGGGGACATTCACAGACTTGTGGTTCCAGCCCAATTTTCAGAACTTTCTAATCCTTGCAGCCTGGAACTCTGCACCTCCCAGCTCCTGCCTTCCACCACTTCCCATCTGTGTGATGCTTCACATGAGTGGAGTCAGACATCTTCCCTTTTGTGTCTAGCTTGCTTAACTTAGAACAATGCTTTGAGATCGAACCACAGTGTAGCATTTGTAAATAAAGTTTTATTGAGACAAAACCAGGCCTATTCATTTACATGTCACCCAGGGCTACTTTCTCATCTAAACAACAGAGATATGTAATTGTGATCAAGGCTTTATGACCAGCAAAGCCCAAGATACATCTCCTCTGACCCCTTTTGAAAGTCTAAAACTAGTTTAGATTAATATTTTAAAGCCTCTTTAAATTATTACTCGCCTGCGGCAATCTTGGCTTATTTCACAGCCTGAGAAATAAGATTAATGAACTGTTTATCACACTGTTGTCATTAATAAACAGTTTGAAATGCCAGGATTTAAGTTTTCTTTCCTTAGGCCTGGTTACAGTGAAAGAGGGCTCATTTTCACATCCTGCTGGTACACATTTTACATAATGAGGATGTGTGAGATCTGATTAGTGAGTCTTGGTGCAGAAACTTCCCAAAGCATAACAGACACTTATAGATTCTGAGGTATCCAATTTCCCCGTGCCTTTGTCCTCGGTCATCCTGCATTTGTGCAGAAGAGAACAATGCTTGTGTAGCACAGAAGACATAAAAGTGGATCTCACGACTTATTACTTAAACGAGTAAAAGTAGATTAGTTCATTTCGTCGTGTTCATGGATAGGACTCTCTTTATTAGTGCCACTAAATTGTAGGTTGGCAAGTACAAACTGGCCTGAGAATACCCCCTCCCTCCACCGTTATCAAAGCAACCAGGAAGGAAATTTTATGTAGAAGTTATAAAATGCAGATGCTGTAGTAGATAATGCCAGTTCCCATGAGGTCAAATTTCAATGACCCCCCTCCCCCATTAACAAAAACGCAGTGTGCCTGGGTAAACAGTTCAGATAAGACAGTGCCTGTTTCGTCACACCGGATATAATGAGGAACACTCGATGGAGACCAGCAAGGTAATAACAACCCAACAATTGTGTAGCGTTGAGTTTGTGCCAGGGTTCTGATACACTGCATGCATGAGTCAGCTTGATACTCGTTGCAAGTATATGGTCTAGGAAGTGTATGGTTATCTCAACTTTATAAAACAAATACTCCTATTTTCAGTGTTAGGTTAGGGTATGAGCGCTGACTGGCAACTTTGGTTTTCATTCTGCTTCAGCCGTGACTTTCTCTTGACTGATGTTCACAAGAGATGGCTAATTCAGAAGTGCACATGACAGGAAACATTCCCGACTACCAAGGGAAGTCAGGGGCACCTTCTCTTCCTCAGACTCCCATTTCTACTTGAGTCAGTCCCTCTAAGGTTGTCTCCCTCTACCTTATGCGACACCTTTACAATGGAGATGAATTCCCTTTCCCACTTAACGTCTCCCCTTTATTCTGCTCCTCACCCGTCTGCACGCACACTTTGCTATAGTAACATCAGCCAACTTGTAGTGCTTGGAATAGGTTCTCCCTTAAACCCACTTTAAGCAAATGACTCAACTCTTTTTTTTTTTTCATTTTTAAAACTCTTAGAAGCCATTTTAGCACACAGTATAGCTACAATGCTGTACGCTCAGCACCACTGTCTGGCTCCAGGACATCAAGGTTCTCACTGAGGAAGCTCCACACCCATTAAACAGGTTTCAGCCCCTCTCCTCCAAGTCCTTGTCAGCCAATATTCTATTTTCAGCCTCCACGAATTTAATAGCTCTCGATATTTCATATATACGGCCTTTAGCTGTCCAATGCTGCAGACATCTAAGATAATCAACTTCAAGAAAAGAAAACTTTGTTGAGTCTCATGGTCTGAAGGCTTCCATTCATGGCTGGATGGCTCCCTTGCTTTTGAGTCTGTGTTGAGAGAGAGAGAGAGAGAGAGAGAGAGAGAGAGAGAGAGAGAGAGAGAGAATGAGAGAGAGAGAGAGAGGTAGAGGCTGGCCATGAGGACACGAAGAGAGAGGAGTGAGGGAATGGGGAGAGAGGGGTGAAGGGACGAAAGGACAGAGTGAGAACAAGAAGTCAAGAGAGCAAGGAGGGGGCAAGTAGCCCCTTTATAGTGAGTCAGAGAACCTGGCCATTGCCAGGTAACTGTGGGGTGGAGCTTAGGCAAAATGCAAAGAAAGAGGAAGAGGAAGGGCTAGTCTCTAGGTCCCCAGGATGCCTTTAAGGCGAGTCTTCAATAACCTACCTTTGTTCTCCACCAGAAGGGTCTACTCCCTCCTAAATGGCACCAGTTTTCTATCTATCTATCTATCTATCTATCTATCTATCTATCTGTCTGTCTGTCTGTCTGTCTGTCTGTCTGTCTGTCTGTCTATCATATATCTATCTAGTTATTGAGAGAATGTCCAACAGTTTATACAGCGGCTGCAACATTTCACATCTGTACTATCATCACTACACAACAGTTACTGATCCAACCTTAGGATCTCACATTTTAAAAATTGTTACCATGCTAGTTAGTGGCTGTTAATTGACATAGTAATTACTCAGCCTTTGAGACCCTGAGGCTGTGCTTATGATAATGAAGCAAAAGGTAGTGCTTGGTCCACGAGGTAACATGAAGAATCCTGGGAATCCTGCGTGTCTTGCTACATCTGCTGGCAGTATGGCCTCACAATACTTAACTTTCATGTGGCCAGTCTCCCTGTTCACAGCAGGTAATAGCAACAGCTGTAGAGAAGGGTTGTTTTGAAAAGTGTACGGTTGGTGTGAGGCCAGGGAGGTGGCTCAGATGTCAGAGCCCTTGTTCAAACATGAGGATTTGATTTGAACTCGTATAAAAATGTAGGATATGGTGATATACTTGTAATTCCAGCACTGGAAGGTGGGATAGGAGGATCTCTAGATCAGCCAGTCTAGCTGAATTCATGAATTACAGAGTTGTCGAGATATTCTGTCCCAAAATAAAAGGTGGGAAGCAATTGATAGGTACCTGATAGCAACCTCCAGCCTCTACATGAATGTTTACACGTGTGTACAGACTTAGGAACAGACACATACATGCAGGTGGAGTAGGGGTGAAGGGCAGGAGGGAGGGGGACAAGAAGAGGGACTGGGAGAAGGAGGGGGGAGGGAGAGAAAATAGCACAATACTTCCTGACTCAAGCAATATATTGTGTTAACTATTATTCCCTCATCTTTTCACTTCCAGGAAAAACTTCTGCTCAATCGCCACACCTCATCTTTGTTGGTCTTTACCTCCCGGGATCCTCAGTTATCCAAAGTCCTGAGCCTGTCCTAAGGTGGTGTTAGATGTCCTCTGTTACTTCCTGAGTTTAGCACCCTTTTTTGTTTTTTGGTGGGTGGGTCTTACCTGTCTAACCTAGCATAGTGCCAGGCCCCAACACACTTAGTTATTATTAGTCAAATTAGTAAATGGATGTATGAGTTGTATTTAACTAGGGTGGTGGTATACGGTGGGTTTGTTGGTCCATAAGAAATGAATGCACTCAAGGCCTGATGTGGACATGATGTAACCATCAAGAGTGGCCCACTGGGTGATCCATTCCTGTGGAAAAAGAAAAACATTTCTAACTAAGTGTAGGCTTCGTACATGAAGAAAATAAGCTCAAGAGGCGCTGATTTTTAAAGGACTCTAGATGACTGACGTGTGTGCTGGCTCATGCCCATAATCCTAGCACTTGGTAAACTGAGGCACAAGGCCCCTGAGTTCTAGGCCAGTCTGGGCTACACACTGAAGCTGTGTCTCCAAAACTAACCAGACCAAAGCAAAGGGGGCCCCTGACATAATAACACCTTGTAAGGATAGGAAAGATTTACCTTGTCCTGCCCCTTCCTGTCTTTCCTCCTACTTCCGGCGTACTGGGAGGGAGCATCTCTGTTCCCTCACACCTTCCCTGTCTTGATTCAGGCCTGAAGTACCAGATTATGGGCTGAAACCTGGAACCCAAGTGAACATTCACTTCCCTTAAATAGTTTCTCTCATTCCTTGTAGCAGCGACAAATGAACGTAAACCGATGGGGAGAGATGATGGAGAGACGGACTGCTAAAGTTTTCACCTCTTCAGGGTCTTGCACTGGGAGGTATTTATCCAGAAAACCAATTGATAACTAGTGGTCAAGGGTCATTCCAGGAATGGCTTTGGAGAAAGCCTGGGAACATAAGAATTATAATGTGTGAGTTTTTAATTAAACTACTTGGGAACTTTTCCAGAGGAGGGTATAGTTCTCTCTCCTGGTTACATACAGATGAGAGGACAACTCACTGGCTAGTTTGAGATTTAGGCAGGATCTTCTCACTTTTTTGGGGGGGAGGGGGCAGGGGTGGTTGAACCAATTCAACCAGGCAAGCAATAGCCCGTACCACACTCATCCAGCCTTTCACAGATAATAGCCAACCTCTATATTGTTCCGACAAAAGTCACCTAAAACTTCCCTTTAAGTATTTCTTGGGCATAGATTAAATAAAGAGGTAGTGACCCCTTCCCTCCCAAAATGTCTAAGAATAGTCATCTATAGTTTTCTTACCAGTTCAAAGCTGCCTTTGGCTATAACAAATCCAGACCATGCAATGGTACTAAAATACGTGAGTCTGCTGGTGGAAAGGATGCAGGCCAGACACATGCCCCTCATTTGATACAGTGTTTTATGTAGCCCAGGTTAGCTTTAGATTTACAAAGTAGCCAAGGATGACCTTGAAGCTGTTAACCTCCCGAATGTCAGGATTATAGGCAGGTGTGTGCCACCATGCCCAGTTTTGCAGGGCCAGCGTGGAAGCCATAGCTTCAAACAAGTTAGGCTAACTCTGCCAACTGAGTTACATCCACAGCCCAACTCCAGAACTTTACTTCATCCAATATAGTGACTGTGGCAGAACCTAATGGTTATATGAATTTCCTCCTTTTCTGAACTCAAGAAAAGAACTGCCACTCGACAGTAGCCATATTTCATTGTCCTCTTCTTCAGAGATTGAGTGGTGGTCAGAGTTTAGAAAGAGTAGTTATTTTGAGTGCCTCATGCAGATTGCAATAATTCACTTGGGAAGTATTTTTAAAAGGCATTGGAGGAACCATAAAGTTCTTTCCCCAGGGACCAGCTCTTGACACTCACGAGGGAGCATAGAAGATTGCTTTCTCTTGGAATTATGTACCATCGAAAGGCGCCGCCGCTTCCAAGTGGAGGCAAACTAACAGAGCTACAGGCAGTAGAGCAGACCCCTGAGAAGACTCTACCCAGGCAAAAACTGCCTTGATTTATAGCACTTTGTATACCTCTTTATCCACTATTTCAGATCACACATTCCCTGGTGCCTGACACTGAAGGTATTTCTCTAGGAGTCAATTTATCGTGCCTCACGGACCCCAATAACTTCAGTTTGCTTAGAGCAATCCCGCAGAAGAGCACAAAATGGGTTTGACATCTAGTGACCTGGATGGTTTAGCCTGTAGAAGAGTAGCTTTAAGCTGCAGTCTCTCACAGTGGTGGTTAATGACTAAGTGCTAACTATCTGTGGCCGAGGTGCTGTGGCTAGGAGGTCGAGCAGAAAACTGTGACTTGTCTGATGTGGCTTAGTGCTGAAGAGCACACTGTTGCACCAGATCCCTAGTAGGCTGCCTGTAAAGAGAGACCATTGCTTCCTCCCACACCAGCCCTCCTCCACACAGAGGATGCTGAGCTTGGTAGAACTGGAAACTAAGATCAGCTGATCCTTTCATTTCACAGACAGGGTCTCCTGTGCCCGCGGGCTGGCTGCAAAGTTACTATGTAGCAATCTTCCTGCCTCCACCTGGAAAGTGCTGGTGTCTCAGGCGTGCACACCATGCCTGGTTCACGCAGTGCTGGGAATCAGACCTGGTGCTGGGTTTGTTCCCCAACCTAATCAAAGTGCTGGACGAGTGCTCCACCAGCTTAGCTATATATCCAACCTCAATTCTTAATCTTTAAGTGAGACAATCTCATATGGTCTTCACTGCTGCTTCTCCTTCCTCGGGGTGGCACCAGTGCCGGGTTTGCAGGTGTGAAGTACTACACTCAGTATGACCGAGTTCTTTCCAAATGGAGAAATAATGCCACTATACAAACCCCATCGGGTCTGTCATGTTAAACGGTCAGTGTGGACAGTACAGTCTCATGTGGTAACTCAGGCTAGCCTACAAGTCACTATGTGGTTGAGGGTGGCCTTGATTTCATGGCAATTCTCCTGTTCCAGTTTCCTAAGTGTTAGGATTACAGGCAAGAGTGCCATGGTCAGACCACATGACCTCGTCTCAAATAGAGAGCTCGTTCTTTTCACTTCCCTTTAAACTGAAGATAGGATCCAGGGCCAGAATTTTGGAAGATTTGAGTTAGAATCAGTAACTATTTGTATGACCACCTTTCTCTTACATGGCCATCTCTATTGTTTTGTTGTGGTTAAATCATCAGAAAACCTGGGAGCATCTAGAAAATGAGAACAAAGAAGTGAGAAAATGGCTGGGTGTGGTGGCACATACCTTTAACCTCAGCATGGTTTCATTTCACAGACAGGGTCTCCTGTGCCACGGGCTGGCTGCAAAGTTACTATGTAGCAATCTTCCTGCCTCTACCTAGAAAGTGCTGGTATCTCAGGCGTGCACACCATGCCTGGTTCATGCTGTGCTGGCAATCAGACCTGGTGCTGGATTTGTTCCCCAGCCTAGTCATAAGTGCTGGACAAGCGCTCTACCACCCTCTGTTCTTTGTGGTCTATGTTTTAGGCAGAGACAGAGGTTAGTGAGTTAGTGCTTCGCACACTTGCTTTGCCCTCACACACACTTGGTTCTATCTCATCCATTTGTCTCATCCAAGCAGATGTGATCTCCCCCTGTACTGAATTTAAATCTGCAGTTTAGCAGGGAAGTCACATGTACATGCTCGAAAGCAGAACACAGATGGGATGATTGGAGGTGAACCAGGCCTCCAGGGGAAGCAGCGGCTAAACCTTCACAGGGGTTTCCAAGTATATCTGAGTAAGTGGGACATGCTCATCTCTAAGGCTGCTTTGACACTGAATGAGTGGAGGAGGTGGAGGTTGTGATCCTGTTGAGACAGAAGGCAGACATTCCAGGGAGAGGAGACAGCACAAGACCCTGAGGTGGGAAGTATAATTCTTTATCAAGGAAAATGCCCACAGCTGTATGGGCAATCATCTACATTATTGTTATCAACCTGAGGATGTACAGTTACTATGCAGCCTTCCTTTCTGCATAGAAGGCCAGTGTTAAGCAGAGCTCAGTCACTATGTTGCTTTCTTCCTTTTGTTTCCTAGAGTATCAACATTGTAGCATTTAATAAATAATAGCCATCTTTATTTCCCTTCCCCCAGTGTACCTGGTAATCCCTGTTTTACTTTCTCGGACTATGAGTTTGCCTATGATTGGTACCTAGTAAATGTGGAATTATGTTTATTTCATTTACATAATATCTAACTTCATTCACATTGTGGTAGGCATTAGGAGTCTCTTCTTTTTGATGGGTGAATATTATTCCCTCACACAGTCATACCATGTGTTGTTTGCACTCCTTATGGAGACCTGGGATTGCAGGGTTATGTTCTCTCACCTCCACTGGCTGGAACGCCTTGATGACAGCTGTCAAAAGAATGTCTTTTTAAAAACATTACATCCCACACTCTAGTCCTGGAATAGATACTCCGACGTAGGGAAGGTGGCCTTTACTGGAGCAACACAAGAACACAGACCCTAAATACTAGAGTCTTTCTGGCTGAGGCCAGAAGAGGACGTTAGAGACATCTGAACAGTAGAGTTCAGTAGAGTCTATGTATCCTGAAGGCATCCAACGTGTCTCTACCTGATAAACTCCAAGGAAATTGGGACTCAGTGCCCACCTGCAAGGGTCTGGATTCTGACAAGAACCTAAATGAACCTGGAGAGGATTTGCCCTCAGATCCTGTGGTAAACTCCAAGCCTGTGGACAGCTATCTCCATTTGCCCTCTGAGCAGAGACTCCAGCCATGTTGAGATATGATGAACCAAGTCACACCACACTGCACTCACTCTGACTTGGTGCAAGGAACTAATGTATTGACATTGCTCAAGCCACTGAATTTAGGAGTCAGTACTTAGTTCTTCCAAATCCCAAATATATCAGGGCTCTGGAGCCCAATATTCACTGCTCCTGGGGACTTCAACAGCAGTCATTGTCATCTAAGCACAGAAGTCATCAGAACATGACTGTTCAAGGCTTAAATCTTAACGTTAAAGCTGTTCTTCATCTTAAAGCCATAAATCTTAAGGCTATTCTTAATTAAGGCTTAGGATGAAAAATGTCATTTATTCACTGCTCTATCTATACATCCTATGGCTTGATACTCAGAAGGCTGAGGCAGGAAAATCATGAGTTCAAGATCTGCTTGGGCTACAAAATGAGTTCAAAACCAGCACGAATAATTTATCAAGTCCTGGTGATGTGGTCAAACAGTAGAGTACTTACTTGCCTGTCAATCATGAGGCCCTGGACTCAATTCCTAGTACTTCAAAGGGGGAAAACTCCCAAGCATGGCTTTTTCTTAATTAAGAACAGCTAAGATTCAAGCCCTTAACACTCACCTTCTGATGACTTCTGTGCTCAGATGAAAAAGAATGGCTGCTGTTGGAGAACCCAAGAGCGGTGAGCAAAGCAGTCCTGCACGTGGAGTTTGAAAGACCTTAGCAGAAGTAACTGTGTGTGTTAGTTGTTGAAGCCATTTGACTCGGTACGCCCGAAGGATGCTGACTTGATCGCTCATCTGAATTTCGGATAATTTAAGGAGACAGACAGGCTTCTGAGATCTGACGAGGTATCTTCACAGCTGTGATGATCAATATCGCTTGCCTAGTTGAAGGGATCTAGGATTGTCTAGGAAACAACTCTGGACCTGTCTATGAGGGAGTTACTAGATTGGTTTAAACTGAGGTGGAAGACCCACTCTGAGTGTGGCTATCACTTTTCTACGGTTTGGAGCCTGGGATTGAACTAAAAGGAGACCAGGCTGAGGTTAAGCACTGCCACCCCTGTCTTCATGCTTCCTGACTGCTGCTGTCATGTGACCAGAGCAGCTGCCACATGCTCCTGCTGCCGTGACTTCCTGTCATGGTGCTCTGAACCCTCAAACAACTACCTTTCCCTCACAGTCTTCCCTCCCCCCAGACAGGGATAGCCTTCCCAGGGACCTCATGCAAACATAGCATAACAAACTACATAAGACCAGACTCAAACCATCACATCACATTAAGACTGGACAGGCAACCCAGTAGGAGGAAAAGGGTCCCACGAGGAGGTAAGAGTCAGGGACAGCCCCCGTTCCCACTGTTAAGATTCTCACGAGAACTGTAAGGCTCGAAGTGAGTCTTAACTACTGGGAAACCCCCGCCACCCCCCCCACCCCCCCAGTGAGACACAAGAACGGAGTTGGATGCAAACGCAAAAGGTTTATTTTCCCGGTGTGTTGGGGTGGATCCTCCATCAGCCCCTTGTGGCGGGTGAGTGACTAGAAGGCGACCTCAAATGACTATAATGAGCAGATTTTATACTTTTTAGGGGTACAGGTTAGATCATTAAGGTTACAGTTTAAACTTATTGGCTAAGCATATTGACCTTTGAATCTATTGGCTAGCAAGCATATGACATGCATTCAAACTCTATCTGGGACCAGAGGGTCCGGTGACTCTCAGTCAGTACATTCTGCAGTTTTTCAAGAATGTGCCTGCTCCTCCTGAGAACTGTGAAGAATGGAACTTGGCCTAGCCTTGACCTGAGGTGGTGGGTGTAAAGCTGGTGAAAGCCCTTAGGGTCCTTCACAGGAATTCCATAACCTTCCTACTTTCTACCAAGGCAAGCCTCTTAGTAGCTCTTATACTTCAGTAAAAACTAGGGTCCTTCAGAACATCAAGCTACTCACCCAAACATATATGCAAAGGACCTAGGTCAGACCCCCTACAGGCTCCCTGATCTCTCTGAGTCCCCATGAGTCATAGTGAGTTGAGTCTGTGGGCCACGTTCTTGTGATGTGCCTGACCCCTCTGGTTCCTCCCATCCTTCCTCCTCACTCCTCCACAGGACTCTGTATCTGCTTCCATCAGTTGCTGTCTTTGATGACGTTTCTGCTAGAGCCTTTCTTCTTTAAGTCGATTTTGTTTCAGTGGTGAGAAAAGAAAACCAAGGCCACAGCTTAGCCAGCAGTATACTCACCTCCATGGGAAACGTCTTCTTCAGCTGACTACAGTGCTTAGTTAGAAATCCAGATTCGATACGGACATTAATCCTTATGCAAAGCAGCTACGTCAGACCGAATAGTATACGTTCATTAGCTTTAAATATTAATATTAAGAGTCAGATTGTTTTCTATTACATGTGAGCAACGACAAAAAGCTACTTATGGAGGCAGGGGGCCATGAAAGCAGAGGAAGCATCGGAGTCCATTTGATGTTTTTAGGAATTCCCCGAAGCTCAAGCTGCTGGGTGGGGGGGGGGGGAAGCTTTGTGGTTAGTAACATCCTTGACAAAGGTGCACAATCAGTATTACCTAATACAGTCACTTTGCTTAATAGGAAGCCGAGGTCAGAAAAGCCAAGTTGTTTGTGTAAGGTCATGCAGTAGGTGCTGGAAGCATCAAGCACCATTCAAACCACACCGAGCATCTGATGGGGTGATTCCTGGAAGAGGCTCTGTTGGCTTCCCCACCCTCCTCCTCTACAGGAAGAGCTCGTTGGTGAGGTGGAGAGGAAGCCGTGCTCTAGAGCCTTTTGGGCTCAGTAAGTTCATCTTTAGTTTCCAAGCTCTTCCCTGAAGAGCAGTACCCTTCAGAATAGCCAGACTCACTAGTGAGTCAAATCTGGCTTAAAGGAAAAAACAACTGTCTTCCTGTGCTTGTGGGAGGAACCTGAGCTCTCTGAGAGATGGCTTTCTCTCTTTTCAAAAGGAATAACAGCCTTGTCTTTCTCACTGTGTCTTGTGAAAGTTAAGTGAGAGCTTTGTGGACACAGCAATGCAGATTTCACATGTGATACAGTGGGCATTTGTCTCCCTAGCACCGTGAACACCCTAATCTGACATTCTACATGATTGAACTTGGGGTGGAGTCTTACACAGTCTTACTGAAAAGCTCTCAGGGAGAACTTTCCCTCGGGATGGAGACCCTCCAACTCCAAAGACCAGACCGAGACACCACAGGATGCAATCAGCAAGAGGATTTGGTTTATTGTCGGGATACACAGGCACAGGCACCTGCGGGCGCTTCAGTCACTCGGGGGACTGGCGCGCCCCACGGAACCAAGGATGGGCTTTTATAGGATTTTGGGGAGCAGAAGCAAGCATACAGAAGCAGATGCATGGTTACAGGGATATAATTGGTGGATTCTAATATGGCAAGGGTTTAGCCCGGGGGCAAGTTTCCTAGCTACCTTCCTGAAACATAAGGACTGACTCGGCCCCCCAAGGGTTCAGCCCGGGGGCAAGTTTCTTAGCTACCTTCTTGGAACATAACGACTGACTCGGCCCCCCACCAGGGTGTGGGACCTCTCCCGGGGCTTTTTTCATTGTCAGGTGCTCAACCGAAGTCGTCCTGTTGCCAGGCCTTCAACCAAACATATCCTGCTTGGCAGCCGCTGTGTACTCAGTGTTCTAACCTTTCCCTGAACCAGTCATCTTAAGTACAGCCTTGCAAAATGGCGTTACTGCTGCTAAGCTGGGGTCTTTCATTACAATTTTTTACTAGAAAAAATTACTCACCCTTAGGAAAAATATTGGATGATATTAACAACAAAAGAGAGAAAGAAGAGAAAACTATCACCAGCCCAGCCCGGACCATTGGCATGTGCCCTGTTCAGGAAGCACCCCGTGCCTGTGTGTGCCTTCAAAGCCAGAAGCAGCTTCCTATAGGAGAGCCACAGGGCCAGGCCTGGGCCTCGGAGCCTTGAAACACTCTCTGATGCTGAGATGGGCACAGGAAGTACAGCCGCTGACTTTCCAAGGGGAGCATCGGTGCTGCTGTGCAGAGTTGAGAGACAGACGGAAAAGCAGTAAGATGAAGAAAGTTAAACCCGTCAGTGTCAAAGACACTAGAATCCAGAGCTGTGTTAACAGGCTCGAGAACTCCCCACAGACCACGGTGCCAAACTCTGCTGACAGTATTTTTGAAGCCCCCCACCCGACAGTTGCCCGGACAGAATTGACACTTGATAATATATAATCTGCCTAATAAATGTGATTGAAATTGTGACATTTTCAAAGTTCTTTCTAGTATCTCAAATTAAGCTTTAAAGGGAGACTTCCCTTTGATTCGGCTAAATCACCATAATTGGTTTTAAAGCGAATAGGAACACACTGATTATCAATTAAGCCAACGGATTGATACAAATGCGGGCTCGAGTATTTGTTTCCAAGCTTTGCCCTTCTCCCCAATAGTCCGCACTCACTTCTATCAATCTAGTGATTAGAAAAACAAAGTTCTGGTAAATGACGGAAATGTTGCACAAACAAGTGCCATGGAGTGAAGTCCGCATGTGCCAAGTACAGAGGCTCTGTTCATTTGAATGTGCTTGTCAGCACGAGAGTGCAGCAATTTTCATTATGGGCTTTTACGAACAATAAATACAGGCCCAGATTTAAGGGGAAACATGGCTTATTTCCTCTTCCCAGGGACCCCATTAGTCTGCATCTTCTGTCCATGACTCCCACATTTTGTTGCTGTGGTGAAAGCCAGCGACCTATGGAGTAATTAGTTTGGGTTTTGTCTACACAGCACTCACATAAGCAATTGGAAAGTGAAAAATTCAGCCAAATCATTGGGCTTTGTGTGCGGCATTCCCGCATGACTTTAAATAGCCAGTTAGTGCTTTTCTGTTTGGTGAAAAGAAAAAAAAAAAAAAGGCATTTTCACTAATTGGTTCTTTCATCAGCGTGTGGACCACATTGTCAATAATTGGCCTAGGAGGGGTGAGCATGTTAGACTGTTGTTTTGCCATGGGATGGGGAAGAGAAAGAGAAACACAGAAAGGAATTGCATCTGCAGATGAGTGGAGGAAGGACAGTGTAAAGGTGAGAAGTGAAAGAACTCAGGCAGCAAGGTCTACCACACGTCAGCAGTCCTGTCTTTGCATTCATGCACCGTCATCTGTTCTACACAGAGCACCAAATCCGGAGAGCATAGGCTTCATAGCACCCTGCGAGGCTGGGTGAGGCACCATTGCCTGGGGTCATCCAAGAGTTTCTCATTTTGCAGTGGAGGCTGGGTTCAGTGCTTGTGTTTCTACAGATTGCTAGGTCCTGCTGGTGAACCTGCTCTCAGGGCTGTGCTCCGAGAACCAGTGACCCAGAGAAATTACTTTTAAGAAAAAGAACTGAGGAGCAGAGGCTAACACCAAGGCCACGTGCCCTGAATGGGGAGTGGAGCTGAGATCAAAACCCATCTCTCACCCCAGTGGTGCACGCCTTTAATCCCAGCACTTGGGAGGCAGAGGGAAATAGATCTCTGAGTCCAAGGCCAGCCTGATCTATGGAGCGAATTCCAGGACAGCCAGGGCTACAAAAAAAAAAAAAAATCCCTGTCTTGAAAAATTAAAAAACAAATCAACAACAACAATAACAACAGCCACAACCAAAACCACAACAACTCTCATCTCTCTAATTCACAGCCCATTGCTTCTATTCCAGACAGAAATGTGGGGCTTACAGGGGACCTCAGTACATGGACTCTGAGAATGTCACTGAGCAGTCGAGTGGACATGCTCTGGAAGCAGAGCTAGATTTGGAAAAGATCAGCTGAACTGTACACAGTGAACATTCACCCACTATTCTTGTAGACCCTGAGGATCCATCGCCAGCAAGACTCTGGGATCTATGAATCCGTTCTTTGCCTTTTCGATTTCTCACCCACCAAAACGTGAAGTGTTCTTGTCTCACAGGAACCCACCCTCATCCCTTTCTTTGGAATACTGCTATTTTGGTATGTGAACAGATGTGTGTGCTTCTCTAGCACAGTGGTCCCTTGCTGTCCATTGGGGAGTTGGTTCCAGATCCCCATAGATATCATCAGCACTGCAGATGCTCAGGCTTGTGTATAAGGAGATGCTGTAGCTTTGGTAAATAGTTTGTACACGATTTCTTGTATAATTTAAATAATCTCTAGATTATGCATAATTCCCAATACACTATAAATACTTTGCAGACAGCAACGCTGCTTTGTTTAAGAAATAACGAAGAGGAAAAAAAAAAATCTGTGCATGTCAATCCAGATCAACTCTTTCTTTATACTATTTTTACACGAGGTTGTTTCATCTGCAGATGTGGAAGCCTGTACTATTGGAGGCCAGCTGTACTTCATGAGTGGCTCTCCGTGACGAGAGCCTACTCAGGGCACCCCCTTTCTCCATGATGTGCAGAAACAGAGGTATCAGAGAAAAAGCAACCCAAGCCTTTGTTGCTAAACCCCCGAAGCCAAGTTTAAGATGTAAAATAGTAATGTAAAACTTGGTTCGAAGGCAGGGGCGGTAGCTCAGTCAGTAAATTGCTTGGCTGAGTCCAACTCGCAGAACCTATGTATAAGAAGCAGAGCGTGGTGGTGCACACTTGTAACCCAGTGCCAGGGAAGTGGAGACAGGCAGATCCCTGGGGCTCGCTGGTCAGCCAACCTAGTCTACCTGGTGTGCTCCAGGCCAATAAAAAAAGCATGTCTTGGAAGGCAGGATGAATAGTGCACACATACCTGGACACACACATGCACACACACACACACATGCACAGGCACACGCAAACATACACATTTAGGCATCTACACGTCAACTGCTTATCTTCTGCTCCCCTACTTACTACATGAAGACAGCTTAGTTAATCAGACAGTAGAACGAGCAAGAGAGAAGAGCAATCAAGTGGACATGCTCTGGAAGCAGAGCTAGATTTGGAAAGGATCACCTGAACTGAGTGTAGACTGTACACAGTGACCTTTCCTCCACTATTCCTGCAGACCCCGAGGAGCCGGCACCAGCAAGACAAAGGGAGGGTCTTGGTGACCCAGACCACATCTCCAAAGTGACAGGTTCATGAGCTTCCCTCAATGACCATCTTGATTGTTAGCAGGCAGAGCAACCCTATTGTCCTCCTGTCTGGAGTGGGGCCATCTTGGCCTCCAGTCTGACTTAGGGCATTTGACCACTCTGAGATCACACTTTTCAAAAGCCCAGGGCAGCCCTATGACATACGGTATGTTTGGGAGTGTCTGAGGTGGGGAAGCTACTGGAGTGGCAACTTCTCGCCTCTTGCCGCCTGAAGCTGTTCAGAGAAAGGGAGAGCTGTGGTTTGAATGTGCTGACTCCTGCTCTCTTGGGAAGAAACCTAAGCAGGGTAACCTCTCCCACCAACCCTCTGTTCTTCCTCAGTTCTTGCTGTCATCCCAACTGCACATACTATGAGCAGCAGCTTCTGTCCATCACCCCTAAGCCAGTATGGGACTTTTCAAGCCCTCTGACAGCTGTGGGGATGGAGCTCTTTCCACCTCAGAATCCAAACTTTTCTGCCTTCTCTGGACACACAGTACTGTCCAGGACATATTTCACATGTTACATGGCCACCAGCTGTCAGTGTGTGTCCACATTCTGCGTATGGAGGGGATGCTGTGTGTGTGTGTGTGTGTGTGTGTGTGTGTGTGTGTGTGTGGTGTGTGTGTGTGTGTGTGTGTGTAACTCAGAGGCTGGATGTCAATGTTCACCTCAACCACTCTCCGCACTATCTTTTGAGACAGGGTCTTTGGCTGAACTCAGAACATGCTGATTCAGCATGACTGGCTGGCCGGGGAGCTCTGGAGTCTATTCTTTCTCAGCAGTGGAACTCCGATGGGCTCCGGGTCTGAACTCAGGTCCTCATGTGTGTGTGGAATATTGCTGACTGAGCCCTCTCCCCAGATGGGTGACTGGGTTCTTTCTATAATTGTTTTCCTCTTCAGACTCAGGTTTTCCAGGAGAGTCTAAACCCCCATTCATCTTTTATATCCAGAGTGCAGAATAGCAGCCAAGACTCATAGATATTTAACAGATTCTCGTTCAATAGAAAAGCAAAACCAAACCAAACCCCCAAACCCACAAAAAGCAGAAATTAAAACATATTTTAAGTCATGCGTAGAATTATATCATGATGGTTTTAACTTGAATTTCCCAAATAACCAATGATGTTTAGTATCTTTCTGTGTGTTTATTTGCCGTGCATACGTTTCTTCAAAATGTCAGTTGGAGCTTTTGAAAACTTTAACCTGTCACCCTTACTATTTCCACATCAGTTTGCTCACAACCACCTATAATTCCATTTCCAAGGGGATGTCCCATGCTGTTTCTGGCACCCATGGCCACCTCCATGTACGTGGTATACATAAAGACATATGCATTCACACGCACACACATGTAAATAAAAGTAATATGCTAAAACAATTAAAATATGTAACATTTTTATTAGTCCAGAGGCTTCTAAATCCTGAACGATGAACCAGCCGGCTTCTGGTGATGCTTTTTCAACAGTCTGTTTCATATTCTACCTTCATTTTGTAGTACTTACTATGTAGACCAGGCTGGCTTTGGAATCACAGATATCTTCCTGCCTCTGCCTCCCAAGTGTTTGGATTGAAAGTGTGCTCCACTACCATGTTTATTTTAACTTCTTTGATTCATGGGTTGTTTCTAAGTCAGTCAAGCTCCAGATAGCTGGGGTGGAGGGGGCGGGGGTGTGTGTGGAGGTTTTGGGGGGATTGGAGGGTGGGGGGGTTAGGGGTTAGGGGGTGGAGTGGGAGGAGTGGGGTGAGAGGGGTGGGAGGTGTGGGGTGGGGTGGGGGTTGGGAGGTCAGGGTGGGGGTGGAGGTTGGAGGGTTTGGGGGTAGGGGGTTGGGAGGGGTGGGGTTGGGGGTGGGGGTTGGTGGGGGCTGTTACTGTAGTGCTTTGCTGCTCCTGCTTTCCTATTTAATTCAACTGGTTAAATTTAATTGGAAAAATGTACTGTGTAAGATTTCAATATTTTCAACTCCACTTATGGTATGCCTTGGTGAAAGATTCCCAGGCTCGTGAAAGGAGAAAAGCAGAAATGTCAGTTAGGCCTCTATTTTTTTTCCTGCATATTCTATCAGTCACTAGGCAGTGTGTAAAGACACCTACAGCCACATGCACATATATGTATATATTCGTGTGTTTATGTTCTTATGAATGCTGGTGTGTGTGTGTGTGTGTGTGTGTGTGTGTGTGTACATGTATGTACATATATTTTTCTGTGAGTATTGAAGCCAGGGGACAACCTCAAGTACTATATTCCCTTTTGTTTTGAGACAGAATTTTTCCCTGACCTGGCATTCACCAAGCAGGTTGGTTTGGCTGGTCAGAGAGCCCTAGAGAGCCACCTGTCTCTGCCTCCCCAGAGCCTAAGAATCTAAATTCTAAGAATCTAAGACAATAAGTAAATTTTCTCTTTTTCTTTTAAAATTCATTCTGGTGCTCTTATTATCTATTTATTTGTTTATTATTTAATTTGTGTATTTATGCATTTATTTACTGTTTAAGGATTGAATCTTAGGACTCAGGCATGCTCTGACCACTGAGCCCTCCCCCACATCCGGACCTCTGCTTTAGAAAGAATCTATCTCCTTTCCTCACATCTAAAGCAGTTGGCAATACGACTTCTCAATCCTGCCATTTGCTATTAGTTTCTATTTTTTATCACACAAATATCCTTCCTCTTTTAATATTTCATTACATTATCTTTATCTCTTGATCAATAGTCCAACCATCTATGGCTTTTGGGTGTTGTTTTTAGCAAATTCTCTAGGGATTATCACATAGATCTTTATCACGACTTATTTTAAATTAGTGTTGAAATACTTTGAGAAAATGTAGAGGTTTTTGAAATAACATGTTTCCTTTAATTCTATTGCTCTTAGTCATATTTATGTATGCTATAAATATATTATCCTAATTAGCTTTAGTTATCAACCTGACATAGTCTAAAGTCACCTAAGACAGAAATCTCAATTGAGGCATTGCCTGGATCAGATTGGCCTGGGAGATTATATTGATTGTTAATTGATGTAGCAGCATCTAACCCACTGTGGGCAGCACCATTCCCTAGGCAAGCAGTTCTAGGCCTTATTAGGAAGCTAGCTGAGCATGAGCTGTGAGCAAGCCAGCAAGCAGCATTCTCCCACTGTCTCTGCCTCAAGTTTCTGCTTGAGTTCCTGCTTGACTTCTGACAGTGATGGCTTGTGAGACGAAATAAACCCATTACTGTTCAAAGTTGCTTATTGATCATGGAGTTTGTCATTGCAACAGAATAAAACGAGAACATAAGTAGATATTATAATTTGTGCTTAAAATAGTTCCATATCTTTAAAATTAGAAAACGTTTGTTATGGCTAAGCTGTGATATGTTGAAGTTTAAATCTTGATACCTTAGAAGAATATACATTTTAAGTCTCTAAATGAAACAATTAAGTTAAGATGACGTTATTTGGGTGGGTCCTCATTCAGCATGCATTTTTACAAGGAGAGGAGAGCCACATCCACAGAAATCAGACCATGTGAACACACAAGGGAGAGAATAGTAATTTCCTATCACCACAATCCACTCCTATTACACCATCATCATGAACTTTAGGCTCAGAACTGTTTCTGTCAATAAAACCTCCCAGCCTACGGTAGTTTGTTTTGGCAGCCCTCTCGGACTGAAATGGCTTCCTTGTTTACCCCACCTATCTGCTATCTCTAGGTCTGATCGTTTCCTGGTGATGCTGGAGCGTGTCACACAGGTGACATGTGCTAAGCCACACTCCCCACTTGTCCTTGTCCCTTTGATGGATCCTGGTGGCACCCACTGTCATTTCTGCTCAGCAAGAAGAATTGCTTTAGCCTTTCTTCTGGTGCAGGTGCACTTATATTAAATTTATCTTTTGTTTATCTAGCAGTGTCTGTATTTTCTCTTCACTGTGGGAGTATGTTGTTGCTGTCTGTTGAACTCTTAAAGAGAAGCACATTGAATGTATCTTTCCACCACTTTCTGGATTTGATTGAGAAGCAGCAAATCATGTATCTGTCATTATTTCCCTGGTAGGATGCATCACTGACTTTACTTTGTTTCTATATGCATGTGCATGTGTGTGTACATGTGTGTGTGTTCCTGGTGTATGGATCTGTGCATATGTGTGAATGTATAAGTGTGTGTATATGTGCATATATATGTACATGTGTGTATATATGCATCTGTGAACATCTGTGTGCATGTATGTGTGTGCATGGTATGTGTATGTGTGAATATGTATGTGTGAATGTGTGTGCATGTGTGTATATGATGTGTATGTATGGTGTATATACATGCATTGTGTGTATATGTTTGGTATGATATGTGTGTACATGGTGTGTGTATAGATGTGTGTGTGGTATACACATGTGCATTGTGTGTGTGCATGCGTGGGGTTGATATGTGTGTATATGATATGTGTTATATATATATATATGTATGTGTGTGTGCATTGTGTGTGTGTATGATGTGTGTGTATGGTGTACATATGTGTATTGTATGTGCATGGTATATGTATGTGCGAGCATAATATGTGTGTACATGGTGTCTGTGTGTGATATGTGTATGGTGTGTATATATATGTGCATTATGTGTATGTGCACAGTGTATGTTTATAGTGTTTGTATGAGAAGTGAATGTGCGTGTGTGTGTGTGTGTGTGTATGTGCATATGCCTCAGTGTGCATGTGAAGAACAGGATACCCTTGAGTTTTGGTCCTTGTTTTCTACTTTGTTGAGACAGAGCCTTTTTTTGTTCACCACTGTGTAAACCAGGGTAGTAAAGCTCCCAGGGACTCTTCGGTTTGCCCTGGGATAAGAGGTGTGCATTGCTGTATCTTATGAGAACTTAACTCCTCACCCTGTGTAGCAGGTGCTTTACACACTGCCATCTCCTGACCTTGGTTATTCACCTAGGCTTCCTGGACTTTCACCTTAGCTTTTAGTAATCTATGATAACTTTAAAATGGTTTTATATTTATTCTGCCTTGGATTTGAACTCTTTGCTTATTATTATTTTCTATAAAATTGTTTATTCTGATATTTTCTCTCTTCTCTTCCTTTGGGACACTTTCATTCTTAAGTTGAAATGTTTGCTTTTCTCTGTGGAATTGAAGGGTCTGTTCATTTGTTCTTCAATTTCTTTTTATCTTCTTCGAATCAGGTTACTTCTATTGGCTTTAAGTGGTTATGCATTCTTTAAAAATTTTATCTACCATTATGTCCACTACCAGTAATGTCATTTCTTGTTATAAATTTTAGTTGTAAAATTTCAGTTTTTGCTGTCATTATCTTTTTGGTCATTGGTGCCATATTGTGCTGGCCAGTTTTATGTCAACTTGCTGCATGCTAGAGTCTTCAGAGAGGAGGGAGCCTCAACTGAGAAAATGCCTCCATAAGATTCAGCTGTAGGGCATTGTGAGTGGTGCCATCCCTGGGCTGGTGGTTCTGGGTTCTATGAGAAAGCAGGCTGAGCCGGTCATGGGAATAAGCCAGTAAACAGCACCCCTCTATAGTCTCTGCATCAACTCCTGCCTCCAGGTTTCTGCCCTGCTTGAGTTTCTGCCCTCATTGCTTTGGATGATGAACTGTTCTATGAAACGGTAAGTGAAATAAACCCTTTCTTCCCCAAGTTGCCTTTCATTGTGGTGTTTTATCACAGCAATAGTAACCCTCAGACACATATGTTTTGCTTGGTTCCTAAATATATTTCACATATATGTATATATCCCTTCGTATATTTGTATAACCTGTCATCTATCTATCCTTCCATTTATTTTCTATATATCATCTATATGTCAGTCATTTGTCATCTATCATCTGCTGTTCCCTATCTATCTATCTATCTATCTATCCATCCCTCTATCTTCTATCAATCATCTAACTCTCTATCAGTCTATCATCTATCAACTATCATCCATTTATCATTTTATCTATCTATCTATCCATCCATATATCTACTATCTATCATCTATATATCAATTATCTATCATCTGTCTATATCTACTATCTATCTATCTATCTATCTATCTATCTATCTATCTATCTATCTATCATCTATCTATCTGTCTATCATCTATCTGTCTATCTATCATCTGTCTATTTATCATCATCATCATCAATCATGTATCTATGTATCTATCCATCTGTCTACCATTTTCTATCTATCTATCTATCTATCTATCTATCTATCTATCTATCTATCTATTATCTATCCATTCACATAGGTCTATTTATCTATCTATCTTCTATCATCACCTATCATCTATCTATCTTCTTTCATTTGTCTTCTATCATCTACTTACTCTACTCACATCTTTGAAGTCTGTGTCTGCCAATCATCTATCTAGCACATCCACTTGCCCTCATTTTACTTTCCATTGATCCTTTTATTCTTTAGACTCATTTTTGTTATCTTAAATTGCATGTATGTATGTAGGTCTCTGTGTGCACATCTGTGTGTGCACACAAGTGCTGGTTCCTGCAGAGTCTGGAAGTGCTGAACCCTCCTGGAGCTGGAGTGATCTGCTGAGCTATGTGCCGGGACCCAAACTCTAGTCCTCTGTAAGAGGAGAACACACTTTTACCACTGAGCCATCTTTCCAGCACTGCCCACTTATTATTTTCTAATTTTAATTTTTATATCGCTGCTTGGTTGCTTTTAAAGACAGAAAACTGGACATTTTGGTTGAAATGTGGCAACTGTTAATTTTGTAATCTTCTGAAAATTGTTGGATTGTGATTCTAGTAGCATGTAATTTCCCTGGGCACAAAGAGCAAAGCTGTCTTCCCCATGGAGATAGAAAGTAATGGCCATGCCTGCTCTTGTCTCCCAACATAGTTCTTTTCAACATGACTCCATGTAAGTTTCCTGCTATCTATCTGATTCTGTAGTCTGCCAAGCACTGGACAAAGGTGGCTTCACTTTTGTTCTTGTACTCTGTTGTTTAAGACTGTCTGGGGGACACACTTAGATATATAACTGTTCAGCTTTCCACTGTGTGACCTCTGCTCCCAGTTTAGAACAAAGGCAGCATCAACAAAACTGCAGGCCAAACCCTAAGTGGATCCATTTTTCTAGAATTACCTTCCCTATACCTGTCTCTTCTTCCTTCTCCTCATTTTTCCCTTTGCCCATTTCCCTTCCACAGCCAAAGTGAAAAGATTTTAAAGTTCTTTAGTTACCTCAGAATTAGCACGTGCTTTCAAATACATATTAGAGTCTGACATTATGTCTTTTCAGAGTAACTATTTTGATCCAATAATTTCAAGGTAAAATTTATCAGGAAGTTTACTATTTGCTGCGTTCTACTCCATTCCTACTGAGGATTGTTAGCTCTAAAATCATTATGAGTTGGAATATAGGACAAGGCCTTTCCTTATCGTTGCATCTTTCACGTTTACTATACTCATTTTTTAACTAAAAGAAAAAAAATTGAGACACAGTTTCACTATGCAGTCTTGGATGGCCTGGCTTCAAATTCACAGATGTCCACCTGCTTCTGCACACTGAGTGTAGGGACTGAAGGTATGCCACCACACCTGGCAGCTATCTTCATTTTAATTACCACAAGAATGGTGTTTAATATCTACTTCTTTGGTATATCATAGTTCCTTAAGTTTGCATTTCTCATTTTTGTACTGAAGTCTATTGGCTTTAACACATAGCCTTGAGTGGTCCAATAGACTGGATGCTCACCATGGACCAGGCAGGAAGGTATGTAGTAGCATTTGAGAAGTATTTCTAACTTAGGAAACTCTATAGCATCTAAAGTATCCTTAGTATCTATAAAATATACCAAGGTCCTATCCAGCCTCTGAGTGCAACGAGGGCAAACAGCAAGATATCTACAAGTGTGCAATGGTGGCACTTATATCATAGCAATACATGCACAAAGGTGCAGTGGTGGCACTTGTATCTTGGTGGTAACCACAGCCATCTGATTGGACCTGAGACCAACTCAATAGGAAGGAATTCATACCTGGTAGTATAAATCTTGTCAACTACCTAGAGCTGATAAAGTCACAGAACTGAGTGGAGTCTCTACTGTTGCTACTTTCTAAACTAGTATAATTCCCAACTACATTCTAAATACCCATATTTTCAAAAATATTTATTTTATTTCATGTGTCAGGGTTTTTTTTCCTGCATGTATATTCCTGTGTCATGTACATGCCTAAGAGCAACTATGTGGGTGCTGGAAATTGAAATAGCATACAGTGCTCTTAATCACTGGACTGTCTCTCGAAGCCCTAACTACCTATCTTATACTCACAGATAAGTGTACCTCTCACCCCTCACTAAAGAACCTCCTTTCTGCAGCAGAAAGAATCCATTCCAGAAACCCACGACTAGTCAAAATTCAGAGAACTGACTTTGGTGTGTCTATTCCAAGTTGACATACCTACAACACAACCCCTTCATCTAAGGCTCAAGGAACATTGTGGAAGAGAAGATTACCATCTTCTTGGTTGCAAGAGTCAGAGGATGAGGGCATCTGCTGCAAGATAGTATCTTCTCTGTATAGGACAGAGATCTGTACCCATGAAATCTCAACAGTATGGTCGCCTAAACAAGTCCACATGACAGCACCAGATGCTGTGGCCATGTTGGTAGGAGAAATCTCACAAGACCTCGTCTCTAGAAGAAGAATTACAATCAGTGGCTGATAAGAAAAGGAGAATCTATCTCCATGGGTGAGCACTCAGACCAGTTATCCAATCTCAGGTGGTTAACTCTAAACATGTAAACACATGATAGACACTAAATGGATTCAGCAAACTGTGTTTATAAATCCACACGTGTGCACATAAGTAACAGTAATAATTAAAGAAAAAGGAGTAATGAGTCAAAGGAGTTGAGGGAACAGGAGGAATTGGTGGGTGGACATGATGTAGATAGTCCTAGCTTAATTCTGTCGAGCCATCTTTCTAGCCTGACAGTTACTAAAGTCTTAAAGGGAAGAGGTGGTCTCTAACTCCGAAAACTGGAAGCCACTCATCATGAGATGGAACACAGTAGTTTCAAAGGCACCGGAAGTAGATGGTCCCCAGATGTTTGACCAGCGAGTTGAAGATGAAATTGTTTTGCCCAATACTAACCTTAGATTCTTCAAGTGAGAAACATAGTTAAAAGCTGTGAAGCAAAGGCAGCGTCGGAATCCTGTACCCAGAGATTGTTGTACACTGGCATGTGGGAAATAAGATTAAAATGATGGAAACTTTTGTTATTTTTATTTCGAAAATCCCATACATGAATACTGTCGCTGATTGACTTTTGCCAAGTTTACACAAGCCAGAGTCATTACACAAAGAGGGTGCCTGGCTTGAGAAAACGCCTCCATAAGACTAACCTGTAGACAAGACTCTGAGGCATTTTCTCGATTAATATTGATATGGGAGTGCCCAGCTCATTGTGAGCAGTACCACCCCTGGGCAGGCGGTTCCAGTTTGTGTAAGAAGTAGTTGGAGCATATGGTCTCTGCCTCAGTTCTTGCCTTGAGTTTATTCCTACCTGGCTGGACTGTGGCATGCAAATCTAAGTGAAATAAATCATGTCCTCTCAAAGTAGCTTTTTGACCATGTACCCATTAATTGAAACTCCAAGTGGCCTCCAGTTCTCCCGAATTAGAAACCAACTCTTTCCTTTAAGATTTAAAATCATAGTAAATTGTCAGGCTAGAGAGATGGTTCAATGGTTAAAACCATTCTCTGCTCTTCAACAAGAAATGGGTTCTATTTCCATAACCCATATGATGGCTCACAACCATCTGTAACTCTAATTCCAAGGGATCTGAGGCCTTCTTCTGTCTCTACTAGCACCAGGTACACACACACACACACACACACACACACACACACACACACACACACACACACACACAGGCAAACACACATACATAAAATGAATTTTCTCTTTTTTTTTCTTTTTTTCGGAGCTAGGGACCGAACCCAGGGCCTTGCGCTTGCTAGGCAAGCGCTCTACCGCTGAGCTAAATCCACAACCCCTTATAAAATGAATTTTAAAACATTTAAATAATAACCAGAAGCCCCATTTTGTAGGAAATCAAGAAGTATTGATGCCTCCTCTGATCTTTATGAAGATTCTTGGGAGAAGAACAAGAGCACATTGGACAAGACTTGACATATGGGGTCACCAGGATGCTTTAGAACTGATTCAAAAAACCCCTCCATAGTCTGGTAGCAGGTTGACTCTTTTGAGGAGAACCCAGTTCTCTAGGCTAGCTTTGTCAGCTGGCATTCTTAGACTCAGCTGTCATTTACAAATAAACCGAAATAGTGGTAAATACAGACATTGTTAGTACCCATGTGGCCAGCACAGACAGGCAGAGGGAGGCAGCAGGCCTGAAGGTCACCATGGGCAGGTACTCCTCTCTCACTTCATCTGTGTTCCAAATGCAGCAGAGCAGAGCCTCAGGTGGACTCTTGTAGGCTACGGCTGTCTGTATTGCTCCTGATACATCAGTCTGTTGGTTCTTCCTGTAGAAGATCCTCCAGTGAGTTTATCGGCCACCTGCTTCCAGTCAATCACTTTTTTAAAAACATCTTTAATTATTTTTCATGGTCTAGTCGCTATCCCCCTCCTGGTCTGCCCTCTGACAGTTCCTCATCTCATGTCTCCTCCCTACCTCCAAGAGGATGTCCCTATTCTCCAAACCCCACCCCACCAGGATTCCCCATTCCCTGGGGCCTGAAGTCTCTGGAGGGTTAGGTGCATCTTCCCTAAGTCCAGACCAGACAGTCTCTGTTATACAAATGCCAGAGGCCTCATACCAGCCCATGAATACTGCCTGGTTGGTGGCTCAGTCTCTGGGAGCTCCCGGGGTCCAGGTTAGTTGAGACTGCTGGTCTTTCTATGGCATTGCCTTCCTCAGCTTCTTCCATCCTTGCCCTAATTTAACAGCTGGGGTCCCGGCTTTTGACCATTGGTTGGATGTAAGTGTCTATCTAGTTCTGACTCAGCTGCTTTTTTGGGGTCTTGGAAGGCAGCCAGAGAATTCACAACAGAGGAGTCTGGAATGGCTGAGAAGTACTTAAAGAAATGTTCAGAGTCCTTAGTGATCAGGGAAATGCAAATCAAAACGACCCTGAGATTCTAGTTTACACCAATCAGAATAGCGAAGATAAAACACTCAGGTGGCAGCACATGTTGGCAAGAATGTCGAGAAAGGAACACTCTTCCATTGCTGGTGGGATTGTAAACTGGTACAACTGCTCTGGAAACCAATCTGGAGCTTCCTCAGGAAATTGGAAATAGATCTACCTGAAAACCCAGCTATAACACTCTAGGCATATACTCCAAAATGCCCCACCATGCCACAGGGGCAACGTGCTCCACTATGTTCATGTGGCCTTATTTGTGATATCCAGAAGTTGGAAACAACCCAGATGTCCCACAAAGGAAGTCAATCACTTAATTAAGCAGAAAGGAAAGGATGGTCTTGTTTACAGCCGAGAGGCCAGAGGACTACACTTTTCATTCCTCAGGGTGTCAGCTGGATCTGATCTGTTATCATCTATAACTCTGACAACCATCATTGGAAATCGCAGCTTGTCAAGACAATAAGCTCAGAGACTAAGACATCTTCGTCTCCTGGCAGGCACAATGAGGTGACTGTATTTATTTCAGAGCAAGGGGCATTGCTTCTTATAGTATTTTTTTTTTACACAGATCTGAAATAGATCACATGGTTGAAGTTCAGAGAGTTAGGGACCCAATCGGAAAGCAGCAATGACTATAATACAAATTGCGTGGAGAATTGGGAGGTATTAATGCGCAGCTTTAAAAGGGACTACTTAAATGAGAATACAACTTGGAACTCCCCCACCCCCGAACGTATTCTATTCTCTGACTCCACAAATTTTCTGTGTATGCCTGAGCATTTTTTATCATAAGATATATTGCTTAAAATAGTGTTATTTATATTGTTTATTACAAATATTTTTCCATGGCATTCATCATGGTAGAATTATATCCCAAGCTGTAGGTAGCTGTTACCTTGCTAGTTGGAAGATAACAAATCCCAAATGTACAGGTACTAATAGCTCGTGTATCAAAGGTGCCTGGAATTGTAACACATGACTAAATTTGGAAAACAAATTAGACATAAGAAGTAACATTTATTTTTATATAGCCCAGGCTGGACTCGGTTTTTTCAGTCCTGCCTCAGCTCATGTCTCCTGGGTTTTCAGGTTTGTACCACAACACCTCATTTTATAGTCTCAATTCATAAAGTTATTAAGGTTAGCTCTAAATATTGGTATTGAAAACAGAATGAAGTCCGAAGAGATAGCTGTCCCGTTAAGAGTTCTTGCTGCTCTTACAAAGGGCTGGAGTTGGATTTGTAGAACCCATATGAGACAGCTCATGGCCCCCCGTAACTCCAGATGCAGGAATCTGATTCCGTTGTCTGTCACTGGCAGGCACCGACATGAGCAAGCACGTACTAACACACAGATATATACACATAAATAAAAATGAAAAACATGTATTCAAAAAAACAAACCAAAATGAGGCTTGATGGGAATGGACCGGTAAGTAAAGACACTGCTGCTAAGCCTGATGACCTGAGTTGGGTCCCCAGGATCCAAATGGTGGGAGGAGAGAACCAATTCCCACAAGCTGTCCTCTGACTTCCACATGCGCACGCTAAATAAATAAATAAAAGAACTAGAAAGATGAGAGAGAGAGAGAGAGAGACAGAGACAGAGACAGAGACAGAGACAGAGAGACAGAGAGAATTTTCCTGCGTAGGATGAATTGGAGAATATGTATCTGTATTTTTTTTTAAATAAGTATATGATCAGTAATTATAATATGAAAAGCACAGAGACAGTTACAGCCAACTCCAATGTATGGAGTTCTAGTACTCATAGTAAATTTTATGTTAGATCAGATATGAGTACCTGACAAAGCGAGTTCTGTTATTTATTTTAAAGCATATGACTTGACTTTTACACAATTCATAAAGTTAGGGGTTTTTTTTCCCTATTTTTTAGTTATGTGTGTGTATGAAAAAGGGGGAAGGATAGATATGTCCATGGGAGTGCAGGCTCTTGGAGAGGCCAGAGAGGGTGCTGAATCCCCTAGAGCTGGAGTTGCAGGGCATTGTGAGCCACTAAGATGGTTGCTGGGAGCTGAACACCAGTCCTCTGTGCGCTCTCTCTCTCTCTCTCTCTCTCTCTCTCTCTCTCTCTCTCTCACACACACACACACACACACACACACACACACACACACACACACCCCAATTCATGAATGTTATGAGTATGTAAAATCTAGTTAGCAAATAATGGTTTAGCTCATTCCCCTAGTAATATTTACCAAATTTTCAGTAAACACACACACACACACACACACACACACACACACACACACACACACACGTCTTTACTTAGGAGACATACCTAAAAAAATAATTAGCAGATCTCTTGATGAAAATTAGAAGGTTTCTAAAATAAAGATTCCAAATTATTTCCTAACCCAAGTGCCAGAGTTTTGATGACAAATCCCAGTGAAGAAATCAAACCACTGATTAGTCAAAACAAAACAAAATAACAACAACGAAAACAAACAAAAGGTGGTGGAGAAATAGTAGTAAGTCAGTAATTCAGTTTGGGATCTGTAACAGTTGTAGCAGAACCTTCCCCTAACGAATAAAGATTTCGGGGGATCAATCACTGGGCGAGTAGTAGGCAGCACTTCCGGGTGGGAGAGGGGAAGAGAGGAATCAGGAAAAAGTGACTTGCTTTTGGCCTGGGAGAGCTTGAAGGAAAAATGTAGCTAAGAGGTCCCTGGTTTCCGTCACCAGAGGAACTTATCTTCGAATGGCTTACAAAATTAGGATGCTAGTTGCTTCCCCCAACGATTGCGTTACCTGCTGATTCTATGGTATGTTTGCTTGTTGTTTTCCTTCACGCAGAGACTCAGCTGGGTTCGAGAGAGAAAGGCACGGTGGCAAAGCATGGGTTTGCCGCACGTGCAAACCAGCTATGAATTTGGAGGCATGGGGCCGGTGTCCCAGCAACCCGCCATGGGAACTTAGTGAGTCCGGTGGAGAGATTTCCGAGCTCTGGGTCAGAGAGTCTGCCTAGATGTGGACAGACCTGGCCTGCTGGCCGGCCTGCCAACAGTAGCATGGTGGCTATTTATTTATTTATTTGTTTATTTTATGCAACAACTAGTGGACGTGGAATTCCCTATATATTCGCTAATTAATCTTACTTCCTGTTTGATGAATTGTGATGTCTACATCTGCTCATAAGGCTCTTAACTTCACCTTATCTTCTGTGAACAAATGAATTTTCAGGATGTTGCTGGTAGTTGAGGAAGCTTTGGGTCCCAGCGACTATGTTAACAGTCAGTGATGTACAAAGGTCAGGCCAGCAGATGAGACAACGAAGATAACACAAGCAGACACAAATTCCTTCTACTGTGTATACCTCTGCGGTATGCACAGGTGTTTTAACACTTGTTTCCCAGCTGGTGGCGCTATCTTAGAAGGCTGTAGTACCTTTCAGACTTGAGTTTTAGTTGGCAGATGTAAGGTTATCAGAAGAGGTTTAGGGGGTTTTAGTTCCCCCGATTCTGGTCCCCGCTGTCTGTTTCTTCTCGTATTCCCATTAGCCCATTTAGGATATGTTGAGACTACTGTGTCTTCTGTGCAACAATGGATTGTGCCTTCTCAAATTGTGAACCAGAATAAAATCTTCCTCATTAAGCTACCTCTTCAGGTATTTTATCACAGCAAGAAGAAAAATAACCAGCCCAGCGCTTCCTTAGAAGGCGAGCTTCTTTTTCCAATGTTTGAATCAGAACTTTGTCACGCGACTTGCTTTGGCCAATGGTCCATTAGCAACCATGATACGAGTAATGGTTTGTAAAGCTCTGAGCTCTGCTCTCTGGCAGCAATTGAAACACTATAACCACCATATGAAGGACAACCAAGATGACCCAATTGATCTCCAGTCTGCTGAAGACTAAGCATGGGAATGAGGACTTAACCATATCAGCCAGCTGCCAGATGTTTAGCTGACCATAAATTATTGTCTGAGCCCTGGAGACTTCAAATGAACTGAACTTAACAGAACTATCCAATTAGCATGGGTACTGAAGAGACTCTAGCCAGCCTGAGCATAGCGAATGTGGCTCTGGAAGGCCTTGCCTGCCCTTTATTACATTAGATTACATTCCTTGAGCTGCCCACCAAGGTCGATTCCCTTATTTGGCCTTTTCCTTCTCCTAAGGCTAGCTACCAAAGTCCAACTATCAATGTATTGAAGTCCAGCAATCAAAAGCCCACTTTTAAATAACTTAATTAACATGCCCTATCAAAACAAAGCAATCTGTCTTAACACAGGGTCCCTTTTCTTTTCATAAACAGACATTGGCCTATGCCACCTCTATGCCATCTTCTTTCAATCTACTTCTCTCTTCTTCTATTCATCCTTTGTCCCACTCTAGGATAAATATCCCTGTCCCCTCCCCTTCTCTCACCTCATCTAACTCCTGTCTTTGTCTCTTATTCCGTGTCCTTTGTCCTTCCAGGGCAAATACATCTCCTTTGTGCTGAGAAGTGGTCTCGGGGCCTTGTGGTGAATAGGTACCTCACCTGGGCTTACCTGAGATCCTAGACAAACTGAGACAGCCAGTCCCTCTCCACCCAGATGGCCCACAGAATCATCAAATGGTGGTTGTCTTAGACCACTAGGCTTTGGAATATTTTGCTATGCAGCAAGAACTTTGACGTAAAATACTGTTCGGTTGACTTTTGAGCCATCCAAAAATGTCAGAGCTGTAAATGCAATTGTCAGCAGTGTCAATTCAGAAGATCATTTTACAGTGTGAAATAGCCCTGTGTTTGATAATTTATATGATCAAAACCGAGTTTCTGAAGTTTAAACACTTCCTGAACACTAGCAGATCCTGTAAAAGTAACTTTTATTCTCCTGTATTAATTGTCTCTGAGACCCACTGACTTCATCTGCTAACCTAGGCCTAGAACGTTTTCATCCTATGAGACTTATGGGTGGATAAGCTCGCTTTTCTAGCTTCTTCTGAACTCTGACTGACTGGTCAACTCAGCTGTTCCAGCTCAAACACCTCTCCAAGCTGACTGATTCAGTCTGGCTTCTTTCCCTTGGCTTCTCCTGAATTCCTCTGCATGGCCCCATACAAACGTTGGCAATTTGTTCTAATCTTCTAACTCCTCATTCTCTGGCCCATTCTGTCTTTACCTGTGTCTAGCTTGCTCCCTCTTCAACCTCTCTGGGTACATCTAGCTCAGTAAAACTGCCTCCCTCCCCTTTTTTCTGTGTTCTTCACTTGAGTAGCTTCCCTTTTCTCTCTCTTCTCATGAGAGTTGGGCGTATCCTAGCTGTCCAATCTTTCTCTGATTCATCACTTTGCCTGACACTCAATTAGACATGAGTTTCAAACACGGGTGCATCCTTTTACAAACTAACTTTACCGTCATCATTGGGATTAAAGGTGCATACTAAGGGCATGTCTGTACTCCCCTAGTAAATAACACAGTCTCGGGGCTCACAGTGTAATCAAACATCCTGTAACAGGATCCTAATAGTTCTTTGAGAGCTTCTAGAATTCTCACATGCATATTATATATACATACACATGTATACATATGTACACATATGCTTTTATGCATAAATACATATACACATATACATGCATACATGTATACGCATATACACGTATACGAGTATACATATAACTAAATAATAAAACATGAACATCATGTAGGTGCTGGGAACTGAACCCAAGTCATAAGGTATAAGAACAGACTATGCTCCTAAGTACTGATGCATCTGGTCATGGCCCCAAAGCTCCGTTTTCTCTTTCGTTTTTAGCTAGGCCACTGATAGGGAAAGATAAGACAGTAATAGGGACTTGATCATGCTAAACCTAGCACAGCACTTCACAGCCCACTGTGAGTTACTATAGATGATCATCTCTCTTCTGTGTAGATCTGAATTCTGGTCTATATTATTAACACTAGCATGGTGATTGCTGTTACACACCCATCCCATGTCAGGCAGAGTGCAAGGCATTGGTAGTGCCTTGAGCAGAATCAGGTAGAATCCAGCCCTCTGGGAACTTCGACGGTAGCTTCGTCAAAGCACCAAAGGGAGACAGATATGTGTGCAAGAAGAGTGCTGAGCAGGAGGAACTTACAAATGACGTGGGAACTTTCCCCTGGGGATGGGCTTGCAGTAACACTACCCGAGTGTCAGTCAGTGAAGGTGAGGGTAATCAGGTGGAGTGTGGGACAAGCTGTAAATTCTAAACCTCCAGGCCCAGGAGTCATCCTAACACTCCCTTTCCTGTGAATCTGAGTTAGTCTCAGAGGCCTTGCAACTAAGTATCCTGGGAAGAGGATTACATAACTGACTTTCTTTTATTGCGATAGTTAATGAAAAGGTAATATGGCTTTTGCCTGTGTTATACTCCAAGGATATGTGAGTTTGAGCCAAAAACTACAACCTAAAAAGTTTTGGTAACCTGAAGTTGTCTACTAAAGGGATCACATGGAGAGGAGGAGAAAGCTGCCGGGAGAACAGTGGTTCAGTGACCAGAAAATCCTCTTTTCCCCAAGCCACACACAAAACACACGATTCAGGTAATGTTTGGAAGTTATTATGATTATTTTTTCCCATTAATATGCCCACGGAATGTTACAGGTTTAAGTACTTCTGATATAAGGAAAACAAAAACAAAAACAAAAACAGAACAGACTTTTGAGATCTGAAATGTCACTCAGAGTTAAAAGTTTTGATCTAGCAGAACCTAGCAGAAGGAAGTAGGCCATGGAGGGGGAAGCCCTTGAAAGGAATACTGGAATCACAGTTACTTTGTCTTTCTGTGTGTTTCTTGGCTACTATATGATGGATAATTCTTTTCTTACCGAAGACCCCACGTCAACAGAGAGGGCTGATAATGGATAGAATCCTCCAAAGACATGAGCCAAGATAAATTCTCACCTTTTATATGATTTCCCCCCAGGGTTTCCTTTCTTTGTCATTGAAAGTTGGCCAATAGACTATTCACAAACAGCTAAAATAAAATTATGCCGTGGTAGTGTTGCCAGAATCTTTCTGGAATAAGTACTCTATCTAACATCAGTGAGAACGAAGGAGGGAGATGTCGCCGGTGGACATCACCAAAACCAGGGTGTGCCCTGAAAGGCTTCAATCCTGGGTCCGGTTTGTATGTTTATTTTATATTTTAAAACCACAAGATGGGGCAGGAAAGCAAGCAAGATTTCACAGAAGTCTCCGTGGCAGTCAGCAGGTTGCTAAGGGCAACAGCTCATTGTTTCAGCTTTTTTTTTTTTTTTTTTTCAGGTCGTTTTGTGTTAGGGAGCAAGTGAAGTCATGCTTGGCCAATAGTCTGTACAGGTAGTGTTTAAGTAAATCAGAAGATCAGTAAATAACAACTGGCCTTTATTTGTGCCTTATCTTATTTTAGTATCACTGTTATGGGGATAATCAGCTGCTTCCTGATTGTATTTAAGGTCCACGCCACAGAGGGTCATGCCATATAGTGTAGGCTTTCCCAAAAGCCCAGGGCTGAGGAGGTCATAGATTCTAGCAGTGAACCTGCTGCTTCTGTTTTGCTAAATGAGCTTGTTCTCAAACTAACATGTATGTTTATACCCATAGAATGTTTCTGCCTTGATTTAAAAAAAAAAAAAGCTTCTTTTTGAAGCAAACAGTAGGGTATTTTTCTTTTCTTTTTTTCTTTTCTTTTTTTTTGGATATTTTCTTTATTTACATTTCAAATGTTATCCCCTTTCCCTGTTTCCCTTCCGGAAACTCCCCCATCCCAACCCCCACCTCCTGCCTCCATAGGAGTGCTCCCCCATCCACCTAGTCCCTCCTGCCTCCCCGCTCTAGCATTCTCCTACACTGGGGCATCAAGCCTTCATATGACCAAGGGCCTCTCCTCCCATTGAAGCCACACATGCATCTGGAAACATGGGTCCCTCCATGTGTACTCTTTGGTTGGTGGTTTAGTCCCTGGGAGCTCTGGGGTGTCTGGTTGGTTGATATTGTTGTTATTCCTATGGGGCTGCAAACCTCCAAGTTACCTTAGTCCATTTTCTAACTCTTCCATTGGGGACCCTGTTCTCAGTCCAGTGGTTGGCTATAAGCATCCACCTTTGTATTTGTCAGGCTCTGGCAGAGCCCCTCAGGAGACAGCTATATCAGGCTCCTGTCAGCATACACCTCTTGACATCCCCAATAGTGACTGGGTTTGGTGACTGCATGTGAGATGGATTCCCAAGTGTGGATGGCCTTTCCTTCAGTCTCTACTCCACACTTTGCCTCTGTATTTTCTCCTGTGAGTATTTTGTTTCCCTTTCTAAGAAGGACTGAATCATCCACACTTTTGTCTTTCTTCTTGAGTTTCATGTGGTCTATGAATTGTATGTTGGGTCTTCTGAGCTTTTGGGCTAATATCCAGTTATCAGTGAGTGCATACCATGTGTGTTCTTTTATGATTGGATCACCTCACTCAGGGTGATATTTTCTAGTTCCATCCATTTGCCTATGAATTTCATGAAGTCATTGTTTTTGATAGCTGATTCTGTATCCATTCCTCTGTTGAAAGACATCTGGGTTCTTTCCTGCTTCTGGCTATAATAAATAAGGCTGCTATGGACATAGTGGACATTGTTATATGTTAGAACATATTTGGGTATATGCTCAGGAGTGGTATAGCTGGATCCTCAGGTAGTGCAATGTCCAATTTTCTGAAGAACCTCCAGAATGATTTCCAGAGTGGTTGTACCAGTTTGGAATCCCACCAACAATGGAGGAGTGTTCCTCTTTCTCTAAATCCTCACCAGCATCTGTTACCTGAGTTTTTGAACTTAGCCATTCTGACTGGTGTGAGGTGGAATCTCAGGGTTGTTTTGATTTGCACTTCCCTGATGTCTGAGGATGATGAACATTTCTCTAGGTGCTTCTCAGCCATTCAGTATTCCTCAGTTGAGAATTCTTTGTTTAGTTCTAGATCCCATTTTTTAATAGGCTTATTTGATTCTCTGGAGTCTAACTTCTTGAGTTCTTTGCATATGTTGGATATTAGCTCTCTATCAGATGTAGGATTGGTAAAGATCTTTTCCCAATCTGTTGGTTGCCATTTTGTCCTAATGACAGTGTCCTTTGCCTTACAGAAGCTTTGCAATATTATGAGGTCCCATTTGTCAATTCTTGATCTTAGAGCCATCCATGTTCTATTCAGGAAAATTTTCCACTGTGCCCATGTGTTCTAGGCAGTTCTCCACTTTCTCTTCTATTAGTTCAAGTATATCTGGTTTTATGTGGAGGTCTTTGATCCACTTGGACGTAAGCTTTTTACAAGGTGGTAAGACTGGATCGATTTGCATTCTTCTACATGCTGATCACCAGTTGAACCACCACCATTTGTTGAGTATGCTCTTTTTTCCGCTTGATGGTTTTAGCTTCTTTGTCAAAGATCAAATGACCATAGGTGTGTGGCTTCATTTCTGGGTCTTCAATTCCATTTCACTGATCTACCTGCCTGTCTGTGTACCAATACCATACAACTTTTATCATTATTGTTCTGTAATACAACTTGAAGTCAGGGATGGTGATTCCCCCAAAACTTCTTTTATTTTTGAGAATAGTTTTCGCTATCCTGGGTTTTTGTTACTTCAAATGAATTCGCAAATTGCTCTTTCTATCTCTATAAAGAATTGAGTAGGGATTTTGATGGGGATTGCATTGAATCTGTAGATTGCTTTTGGCAAAATGGCCATCTTTACTATATTAATCCTGCCAATACATGAGCATGAGAGATCATTCCATCTTCTGAGATCTTCTTCAATTTCTTTCTTCAGAAACTTGAAGTTCTTGTCATTCAGATCTTTAAATTGCTTTACTAGAGTTTCAGCAAGTTATTTTATATTATTTGTGACTATTGTGAAGGGTGTTGTTTCCCTAATTTCTTTCTAAACCTGCTTATCCTTTGAGTAGAGGAAGACTACTGATTTGTTTAAGTTTATATCCAGCCACTTTGCTGAAATTGTTTATCAGGTTTAGGAGTTCTCTGGTGGAATTTTTGGGGTCACTTAAGTATACGATCATATCATCTGCAAATAGTGATATTTTGACTTCTTCCTTTCCAATTTGTATCCCTTTGACCTCCTTTTGTTGTCTAACTGCTCTGTGTAGGACTTTGAATACTATATTGAATAAGTAGGGAGAGAATGGGCAGCCTTGTCTAGTCCCTGATTTTAGTGTAATTGCTTCAAGTTTCTCTCTAGCTTGATATTGGCTACTGGTTTCCTGTATATTGTTTTTACTCTACTTAAGTACGGGCCTTGAATTTCTGATCTTTCCAAGACTTTTATCATGAAGAGGTGTTGAATTTTGTCAAATACTTTCTCAGCATCTAATGAGATGACCATGTGTTTTTTTTTTCCTTTGACTTTATTTATATAATGGACTGGGTTGATGAATTTACATTTATTGAACCATCCCTGCATCCTGGGATGAAGCCTACTTGATCATGATGGATGATCGTTTTGATGTTCTTGAATTCAGATTGCTAGAATTTTATTGAGTATCTTTGCATCGATATTCATAAGGGAAATTGGACTACAGTCCTTTTTCTTCATTGGGGTTTTTGGGGTTTAGGTATAAGTGTAATTGTGGCTTCGTAGAACCAATTGGGTACTGTTCCTTCTCTTTCTATTTTGTGGAATAGTTTGAAGATTATTGGTATTAGGTCTTCTTTGAAGGTCTGATAGAATTCTGCACTAAACCCATCTGGTCCTGGGCTTCTTTTGGTTGGGAGGCTTTAAATGACTACATCTATTCTTTTTAGGAGTTATTGTTTAGATGGTTTATCTGATCCTGATTTAACTATAGCACCTGGTATCTGTCTAGAAAATTATCCATTTTATCCAGACTTTCCAGTTTTGTTGAGTATAGGCTTTTATAGTAGGATCTGATAATTTTTTTCAATTTCCCTAGTTTCTGTCATTACACCGTTTTTTTTTTTTTTTTTCATTTCTGATCTTGTTACTTTGGATACTGTCTCTGTGTCCTCTGGTTAGTCTGGCTGAGGGTTTATCTATCTTGTTCATTTTTTTTTTTAAAAAAAGAACCAGTTTCTGGTTTTGTTAATTCTTTGCATAGTTTTTTTTGTTGTTGTTGTTGTTTGTTTGTTTCTACTTGATTGATTTCAGCCCTGAGTTTGATTATTTCCTGCCATGTGCTCTTCTTGGGTGTATTTGCTTCTTTTTGTTCTAGAGCTTTCAAGCTTGCTCCAGTTTCTTTCTAGAGGCACTCAGAGCTATGAGTTTTCCTCTTAGCACAGCTTTCATTGTGTCCCATAAGTTTGGGTATGTTGTGCCTTCATTTTCCTTAAATTCTAAGAAGTCTTTATTTCTTTATTTCTTCCTTGACCAAGTTATCATGGAGTAGAGTGTTGTTCACCTTCTATGTGTATGTGGGCTTTCTGTTGTTCTTGTTGTAGTTGAAGATCATCCTTAGTCCGTGGTGATCTGATATGATGCATGGAATTATTTCAATCTTCTTGTATCTGTTGAGGCCTGTTTTGTAACCAATTATATAGTCAATTTTGGAGAAGGTACCATGAGGTGCTGACAAGAAGGTATATTCTTTTGTTTTAGGATCATGTTCTATAGATACCTGTTAAATCCATTTGGTTTATAACTTCTGTTAGTTTCACTGTGTCTCTGTTTAGTTTCTGTTTCCATGATCTGTCCATGAGAGTGGGGTGTTGACGTCTCCCACTATTATTGTGTGAGGTGCTATATGTGCTTTGAGTTTTAGTAAATTTTCTTTTATAAATGTGGTTGCCCTTGCATTTCTAGCATAGATATTCAGAATTAAAATTTAACATGGTAAATTTTTCCTTTCATGAGTATAAAGTGTCCTTCCTTTTCTTTTTTGATAACTTTTGTTTGAAAGTAGATTTTACTCTAGATTAGAATGGCTATTCCAGCTTGTTTCTTGGGACCATTTGGTTGGAAAATTGTTTTCCAGCCTTTTACTCTGAGGTAGTGTCTGTCTTTGTCACTGAGGTGTGTTTCCTGTATGCAGCAAAATGCTGGGTCCTCTTTATCTATCCAGTCTGTTAGTTTATGTCTTTTTACTGGGGAATTGAGTCCATTGGTGTTAAGACATATTAAGTAAAAGTGATTGTTGCTTTTTCTTATTATTGTTGTTAGAGGTGGATTTATGTTTGTGTAGCTAACTTCCTTTGGGTTTGTTGAAAGATTACTTTCTTGCTTTTTCTGGGGTATAGTTTCCCTCTTTCTGTTGGAGTTTTCCATCTACTATCCTTTGTAGAGATGGATTTGTGTGGAGACATTGTGCAAATTTTATTTTGTCCTGGAATATCTTGGTTTCTCAATCTATGCTAATTGAGAGTTTTGCTGGGTATAGTAGCCTGGGCTGGCATTTGTGTTCTCTTAGGGTCTGTATGACATCTGCCCAGGATCTTCTGGCCGTCATTGTCTCTGGTGAGCAGTCTGGTGTAATTCTGATAGGTCTGCCTTTATATGTTACTTGTGCATTTAGTGCTTTGATTATTGTGTGACAAAAGGAGTATTTTTCTGGTCCAGTCTATTTGGAGTTCTGTAGGCTTCTTGTATGTTCATGGGCATCTCTGTCTTTAGGTTAGGGAAGTTTTCTTCCACAATTTTGTTGAAGATATTTACTGGCCCTTAAACTTGGGAATCTTCACTCTCTTCTATACCTATTATCCTTAGGTTTGATCCTCTCAATGTGTCCTGGATTTCCTAGAAGTTTTGGGTTTGGAGTTTTTTGAATTTTGCATTTTCTTTGACTGTTGTGTCAATGTTTTCTATAGTATCTTCTGCCCCTGAGATTCTCTTCTTTCTCTTGTATTCTGTTGGTGATGCTTGCATCTATGACTCCTGATCTCTTTCCTAGGTTTTCTATCTCCAAGGTTGCTTCCCTTTGTGATTTCTTTATTGCTTCTATTTCCATTTATAGATCCTGGATGGTTTTGTTCAATTCCTTCACCTGTTTGTTTGTGTTTTCCTGTAATTCTTTAAGGGATTTTTGTGTTTCTTCTTTAAAGGGTTCTACCTGATTAGCTGTGTTGTCCTATATTTCTTTAAGGGAGTTATTTATGTCCTTCCTAAAGTCCTCTATCATCATTTTTAGATGTGATTTTTAAATCCAAATTCTGCTTTTCTGGTGTGATGGGGTATCCAGGACTTGTTGTAGTGGGAGAACTGGGTTCTGATGATGCCAAGTAGTCTTGGTTTCTGTTGCTTATATTCTTTTGCTTCCCTCTTGCCATCTGGTCTTCTCTAGTGTTTCCTGCCTTTGCTCTCTCTGCAGCCTGTCCATCCTGTGATTCTGGTTGTATCAGAACTCCTCATAGCCCAGTTGTCTCTGTGATTCTATTATCCTGAGATCCTGGTTGTGTCCAAGATCCTTGTTGTGTCCAATCTTCTGGGAGTCAAGCTTCCTCTGATCCTGCAATCCTATGATCCTGGGTGTTTCAGAACACCTCTGATCCTGGGCATTTTAGAGCACCTGTGAGTTGGGCTCCCTCTGTGTGTTGTGGGAATAGGTATGGAGTCAGCCCCCAAGGTCTGCTCAGGGAACTGGTTCAGACTAGAAGGAACCCAAGACCCTGGTTTTGTGGAGGTTCCTGTGTCCCCAGATTCTGGGGGACCTAGTTACTCCAGGTGTTGGGATGGGTGTTGGGGCCGATGTTGTGGACTCTCCTATGATCAGAGCATTTGGAAGTCAGGTTTCCACCAGGTCTTGTGGTACTTGGTGCAGAGCCAGCACCCATGGTCTGCTCAGGGCACTAGTTCAGACCAGAAGGGACCTGTGATCCTTGCTGGTTGGGGGTTCCTGCATCCCTGGATCCTGTGGAACCCCGTCACTGCCGGCGTTGGGGCAAATGTTGTGGCCTCCTCACCTCTGATCCTGAGAGTGTTACAGCACCTGGAATTTGGGTTTTCTCTCGGTGTTGTGGGATTTGGTGCAGAGCCAGTGCCCAATGTCTGCTCAGGGCACTGGTTCAGACTAGAAGCCAAATGGTAGTTGATAAAAAGACTTACAGCTAGCTGGTCAAGATGTTGAGAATAAATGACCAATGAGTGTCCCTAAACAGAACATGTATTTCACTGCCTTCAAGGTTCAGGAAACATCATGGGGGCAGTGGTGGGAAGAATGTAAAAACAAGCTGATGGGGAAGAGGGCTGTGAACTCTCTACTGGGCATGACATGTGGCACCTATGGACTCCCAGCAGTTGAATCTTCCCACATGTGATAAGGCCTGCTTACATTCCATCACAGGGGCTGGACTCACACTGAGAAGCTATTAGCAGCTGATGCAGGGTGAGGAAAAGAGAGTCATTGTCTTCAGTGATGCAGCTGCTGTTGAGATACCCAGGCACCACAGGTACCAGTTGATGAGCTCCACAAGTCCAGGTTGGTAGCCTGGTTAAACTCAGTAGGAAACAAAACAAAAGTAAAACCAAAAGGGCATGAAACTGAGAGGCATACCTGATGTTAGAGGTAAATGAAGGATCAGGAGAGGGGTGAGTTACACATTATATACATATATGAAGCTGTCAAACGGTAAAGTAAGATAAAATTACAATCTCCTGGTGGCTATTCTTGGTGTCAACTTGACTACATCTACGATTACCTAAAACCCAAGAGACTGAGTACACCTGTAATGGGTTTTTCTTATTTAAATCTTTTGAGGTGGGAAGATCCACATTTAATCTGGGCCACACCTTCTGCTGGCATATCGAAGACGTAGAAGAAACCTCTCCTCTGCCTGCTTGCCCTCACTCTGGCTAGCAAATCCATTCTGGAATTAGAGCCTACCTCTGTGGGATTCTGGCATATGCAGAAGACCAGATGAGACATTTAGCCTTATGGAAAAACTCTGGATGCTTGGACCTTCTGTTGATAGACTGCCAATATTGGACTAGCAGGACCACAGCCTGTAAGCCACTCTAAATAAACCTCTGTGTGTGTGTGTGTGTGTGTGTGTGTGTGTGTGTGTATTCATTCTATCAGTTCTATTACTCTAAGACAGGCATTCTCAACCTGTGGGCCATGCCCCTTTGAAGGTTGCATATCAGATATCCTACATATCAGACTTTACATCATGATTCACTATAGTACCAAAATTACAGTTATGGAGTATCAATGAAATAATTTTATGGCTGTGGCTCACTACAACATGAGGAACTGTATTAAAGGGTTGCAGCATCAGGAAGGTTGAGAGCCACCATGACCAGCACAAGTTTTTTTCTTCTTTGGGAAGTATATTTACCGCTGTATGGCACAAAAGTGTAAGGGTACATAAGAGTATATTATCAATCTCCACGGAGGCTTTCAAAGTTTGCTGCCTAAACAGATTTCCAAGCCAAATTATTTGAAAACTAAATTAGTCAACACTGTATATCTTAAGAAAGAATAGAAGGTCTTTGTCTTAGTTAGGGTTTCTATTGCTTTGATAAAATACCACAACCAAAACCAATTTGGGGATAAAAAGGATTTTTTTCAGTTTGCAGTTTATAATTCGTCATCCAGGGAAGTCGGGGAGGATTCAAGGCAGGAAACTGGAGGCAAGAACTGATGCAGAGTCTGTGGTAGAGTGCTCCTTACTGGGTTGTTCCTTCATGACTTACTCAGTCTGCCTTCCTAAAGCAGTCAGGACCAACTGCCAAGGGCAGGGACACTGTCCCCAGTGAGATGGGCCCTCCCAAATCAGTCATCAACTAAGAAATGCCCACTGGCCTATCTGGTGGAGACATTTTCTTAGTTGAGGCTCCCTCTTCCCAAATGACTCTAGCTTGTGTCAAGTTGACATAAAACTTACCATTACAGTACCAGCCTTTTATCTCCCATGATCTGGTTTGCTTTACTATTGCAGTGAATCTTCATGTTTTCCTATATAGCACAGTGCATGGTTGAACTGCCAGTGTGCTAGGAAGGGAAAGGACTTATTATTGGAATATAGAGATGACTGCATTCAACACTGTAAACCAGGCTTGGTGGTTCTCCAGTTTCCACAGAAGCATGGACTCTTACCATTAATCATTATGGTAAATTATTTATTAAATGGTAAATTACCATTTACCATTATCCCTGACTCATCAGAGTTAAGGAAAAGACAATAAACTGATTGAGTGCCTGTTACTTTCAAGGCATATCAGTAATTTGAAAGGGTGGAAAAAGACTGAACAGAGGTGAGATCTTAAATAGAAACCTGAAGAAAAATTATATTTATTTTAAGAAATTAATCTAGAGGGTAGAATCAAAGTTAGCTGAGAAATAATCCAAACACAGGCAGAGTGACCAAAGAGGTGTGATCTCAAGGGCTAGCTTCACCAAGAGCACCAAGACAGCCTTACTCCTAGGAGTTCATCTTATTCCCTGGGGCACCCAACCAGGCCAAGCCACTTGCCTGTCATGCAGTATCAAACTCTTATCTTGAACATGATTCTTCCACTTCACAGCTTTTCTGGGAGGGTCCATGGGAATCTATAGTTGATGTACATTTGAAATACAGTGAAGGACTCTTATTCTATGGAAGAGAGAAGTTAGAAAGAGTTAGATATCTCTTTTTAACTCATCTTGCTAAAATGCAAAGCAGACTTATCAGGATTGTTTTAGAAGACTGTGGAGAGAATATTTCACTGTTACTGTGCTGTGTGAACAGCACCATTAGAGGGCTCACCATGGAAGTTTTACATGATATTGACAAAATTGTAAATGACAGAGCTAGATATGATGGTTCTTCTATTCATCCCAGTCCTCATGGTGCAGCTGATACAGGAGGTTTAAGATTTCAAGGCCAGCTCGAGCTACATATCTAGACCCTTTCCCAAAGAGATCAACAGATGCAGATGGTAAATAGGTTTGGTGGAAGTATACACCACTGAGAGAGAAGTGTGTGATGATGCTGGACACTTGCTTTGTGGTTCTCTCTCGAAGATTCAGAGATGCAGTCTAAGTTGATTGGACTTCATTCGGTGAGAACAAAATTAGATTTTTAATATGACCACTTTGTTCTTGTATCCCCTCTCCCGCCGAGGACTGGGCAGCTATAAGTTTCTGATCAAAAGAGGCTACTGAAGTGCAATTTTAAAGACACTGCCGGTTGGGGTATAAAGAACAGGCTAGTGAGAAGAGAGGACAGAAGCAGGGGCTGTAGGAGAGATACAAAGGACAGGTAAAAGCCAGTGTCACAGTCTCAGTTGTCAACTTGGCGTGAACCAGAGTCACCTGAGACCCTAGCTTGAGAAATTGGTTCCATCAGATTGACCTGCAACTTGTCTGTGGGGGCCAATCTTAATTGATAATTGTTGGAGGAAGGTTGGAGGAAGGTCCAGCCCACTGTGGGCGGTGCTACCCGTGGGCAGGTGGTGCTGGGCTACATAAGAAAGATGCTAAGCAGGAAGCAACTGGAGGAAGCTAGAACACCACTTTTCCTCCATGGCATCTGCAAAATAAGGGAAGTTTCCCACATTTTATTCAATCAGATGCTTCCTTGATCCCAAGTGAACATTGTAGGAAAGATCATGGCTAATCTTCTTTATCCCTCAAAAGGTGATGTGATGTGGTCAACAAGATGCAAGATATAGATTTAGAAATGTAGGTTCAAGTCCCTGCCCATAGAGCACTGAGTGCCTGAAATAAGCGAATTGTAAAACTTCACTGACCTCCACTTAATCCTCGAGGCATAATATGAAAAACCAGGATTCTTCTAAGGTTTGATGGAGACTGTGCCTAGTAGAGCAAACTGTGTATTATAAAGCAGAGTTCAAATCTTGGTTTTCTTTTGTGTGTTCTTGTATCAATTACTTTTCTCATCACCGTGACCAAATACCTGACAAGAAACAAATTAAGGCAGGAAGGGCTTCTTTTGGCTTACGGTTCATGGGGTGAAGAAATCATAGAGGGGAGGCATTGCTGTGTGAGCATGAAGCAGCTGGTTACAGCCAAAAAGCAGAGACCAGGAGCTACAGAGGTATCCCAGCAGTCAGGAGTACATACTGCTTTCACAGATAACCTGAGTTTAGTTCCCAGCACCCACATTTCATGTCTTATATCCACTTGCAACCCCAGGCCCATTGGAATCTGATGCCAAGTTCACACATAGAAACACACACACACACACACACACACACACACACACACACACACACACAGATACACAAAACTAAGTGGTACACTCATCCCAAGTGATCCACTTCCTCCCCCTGTCTGGGCCCATCACCAGCTGGGAACTAAATGTTCAAACACATGAGAGACATTTCATGTTCATAACACTCCTACATTCTTGTTCCTTGTTTATTCATCCTCTTGAGTCCTGGCTGACTTTTAGATTCAACCGTACACGTTTACAAATTCATCCACAGTCCTCACGGCCCTACCAGCCAAGTGTGCACATATTTGTGTGCAGGAGAACAATTCACAAGAACTTTGGAACTCTGACGTCTCTGCTTATGATGCACCCCTGGAGTTATGCAGGTCACAGCTTGGATAGTCATATGTGTTTGCCCCATTGACTCTAAAGGCATTGTGAAAAGGGGAAAAAATAAAAAGAAGGAGGCACACATAGGAGGCATTTCTCAACAGCGGTATAGCACATCTTTCCAGAGGTGCCCCTGGCTATAAATTTTGAATTCTCATCCCGACTAAATCATTTTTCTAACAGCAATTTTTCATCAGCGTCTCCTACCACTGGACACTGGCAGATTATGTGGCCTTGGGGAGCCTTCATGGTTGTGACTGGAAGCTGCCATCTGGCATGGACTCTCCACAGTTCTGACCTACAGCACATAGTCTCATCCTACGAGGGATGACAAGAGAAGCATGCTCTTGATTCTCTGATTCTCTGAAAGCCAATTTAGCTAATTTACTTGTTTCCGTTAATTATTTAGTTTCAGCTGACTGCTTTTCATCGTCCTGTCTCTGTAGTCTCCGTGCAAAATCCTTTACATGTCGAGAGGTCTCAGACTGTCCTCTTTCAGCTTCTGGTTGCAGCTGACAGCGGGAGGCGTGAGATGGGGGTGAAGGGAGAGACGGCAGATGTGTAGAGGTTTGCTTCACAGAGGTGTCCTTGTGAGGACATAAATACATAAATACATTATTTGTCATAAATACATTATTATGTGTAGGTGTCTTCAAGCCCGAGATCAGCAAATGTAACATTATTAATGGTGTTTGGGAAATTAATGTGGAACTGAATGGAACTCCTCATGAAGGCATTCTGAGAGCACAAGCCTTTACGTGTTTTGTTGAAGCCAGATGAAGTCTAGGAATCACAAGAGGGAGCCTCTAGGCCCTGGGGTAAAGTGATAGCCAATATGCATACTCTTAGTCTTTTAAGTCGTTAACCAACACAGAATCAGAAAAATGTTAGGATCACACCTTCCTCATACTTTGCCAAGGAAGAGCATTCATCTTTCAGGCATCTTCAGACTGCCTTCCCCTCATTCCTGACTCAGTATCTTTCTGTGGCTGGCTCTATTTTTCAGTGAACCAGTTCCTAATGATGCCAGTCAAATGGGTTTTCTTCCTCTGGGTGCTATTAGTGACCTACCAGAGAAGGGTGTGATTTAACTTGCCAGCTAAATACCTAACTGGAGTTGTGTCAAACAGGAAATGACTGTGTGCTATGAGCCAGTGTTCCTGTGAACTTTAACATCCCAGTGATCTATGGTTGCTCAGCAGGAAACTGAACTATTACCAGAAGGAAAAAAAAAAAAAAGAATTTATCTTCTCCCTTCAAAATATCACAGTCTTAAAGGGATTATCTCACCCAATTTGTTAATGATAAGAGCTCATAACAGTAAGATCTTGCAAATGGATGACAGAATGAAGGAGTCTAACGTATTTTGCCAAAGGGAAATTTACCATCTGCCTGTCTTCATGAATCACATATGCTGGGAATAATATTTTAGAAGATACTGACAACAAAATGCAGTAATTTGTAAATGGAAATTACTGATGCTGCCCTTTTTAAAGCAATCTCGGGGATAAATCAGACAGAAGTCTATAGGATCACACATGAAAGGCTTGAGATGGGAGAATAATAAACCACACTGCGGGCTTTTCTGTAATTGTAACTAAGATACCAAATCTTTACAATGTAATTACTTGGATTCAAACGTCACTGTTCTCTCAGACACATTTTCAAAAAATAAGATTAAGCCAATGACGATAGAGTCTTTTCTGCAATTATTGTCAGGTATGCAATTAACAAGCACAGGACTGTGCCCCTCGACACCCAATTCTCAGAAGGCATCTCTCTCAGCACAGATCAGAAGATGCCATCAGCGGAAACTTCATCAGCCCGTGCTGAGACCAAGAACTCTTAGAAACAACAAAACGTCATCTGAAATTCTAGAAATTCAGTCGTAAATTTGGAACTAACCATCTTTTTCTAACAACAGCCTTAGCGTGCATTTGCGTCATCATAGGCGTATCATACATTTAGATAGAAAACTAGCAACTGCTAATCAAAACGAGGAAATAGGTGTCTTTTCAAATGTTTGTTGGTGAAAGGGTGTTTTAAAATGAAGGTTATTTAGAAAGCAATTGCGTTGTAAATTAGATCGTTTCAGCCTGACCGCCTTAATAACAATAAGGGAAGAATGCCCACATATACGTGGAAATTGAACAATGCTCTACTCAATGATAACCTGGTCAAGGAAGAAATAAAGAAAGAAATTAAAAACTTTTTAGAATTTAATGAAAATGAAGATACAACATACTCAAACTTATGGGACACAATGAAAGCTGTGCTAAGAGGAAAACTCATAGCGCTGAGTGCCTGCAGAAAGAAACAGGAAAGAGCATATGTCAGCAGCTTGACAGCACACCTAAAAGCTCTAGAACAAAAAGAAGCAAATACACCCAGGAGGAGTAGAAGGCAGGAAATAATCAAACTCAGAGCTGAAATCAACCAAGTAGAAACAAAAAGGACCATAGAAAGAATCAACAGAACCAAAAGTTGGTTCTTTGAGAAAATCAACAAGATAGATAAACCCTTAGCCAGACTAACGAGAGGACACAGAGAATGTGTCCAAATTAACAAAATCAGAAATGAAAAGGGAGACATAACTACAGATTCGGAGGAAATTCAAAAAATCATCAGATCTTACTATAAAAACCTATATTCAACAAAATTTGAAAATCTTCAGGAAATGGACAATTTCCTAGACAGATACCAGGTATCGAAGTTAAATCAGGAACAGATAAACCAGTTAAACAACCCCATAACTCCTAAGGAAATAGAAGCAGTCATTAAAGGTCTCCCAACCAAAAAGAGCCCAGGTCCAGACGGGTTTAGTGCAGAATTCTATCAAACCTTCATAGAAGACCTCATACCAATATTATCCAAACTATTCCACAAAATTGAAACAGATGGAGCCCTACCGAATTCCTTCTACGAAGCCACAATTACTCTTATACCTAAACCACACAAAGACACAACAAAGAAAGAGAACTTCAGACCAATTTCCCTTATGAATATCGACGCAAAAATACTCAATAAAATTCTGGCAAACCGAATTCAAGAGCACATCAAAACAATCATCCACCATGATCAAGTAGGCTTCATCCCAGGCATGCAGGGATGGTTTAATATACGGAAAACCATCAACGTGATCCATTATATAAACAAACTGAAAGAACAGAACCACATGATCATTTCATTAGATGCTGAGAAAGCATTTGACAAAATTCAACACCCCTTCATGATAAAAGTCCTGGAAAGAATAGGAATTCAAGGCCCATACCTAAACATAGTAAAAGCCATATACAGCAAACCAGTTGCTAACATTAAACTAAATGGAGAGAAACTTGAAGCAATCCCACTAAAATCAGGGACTAGACAAGGCTGCCCACTCTCTCCCTACTTATTCAATATAGTTCTTGAAGTTCTAGCCAGAGCAATCAGACAACAAAAGGAGATCAAAGGGATACAGATCGGAAAAGAAGAGGTCAAAATATCACTATTTGCAGATGACATGATAGTATATTTAAGTGATCCCAAAAGTTCCACCAGAGAACTACTAAAGCTGATAAACAACTTCAGCAAAGTGGCTGGGTATAAAATTAACTCAAATAAATCAGTTGCCTTCCTCTATACAAAAGAGAAACAAGCCGAGAAAGAAATTAGGGAAACGACACCCTTCATAATAGACCCAAATAATATAAAGTACCTCGGTGTGACTTTAACCAAGCAAGTAAAAGATCTGTACAATAAGAACTTCAAGACTCTGAGGAAAGAAATTGAAGAAGACCTCAGAAGATGGAAAGATCTCCCATGCTCATGGATTGGCAGGATTAATATGGTAAAAATGGCCATTTTACCAAAAGCAATCTACAGATTCAATGCAATCCCCATCAAAATACCAATCCAATTCTTCAAAGAGTTAGACAGAACAATTTGCAAATTCATCTGGAATAACAAAAAACCCAGGATAGCTAAAGCTATCCTCAACAATAAAAGGACTTCAGGGGGAATCACTATCCCTGAACTCAAGCAGTATTACAGAGCAATAGTGATAAAAACTGCATGGTATTGGTACAGAGACAGACAGATAGACCAATGGAATAGAATTGAAGACCCAGAAATGAACCCACACACCTATGGTCACTTGATTTTTGACAAAGGAGCCAAAACCATCCAATGGAAAAAAGATTGCATTTTCAGCAAATGGTGCTGGTTCAACTGGAGGGCAACATGTAGAAGAATGCAGATCGATCCATCCTTATCACCCTGTACAAAGCTTAAGTCCAAGTGGATCAAGGACCTCCACATCAAACCAGACACACTCAAACTAATAGAAGAAAAACTAGGGAAGCATCTGGAACACATGGGCACTGGAAAAAATTTCCTGAACAAAACACCAATGGCTTATGCTCTAAGATCAAGAATCGACAAATGGGATCTCATAAAACTGCAAAGCTTCTGTAAGGCAAAGGACACTGTGGTTAGGACAAAACGGCAACCAACAGATTGGGAAAAGATCTTTACCAATCCTACAACAGATAGAGGCCTTATTTCCAAAATATACAAAGAACTCAAGAAGTTAGACCGCAGGGAAACAAATAACCCTATTAAAAAATGGGGTACAGAGCTAAACAAAGAATTCACAGCTGAGGAATGCCGAATGGCTGAGAAACACCTAAAGAAATGTTCAACATCTTTAGTCATAAGGGAAATGCAAATCAAAACAACCCTGAGATTTCACCTCACACCAGTGCGATTGGCTAAGATCAAAAACTCAGGTGACAGCAGATGCTGGCGAGGATGTGGAGAAAGAGGAACACTCCTCCATTGTTGGTGGGATTGCAGACTGGTAAAACCATTCTGGAAATCAGTCTGGAGGTTCCTCAGAAAATTGGACATTGAACTGCCTGATGATCCAGCTATACCTCTCTTGGGCATATACCCAAAAGATGCCTCAACATATAAAAGAGACACGTGCTCCACTATGTTCATCGCAGCCTTATTTATAATAGCCAGAAGCTGGAAAGAACCCAGATGCCCTTCAACAGAGGAATGGATACAGAAAATGTGGTACATCTACACAATGGAATATTACTCAGCTATCAAAAACAACGAGTTTATGAAATTCGTAGGCAAATGGTTGGAACTGGAAAATATCATCCTGAGTGAGCTAACCCAATCACAGAAAGACATACATGGTATGCACTCATTGATAAGTGGCTATTAGCCCAAATGCTTGAATTACCCTAGATCCCTAGAACAAACGAAACTCAAGACGGATGATCAAAATGTGAATGCTTCACTCCTTCTTTAAATGAGGAAAAAGAATACCCTTGGCAGGGAAGGGAGAGGCAAAGATTAAAACAGAGACTGAAGGAACACCCATTCAGAGCCTGCCCCACATGTGGCCCATACATATACAGCCACCCAATTAGACAAGATGGATGAAGCAAAGAAGTGCAGACCGACAGGAGCCGGATGTAGATCGCTCCTGAGAGACACAGCCAGAATACAGCAAATACAGAGGCGAATGCCAGCAGCAAACCACTGAACTGAGAATAGGTCCCCTGTTGAAGGAATCAGAGAAAGAACTGGAAGAGCTTGAAGGGGCTCGAGACCCCAAAAGTACAACAATGCCAAGCAACCAGAGCTTCCAGGGACTAAGCCACTACCTAAAGACTATACATGGACTGACCCTGGACTCTGACCCCATAGGTAGCAATGAATATCCTAGTAAGAGCACCAGTGGAAGGGGAAGCCCTGGGTCCTGCTAAGACTGAACCCACAGTGAACTAGTCTATGGGGGGAGGGCGGCAATGGGGGGAGGGTTGGGAGGGGAACACCCATAAGGAAGGGGAGGGGGGAGGGGGATGTTTGCCCGGAAACCGGGAAAGGGAATAACACTCGAAATGTATATAAGAAATACTCAAGTTAATTAAAAAAAAAAATGAAAAAAAAAGTTATTTTAGTCAGCTTTCCTTTGTTGTACGAAATACCCACTCAGCGCCTTTGTTTTGGACCTGTTAGAAGACAGTACATCAGGGCAGACACACGTGGTCGAACAAGAGCTCACCACTTGTCAGGAAGGAAAGGGAGAGGCTGAGGAAGAGACCAGCTGAGCCTGAGACACACAACCTGAGGATAGGAAGACCGTCTAAGCTCTTCTCGACTTCCTGCTCCCAGGACCGAACTGCAGCCAGTCCTTGCGCATGCCTTAGATACAAAGCAGCAATCATAAAGATAGTTTTTAAAGGCAAGTATCCACTTGTATACAGACATTCACCGTGTAACTGCTGGTCTGGAGGGCCATTGCAGTCTCAATTCTTACTACAAAAAGTGTATTTCCCCACCCCTAAAAACTAAGTCAGAGGACTGGTGGTTAAAGAAAATATGTCCTGGCCATAGTTATTCATGCCTTCTTAAGAGCAGTGGTATATTTTAGAGCTTTTAATCTCAGATCTGGAAAATCCTTATCTCACCACTTCATCATTATCTCTGTAATGTACGGTAGACTACATGGTGTGTACACAGTCACATGCTGTATATATAATCATTGTTTCTGTCTAAAAGTATTCATTTGCGTATCCCTTCAGGTATAATCTCAAGGGGTAAGCAGGACCCCTGTTTAACTTCTTCCTTTCCCCCTCACATTCTAACACGCAGGAAGGAAGATACTTAACAACTTATCAGAGCTGAGTCAATAGCAGGTTCTAAGCTGCTCGCAGTTCCAAGAGGTGCCAAGATCGCTATGGAAGGCTTGTTTCATTTTTCCTTTGAGACTTATGAAGTACTGGATAGAGAAATGTTTAAAAACATCTAGAAAAAAAACCACAATAACCCACCAAACAATGACAAAAACGACACCAGTTTTAATGAAAGCCTTATCAATAGGGAAGACTAGAGCTCCCAATTTTCCCCCAGAGACATTAATTTAAAGCAGCTTCTTATCAAGAAAAAGAAAAAGAAAAGTCATCCAGACTGGAAAAGAAGTCGCAATTTCACTTTGTTGGGTGATATGATTTTACTTGTAGGAAACCCCAGAGGCTCCCCAGATCTATTAGAGTCTAACACATGACTTAAGCAAAGCTGCAGGATACAGTTAGCATACACAAATATCAACCGAGGCCAGAGTGAAGTCTCAGCCCCTGCTTCCATTGAGGGTCATGTCTGGGTCTGTGGCCATTGAACAGCAGTAGTTTGCCATTGATGCCCATGGTCCACATACCACCAAAGGTCGTGCGAACTTCCCTGATCTGGGCTACCGCCTGGGACTATATTGATATCCAAGAGTTGTGCATGACAGTGGGAGAGCTGCTCCAATCCTCTGCTGACTGAAACATTGGGTGAGCTAGTCAGGACCATGCTGGAAAGCTTGCCTGGCGATGAGAGTTCTGAAAAGCAGGCAGACTCTCCATGACACAGGACAACAGTAAGAAATCCAAGAGACGTCCCAGTGAAGATCCAGTATTGATAGTGTAGCAGAAGGCAGAGCCTCAAGACCAATGACTCAATGCAATGGACTTTTGCAAGTAGAGATGTATAGACAAAAGGTACACTTTGTGACACACTGTGATATACTGTGACATACTTCCATGATGAGATTTTTGTTTGTTTTGTTTTGTTTTATGGGGTAGATTGCAAGGGCTGATATAAAGGGACAGGGAGATGAGGGTGATTAAGGTGCATGATGTGAAATTCACACAGTCAATAAAAGTTTAAAAAGATGAAAAAAATACTTAGAAACAGATACAGACAGAGATACTTACACCCAATCATTGGGCTGAAGTTGGGGACCCCTGTGGTTGAATTAGGGAAAGGCCAGAAGAAGCTGAGGAGGAAGGTGACCCCAAAGGAAGACCAGCAGTCTCAACTATCTTGGATCCCTGAGATCTCTTAGACACTGAGCCACCAACCAGGCAGCATACAAGAGCTGGTCCCAGGCCCCCAACACATATACAGCAGAGGACTGCCTGGTTTGGCCTCAGTGAGAGAAGATGTGCCTAAGCCTCTAGAGACTTGAGGTCTCAGGGAATAGGGAAGCCTGGTGGGGGATGGAGGTAGGGACATCCTCTTGGAGACAGCAGGGGAGGAGGAATTGGATGAGGAACTGTGGGAGGGCAGACTGGGTTGTGGAGGTAATGACTGGACTATAAAAAAATAAAAGCAATATTTAAAGAATATTTAGAAACCAGTTTCTTTACCATACATGAATTCAGATAGAATCCTCAGTCTGATGAACAACTGTAGTCTCCCACATCTGCAAAGGGAGTAAAGGCAGATTAATATGTAAATATAAAGGGGATAAAATACAGATTAGTGTTAATCTAGTATATGACAGATAAATGAAAAAAGAGCACAGATAAACATACTTAATATGTCATGATAAATAGAAGCTAAGATTTTTATATTAACAGATACAATAACTTGATTTTTATACTCATGTATTTATTGTAGGTATATCTGTGTATATGTGTGTGTACTTGATCACTTGCATGCCATAGTTCATATGCAGAAGCCATAGAATAACTTGTGGGAATCATAGGGATGGAACCAGGTTGCTGGTTTATAGAAAGTGCTTTAATCCACTGAGAAACATTGCTGGCCTGAGTTGGTCCAACTTAAGCTTGAAAAAAATATGTATTAATTATTTCAGAACTGGATTATTATTTGAGTCCATGTAATCATAAACCGTGTTTTAACAATACTATATGACACACTGCTTAAAATTTAATAGAGCTATGACAATATATTTCGATGAAACAATAATAAAACTTGAAGGAAAAATAAGATAATCCTTGTTTATGAGCTTGATGGTGGAAAAGTCCATATGCCTATCCACATAGCAATATAGAATCTTTACCTCTACATGTCTAAAAGGTACTATAAGAACTGAGCATAGTGGCACACTTTAATCCCAGCACTTGAGAGGCAGGGTCAAGTGAATTTCTGAGTTCAAGGCCAGCCAGATCTACATAGTGAGATCCAGAACAGTCACAGCAACATAGTGAGACACTGTTTTTGTTTGTTTGTTTTGTCTTGTACCCTAAGTGAATTTAAAGACAAACAATTAATTTGGTGTAAAAAAATAATATTTCCACATCAAAAAATTCTCAGTCTTTCTGATCAACAAATGAAATAGTATAGAGGAGGCAATGGTTAACAAAAACAGAAAGCTCTTTCATGTCAACAGTAGATCATCAAATGTTTATTCATCAAATGTCATTCATCAATTTATATATCCCCAAGTCAATATTTTTCTCCTACTGCATTGGCAACTGTTGTAATTTCTTTTTGTTATTGGCAAGGTCTCATCATGTAGCCTATGCTGGTCTCGAACTCCTGATCTTTCTATCCCAGTCTTCCAAATACTAGGATTATAGACATGTATCATCATACCTGTCTCCAAGCTTTGTTTATTTTAATGAATGGTATCTAGTGTTGGTGAGTATGAAGAGAACGGTTACTTCTTATTCTTCAATAGCAATGTTATTGGGCAAAAAGTTCTCAGGAGAACAGCTTGGCAATATAGGATAAATCTATATTATATCAAATCATTTGATCAGAGATCTTTATTTCTAATAATCCAGATGAAGAAATGATCAGACACACACACACACACACACACACACACACACACACACACACACACTCACACAAGTAATTGAGAATGGCATTCTTTGCATTTCTTGCTTACCCTTCTTGAGCAGTGGCAGGGTCAGCTAAGGTGCTACACTGCTATGGTTTCCAAGTGGTTTGATTGTCTAACTGTGTTCCTCAAAGTCCATAGTAATTGAAGTCTTGGTTCCAACAGTGGTACATTGTTAAGCAGGAACTTGGTGGGAGATTCTTGGGTTATTGGGGTGTGCTTCACAAGATATTATGGGATGCAGCCTCTGTCTGTCTGTCTTTCTGTCTTTGTCTCTGTCTCTCTGTCTGTCTCTGTCTGTCTTTCTGTCTCTGTCTCTCTGTATCTCTCTCTCTCGTTCTCTTACACATATGTGCCTGTATGTGCCTGTGTCGTGTTGTGACCACCCAGGAAGGACTTTGCCTAAAGGAGGTAGTGGAGGTGTCAGGCCCTTGAGCTTCCAATATCATTTGCTGAATTATCCTGCCCCTATACCATGAATTTTTGCACCACTACACACTTCAGGTATATATGCTACAAACTGATCAAGGTAGCCTTAGAGTTATGGATTTTCATTATTTTATGTTTTGAAAATGTTGAGAGGAAAAGAAAATGAACACATGAACACATACATTATGTGTATTATATATGTACTATTTCTGGTCCTCTTCTAAACTTTGTTTCTGTTCAAGTGTATTCCTCTTGCATAGTGTGTGTGTGTGTGTGTGTGTATTGTGTGTGTGTGTGTGTGTGTGTGTGTGTGTGTGTGTGTGTGTATGAGAGGGAGTGGAAAGGAGACTGGGGAACAACCTGGGAGTTTTGACCATCCTTGGAAAGCACTTCATCACTATATGAGCTATATGACAGGCCATTCCCTATAGCTTTGCTTTTTCTCCCTCTCCCCATCTCTCCTTCCTTCTCTCCCTCCCTTTCTTCTTTTTCCTTGTTTGCTTGAGGACAAGTTTATTAGACCTTAAAAGACAAATTCCAGGGCAGGAAAGCTGTAAATCTCGGCGGCTGCCCAGTAGAAGAGAAGGAGAAAGAGAAAAGAGTCATGTCTTTAAGTTAAGCCACTGTGGAGGTCAGCCATATAGACAAGCAGCCCTGTGGCAGGAAGGAGAACTTGAGAGAAAGCATTCAGAAAATTGTGCTTAGAAAAGGGACAGTGAGAAGACAAGGAAAAGTTACCTTCCTCAGAAAACATTGGTCTCTGATAATATGGGAAAAATCAACTATCAATGATTAATCCATCTCGGATTTTGTTTATCTGGGGATATCTTTAGTTTATCACCATAATTTCACAGAGTCAGAATTCTCAGTTGAGTTCAGCACTCTGAGCATGCACTATGAGCGTTTTTGGCTTCCATCACATTTGCTGAGAAGCATCTGTTGGCTGGATGATCTGTTTGTATTGGTACAGAAGCTATCAAGGAAAGGTCATGGCAAGCAAGTGAGTTTCCTGGAGATGGCCCACCATTTTGCATGGCTGAGGCACAGTCCTGAGACTTCATCCCAGTGTTGTTTCTCACTGCTGATGTGCCCTTACTGCCATTATTACATAGCTTAATCATTGTTGGGTATCAGTTCACCCTATTGGGCAAATTTCCTGCAGATCAACATGAAGATGAACTTTCATGAATTAATGCTGTTTGGATGAATTAATGACTTTATAGAATTCCTAATTTGATTCAAGTTTAAGGAGATGATTTCAGTTGTTTTGCCGAAAAGATATAATCAATCTTTTATTATATATAATAGAATAGTATAGAATCTGCCCCCTCCTCATAGAATAGTTAGGTAAAGTCTGCATAATTAGGAATACAATGAACATTTGTAAATTGCACCAAGAAGAAAAATAGGCTTGGGACAGATTTGTGACAAAGGAAAAACATTCATTCTAGGTCAGGTCCAAGGATGAGGCCATAGGTGTGCACTCTGATAAAGCAAGACAATGTGAAACTGTTGTTTTGAACTTACAATGGGCTTATAGAATGAAACACTGCTTTGAACTTACTATGGACATCCTTCTGTAACTTTCCTTTTGTGTAACATTTCATCTATGAGGCAATTTTATAAAGAACTTTTGTCTAGAAAGTATAAATTGCAAGAGAGAAGAAATAAGGTGTGGCTGTTGGGGCTCTGCCACATCAACAAATATATATATATATATTTGTACATGTATGTGTATGTGTGTAAGTATATGTGTATGTGTATGTATATGTCTGGCTATACATCTATACACTTAATAGTTAAAAGAGTTTGGAGTTTCCATTAACCCAACCATGTCAAATTTGGTTTTTGATAGCGTTGTATCACTTTTTTCTTGTTTTCAAGAATAACGGTGACTTTCAGCAGTTTGATCATAACATGCTTTCATTTTTCCTTCTCTGTGATTCTTCAAGGTTCTGGGCTTTGAAGGTTAGAGCTTTTGAGCAAATTGAGAAATTCCCAGTCATCACATCATCAAATATATTTCTGCCGTTTTCTCCCTGATCTTCCTGGGACTCTTGTGACACAGTTTAGCTGTTTGCTTCTGTAGACTTGCATCTGACACTGCTGGGTTTTGGTACATACTTGGGTGGGATGACCCTCTGTGGCTGCAACTCTAACTCCATCATCCTTTCTTTTGCCTTCTCAAGTCTGCTGTCCAACTTATCTAGTAAATTCTTTATTCCCCTTAGATGCATTTTTTCAGCTCTTGGATTTCTTTGCGGTTCTTCAAGTAGTTTGGGTCCCAAGTGTGGGCATTTTGGACAATGTAGAACAGCTATGTTGTGTTTTGCTTGTCTTGGAGGGGCTTTGGTTATTTTTAGGAAACCACAGAGGATATTTATTTCATATTTCCTCTCTTTATATAATGTTAGGGTTTCAGTTTTTGCCTGTCTTTCTAGAAGACGCAACTGTGTCTATGACTTAGTGGTTAGCCATTGGTTTAATAGAACTCTGTTGAAACTCTTCGAGCCTCTTCTCCTTTGCCGTCCTGATAGGCCTTGGATGGACTGAGAACGAGCTTGTGAATATCTCAGCTCAGTCTTGGTGTGTATTTGTCAGCTCTTTTCAAGTTCCCTCAAGCAGAGCTAGTATCTCAATGACCCCATAATAATGACTCATTCCTTCATAACACGTTTTAGTGCTAGTACTTAACATTTGTTATGACAATTCTACACTTCTGTTCATTTTTCACATAAGTTCTTACAACCCTTAGTTCCTCAGAATGAAACCTCTAGAATCAGAATAAATGCAGGCATAATTAGTTAGGTCGAGGTCAGACTGGAGCAAGCGGTGTTACTGATCCAACATGACTCCTATCTTCAAAAGAAAATGTAAACCTGTCATTTAAACAGAGAACAAATAAAGATGCCCTGAGAAGATTGATCAGAGGGAAATCGAAGTGATATATCTGTGTTCAAGCCAGGGACCACCTGGGGCTGATGTCTTAGTTTGGTTTCTGTTGCTTTTGATAAAGCACAACTTTGGGGGGAAAGGGCAGAGCCAAGGCAGGAACATCAGGCAGAAACCTGGAGGAACTGAAACAGAGAACACAAAAGAATTCTGCTTAGGGGCTGTGGTTTGCTTAGTCTGCTTTCTTATACAACCCAGGATGGAGCCATCACCACCCACAGTGGGCTAGACTCTCCAGCATCACTTATCAGTCAAGAAAACACTCCGGCAGATACGCCCACAGGATGATGTGGTAGAGACGATTTAATGACTGACTCCTTCTTCCCAGCTGACTGTAGCAACTACAAGAGTTACCCAGAGGTAGAAGGAGGCAAAGAAGAAATCCCTGATAAGCCTTAGAACATCGCCTCAGGACTGATAGGTCTCAGCTGTCAGGGGTTTTGTAGCGGCAGCTTAGGAAGCTGACACATGGACCCTGACCAGCCCAGCTTCCTCTTTTACCCTTACTTGTTTTTCATGCAGAAACCTGTTCATGCAGAACTACCTTCCTCCTAGGTTTGCAGCACTATAGGAGGAAACCAACAGAAGCCAGGAATGTGTTTACTGCTTTTCTAAGGCTGAATGTCCGGTGACTGTTGGCTTTCCAAAACTGACATCAAGGTCAGCATATATATCTGAGCACAAGCCCATGGCACACAGCGCCCCCAAAGCTGCCAAAACAATATTGGTAATTATAATGGAGCAAAGCCCTGTGGCTGTGAATCAGCCTTTCATGCAGTTGCTCACCGGCTCTCCTTTGCCCAGTATGTGGGGCTCAAATCAGGGTAGATGAAAAAGGCAACTTGGATATTGTAAATGGCAAAAAATGGGAAGCCTTTTGTCACCAATATTTTTCCTGCCCAGTCTCCCTAGTCATACAGAATCTGGCACCAGCCAGTGGAGGAATCTTACAACGCTGCTGTGCCTGGAAGCTTCAGGGAGCCAGGTTGGCCAGACCTGTTCCCACTGACAAATCGAATCAGACAATCACCACCAGGCTAGTAGGACCAAATCATATCTGGAACCAGAGCAGTGTTGATGCAGACCAATGGGGCCTCTCCATCTTCCCGTCCCTCCATATTTGCCCTCTGCCCTTGCAAGCTCCCCCCTTAAAGAAAACAAAAATTAAAAATAAATAAAATAAAAATGTCCCCGTGGAAGCTGCAGTGTGTCTCACAATATACCCTTTTGTTCAAACAGCGCTCGTTGCAAATGTTCGCTGCCATGAGACATTGGTCTGTTTCCCTGGCTTCTGCTACACTATCAATCCTGGATTCTCCTCTTGGGCATCCTGTTGTTGCCCTGTGTCATGGAGATCCTGCAGCTTTAGATATGTAGGATAGGCCCCCTTCACAAGCTCCAGCTACTCATAGGTGGTGTAGATGTCGGGTGGGCCAACTCAAAGCCCTGGATGGTAGCTGAGTTGGTCAGCCTGCCACCATGGCCAACTCTCCTGCTTTGCCCAGGTGAAGGGCTGAGATGGCTCTTCAACTCTGCCTCAGCAAAGGATGGGGCCAGTTCTCCCTCTCTTATAACCTCAGGTGCCCAGCTCATCCCACCACCATCAGGGCCATCTCTACTGTGCTGCCTGGGTAAAGTACAGGGTCGGCTCTCTGGGATGTGGCAACCAGTGAGAGGCGGGGCCAGCTCTGCACAGCCCTTGGATGTTAACCTGGGATATCCCAATAGCCTTTGGTGGTAACATGGGCCATAGAGATGGACACAGACCCCTGCCACTGCAGAACCAAGGACCTACACACGATCCTAGTCAGCAAGGCCAAGGACATCCGGTAGCAGCTGTTGCTTACCATCCTTGCGGCTCCAGATCCATCTCTCTTCACAGCACACAAATCGTTTCTCTTACCTCTCTCTCCCACCTCTCTACTAACTGCTTCATCTCAGCCTGCAGAGGGAGAGCCTCTAGGTGTCTCCTGCTTGCCCTCCATTATTTCCTTGGCTCTAAATTTTTACGCAACTGGAACGTTTAGACTTCTTTTGGTCATTTATTATTTGGCAAGAACCCACCAGTTCATTAAAAGGCTAGGGTAAGTATTTGCAAGGTATTAACCATGTTACCAAGTAAGCATTTAGAAAAGGGTGGGGGTGAGTTATTTAGCAGATGCTTTTTTACCTTGAAACAGAAAGCGGTTACACAGTGCGGGGGTTGTGAGAACCACTACGTGTGCAGTTCTTCTCGCCAAACATTAACACACATTTCACTCTGAAATTAGGAAGGCTGACACGGGACTTCTTCCCCACCCCCCACCCCCAAGGAATGGAATGCAGTAAACGCTCCATTAACGCGCCAGTGACTCTGTGCAGAAGTCCCTTCCACTCTGCTCATGATTCGATGCTCTCTGCAGTACCAGAGAGCCCCTCCCACAATCCTTTTGGGTGCTTCCACACAGTTTAGGTTTGAGCTTAGGGGAAAAGGTCTGACTTGGAACTTCATTCTTCAGGAACAAATCAGGCCAGATTATACGTTGCTAAAATAAAACAAATTAAGAGTGACTTGGATTTCCACCCACACGGCAGAGTTAGAGGAGGAATAAATAAGCGACTAGGGGCTTTAATTTCAAGAGGCAGAGACCATAAACAATTAGATGGAGATAGTCTTCCCCTCAAGAAGGCCCCTGCCTCTCCCTGTGAACATGACCCCATGCCTTTTATTTTTCCATTCTCCTGGAGACTAATGACACTCAGGACAAATTTAGAAGTTCTAATCTTAGCTATATGATTAGCATTAGAATCCCGAAGACTTGGAAGTTTATTCTCAGGTCCTTGACAAATGGACAGGATCCGTAGTAGGATAAATCACCAGCAGCTGAGCGAGCCTGGAAACCCCGCTGATGCTGGTCCTGATAGGTGTCTCCGTTGATAACGCTCTGTGGTGAACAGCAGGTTGTGTGATAGATGCAGTCCATTGCTGGGTGATAATCCCTCTGGATATTCCGCCCCCCTTCCTCTTCCTTTCCCTTCTTTCAAAAACAATATTTAGGCTTGAGGCACGATAGAAGGATAGGAAAATTATGGGGGCCTAAGAAGAGAAAGGAGCTAGAGATTGAGGGAAATCCTTAGGCAAGTGAGCAGTAAGGACTCCATCACAAGCTAATAGCACTTGCTTCAAAGGGTGCTGTCAGGAAAAAAAAGTCATATATTCTGTGTTAAAATGTCAACGAACCAGGCCAAGCCCTAATTTTCTACCAACATTTCCTGAAAATCTCCAACCAAACTATTAACTTTGAAAAGTCAGTCCAACTTCCAGTATCCCTGTGATGTAGGCTTTTCGTCTAGAATCCTCCCAGGTCTCCTAACCATTATGGGAATTCCCAGACTGCTGAAGGTAACTGTGTGGAGTGGCACCTCCTTCCCTGTCCCCCACACCACTGACAGGACCACATTTTAAGTTCGAACACAAGAAGTATCTAGTTTATTAACCATGGTTACAGTACCCGGTGAATTTTTATTCCATTTTAGAGGCATTTCTTACTCCTACCTAAAAGACGAACCAAAAACCCAGTTAATACTCTGTGCATTTCAATTTTGGATAGTCTCTTCCCTGGTGTCCTGGAGGTCCTAAACACACCCGTGAAGGTCTGAAAAGAGTTCTTACGTCTGCATATTAAACGACAAATTCACTTCTAGTCTTTCCACCACTCTGATGCTTCAGAGTATGACGTTTCATCTTTCTTCAACTCTGAAGCTATGGATGCCCCTTAATGTCATTTTGCCAAAGAACTCTCAGAAGTCCTTGGGAGAGGCCAACGCTCTGAGCTTCTTGAATACCAGGGTAATGATAGAGCTTGCCTGCTGTGTTTAAGGACTCCTAGGAAGGATATATTTCAGGATTAAAACTTAAATTCTATCTAACCTTTCAGTTACCTCCCAATCCCCTAGAGATGGTCTCCACTGAAAAAATTTGATTCACTAAAGCTCTATAGCATTTTCTCACTGACAGCTAAAATTAGGACTGTCTGTGGGCCATGAGGGGAAGCAGACGGCAGGGGCAGGGGGGATGATTAAATTTCAGAAGCCTTCTGGGAACTTGTTCATATTTGTTGCAACCTATCAGGTTCTTTCCCTATTCTTTTTAAGGACTGGAATCAGAATTTGTAATATCTTATCTTAACTCCTTTGAACCAAGCAAATTTCATTTGTCTGTTTTAAAATTGTTGTTATCACTAAGGCAAGCAATCCTGAAACATCCATAGCTGAGCTCGATATATTTTCCCTTGCTCACAATTACTAAAAGTCTGCACCTTCACTATCTGATTGCTTTGTGTGTGACTTTTCCCCTCTTACTGTATGGGGTGGCTCTTGATGTGCTTCTCATGTTATAGAGACCTTAGCTATAGCAAATTGCTTTATTCTCCCTCTTTTCACACTAATATTGACTCGAGGACCTTTGGCATACATTCCAGCTAGTTTTGTTTGCTAATCTTTTAATCTAATGTGTTCATTTGTGTGTGTGTGCGTGTGCGTGTGCGTGTGTGTGTGTGTGTGTGTGTGTGTGTGCTAGTGTGCTTATTTGTGCAAGCACTGTGGAGGCCAGTGGTCGACATCAGTCACTCGCTCCTCTAGTGTTCTCCACCTGACTTTACTTATTTTTAAGGCAGAGTTTATCACTGAACCTGGATCACTTTCAAGCTCCTGGAACACACTTACCCCTGCTCCCCACTGCTGGGCTTACAGATGCTACCAGAACTGGCTTCTTTTCATGGTGCTGAAGATCTGATCGCAGATCCTCCCTGAGGCATCCTCCCAGCCCCACTGACATAGATTCCTTACATTGGATGGTAAACATTATATTCTCTTCTTCAACATCCTGATCTAGAGTTTATCTTGTGTAATGGTACCTTTACTTTTGGGTAGGGTATTCTCTCACTGACAAACGCTTAAAGCACTTGAGTTAGTTGGGGTTCCTATTACTGGAATAAAACACTATAACCAAAAACAAACCCTACTTCAGTCCTTCACTGAAGGAAGTCAGGACAGGAACTCAAACAGAACAGGAACCTAGAGGCAGAAGCTGATGCAGAGGCCATGGAGGGTCACTCTGGCTTTCTTGCTCAGCCTGCTCTATTACAGAACCTAGAACCACCAGTAACATGGAAACGTCGGGGGCTTTTGGAAAGTCAGTTATGTCAAGTGATGTTTTGCTGGGGCACACAGGTGAAAGGATATTTTGCTACAGCAGACACAGACACACAATGTTCAGAAGGAATATAACTATGAACCCACAGACAGTAGGAACTTGAGCATCAGTTCTCTTTGCTTCACCTCGTTCTTCTTTGCTGATGATATGCACACTTTGGTTCACCTTACACTGTGTTGCTGAGCTTTATTTGTGGTGACTTCACAGAGAGAAGCTGGCCAAAGAACTCGTGACTAAGGTGGTTGGTGAGGCTTGTGGTTTCTTCTGGATTGAACTACCCCTGCTGACTCATGTGTGGTGTCTGCTGAGTGGACTGGACTGCAGCTGCTGATTCTTGTTTGGCGTTTGCTAGTGGACTGGACTGAGAACAATGAAGCATTGCTGAGAACAATGAAGATTGGAAACACCCCAAAGAAATATTTCTAAATAGGTCGACTTCTCCTGTATCCTATTAACATTTCTTTTTCACTACCTCTGGTGGGTGGTGAGCTAGAAGAGAGGTTGAACCCTTACTAAAGCAGGTTGAGAAAAATATGTGCCCACACACAGTCCAATGGTGGTACCACATCAATCATTAATTAAAAAAATGTCCTATGTCTTCTTGCCTATAGTAGGGTCTTATCGAGGCATTTTTTTTTTCAATTGAGATTCCCTCCTCTCAGCAGACTCTAGCTTGGGTCAAGTTGACATAAAATATCTAACACAGAAATTTAATCTTCCATGTGTAGAAAACTATATGCATGATACCTAGGCCTGTTTGCTGCCCCACACCTGGAGCCGAAGGAAAGGGTCCAAGATAGAGGAGTGATTCCCCTGGATTTATTACCACCACCACCACCACCATCGTCATCATCACCATCATCATTGTGTGGTAATATATAACATTTAACATTTTAAAGTGTGCAGTTCAATGGTATTAACTATATTCAAACTTCTGCAAATATCACTAACCCCTATCTCCCAGGTTTCAATTTTTCCTCCACCACACCCATAGCTCGTTGCTCTAGTAGAGCTCATCACAATGGATATGAATTAGGAAAGGAGAGGAAAGGCTAATTAACCCCTTAGTTAGATAGCAGGTTTATCCTTCCCAGAAACCCCTCAGTACAGTAACTTATGAATCTACTGCTATGAATTCCTACTACCTTGCCAACTCCTGAGTGACTCAAAAGTGTGTGACTTTTTTTTTCTTCTGTCTCTTTTCAAAGCCTGGGCATGATCTCCCTGCCACACTGTGGTTTCAGTTTCTTTGAAACTCCCCACCCTTTTGTGTCCATGGTTTTCTCTCTTCTTCTTCCTTTTCCAGCTCCCCTTGGTCAAATACTGTATTAGAATTGCCAGGCATGGTGGCACATGCTTCTAGTCCCTTTAAGCACCCAGAAGACAGAGACAGGCAGATCTCTGTGCCTTGAAGACGAGTCTTGTCTACATAGTAAGTTCCAGGACAGCAAGACCTACATAGTTACTCTATGTAGCTACATAGGCTTTTAAAAATATAAAAACATTATCCAAAGGGACTGTGAAAATGTTGAACAATGTGGAACAGTGTGTACCCAAAAATGCTCCTGAATATTTGCTGATGATGCACTGGGCTGGAGAGCATCTAATGAAATGGGTAGCTCATTCCTCATTGTTTCAGAATTTTTGAAAAGTAGTAAAAGCCTTTAAAACATGCCTACCCCTTTAAAAGCAATAATTACACTTCTAGTGATATTTTAAAGGAAATAACAAAATGTACTATTTATATTAGTAAAAAATCTAAATGTTCAAAAATCTTCACATGGTTACATCAATTATCCATATATAATGAAATGTTTTGCAGCCATTGAAAAGCACATTTGTAAATCATGCTTAACAGCATGGAGAAAGGGTGGTATTTATAATTCAAATGAGAAAGCATGATTAAAATGTATAAACACTGATTTCAGCTGTAAAAAATTACTGAAAAATATTGGCATGAAATACATCAAAATCATAGTAATGGCTATCTCCAGGAGGTAGAATTATGGGTGTTTTTTTTCTTTCGTTCTTTCTTTATACTTTCAGATTCCTTGCCATAACCTTCACTAACAGAATAACGCAGAATGCATTTTAAAGCACAGTGTAGATGCTCAGGGTGTGACAAATAAAATGTTTAAAATCATGTGCCAGCTGCTAAACCATCACAGAGATAAAGTTAGATAGGAAAAATAGCATAGCATCAAAGCTGAAGCATCACAAGTCAATGCAAGTTTGACTTCCTTCTCAAGTGTGGGGTTTCCTAGAAAGTACCTCTAACCCAAAATTTCATTGTGGTTGTCATAGGGTGAGCTATGGTGCTTACCTCAAAAGTAGTGACCAAGACCATCTTTGATACATGTCTTAGTTCAGTATTTGTTATTTGTTAACACTCAATAAATATTAACTCTAATAATTATTTTACCTAAGTACATTTCTGTTAGAAATCTTTCAGAAAAGACATCTAATCTGCCCTGGTCTCCAGCTTGTTCACCCAGTCTGTACCAATAAAAAGGGACCCAGAAGTCTGTCTCATAGCTCTGGGATCCCCTTATGTTTTACAAAAAAATATGTCCAGAGGAGATAACGGGAATGTTCAAAACCCAACTCTGCGTGAAACTGAGGGAGGGAAATCCCTGTGAATAAGTACTGGTGAGATGTCCCTACATTTTAAACTTCAATGTCTGATGTGACTGTAAAGTCCAGGATGGTGTCAGGAAGCTCTGATGATCAGGGACTCTAGCTGGGTGTGTGATTGTTAGCCACTAAGGCAGTGTGGTCCTGCTGCCCTGTGTGGGACATACCCTCTTTTTGCATTCTACATATAGCTATAGTATTCCTCTCTGTTTCCTCTGTTCTTAGCAACATATACTAAGAGGTACAAGCCAATGATGCAGATGCTGGCTTTGACTTCTCTCTTTCTTTCATTTTGGCACCTCTCTATCCCCATTGATCTCTCTCTCTCTCTCTCTCTCTCTCTCTCTCTCTCTCTCTCTCTACCCTTTGACACCTCTCTATCCTCCTTGACACCTCTCATTTTGATGCCATTTTTCCCCACCTTGACACCCTCTCTCTTTCCTTTTGACACCTCGATTATTTAATGCCTCTCTCTTCTAACTCTGATACCTTTTTCCTGCTCTGACAACTCTCTCTCTCTCTTTGACATCTCTCTTCCACTTTGATATCCATCTCTCCTGACTCTTGGATGCACCACTTTCCAACTTTTGATATCTCTCTCTCTCTCTCTCTCTCTCTCTCTCTCTCTCTCTCTCTCTCTCTCTCTCTTCAGTTCTGAAACCTCTCTCTCTCTTTGACATCTCTCTTCCACTTTGATACCCATCTCTCCTGACTCTTGAATACCCCTCTTTCCAACTTTGACATCTCTCTCTTTCTCTTCAGTTCTGAAACCTCTCTCTCTCTCTTGCTTCGACATCTCTCTCCCCCACTTTGACAAGTCTCTCTCCTGCTTTGACACTTCTGTCTCCAGTTTTGGTACCTCTCTTTGTCTCCCCTGACTCTTTGACACCCTTCTCCGTCTTTGATGCTTCTCTTTCCTGATGTTTTGGAGCCCCTCTCTCCAATTTTGATACCTCTTTCTCCCTTTTTGACAGTTGTTCTGACTTACTTGTCTCTTACATTTCTACCAGTCTTCATAGCCATTACTCTTGAACTACAAGAATCTCAGATATCTGCCTTCTGTGTGGTCCTTGCCACCTTATTCTTCCTGTACTGACTACAGTCTCTCAAGAATTATGACACTTATGTGGTAAAAAACCTTCCAGTGGCTTTTCATTGTAGTCTGGATAATATCTGATGTAAAAAAATGGAGCAAGCGTTTAGTGAGTGAAATCTTGAGTCAGTGTGTATTTTGATATGGGTTTGGCCATGTTGAGAACTCCAAAGCCTCAGACCTATGGGAAAAATTGGCAAAGCTTTCCTCAGGAGTCCAGGTATGAATATTTATAAACACTTAATCAATTTATGCGAAGCCAAGCAACTTTGTTTTCTTCCCCAAGGGATGTTTCCAGCTTGAGACTTCTTGCCCACAGAGATCACCTTTAAGACTAGCTGCCCCTGACGTACATAAGAAACATGCTGATATTTTGAGTTGTAGGTTAGAGAACCATACCTGGTCCCAGCTCAAGTGAGCATGTGTCTGTGTGTCTGTCCCTTCTTCATTCCCTCACTGTCCAGGATTATAAAACCCAAGCCACATGGGTCCCAGTCATCTAAACCCTTTCATTCCTTGAGACCCTTCTAAGATTCCAAACTTTACGGAAAATATTTCATCTTGTCTTCCCCAGGTCTCTCCATGGTTGATTAAACTTTGTTTCATCATCTTCTCTCTGTATACAGTAGGCACTAAATGTTTGTGTCCTTCAACATTTATATGCCCAAAGTCTCAACCACCAGGGTGACTCTGTGTCTATGAGATTAATTAGGTGGGGTCATGATGAGGTGGAACTGGTGTCTTTAGAAGGAGACAATGCCTGTGGCAGGAAGAGTCCTCACCAGAAGTCAATCCTGACCTTGGTCTTCTACCCTCTACAACTGTGAAGAACATATTCCACCATTTTCTCCCCTATGTTGCATCCTGAGATGACTAATCCAGCACACTCCACTTCTTCCCCCATCTCATGTGTTCAAAGCCAAATAATCTGAAAATTTAGCCCTAAATTATTAGCCTACAGAAAGCACTCCCAACCCATTCCCTCACAGCTCTGAGAATTGCTACCATTCCATTCTACCCTGCACTATCATGTCAACACTTGCTGCAGCTTAAACGTTTCTGCTCCCAATCCAGCTCCTGAAACTCAACAGTGAGTGTGATGGAGTCAGGAGAGACAGACATTATGAGGCGACGAGGCTTAGATGCACCTCCTAAGACGGTGTGTAGGATTAAAGGCTGTGGAAGAACCTCAAGCAGCATTTATTTGGCTAGCATGCCACTGAGGATTGCAACTTGGAAGCAGAGATATTGGGGTACAGCTGGCACTCTTGTGGACTCCCCATCACCCAGAACTGAGAGGATATAAATTCCTGCATTTTATAGTTACCCAGTCTCTAGAATTTTGTTATCTGGCAGGCATAGATGAACATGTCACAAAACGTTTAGTGTTTGGATTTATAATGGACAAGAACACCACCAAGTCCAGTCACCCAACTTTGTCTAGCCTCAGCATCTGACCCCATGCTTTATATGATGATATCTTAGAGTACTTTAAGGAGTTCACATAAGTATTTAAAAGAACAGACTGTTTTCAATCTTGATCTCTGTTAGCTGTGAGAAATATGCATTAAATTTTTCAGAGGATTTATTGGAGAAAGGTTGAAAAATAGCTTTGAGAGCAGCAAATTGTTTATAATGGAGTACAAGTCTTTTATCCAATTTGTAAATGTCTTCAACACTAACACCAAATGGAAGAAGGAATTGTAAATGGCGTTTGTAAGTACTTTATACTCTAAGGACTTCATAATTCCCACAGGTCAAAATATATTCTAAGAGCCAGGCTTTGCTGTCAAACTGACTTCAGTGAAACTTCAGCTGACCACCACCTAACAGGTGGGTGATGTAAAGACATGATTTTACACACTTTAGTGTCCCCTGCCCCTCTCTTTTTTTCTTTTCCACTTTTATTTTGCATATAGAATGTAGTGCCTCACATACATGAGGCTAGCTTTTACCACCGAAGTGTCCTCAGGTCCTGTACTGAATTTCTCCATTGATTAGTGTCTTCATTACTTTTCTGTGGCAAAGATAAGCCACCATGACCAAGGCAACTTATTGAAGAGAGAGATAATTTGCGAATTACAGTTTCAGAGGGTTAGGATCTACGGTGGGAAGCATGGCATCAGGCAGGCAGGCATGGTGCTGGAGCAATAGCTAAGAGAGCACATCTCCATCCAGCAGCACAAGGCAGAGAGAACAGAACGCTAACTGGAAATGACATGGGCTTTTGAAACCCAAAAGGCCACCCCTCCAGTGACACACATAATCCTTCCCAAACTGTTCCATCAACTCAGAACCAAGTGTTTAAGCATCTGAGCATAGGGAGGCCATTCCCATTCAAACCACCACAGTTAGCTTTCTCAGCTGTTCATTTCAGTTGATAATTAACACCTGTTTCCTAGAAATGCTGTTGTGATTAAAGAAACAACACAGGTAAATGTCTTAGAATAACAACCAACATGCACTAGGCACTCAATTGTTGGTACGCTGATATGATTTATTTTTTAATTAGTAAAACAGGTTTAGGAAAAGGCAAATTATCGGTTTTCTCTACACTGAGGTTAGGGTCTGGGATTCTGCTGTTTTAGACACTGTGGAGAGTGATTGATTACCTTGGACTCTCTTCCACAGTTGCCATGTTCAACACAATTCTAATTTATATGTTCCCCCATTGTGCTCCAAATAGATTACAGGGAAATTAAAGATGAATGTGAAAGGTAACAACGTTAACTCTAAAGGTAGAATTAAAGGTTGAATATGAGTGAAGACAAAGGTATGTTAGCAATAAATATCACTTAAAACTATGAGCATATTAAGGCTTAGGATAAGGTTCTAAGGGCTGGCAAGGTAGTTCCCCAGGTAAAGGGTACTTGCTGACAAGCATGATGACCTGGGATTGATCTCCAGAGCCCACATGGTGGAAGGAAAGAACTGACTCCTATAAGTTGTTCTCTGACCTCCCAGGTATGTACCCTGGCATGTGTACGGTCCTCAACAAAAGTGATTCATTTTTAAGATGAAGCACTAAAAGCAAAAGAGGCTGAGCTGGAATGTTAATTCTCTTCTATCTTTTCTCCTTTGAATTTTTTTCTCAAAATTATTTCACTCGTTAGTGAATTTTTAGAGTTCCTATTTTTATTTTCAGCATCAAAATTTCTATTAAAAACAAAGTCATCCACGATGGTGCATGCCTTTAATCCCAGCATTTAGGACGCAGAGGTGGATGAATCTCTACGAGTTTGAAACCAGCATGGTCTCAATATGAAGTTCTAGGACAGCCAGGCTACATAGTAAGACTACAACTCAAAATAATGAATAGTGATGATAATAATAATGATAATGGAAACAATAATCTGTACCTGGGGATGCATTTTGATTTTCACTAATTTGGTTCATGAAGCCGTGATGATTAACCTTAGCTGTCAACGTGACTGGATCTGGACCAACTGAGAAACAAACTGTTGAGCGCACTGTAAGGAATTTTCCAGAGCAGGCTACTTGAGGTGGGGGGGTCCCGCCCAAATGTGGATAACCCCTTCTGGTGGCAGCCAGATAGATAGAAGGATATCTGGCCCAATGGCAAAGGTTTGCTTCATGCCTGCATGGTTTTCTGTTGTCTTCTGGTCCTGCCTGCAAGTTCAATCACCTTGTTTCTGCCGTTCTAGTCAACCACACTCTGTCGCTGCCGTTACCATCCCTCTTTGACATCGGAACTCTCTCTCTTCAGCCCTTCATGGTGGACTGAAGACCGGTGACTCTCCAGGACTCTTCCAGGCCTTCAGATTGGGAGGCATTCAGCATCATGGCCTGAGCAGTTTCTGGTTTCTCAGCCTCACAGGGGCTCAGTCAGCCTTTGAAGAAAGCTGACTGAATAAATCTCCCTTTAACATACAGCTGATTCAGGAACTATATATAAGCCTTGTGAGAAGACAAGCACTTTCGTGGATGGGGACGCAGGAGTTTAGTATTAATTAGATAGTGTGCCCCTCTGGGTACCAGCCCATGGCTGCCTTGACTTTATGAAGTAATTGGATTTTCCATTTTGCAGATAAGGCCTTATCTGTAAACAGTGAGCATCCTGGAGTAGCAAGTAGCAAGTAGTAGCAAATCCGTGCCTGTCTCTGAGGCTTCCAACTGCTATTTGAAGAGAGAACACATATATCTGTCCAAAGGTGTCAAAACAGCTCTGAAGAGCTCTTTGCAAGACCAGCTTCTCCGGTTCATCTCCCTATGGGGAGACTTGCTAAGTGAGGTGTGTCATTGGGGGGCCCGTGTTTGCATGCTGTGCCAGACTGCTAGCAGAAATGTCAGGGGTGATTGGGAAGAAAGTCTTAGCATGGACTCGCAGGGTATTAGGAATCACTCAGAATGTTCCAGAATCTGAATCAAATCTAAAAATAAAATAAAAAACAATAGGAAAAAATCAAAATGGGTATTAGATAAACTCAAGAGTAAACACAGCTAAAAGCCTATGAAAAGGCCTGGGACCTTTAGAATTGCAGCTCAAACCAAGATCTTAAAGCTACAGCACTCATTTATTTTTACCTGAACTTTGAGAAATGGCACCTGGAAATGTGCCATTAAAATGGAATATGTACAGGGATTACTTCCACCAGCTCACCAGTAAAGTAGAAGATTGCTCTAATTTATAATAACATAGGAGCCGTTGGATTTCAGTTGGAAAACATCAGGCTTAACTATGAATAGTTCCCTGAATCCAAATCTTGTACATTAAAACCTCCCCGTCTCTCTCCCTCCCCGACCTTTCCCTCCCCCTCTCCCTACTCTCTCTCCGTGGGGTATGCGTGCACACAGGAGGTTAGGGAGAGGTGTTGGGTATTGTTCTGTATATTCCAGAGAACGATTTATAGTTAGCTGTGCTTTGAATGAGTGAAGTCTTTACGTATTTAGCAAGCACAAATGTAAGAGTAAATATTGAGTAGCCTTAGAGAGAAACAGCAAACCATCATCAAATCAGCAGCCCTGGAACACCCTGCAGAGACATCTGGAGCATCCCAATAACAAAAGCAAGCAAGCAAGCAAACTGACCAACATTCAGCAGAGATCAACGGAGGAGGCCCCGTTGAGGCAGTCAGCTGGAGTTCCAGGCTGAGAGTCCCTGTAGAACTGCTTGTCCCCATTCCCCTCTGATCCCCATTCTCCCCTACCCCCATTCTCAGATGAGATTTCCAACTTCCTGTTCTTATGTGGGCACTGAGGACCAGGGGATCAGCAATAACACTATCAGGTAGAAATAGCTCACCTGGAGGCTACTCCCAGGAATATGACTCTTTGGATCCTCCTACTGCTTGTTGTTGTCCCTTTCCTGGTCCCAGCCTGACACAGAACAGAGAGTATGGGGGGATGCCTGATATAAACCTTCTTGGGTCAGAAGCATGGGTGAGAGTCACCCCACTTCTACAGTGAATCCCAACAGCAGATGACAATTTATTGATTTAATGTCCTACTGGGTCACTCCCTGCCTTCTTCCCATGGGTCAGGCTCTCACTGACCCTGGAATGAGGCTGGTAGCAAGCCCCAGGGATACAAACAAACAGGTGTGTGTTTGGTGTAGCCTGGATTTTGATGTGGGTGTCAGGGATTTGAACTCAGGTCCTCATGCTTCATAGCAAGTGTTCTTACCCACAGACCCAACTCCCTAACCCCTAAGACCCTTTTATGACCAAGCATGTTCATAACTTTCAATCTGCCTTGGTAGAACCATTCTCTCCGATCCAATTTCCTGTCTTATTTACCCCTTAGATCTCAAGAAGAATGAAATACATACACTAAACATTATTACACACTTCTGAGGGTTGAGTAAGGCAAAGTTGAACAAACAGGGTCCAATATGGCTGCCTCTGGTTTCTGCAATTGAAAACGTTTATTCATTTATGTGCTATCCAGAGCTGCCTTTTTGTTCACTGGCAGAATTGAATGTTGTGACCCAGACTGTGCTCCATGAAGCCTAAAACCCTTGACAGGAAAAGTCGGCCAACCCTGGCAGTAAGACAGGACGACTTCCTTCTCCTAGCTTTGTTTGTTAAAAGAGAAAAATAGAATAAAATAAAATGAAATAAAATAAAGTGTGTGATGGGCAGTATGTTCCCTGTGGATGCTCCTTTGTCATATAAATTTCCTTTTAAACAGGTTTTAGGGAAGCATCTTAGGAGATGGACAAACGTCACCTCATCAGCAGGATACTCTGTGGTGGTTTGCTTTTGCTCTGTATCTGAGGTTAGCATGCTGTATAGAAATCTGTCCCTTAGATAAGTCCCCGAGCTTCATAATAAAAGTGACTGGGAATATTCTCAAAGCAAGTTGACCCAGGGGCTACGAGGAAGAAAAATGTGCATCCTATAGTTTACAAAGTATTTCTCAATTATTTAACAAGATTCCAGTTTCCTCTTCAATATCAAACTAGAAGATGCTGCTCTGAACATTATATAAAAAAGCAACCTGTTCCATTTCAGCTCTTGTTTTCACCAAAAACAAACAAACAAACAAACACTGTATTGTATATTTAAAGTGTGTTTCAGGTTAGGCCATGGGATGTGTGTGGGTAATGAAGTAGTTACGGTAGAGAGACACCAGCACATCTGTCATCTCAGAGAGTTGACTTTTTATGTGTACAAAAGAGCAGCTGAAGTCTACTTTATTTAGCAACGGCTATTTTATTTTCTTGTTCTGTGTTGTATCTATTTATTTTTTTAGAATTTACATATAAATAGGATTATGTGGTTTCTATCCATGTCTGGTTTTCTCTACTCAGGATTTCACGTAGCTTGATCATGGCTGGGTCTCCTTTTAAACAACTGTGTAACGTTGTGGCACTGATGGACACCGGTCTGCTTCCACACTGTGGCTGAGCAGTGTTGTGGTGAATATAAGAAACATAAAAATGAGGACATCTTTGAGGGGGGTGACTTCTTCTGATTGCTGGGCCACATGGTAGTTTTAATTTTAGTTATCTGAGCCACTTCTATACTGTCTTCTGTACAGGATACACCTGTCAATATACACCCCCAGCAATAATCTCTGAAACTTCCCTCTCCACTGGCTAGTCAGCATTTGTTCTTGGCCTTTGAATGACAGCTACCTTAGCAGGTGCGAGCTTGTGCCTCAGGGAGGTCCCGCTTTCCGCTCCTCTAATGACTAGTGAACCACGATGCTGAACCTGTTCAAATTCAGAGAACGATGTGCGGCCAGCTGTTTTCGTGTTTTCTATGAGGGAAGCATCTACTCAGGCACTTCGTCACTTTTTAAAGAATATTTACTATAATATTTTTATCGATTCTTTGAGGATGTCGTATGACCTATTCCGATCATATTCACTCTACTCCTTCTAACCCCTCCCAGTCCATCCCCAACCTCTCTATCCCCTCCCAAGTACACATCACGTAAGGAGAGGTTCTGATCCTAACCCGGTTCCCCAAATGGTTTTTGATTTGTCAATAAAGAAGGCTGAGGGCTAGTTGCTGGGCAGAGGGTAGAGGTGGGACTTCTGGGTCCCAGGCAGAAAAGGCAGATGCAAAGAAGAAGAGAGTTTTTTCCGCCATGTTTGAAGGAAGGATGAAGCAATCATGTAAGGCCTTGGAGGAAGCTAGGGCCTGTGGCCTCCGCTAGGGGTGGATGGTTAAGGATGTTTGGCAGGGGCTAGCTGATACAAACCACTAAGTTTAGGGCGGAAGGAGAGACAGAGATAGTAAACTGGTAAGGGCATGCACTTCCAAGAGATTTCTGCGCCGAGCAATTGTGCCTAGTAGGCAAGTTAAGATGATAAATAAGACTTTTATCCAAAGATTCAAGGGTCTCGGGAGTGGGCTGGTAGCTCGATCACTCCCGGTGCAAAGGTGGGTAGAAAAGGAAGTCAGACTGGGGCTCTTGACAGATGTTCCAGGGTGGAACAAAATAAAAGACGGGAGCAGTCGCACTGCGGGCCTCGGTCCCGGGTAAAGGTCGTAGCGATTTTTTCAATACTATACCCAACACATGTCATTTCTTCCTTTTTTTCTTCTTCTTTTTTTTAATAACCCATAGGGTACAATTTATGCTATCCATATACATGGGATGGGGGGCACCTCTTAGCACATGGTCTACACCCCTGGTGCCATAATAATAAAGAAAACAGCTTTGTCCATTTTTATTGGTCTGTTTTTCTACTATGGGTGCCATGTTCTTAATCTTATTGGGTGAAAATCTGACTCAGTTTTGGATATTAATGCCTTAGCAAGAGTGTCATTTGCAAACCTTACCCCAGTTGTAGGTTGCCGCTTCCGTTCCTTGATTCTTTCTCTGCTGGGTCCAAGCTTTGTGCTTGTTGTCTACTCTTTAATTGTTCTGGCTTTTGTGGCCTGAGCTTCTGCTGTGATATCGAAAATACCCAACGCTCGGGACTTTTGTTCTCTTCTAAGCTTTATGGCGCGGGATGTAGAGTCAGACTGTAACCCAATGTGAGCTGACTTTTGTGTCAGGTACCAGGGTCCAGTTTCCTTTCCTCCTTCAGCATTTTATAGCATGCATGACTCCTCACACAGTAAATATTTACTACTCTGTAGCCTCTCTCCAAATCTTTCAGGCCCCCTGTGGATAAATCCTTCGTGTGTACATTCCCTGCTGTTTTCTTAATGTCAAGACCAGCACTGAGGCCCGGGGACAAACTGGGGAGAATTATTTTTACCCTCCTTTGGTAGATGTCAAAAATATCGAGTTAAATTATGTGTCAAACAATAATAATTAAAGGCCCTAGGAAATATGAACCAGAAGAAATAGGGAAGAGGAATGCCACGTGTGGTTAGTACACTTGTAATCCCAGAAATTAGGAGGCAGAAGTTAAAAGAATCATGAGTTCAAAACTAGCCTGGGGCACTCAGCGAATATCAGGCTAGTCTGAGCTACATAGCAGGATCCTATTGAAAAACAAACAATGACAAAATCATTGTGTAAAAAACCTGTTGCCAAGACTGATTCAGGCCTACTGACTCACACGGGAGGAGAGAACCGATATCCTCTGATATCCACATGTTAACCATGGCACATGACCCCCGTCTCCCCCACCACGCAAAGTAAGTAAGTGTAAAAGGGTTTTGAATAGAAAAGAAACCATGAAAGAAGGTAGGGTAATATAAATAAATTAATGTTCTTGAGGGTCAAATGTGACAAGAGGGATTACAGGCAAAGGAGAAGGAGTTACAGCTGCCCACACATGGCAGTGAGAGTGGTTGCTAAGAGCATTGAATTTCTTCTGTATTGCAGGTCTCAGACCTGCTGGGTGTGGGTACTCCTCCATTTTACACAGCATTAAGGGAGGAAAATACTTCCGGGTTCAGTGAAATACCGGTGGCTGATGCACCCCAGCTCCAGATTTACTAAAGAGGAGGAAGCATGCTGGAGTCAATGTCAAAAGTGAACAGCAGCAGGAATTGGCTCTTAATTTTCCTCCCGGCATTTATAATGGCCCCAGGAGCTTGCCATCCTGTAACAATTTCTGCTGTACAGGAAGTAACATTACCAAAAATTCCTGAGATCATGGAGCTAATGTTGGCTTTGGACAACATGGCTACCATATCTACAAGACAGAACCCCTTAACTATGTATCACTTTGTCTCATGTTACCTTAGCATCGATCTTAGGAAAAACTACATTTAGGCTCATCTCAATAAACGCTATTGAAAACATACCACGGCAGGACCCCCATGGCAGAAAACTGACACTATTCCTTTATGTCACATGATATTTAATAATATTTAAAATCCTTGATGGTAAATAAATCCACTGAACTAAAACTCACATTGCAATAGCCATAAAGTTTGTTCTTTTAAAGTACAGTCCAGTGGCTTTTAAAAGTACAGTCACGTCACCCACTTTACCAGAACCTAATGCCACACCATGTTTATGACCCTAGAAAGCATCCAATAGCCATTGCCAGTCACTTTTCATTTACCCAGGACTTCCTGGTCCTGAGAAGCAAGAATGATGTTTGTTTGTTTGTTTTTATGGATTTCCCTACTCCAGATGTTTCCTGTCAATAGAGTCATGTGCCCTTTTGTTACTTACCATATTTTAAATGATTGCCTATGTTATACAGTATGCAGTTGTTTTGTTTTGTTCCACTTTATTTTATGGATAAGTGTCTTCCTGAATGTACGTTTGTGCACTGTGTGCTTACCTGGCACTTGCAGGGGCCGGAAGAAGACATTAGATTAGCTGGAATTGGAGTAGTCGGTAGCTGTGAACCATCAGGTGCATGTGCAGGCTGAGAACCAAACCTGGATCCTCTGCAAAAGCAGCAAGTGCTCTTACCCCTGACCCATATCTCCATCCTACTTCATTCTTTTCCGTGACTCCGTGTGGCTGTAAAATTATAAAACATGGCTTTCTTTAACCTCCACTAGGTTTGGCACTGCAGTGCCCCAAGATATCTGGCAGATATCTTGCCAGAAACACACGTCCCAATTCCGTGGCCTCATGTCTCTAGCTGCCACACACTCTCTGAAACTTAAATTGCTACATGAAAGAACACACAACACAATAACCTGTGATCCAATTGATAAGATATAATTGCCCCTAAACATACAAAGCCCTGTACACATCCATCCCTTAAGAACATTCATAACAAACTGTAAATACACAGAGTGGAATCTTAGCGTCAGCCTCCATGTTCTCTGTGGCTTCTCTGCCTTCCCGTTCCAGTCTGCTCCTCTTCCCCCAAACTTTTCTCCACCCATCCTTCCTTCTTGTACCTGCCTTCACCTGCGCAATGAAATCATCCCACGACTCTGGATATGCCACATGCGATTGACCATTCTTCAATATGGTGGAGTATGGTGCTGCTATGAACCTTGTGGAGTGCGCTGGAGTCCACATTCTCAGGGCCCTCAGAGCCTGAACAGGGGTGGAACTGCTGGGCTAATGGTTTCCTGGTGGTTCCTCCTGACTGCTGGATTCTTTGCTGCACCCTCTGATGTTTTCAGCAGCAATGTACCAGGGTCCCAGTGTTTCACATACTTGACAGCACTTGTTGTTGTCTCTATTAGCTGTGCCAGTAAGTTTGGCAGGGTTGTCAAACTACGTTTTCATTGAGGTTTTTTTTTTTTCTTTTAAAGGATAGTTTATAAGCATGCAAACTCTTTGATTTATCCCTATGGTAGTCTGAACGAAAATGGACACCATAGGTTCATGTACACTTGGTGCCTAGTTGGGAAGGATTAGAGGATGTAGCCTTGTTGGAGAAGGTGAGTCACTGGGGACAGGCTTGAGGTTTCAAAAGATTCAAATGGTTTCCAGTGTTCTCTCTCAGCCTCTCTCTCTCTCTCTCTCTCTCTCTCTCTCTCTCTCTCTCTGACTCCTACTTGTAGTGAGCTCTCAACTGTTCCTACCAAAATATCCTTGCTTCACCATCATGGACTCTTAACTCTCTGAAACTGTAAGCCTAAAGTGTGTGTGTGTGTGTGTGTGTGTGTGTGTGTGTGTGTGTGTGTAAAATGTAATAGGTTAATATATATGTATCTATGCTTCCTTGGTTATGATGTTTTTGTCACAACTATAGAGAAGTAACTAAGACAATCCCAATCACTGTGATCTCTGAAAAGTCCAAGTTGTCTTTACAACCCTATATGATAGTTCCAGGCCTATTCAGTTCCTGGGGCTCTATCTGAAGATTTGCACTGTAGAGTCTGTTGAAGGAAGATTATGATCTGCAAGAGTCCAAAGGCAGAAGTAAATCATCCCTTTCATGGTTCAGTGCGTTATTACCAGGTCACTAGGTCAGAGATAAGGAATCAGAGAAAGAGACTCCAAAGAGACTCTCTGAATTGTGCACACCATTAGAATATATGAATCCAAGGCTTGGCTTGCACCTACAATATGTCTTTTGATGATTCGCCCCATTCACTTTTAAAGCCAGGAAGGTGACAATAAAGAGACTCTGTATCATGTAAAATGACATGCTTTATTTTTCATATTTGTCTCTCTCAAGAAGTAGCATTGCGAAGAAATAGCACCTCTGGAAGCCAGGGTCTGCATCATTCATGAGCTCCGCGTGGCTCTGGCAGGGGAAGCAGATATTTCAGTTCTCAAAACTCAAGGCACAATTTACCTTTTACCAGAGCTTTGTTATAAATCCTGTTTGTACATGTGTATACAGAGCTGTTTTATATTAGAAACCCTGGCCATAAGAAATGGTTACGGGCTGCTGTTTGTCAATCAGAACAAGATCATGGTTTGTAAAAAAAAAAAAGAGGGTTTCTTTTGAAAAAGAGAAGAGACAGAAGACTAAGGATGACAAAAGGCCCCTTGCCCACAACTAGCCCCAAACTCCTAGCCTTCAACTATCGGTTGCATTAGTTAGCTTTATGACATCTGCTCTCAGGGAGAGGAGAGACAAAATGAGTTCATTTTAACTTTTACATTGCTACTTTATTCTGGGGGGGGGGCATTAAATGGTTGTTTTGTTGTTGTTGTTGTTGTTGTTGTTGTTTTATTTAGTTCAAACCACTTTTTGTCATGTCGGTATTTTCACTAGGTTTCTAGGGCTAATCAATCACACCTGTGGTTTGGTCCCTGGGTTCTTAGTATACTGCTCTTACTGAACATGCATTGAGCACCTTATGCTCGAGAGGCTCGAAACAAGCCAGCTAGGACTTGTTACTTGGACAAACTTGCTCCAGGAGACTCCTGGATCAAGCTATCCTCTGCTTGAGCCCTTCGTCTACAGGTCTCCATCCCACATCAGTGTTTGTGATGGTCTACTTCGGTTTCATTGTCTTGGAAATATGTGGTACCCTACTCTATCGTATTCTTTCCTGCTATGCGGAAAGAATGACCAAGACCGGTCCTGAGCTGGGTCACATAACTCAGGTCCCTGACTTGGGTCACACCACGCTTTGCACTGTCCTCACGGTCCTCATTCGCAGTCTCTCCACCACCATGCCTATGTTCATCGTCAACACCAATGTTCCCCGGGCCTCTGTGCCAGAAGGGTTTCTCTCCGAGCTCACCCAGCAGCTGGCACAGGCCACAGGCAAGCCGGCACAGTACATTGCAGTGCACGTGGTCCCGGTCTAGCTCAGGACTTTCAGCGGCACGAACGACCCCTGCATCCTCTGCAGCCTGCACAGCACCGTCAAGATCGGTGGCACCCAGAACCACAACTACTGCAAGTTGCTTTGCGGTCTGCTGTCCGATCGCCTGCACATCAGCCCAGGCAGGTCTACATCAACTATTAGGATGTGAACGCAGCCAACATGGGCTGGAACGGTTCCACCTTCGCTTGAGCCCTGGCCTCACTTACCTGCACCGCTGTTCTTCGAGCCTTGCTGCACGCAGCATTCTGTGTTTATCCATCGGTAAGGATGGCCACTTTCCGGTGGGGAGAAATAAATGGTTTGAGACCAAATAACAAAGAATGGCCAGGACCCAGAGTTTTGGTCTGTTTTTTCCCACTTTGATATATCCAGGGCCAAAACAACTTCCGGCCTGTGGTCTTTCATCAGTACTTTTGGACAAATGAAAGTGTAAAATGGCTGGTATTTAGTAGTCTTTCTACTTCCGTCTCCGGGTCTTTCATTTGTTTAAAGAATAAACTCATTAGCTTCTTTTGAAACTGACTCTGGGACAAGTCTGCACACATCCTCTTCCCTTCCAGCCACTTCTTCCTCTTTCTACCCATTTCTCCTATTCTGCATGTTCTGTCTGCTCCAGCTGATAACACAGCGCTGGATACCAGTGGTGATCCCTTTTTAACAGAAATGATCATCTCACACCCACTACAGATAAATAGGCTTCCTCTTGTTTTCTTTTTAATAAAGTGCTTGCTTATTTTTGAGGTGGGATTTCACACAGCCCAGGATCATTGTGACCTCTATGTAGCATAACCTGATCCTGGGCTCCCAGTTCTCCTATGTTGTGATTATATGCACAGGCCACTGGGCCCAGTTTATGTGGTTCTGGGGATTGAATCCAGGTTTCATGTGCACTCTTCTGGTTTAGGCAGTCCTTTATCAACTGGGCTGAATTTCCAGAGTCTTGAATTTTATCACCACTAACACCCGGGCTCTGTGGCATAATCTGATGAATTCTCTCTCTCTCTCTCAAGCTTCTAGTGGCCAGCTGACAACCAACCACGGACGGCTGCAACCTTTTTATATTGGGGCCATGTACCACCTGAGAGCCCAAGGCTCCTACCATGACACCAAACTATCTTTGGAGAAAAGGGACCTAGATGGTTCTGGGTAAGGTCAAGAGGCTTGGGTAGACTTCATGAAGTGGAAGGTGCCTTGCTAGTTGATTAATCTTATAAGCAAAAATAAACATAACTATGTTGTAGACCAGGCAGGGGGTGGTCATCTGAGGGAGCCTGAGAGGCCAAGACCAGTATCCCCAGGTGCGGGAGCTAATGAGGTTTGGTAGCTAGCTCTCAGCGGGGTTAGTAGCTGGCCTCGCTCTCACAGTGAAGCCCCACATTCTCAGGCCTCCCAGGATGCTCCCATCGGATAAGGCCACTCTTTGTACTGAACAAGTGGCAACAAGGAAACAGACTTCTGAATCTTATCTAAGCCCAGATGAATATAAGGTCACTTGCAAACCACGAATACCAAATGTCTCCTCTGTCAGCCTTCTTCTCTCTGCTTCCTCCCAGCTACAGTGGCTCCTTGTGTTAGTAATCCAGGATGTATAGGTGTACAGAATGGTCAACTCAATTTAAAGCAAAATTTATATCAATTTTTGGCACACATATAATTTTACTATCTACCAAAGACAACAGAGAACTTGCATACCAGTGAAAAGTATATGTCTGTCTAACACAGAACGATCCAAAGTACACTGATGTGGTGTGTGTTGAGAAACGACGTGGAATATCTCAGTATTTTGTCCTCTGTAATTAAATCGTTCTTTGTCTATAGTGCAGGAACCTTGATATGTATCGTGAGAACACCACAATCGGGGCTGGAGAGATGGCTCAGCGTTAAGGGCACTGATTCTTCTTCCAGGAGAACTGGGTTCAAATCCCAGCACCCACACGGAAGCTCACAACTATCTTTTAACTTCAAGATCTGACGCTCTCATGTAGACATACGTGCAGGCAAAAGCAACAGTGCACAGAAAATTTAAGGAGAAGAAGGAGACGATGACGATGATCACCAACACCAACACCAACACCACCGACACCACCTTCCACATTGTTTAGTAGTCTTGAATCTGAGTCAAGCTATTTCAGGCATTTGTGGTGTGGTATATGGCACGGCAAGAGGGCACACACATGTGCAAAGTATGTGGGCTACATGTTTAGAGCCAAGGCTACAGTGAGGTCTGGAGCACAGCAAAGTGAGCACTTCTGGGAATAAATAGAATGTGTCAGGTAGGGATTTGATTTAATTTTTGGACACTGCACATTCAGAAACATTTTTTTCATCTTTATTAACTTGAGTATTTCTTATATACATTTCGATTGTTATTCCCCTTCCCAGTTTCTGGGCCAACATCCCCCTAACACCTCCCTCTCCCCTTTTATATGGGTGTTCCCCTCCCCATCCTCCCCCCATTACCACCCTCCCCCCAACAATCACCTTCACTGGGGGTTCAGTCTTAGCAGGACCCAGGGCTTCCCCTTCCACTGGTGATCTTACTAGAATATTCATTGCTACCTATGAGGTTGGAGCCCAGGGTCAGTCCATGTGTAGTCTTTGGGAAGTGGCTTAGTCCCCGGAAGCTCTGGTTGGTTGGCATTGTTGTACATATGGGGTCTCAAGCCCCTTCAAGCTCTTCCAGTCCTTTCTAAGATCCCTTCTATGGGGGTCTCGTTCTCAGTTCAGTGGTTTAATGATGGCATTCGCCTTTGTATTTGCTGTATTCTGGCTGTGTCTCTCAGGAGAGATCTACATTCGATTCCTGTCAGCCTGCACTTCTTTGCTTCATCCATCTTGTCTAATTGGGTGGCTGTATATGTATGGGCCACATGTGGGGCAGGCTCTGAATGGGTGTTCCTTCAGCCTCTGTTCTAATCTTTGCCTCCTTATTCCCTGCCAAGGGTATTCTTGTTCCCCTTTTAAAGAAGGAGTGAAGCATTCACATTTTGATCATCCTTCTTGAGTTTCATGTGTTCTGTGCATCTAGGGTAATTCAAGCATTTGGGCTAATACCCACTTATCAATGAGTGCATACCATGTGTGTTTTTCTGTGATTGGGTTACCTCACTCAGGATGATATTTTCCAGTTCCATCCATTTGCCTATGAATTTCATAAAGTCATTGTTTTTGATAGCTGAGTAGTATTCCATTGTATAGATGTACCACATTTTCTGTATCCATTCCTCTGTTGAAGGGCACCTGGGTTCTTTCCAGCTTCAGAAACATTTTACCGTTGCTGTTGCTAACTTTATTTTCAATCTCCACGTTCAGTCATGTGACCTCCTAGGAGTCATGGCCTACAGCTTAACAAAGCTTTGATTTGGAGGTGTAGGTGGCTTGGTGGTAAAGGCAGCTTGCTGCTCTTCCAGAGGACCAGGGATTGGTTCACAATACCTAACACCAGCTCCACAAGCACCCACACACACACGACGGGCACGCAAACACAAATAAAAAATCAAAATAGACTTTCCAAAAAGAAACGCTTTACGATATTTGGCTATGGAATTAATCCCCCTTTCCCAACAGCACCTGGTGCAGATGAAAGCCCCAGTTCTGGAGCCTTCCCAAGTCACCTGACAGCTGAACACACCCTGCGAAGGGCCTTTCCAACACTTTGCTTTAGGCTGCCCCACACTTCCAGGTGCATGGTTTACTTTAGTGAGGAGTGGTGAACCCAGCTGTTCTGCTCCAACTTCACATGGGTCCTCTTCGACTGGAGCACAGGAATCCTGGGATGAGAATTCTTCTTATTTGGATGAGGGACTCTGGTATGTCGCTTGGAAACAGGTGCCGAGCAGACACAGGGAAAGCGGTGACTGGAATTCAGGCTGTAATTCTGGGTGCTTGAGAATAGCTAAGGTGTGCAGTATTGAGAATTGTGAATTGCACAAGATGCAACCTTCTTCCTCAGTTTCCCAAAAGCCTCAAGGGTGTGCATAACCTGTCCCTGAAAGGGATATGTCCTATCTGAAATTAAAGAAACAGGAGTCTACTGCCTTGAATGCTTAAACTGCTTCAAAAACTGTTTGAAAGTTATTAACCTCTGTGCTCCAGGCATTTTCCCAACCATTGCAAATACAGGAGGATGTCAAACTCATGAGCACCTTTCTTGAGCCCTAGGATTTATATTATAATCAGTCATGAATAATATACAATAAAAACATCTGTCTGGGATCAAAAGGGGTTAGAAGGCAATAAATATTATTTAGTTTGTCAAGCTAGACAATGTGATTGTTTTAGAGATTCTTCCATACTAGATGGCAGTGAAGATGTAGGGCGGGGAGGGGTGGATTGAAGCAGAAATCTGAATGTGGAGAAATAGAGGACCCTGTGTAGATCAGATCAAGGGCATTCGAGGCAGAGTGAGTCCCAGTGATTCTCAGCTGAACCACCTTTGAGCTAAGCAGTCTCAACTAGCAGCAGTGTTTTGCCTGCAAATCCCAGACTCCTGACTTTACGGTGGTTCCACCTCCAGGTCCTGGGACTGCAGTGAAGCTCCAACAGGCATTTCATCCCTCATCCTCAAGTCCTCAAGTGCAGGGGCTTGTGCAGCTCTTCATGCTCACACCCACCCGCCCCCATCTCCCAGGGAAGTCATCCTTAATGTTAGTGGACAGAAAGCATAGCTTCTTTTTTCCTGAGAACAAACATTAGCATGTTACAGCACCTCATCTGAAGCATTCTGCTGTCTGTATACATCCTGACAAGTGTGCTCTGGCATCCCCAATTAGGGTGAGAAACTCAAAGGTCGGGAATAGGGACCATCTACAATGCAGAACCATTTAGCACAATTATTTCCATGTGAGCATTTGACCAATGACTTAAAAGTAACAGAAAGTGTCAACAGTCTTAACTACTAACATTTAACATTCTTAAGACCTTGCTGTTCTATATGCTGTATCTTTAAATATCATTGAATTCTCCTGACCAATTTTGGAGGTAGGTACTGTTATTTTATAAATGAGGAGAGAGGGAGAGAGAAATATACACATGAGAGGGGGAAGAAGAGAAGGGTAGGGGAAGAGAGAGGGGGAGAGGGAGACAGAGACACACAGACAGACAGACACAGAGAAACAGATACAATCTGTCCCAAATTATCCTGCTGGCAGGTGGTGAAGTCAACATGAGTTTTCTCCTCCAACCCTGCACACAGAGCCATTAATCTGAATTTTCACACCTCTTAGTAGACTACTGTGGAACTTTCTGTGAGATGGGACTGTTCTGTGTGGCCCAGTCTTGAGTCTGAGCCCACCAGTACCCTCATTATAAGGGCAATCGGTTTCCTGATGGCTAGGAGACATGCAGAAGTTGATAGTTCTTTTTTTTGGGAGAAGCACAAGGGGGCCAGCTGCTTATACACTTCAGATAGCCATGATAGACCAAAGTAATGAGTCCACCCAAGTCTAATAACGAAGTAGACTGTCAGAACACAGTCAAAAGAAAGACTCTGGTGAACAGCGCCTTAGGAGACTATAAGAGAGGCTATAGGAAAAAGGGCAGAGGGCCTTTACCTCTGGTGCTGTCCGTTCCCTGGATTGTTCTTGGACATGATTTTGTGCCTCCCACAACAAACATTTACATTGAACCTGTAAGACATGTTTATTCTTGATGGATGTCAGAACGCAGCTGTAGAACCCAATCTGACCACTCTATCCTGAATCTGGATATGGCCTTCGGACTTGCTTTTGGGCTTTCCCAGACACAATCTACAGTGTGTGCTAAGCAATTGTGTTTAAATTGGTCTACACCTGAGAGCATTCTGGGAAAGGGTTGCTCTGTTAATATTTCAGCACGTGCTTACTGATGCTTACTTACCTATTTTCTGATCATGTTTTTCTGAACTCAGCTTTCCTAGGACCATTGGTTTCTTTGTTATATTATGTAGAATGGTATTATAAAACTGAGGTAAGATGGTGTACAGCATTACATGCAATTTGCCCATTCTTTCAGGTCCTCAGATCCCTGGTCTCACAGACATATAGGAGGATGAAAGTTGGTGTGGATCCAGGAGCTTTTGGGAAATACTTACAGGAAAGTGTGTATGAGGGGTAACTTAGGGGAACATGCATAGAAAGCCATCACCCTGAAGCTCTCCATGTAACTTAGGGCGGCCCCACAGGTCAGGGACCCTTCCCCACGCAGCCCTGCCCCTGCTGTCTAGCAACTGCTGACTGCTGTAACAACTTTAGGGAACAGAAATATCTTGCTGGTTTTAGGCTGTACAGACTTGAGAGGTTTGCTTCCTTCCTACCTGGGTCTCACGAGTCTGCTTCCTCCTTCGGGGAGGGAGAGTTTCAATTTGGAGGAAATCACTCTGCAGCACTGCCGCCCCAACTCGAGTCTTCAAAGGCATATCTGTAAGACAGGAGAAAAAAGTGATAGCTTGGGCTGTAGCTCTGAGAAATTGTACCAGCTGGTCCTTGAGCACGTGGCCAGCGTGTATGAAACCACTGAACACATTTTAAAGTGACGTCATAATCCAAAAGAGAAAAATGAGAGGTTTTTTTCAACATCATTTCTTTTTTTCTCCCCCAAAATACTCAAGCCTAGAAAAAGACTAATGAGGTAATTTGGGTGGTGTCTAAAATTAGCCATTAGTTTCTGTATAGATTCCAGTGCATTCCATTTAAAATATAAATGCAACATGACTTTTGGAGAGAAGCTAAGCACTTCATATCCGGTACCTGCCTCAGGCTCACCTCTCCTCCCTGTTCCTTCATGCTCTCTTACTTTGGGGTGATCCCTCCCCATATATCCTTCCATCTCAAGTTCCTGAACATCACCTCTGTGTGCATTAATCTCCCTGCATTTTGGCTGATTGGAATCTTTTACTTCAGTATTGTCTATAGTACTGGAGGCATTTCCATCCTCAGTGTATGGCTTCTGTCTTTTGGGGTCCAGAGTGACTGCCTTACTGCCATCATCCAGTGAAAGGGGAGAAGGACCAGGATGAGAGGATTTACACCCAGACTTTAAGAACTAATTGGAGCATGTGTTCATTCGGTTTCATCCAACTGGTTCCATGACCACAGCTATTTGCAAAGGAGCATGGGAAATACCGGCTTCATCTGAGTGATTAGTTGGTATGACAAGGAGAGCAGATATTACTTCAAAATAACATAGTATCTTATCTGTCTCTTGAGAAATACTATTTTGTCTAAGTGTGTAGTTTCCTAGATTTCTTGTGGTCTTATATATGGACATTTAGACCATATTACAAAGAAGATTTTCCAAGGCAACATGTATTCATAGCATGAGCACTTATGTGACATTATTCCGGGGAGATGTGAGCAAACGTCTATTTACTCTTGGTGTGTGTGTTAGTTGGGGTTTTACTGCTGTGAAGAGACACCATGACCAGGGCAAGTCTTACAAAGGACATTTAATTGGGACTGGCTTACAGGTTCAGAGGTTCAGTCCATTAATCAAAGTGGGAGCATGGCAGCTTGCAGGCAGGCATGGTGCAGGCAAAGCTAAGAGTCCTACATCTTCATCTGAAGGCTGCTAGTGGAAGACTGGCTTCCAGGCAGAGAGGATAAGGGTCTTAGAGCCCACACTCGCAGTGACACACCTACTCCAGCAAGGCCACACCTACTTCAACAGGGTCATACCTTCTAATAGTGCCACTCCCTCGGCCAAGCATATATAAACCATCACAATAGGAAACTGGTGACAGGCCAAAGTAAGCACATCACCAATGTTAAACGTGGTGAACCAATGAAATGACTAGCTGTAAACACAGGAGAATTGATGAGAAGTTACAGAAGAACAAAGAACTCAAAAGAGCTGCATCACCTTGAAAAGACAGCAAGAATGGGCTTGGCATGGCCTTTTGAAACCTCGAAGCCCACCCCATGTAATGACTCATAAAAGCTGGAACGTTGGCGCTCTCTGCATGACCTCCAGTCAGCTCCACATTTTAGATAATTTCTTCCTGGCAGCTTGCTCCTCCGAGTCTCTGCAGTAGTCCTTACTGCTTTTGTGAGGAGAGAGGAGCCTTGTGCATCTGGTCAGTTTAAGAGACTTATGTTAAGTGGAAATTTCTGGTTTCTTTGGATATTCAATTGTGTCATGTGATATTCTTCTGGAAACTGTCTTATGAGAGGATGTTTTGCTGAGGCAGACACTGGATGAAGCCACTGTTATTGATTTATGTTTGATATTTTGGACTGGATCGCTCATATCCTGACAATCTACTTCTAAACATGTCCACTTCCCCTATTTCCTATTAACCTTTCTTTTCCCCTACCTCTGGTAGGTGGGCTTGAAGGGAGGCTGAAGCATTTAAGGACCCTTATTAATGTAGGTTTTGACAAACCTAACTCTATACTTAGAGTAATTTACCTCCTGAATCTTAAGAAATCTCTCTTTAAGGTGCTTCCCTCTTCTATCTTGGAAGAAACTGCCACATTTCAGTCCTCTGAGATGGTGATTATAGTTGTGTAAGAAGAGCAGAGACAAAGTTCCAGAAACTCAATTTTTGAAAAGAGCATTACTTGATCAGAAATAATATCTAGCTATTGTCAGATAAATAGCTTTGGACAGGGAGTCTTATTTGGACAGGTTGGCTTATTATTAGAGTCTCTGAAGAGCTTTAAAATACATACACTGCTTTAACAAAGACACAGGAATAGACAGAACTATGGTCCCCAAAGACATCCATGTTCTAATCCCATGAGTATGCTCCCTTAGGGTCTGTGTTGGCTCCTTTTCTCCTTGTTATGACCAAATACCCAACAAGAAACAATTCCTTGTCTCCTCTGGCTCCTACAATCCTTCCTCCCTTTCTTCAGCATGATTCCCCCAGCTGCCTACTGTTTAGCTGTGGGTCTCTGCATCTGTTTCCATCAGTCGCTGGACGAAGCCTCTCTGATATCAATTGGGTATATCTATGAGTATAGCCGAGTATCATTAGGAACCATTTTGTTGATTTTTTTAAAAATTTTTTATTCTTTTGCCAGTCGAATTTGATTTTTATCCTAGGGCCATCTAGCTTCTGGTCCTATGAACTTCCCCAGTTTTAGTGGAGTGTGGGTAGGGGTTTAGGGGTTGGGGAGTTTGTTGGGGAGTGGGGGATGGGAGATCAAAACCCTGGGAAGACTCTTTGTTCAAAGTGGCTTTTTGGCTAAGGTGAGGCACTGTGACCACTTCCCCTCTATGTGCTGGGGGTATTGTTTTGTTTTGTTTTGTTTTTCTGGCTAGTTATGTGCAGGTTTTTTTGTATATAGCCTGTCAATAGCAATAGGCTTTTCCTTGGGTCCATGGTCTACTTAGTCTCAGGCTCTTGACTTCATGAACAATGTAAAATATAAGTTTCATCTCATTCAGTGGGCCTTTAACTCTGGTCAAAAAGTGGTTGGTCACTTCCCTAACATTTGCGTCTATTATTACAGCTCTCAGAGTTCACAGACAGTGAGATTGAGGAATCCATTGGTATGAGAAAGGCTTTTCTGAACAGGACTCTGTCAGTACAAGAATTAAGATTAACAACATAATAAATGGGGCCTCATAAAACCAAAAAGTTTCTATTCAGCAAAGGATACCATTATTCAATAGGCAACCTACAGAATGGGTAGAGATTTTTCCAACTATACATCTGACAGAGGGTTAGTATCTAGAATATATAAAGAACTAACAAACAAACAATTTTTAAAAGGGGTACAGAACCAAACAGAGACCCGCTCAAAGGATGAAAAGCAAATGGCTGAGAAACACTTTTAAAAATGTTCAACTTCCTTAGTCATCAGGAACATGAAAATGAAAACTACATTGGTATTTCCTCTTGGCCCCTTCAGAATAGCCAAGATTAATAAGTAACAGCAGATGCTGCTGCCAAGGGTGTGGGGAACAGGAGACACTCACTGATGATAGGAATGCAAACTGGTTCAACTTCTATGAAAATCAGTGACGAGTTTCCTATCAAAATTTAAAATAGTTCTATGCTTTCACTCTTGGACATAGACTGAAGGACTCTATCTCTTTCTACAGAGATACTAGCGCATTCATGCTTATTGCTGCCCTGTTCATAATAGGCAGAAATTGGAAATAGCTTGGCTGTCCATCAATTGATGAACAGATAATTGAAATTTGGTACGTTTGCACAATGGAATATATCATTCAGCTGTTAAGAAAATGAAGTTATGAAATTTCAGGTAAATGAATGGAGCTAGAAATATCTCCCTGGATGAGGTCACTGAAATCATGCCAAATCCCCCAACTAAATTTTCATGCCAATAGAATTCTATCGATCTCATCGCCTGTGAACCCTGAAAGCTGTAATAATCACCTTACTTTGAAGACGTGCTCAATGGTGGCATGTTTCTCCTTTATGTAGATGCTAACCTTTATGCTTTTTCTTTCTGTGTTTCATTTAGAATACACATAGAGATTAGGTAGCTTGTTAGGGACCAGGGGAGAGTAGAGGATCTTCCAAGGGTGGGACAATAGAAAGGACATAGATTTATAAAGGGATGAAGGGTAAATTAGAACGGGAATGATTTAAAGGGGGGAGGGAAGGGTGCTGGGTAAAAGAGTGAATAACTAACACTGAAATCCTTTTGAAGAGCCATATGGAAACCTTCTACCGCAGAAGCTTCCTAAAATATATTCACGTATAAAAGGAATTTATATGGAATCACCTTATAATGGGAAAGACAAGAACTCAACCAGGCATCACATGCAACTCCCAATACCAGGCATAGGATGCAACTTTTTGTATAGTTGGTCAGAGGGGTTTCACGGATTCCAAGAACGATAGGGTATAGCCTTCGTTTTTTGGTTACTCTCCACACCTTGACAGTAAGGCCCCATTGCTGGAGACGCCGCTCACTTACAGCATGGAGAAACTGAACTGGTGCTCAACTGGAAGCTTCACCCAGGGCCTGCTGTGTCTCAGATTGTGAGGTGGTGTGGTAAAAATGAGATACTCTTGGGGGAAAGCCTTGGTATCGGTGAATAAATAAATGAATGAGTGAATAAAACATGTTTTATTTGAAATCTAAGCAAATACTAAAAAAACTTGTGTTTAAAAAAAAAACTAAGGAGAGGCTAACATTGTAGACCTTACCTGCCAAGTCAGTTCTCAGGAGGCTGAAGCTGAAGTGACACTATTTGAGAGAACTTGTCTCAAAATAAAACAAGTAAGCATACTAGCTTTTAAAAATTATTAAGGTTATTCACGCTCTGGCAGGCCTGTGGAAGTCTGGGGGCAACTTGCAGGAGCTGGTTCTCTACTTCCTTCCACTATGTGGGTCCGAAGCATCAAACTCAGGTCAACAGATTTGGCAGCAAGTGGCTTCACCCTTTGAGCCATCTTGCCTGCCCAATTTTAGCTTTTAAGTACTTTTTAAAAACCAAAAATTGTGTTTAAGCTGATATTTATCCGCCACTGTGTTTTTAAATGATTATAAGAAGTTTTTAATGGTATATATTTTTACCGTTCAAAATTAGCGACAATTTTCCATCCATTCATGAGAGTACATACCTGTGATCTTGTAAAGTGCTTTTTATTCTCCTGACATCATTGGCATCTCCGAGTCATACTAACTTTATCGATATGTTTTTGTCTTTTGGCTCCTACTCGTTCTCCGGCTCGTTTCTGTGCTGACTTTTGCTAGCTTGTTCTCTCTTCAATCTGTCTCTCTATAACTGCCCTAGTAAAACTGCTCCCGTCTTCTCGTCTTCCGCTCCTTCCTTTCTTTCTTTCTTTCTTTCTTTCTTTCTTTCTTTCTTTCTTTCTTTCTTTCTTTCTTTCTTTCTTTTTTCTTCCATTTTTATTGAATTGGGTATTTCTTATTTACATTTCAAATGTTATTCCCTTTCCCGGTTTCCTGTCCATCAGCCCCCTAACCCCTTCACCTCCCCTTCTATGTGGGTGTTCCCCTCTGCATCCTCCCCCCATTACCACCCTCCCTGCAACAATCCCATTCACTGGGGGTCCAGCCTTGGCAGGACCCAGGGCTTCCCCTTCCACTGGTGCTCTTACTAGGATATTCATTGCTACCTATGAGGTCAGAGTCCAGGGTCAGTCCATGTATAGTCGTTGGTTAGTGGCTTAGTCCCTGGAAGCTCTGGTTGGTTGACATTGTTGTTCTTATGGGGTCTCGAGCCCCTTCAGCTCTTTCACCCCTTTCTCTAATTCCTCCAGTGGGGGTCCCGTTCTCAGTTCAGTGGTTTACTGCTGGTATTAAACTATGTATTTGCTGTGTTCTGGCTGTGTCTCTCAGGAGAGATCTATATCTGGTTCCTGTTAGCAAGCACTTTTTAGCTTCGTCCATCTTATCTAGTTTTGTGGCTGTATATGTATGGGCCACATGTGGGGCAGGCTCTGAATGTCCGTTCCTTCATTCTCTGCTCTAAACTTTGCCTCCCTAACCCCTCCTATGGATATTTTTGTTCCCCTTTAAAAGAAGGAGCGAAACATCCTCATTTTTGCTCTGTTCTTTCTTAAGCAACCTCTCTTTTAGAGATGGGTGTGTCTTATCCTGCCAAATCTTTCTCTGATTCACCACTTTGTCTGCCAATTCAATTAGACACCAATTTTAAACATGGGTGCTTCCTTCTACAAACTAATTTTACCTTCACTGTTTGGAGTTAAATGTGTGTAGTAAAGGTTTGTCTGCATTCCAGCCAGAAAGATTAAAGGTATGTGCTGAGGGCTGAGGCACACCACGACTAGAAACTGTTTTTGTTTTTTTCCAGCAAATAACGTTATCTCAGGGTTGACAGTGATCAAATACCCTGCAATAATCTTAGCGCTTCGAAGAGCGGGGAGAAGAATCAGGAGTTCAAGGCCAGCTTATGCTATGTGGCAAGTTCAAGATCAACCTGAGGTAGAACAAGGCCTGTCATTGGATGAGAAGGAAGGATGGGTGAGAGAAAAGTTTGAGGGAAGAGGAAGAGTCTGGAACGGAAGGGGACTGGAGGAGGAAGCCGCAGACAGAACATGGAGTCAGGAGTTAAGATTTCACTCTGTGTATTTACAGGTTGTTATGAATATTCTTAAGGGATGGATGTGTACAGGGCTTTGTATGTTTAGGTGGGAAATTATTGGGACACTAAGCCACCACGGAATTGGGATGTATATTTCTGGCATGGTGGCAACCTGCCTTGGGAACTGGATGGGTAGAGAGATTGTTGCCAGGCTCAGAGAGAGGCCATCGGCAGTGTGATATGGGATGGAGCAGAGTGGGTGAGAGGCTTTGCTGACTGAGAGGAAGATTCTACCAGATATATCTTGGAGCACTACGGTGCCAGACCTAGGGCGGGATGAAAGACAACATTTTATTTATTTTTTTATAATTTTACAGCAACACCTACCTACCTACCACAACAACAATAATAATAACTCGTGAAAAACATCCTTTTCTTCCTTGGATTTAAATGGAAATGCTTGTGGTACTCTACCATCAAATTAGTTATCTACATTAAGCAATTATTCATTTAAAGAGATTTTTTTTTTTTTTGGAGCTGAGGACCGAACCCAGGGCCTTGCGCTTGCTAGGCAAGCGCTCTACCACCGAGCTAAATTCCCAACCCCTTTAAAGAGATTTTTTAAAAATTAAGTAGAATTAAAAAATTTTAAACTATTCTTTGAAATGACTAGAATAGATTTGGAACATATTTTTTTAATACAACTTGGTCATGTCCAATTATGTTAAAAGTCTTTAGTAAGAAGTACACAGTGTGATTTCTCCATGACATGTAATAATTTTGTAATGAGTAACAGTGTGCTGGGCCAACAGAAAGTTTGCCTTCCTGATCTTTTCCTCTTCATTTAAACTTAAGTAATAACTCACAATCATGTTTTTTAATATCATGCTTATTCCATTATTTTGAGTTCCTGTCACAAACATTTCTCTCCTGTAGGTTACAATACTTCAGATCTGATTAATGCAGAACGCTCTGACAGATATTTTATCGAGTTGATTTGTGCCTCTAAATGTTTGGAATTTATGCAGTCGGTTGACAGTCAGGCGCAGGCCATAAAATACTGAGAAGCAAAAAATGCAAGCTTGTTCTTGGTTAGCATATGTTTTTTTTGTATCAGCACCATAAACCCCCACATTTGCAAATTTCGTTCATGAGATGTTTATTGTAGGGATAAACTTGTAATGTAGATTTCCTCAAGTTAAAAAAAAAAGAATCTAGCTTTCTAGGGAAGTGTACATGGTTACTCAATAGTTTTCCTAGTGTTATGGGAAAATGACTCTCCCTCCAGCCTCAGGTACAATCATCTGGGAAGCTTCTCTCAACAGTGGGAACCAAATTGAGTGCCCCTCCTTGTGTACCTCCACTGCCCAGTATGGTACAGTGCACAGCCCTGTGTGGTACAGTGTGTGGCCCTGTCTCTCCTGTGGACCCCAGCTCCACAGGTGAAGAGGTGCTCACCTACTCCTCATATCCAGTTTTGTGTGTCTTCTCGCTTGAGGGCTGGACAATGGACACATAGAAGGTACCCCGTGAATGAGAGGTCCTTAAAAGCTCAAAATGTGGGTTCCTGCTTTCCAAATCTCTTTTAACTAACATTTTATAATATGTAAAATATTTCTTATGGAAAGAGAAATATGCAAAAAGAAGTCAGACTAACAAAATCATAGGGATATTTTTTCTTCTTTTTGTATTTGTAATGATTTATTTTATAGAATCATGCTTTGCTAATGGCTCTGTACATTTTCCTCTTTTTTATTAATCATTTTATTCATTTACGTTTCAAATGATATCACCCTTCCTGGTTACCCCTCTACCAATCCCTCATCACATCCCCCCTCCCCCCCTTCCCTCTGCCTTTATGAGGGCGCCCCTCCACCCATTCACCCACTCCCACCTCACCCCTCTAGCATCCCCCTACACTGAGGCATCAAGCCTCCCTCTCCTCCCACTGATGTCAGATAAGGCCATTCTCTATTACATATGTATATGTTCCTGTCCAAAGGAAAAACAGGGACCAAAAAAATGGAACGGAGACTGAAGGACAGGCCATCCAGAGACCATCTCACTAGGGATCCATCCCATCTGCAGACACCAAATATCTACACTATTGCTGGTGCCAAGAAGCACTTCCTGACAGGAGTCTGATATGTCCCCTGAGAGGCTCTGCCAAAGCATGACCAATACAGACGGGGATGCCTGCAGCCAACCATCTTGTGAGCTTGGGGACCCCAATGGAAGAGTTAGAAGAAGGACTAAAGGAGCTGAAGGGGATTGCAACCCCACAGAAAGAAAAATATTAACTAAGCAGACAACTCAGAGCTCTCAGGGACTAAACCGCCAACCAAAGAGTATAAATGGATTTTTTTTTATAAGTTCTAATTGCTAGTATTAGACTTGGCAACCTCAAGACCTAGTTTTCTTTACTAAGAATACTTTTTATGATTGTGTCACAAGTATAGAACCTAGAGGAAAATTGGCTCAAATCAAATATTCCAAGCTGTGTGCCATGCTCCCTCCAGCCTAACTTCTAGATATACTTCCCCTCTGGAAGCCTCCCTCGACACTTAGAAGGGATTGAGTGCTCCATGACTGTGTTTCTAGAACCTTCTTGAAAAAAGAAAAGAAAAAAATGCATGGAATGCTTGGCCCCTACGCACTGAATATTTCTGTCGTCTGTTGTAGCGAGACTTCCTGGATCAGCATGGTTTTTAGGAGGTAAGGTCATGTTTCAAGGGTACTAAGAAGTAGTTTGACATTCAGTCTAGAGTATTGCTGGTTTGAGTCCCTCTAGCTCCCTTCTTTTAGTCCAGTAAACATACTGTTTCAGAGAGTGGCTGTTCTGCTGTCTCAGTGTGAGAACCACTTGAAGCAGGTCCCTTGATTACTGGGATGAATTCAGTCCATTTAGCAGTTGCTGTTTGTAGGGTGATCGGGGATTGGGGCATTGTGGATCACTTGTTATTGAAGTAGAATTTAGCTTATCCCACCTCATCCTCTGCAAGACCAAGTCTGAGAGCTGAAGAAGCAGCGTTTCTGCCATTGTCATTTAGAGCTCTCTTACACAGCAGGCAGGGATATCCTTCTTTGCTGTGACATTTGGGGCTGTTTGAACATTTCAAGTTTTAGTGTTATTGTGATTACAAAAAGAGATAGGGTGTGACCAGTCATATTACTGTAGGGTTCTTGGTTTTTAAAGTCCTAAATGCCAGTAGCTGGGGTGAGCCTTATCACTCTCTGAAGTGCCGGCCATAAAAACAGGAGTTATAAATGCCACTTCTGATGTGTGTTTTAGTGCCTTGCACCATCCCTGGTAGCTGGAGGAAACAACCGGGCCGGCCATTAATACAGGAGCTCCTTGAATTACCCAGTGTCCAGCTGATGGATTTGCGTTCGCTGGTAGCCTCTCAAATACCTGTGAAGAAAGCAGCTCAGATCTTTGAAAAATCACTAGACTCAGCGTCCACAATGGGTGTGTTACCCTGTCCCTCTGTGAGTCCACTACAAGATGATCTTTTGAGAGCTTGTGTAAATCTAGTTCTCATTCTCGTTGCTTTATCTATTAAAGGCCACACGTGAGGGTTCTCACCCAAAGTGCAGACTGCTCCAGCTCAAAGGGAGTAACGACTTTACTCTATTAAATATTTGACTGGAATGGATCCATTGTAGCTGCACTCAAAGAGATATTACTACCAAATCTGACCCCGCAAAATCCAAAGGACGGGTGAAACAAAGTTACTTTGTGATGTTGGCTCCAGGGTCAAAATCCAAAGGGTGGGTGAAACAAAGTTACTTTGTGATGTTGTTGGCTCCAGGGTCTTTCTGAAGAAGTGGACCGCTGCTCTTCACCTGGTGGACTGCCTGGTGCCATTCACACTCACAGCTTAAACCAGCTGTCTTCAGCTTCCTGGACGCCACAATTTGGCGAATTCCCAGCAGCACCTTTGCTCAGGGAGAGGGAGTGGTTCGGTCTTCCTGGTGTGAGAACCTCTGAGAGGTACTTAACTCCTCTGCCTGATAACTCTGTTTAGAAACACTTACCATGTGTTGATCTCTTAAACACTGACACTCATAGCACTGGGCAGTAAATATTGGAGACCGGTTTGAAACAGAAATTATTTTGAGGAATGGTTTTGGAATCTGCCTGGTGGACTAAGCAAATAGTCCTAAGCGTAGGCTGGTGAGGTGTACTGAGTACATGTGCCGTGCTTTCATGATTTGGTAGTTATAGAGACTCGAGGAGATTGTCTAAGGAAAAATAACAATGGCTAGACAGGCTTGCTTTACTTTCCTACCAATCCCTTATACTTTTTTGAGTTGGCCAAGCCCCGCCCCAAACACACACACACACACACACACACACACACACACACACACACACACACACACACACACACAAACTCTCTCAAAGACATTTTCAATTTTCTTTTAAATTTGATTAACCTGCAAGTTATTTACCCAAGAATGGGATTCATTTATTTCATATGCACAGGTCAAATAAGGATGCTATAACCTGGAACTCTCAAATATCTGGGACATTGACACCTAACAGTAAAAGATGAGTTATTGGGCTGAGGATATACTCAGGGGTGGAGCATTTTTTTCAGCATGTATGAGGTCGTGGGCTTGATTTTTATAGCAAGATATGCTCTACCATTTTCTTCCACTTTTGGCCTTGACATCCTCAACCGGACAAGGGGACAATTTCTTTCCACACTTATTGAATGTTATCTGTCAAGCGCTTTCATATTACTATCATACTTAAGACTCTCAAGCAGACCTCTGAGGTCCTTATTTTATCCTCAGTTTACTGCTAAGAGACCAGTGTGTTCTGGGGATATTCAATAAAGCCCAAACCCACCTGGCTGATACGCAGTAGAGTCTGGGATGGAACTCCCGCTGTGAGTGTCACTACGGGGTTGGGACTGCTGTATTTCGGTAATACATTAAGATATCATGAGGGGCTGGGGATTTAGCTCAGTGGTAGAGCGCTTACCTAGGAAGCGCAAGGCCCTGGGTTCGGTCCCCAGCTCCGAAAAAAGAACCAAAAAAAAAAAAAAGATATCATGAAAAGTGGGATCTGGATGAGAGAGAGAGAGAGAGAGAGAGAGAGAGAGAGAGAGAGAGAGAGAGAGAGGATAATTTGGAGCTGCCCATGCTGGTAGGCACTTTGCTCCCTTGACACAAGCTACAGACATCTGGGAAGAGGGAAACTCAACTGAGAAAATAGCTCTACCAGATTGGCCCGTGTGGGCAAGTCCACTGGGCATTTAATCTTGATTAATGTTTGATGTGGGGACACATACACACTAACTAGTATCACCCCTGGGTCCTGAGAGGCATAAGGAAGTTCACTGAGCAAGCCATGGGGAGCAAGCCAGAGAGCAGCACTCCTCCATGGCCTTTGCTTCAGTTCTTGCCTTGGCTTCCTGTAGTGACAGACTACAACCTGTAAGGCAAATAAACTCTTTTCCTCCCCAAGTTGGTTGTGCTGTCTATTACAGTAATAGGAAGCAAACTCCTACATTGCCTTTCCAAGAAACACAAAGCTAGCCTTCCCATGCAGGATACTTAAAGGGAGAACAGTATAGTACCACATCAGAATCTTGTGTTGCTCATACAAGCCACAGGGTTAAAGATATGGAGTCTATATGTTTCCCAGTAGTTTCTCTCCTCTGAACAGGGAGAGAAATAATAGTACCTACTTCCTGATGGTGGCTTGAGTATTAATGTACTGCCTCATCTAATACACAGCTCAACTTAGCTCAGCTGCTATCAGTTTTTAGTATCTACAAGTATTAACATGAAAAGGTGTCCCAGGAACTTTGTAGTTCATGTGACTACAAGGGGACATTGAAAGGTAGCAAGGGCAAATCGGCATCAAGTGAGCCTCTACCCCAAAATATGGATCTGTGCATGAGACAGTCCTAGAAGCATTGCATCCCCCTGTTAACTGTACTAGTCTCTGCACATGTCACATCATTATTTTCTTATAAAATGTGATACTTTTAAATAAAAATATCCCTCAGCTATATAATAAATACGGAATATACTGTAAAAAAAACAAAGCAAACAAACACCTTCTCGGGACTGGAGATGTGGCTCAGCAGTTAAGAGCACTTGCAGTTCTTCCAAAGGATCTGATCTCCATTCTCAGCACGCTCCTGTCTCACAACTGCCTGGGACCCTAACTCCAGGGAATCAGATGCCTTCTTCAGGCCTCTTTGGACAACTTTACTCATGTGCACACAGACAGAGGTGAAGGGTGATGGAGAGAAAAAGGGAAAAAGTGTTCCCCCAAACAATAAATCCAAAATAAATAATCCCAAAGGGAAAGTACCCCAGGACTCAGGTCTCTTCTATGGGTCCTGAGTTCTAAGGCACGTTAGGAATTGGAGGGTGACAACTTACTGGCTCGGTTCTTTAATCCTGAGCAAATCATTTAGTGCAGGTGTTTGGCTTGGAGGGTTACTACCCACACGTATCGTCTAACACCAGTGGCTTGTTCTCTTTGCAGTCTGGCCTCAACTTCCCCAGCCTCTTGCCTGAGCCTCTGAAGTGCTAGGATTTCAAGCATGTGCCTAGCTCATTTGGTTGTCACAAAGCTGAACCCAAGCACCCAAGGACACTCGGGTTCTTTCAAGCATCTTCTAGCTGAGCAACATCACAGCCAACGACTAAGATGGCATCATGCATTAGGTGGCTGCACTGTGGTGTCTGCATGAGAAAGCAAACCCAGGAGTCTCCAAGCCCTTCATGTTCAGAATGTCCCTTGCACCTGTTGTACAACGTATAGTTTAAACGTCTCTCAGGACTTCCTCAGTTGGGGTTTTACTGAAGTCTCTACTGACTAAAAATCATTAAAGCCTCCAAGGCACCTCAAATCAGAATAAACCCTGTTTTATTACAAAACATAAATACCACAATAACCAATTGAGGGTGTAAAGAAGGGCAAGTGTTAGAATACCTGAAGATTTTTAATCAGGATGATTGAAGCCTTGTACTTTCCAACCTTAAGTCAGGAATTTATGGATACAAAGACTAATGTGATTTTAATTCAGAATTCAGCCAACCATGCCAATAAATTCATTTCAAACATGTTAGACTAAAAGCTGACTGCCCTCTGGTGGGCTGTTTTTTAAAATATTTAGTGTTTCTTTAACTGAAGTGCTTAAAATATTGCACAGAGGCATGAAACTATTTTACAGTGCAATTTGTGAGGATAAAATTATTTGGGAATGGGGAAGCATTTTTTTAATTATATAAACTTAAGTTTGGCCGATTTATGCTTCTTTAAACTAAAATTTCCATTTGTGAGCAAATTTATCCGATTTTCAAATCTCAAATTAAAAAAAAAACAGGGAAAAAGAAAATCATTTTTCTCGAGGCTCATTTTCATTTCAAAATGTTGACATTCTAATTAATTTTCAGCTTTTCACAGCCATGGGGGGAAGTTACACACTTATCACGGTTAAATTGTTTCTGGGTATACACCATTTTCATGTAATTTTATTGTCTGAAAGAGAAATAGCATAATCCTATTCCCAATAAAATATATATTTGTTTTTATTTAAAGCGATAGCATATCACATAAAAGTACAAGGGCTAAGGCTGATATAATATGGGGAAAATTCAGAAGGTGTTGGCACATGCTCTGGCCAGCCTGGGATAGGGCAGTGTCTCACCCCCACCCCTCACCCCCACCCTGTTTGCAGTTCCCCTGGAATACTGGGGTGGGCTGAAATCTCCAAACGCCATTGCCACTGAGTCTGCCAATTCTCATCTGTTTCGCGTGGATTTGCGTGTTAAAGGCTTCCCAGGCACTGCTGATCCCACTTCAGCACTGTGAGCTTCAGTTCAGGATTCTGACTCTGGCCATAAATTACTTCCTTAGCGCCTGTGCGCTATGTGAACAAATCCTGTTGAGCATGATCACATTAATGTAGGTACTTCAAATAGCTGAAGATGGAAGATATAGGGGAAAAAATAAAGTTTTATTACTTTAAAACGCTTATTGTCTCTGCGAGGAAAAATAAAAATGTGTACCGAGCGATTTATCTGGTGAGTTTCGTGTATACTGGCAATGACTCAGAATCCTCCACATCCCTCCTCCCTTCCTTCCTGATGACTGACTCTCTTAGAGAGGCCTAATATTTTGTCTCTGAATTCCTTTTTTTGAATCTGAAACGGAAACTTACAAGAAAGAGAAGTCTTCTCTTGAGACAACGGAATTAAAGATTGCAATTAAATCACAAAATCAAGTTAATTCTGTGGCTGTAAATACCCAGCTTTAGGTTAATAAGCACCTGTGCCATCAGATATGACGTAACAGTGCAGGTCCCCGAATACAGTCAGTCTTTCAGAAACGTTTGTAACACCCAACAGCAACTCGAAGTCAAGAATGCAACAACGTTTTCAATTGCTACCTAAAAGCTGGACAGAGCAAGGTAACCTAAAACAGCTATGCTTTTAAAACTAATTAGCATATGCAATGACCTTAAAAATGTAAAGATGTCTCCTCCATGAGACTAATTTTCTTCCCCAACCCAACAGGAGGTAAATGGAAATACAGAACGGAAGAGTGCTTAACATAGAATTACTGGTTTAAAATTGTAGCCCCTGCCCCCTCCAAAATAAAATTTTGTACCCCAGCACGCTATTTTATAAAGGCTTGCTGGAACTTAGTTAGAAAGCAGTAAAACACAAACTAAACCAAAGTCAGCAGTCGTGGTGGTTTTGTTTTCTGGTCTTTCCCTCTTGGAGGTCAAGGGACGCAGCGCTCTCTCTCTCTCTCTCTCTCTCTCTCTCTCTCTCTCTCTCTCTCTCTCTCTGTGTGTGTGTGTGTGTGTGTTCAAAGGAGGTTTAGTTAGTCTTTCATTTAAAGAAAATGAAAATGTAGACTCTACCTTATTTAGCATTATTGCTCACGCCATGTTTTCTGGAAGTTCCGAAAAACATGAATAGAAACAAACCGGTGTATGAGTGTCCACAGAAGGAAAAGAAGCCTCCTTACCCAGTGCTTCAGGTAGGTAGACACTGTGATGCGAGCATGTTTGTGCGTGTATCTACTTAAATACATACCATCCTACCATTCTCTCGGAGCTTGCAGTCATGTGTGCTTTCTGCGTCCAGCAAATCAATATTCTTATAATTTTAAACGGGATTTTTTTTTCTCGCGTCGTAAATGGGACTTGTCGACCCGCAGGGTTGCAGCTTCAGATCCGCAGGGCTGGGGTCCGCTCCCGCGCTGTGCTTTTTCATCAACAGAGGGCGCTCTGTGGTTTGCCAAGGAACCTGACTAGTCTCACGGCCGGCCGAGCTGGGCAGCGGGTGAAGCATCCCTTAGCCTGGTTTGCAGTTTTTCCCCCATACCAGTCAGAAGCTCTTTCAACTGGCTAGTGTATAATTTATTGGAAATGCTACTGATCATTGAAACAACATACGTGAATGAAAGGGAACCCCATGATTTTACAAAAGTCGGATGACCGTGACATCTAAGGCTGCTACTAACCTATTGGAAATGATGATAAGCATAGAATTGACATGCAGACTGGTATGCCTTCACCTTGGAAAGCTCAGGCGATGGCTTTATTTACATAGTCCACCTCAGTCCTGAGCGCGGGAGTGTTCCTCGTTGTGTCCCACTTTAATAAATTATACTGTTTTATATCTGGTCCTAGACAAACGAAATAATTCCTCCTGAGGTAATCTGACTAGGACCTAATTGACACATTAGGAGAGCTCTGGGAAGCTTTTTCTCCGCTGCAGGTTAGAGAGAAGATACTAGATGCCAATGTCATTAATTTCTCACCAGCCAAAAGCACTAAATTTCGATTGAAAACTTGAGAGAATGAAAAAAAAAGATGTACTTTAAGAAAATTAGATCTTCTCAGAGTATTTGTCCAAGATCTACCCTTACCGATGCGCGATTTATTAGATGTTTCAACACAGCAAAGTAATCATAACTAACTAACGTGAAGATTGCATTTACTATCCTTCCGGGCAAAGTTTTGCAAATATCTTAGAGCCACTGTGAAAGCCAGAGAGCAGCAACCCTAACAGTTGCCAGAATCAACGTATTTGACAGAAGTGCGGTGCCACCGTAGCCCGTTATTTCAAACGAGAATGTTCCATCTCAAGAACGGGAGCGATACCACCAATAATAGAATAAACGGGAATCTGGAAGTCAAACAGCTTGACAGCAGCTACTCAGAACGAGAAAATACGAGCATTGTAACGTACTGATGTGTTTCAAGGTTCTCCTCTGAGAAAAATGTGCTCCTCTGAGGAAATGTAGCCATGAAGGCAAAGAAATGCCAGGTTTTGCATGTTTGTGTAATATCAAGGATGGCAAAACAAATATTCAACAGCTAGCACTGGCATTCCAGTTAACTCGTCCCTTCATCTCGTTTGCGCCGATTGGAAGAGCCTTTCTCTTTCTTTTGCAAATATGTTTGCCAGCAGCTGTTTCAACATTTATAAAGACCATTCCCACTGATTGCCAAATAACCATAAATTTATTTACGCATATTTTTGAGTTGGAGGCATAAAAATAATTACATGTCTGATTAAATTCACTTATGCCTCCGTGTCTTACTAAATCTATAATAGATATGAATCGCTACACTGCGCTGCTCCATTAAGTGCATAAATAATGCCATAGGCATGTAGGATCCAGCTTTGCTGCAGCAAAAGGCAGGCAGTCATGTACACAAACATAGTTGGGCTGCATTATGAATATTAGGGTTTTTTTTTGTTGTTGTTGTTAGAAATCGGTGTGGATTCTGTGACATAGGATGTTAGCCAGAAAGCTGAGATGTTCTTGCTAATCGTTAGTTCAATTTCTTAAAATATATTAAAATTTTTAAGTTATCTTAATAGGCATGTCATTAGAAAGAAAGATGGACTGGAAACTCTGTGCTTTTAAATGTGCAAGCATGGACAATCGTCTATTTACTTCCAAGTTGGAACTGAATTCTTTCATATGTGAGTTCCTCTTATTCGCAACCCTCCTCCCCCTTCCCACCCTCTCCCCATCATCCTGTCCACCTCCACCCACCACCTCTGCCACTTTGAACCAAGGTAATTTAAATGATTATAGTATTTTGTAGAAGGCTTTAAGGGATGTTCAATGTTAAGGATCACGATGCTTAGAAATGCTGGTTTGATTCCGTCCTTCAGTCCCTGCATTGGACCTGGAATTTTGCTTCCTTTCGATTGAGACTCAGCTTATAATAACTTTAATCACATAACATTTAACCATATTTGTTATAACACAACACTTGTTAACACTTCATTTTGAGTGTTCCAGCATTATTAATTCATTTGGTATTCACTGCAATAACGTGGATAATAATGAACTCATCTAGTATTCATGAGGGTGTCATCAATAATTCCATAGGAATTCTATTGCACTGCAGTATTAATTAAACACACGTCCTAATTTTCCTAGGAAAACAGGAATATTCTGTATTTCCTGTCTGTACCTTTCAAAGTCATATGCTCAAGGCCGATTATGAAGTCATACACTTGATTATTTTGTGTTCATCTTTATGAACGTATTTTATAATGCAAAGCAGATAGCAAATTAATATAAATGTCTAGGTTTTTTTTCTTCCCTCTTGGCTCACTAAATATCCTTAATGTCAGTATTTTCATGCAGACAGAGAAGTGATAGTTGTACCACATTTCTCATGTAGAGAAGGAAGCAGCCCCGTTCAAATACAGACAGTGACGTTTTAAAAATACAGATAAATAGCCAGAGGGAACTTTACAGAACCATGTTCTTTCCCTGAATGATGGTAGCTATGTCCCAGGTTCACACTGTGCAAGCCACTTATGTCTCTTGGTAGGTCAGCCAAAATACCAGCCCCATTTGTGTCTTTAAGTAGCTTACCAAAGAATACAAATCCATTTTTAAGAGAAATCTAGAATTCGCAAACCTTCAATCACATTAAGGTTTTGAAATTGTAACAGGGACTTTTGGTCTGTTCAAGAAAGTAGGCTGCCAACCTCATTTTCTTTTCTGCTCGTAGACAGTATGTTTTTCAGCCCTGTCTTACCAATCCCTTACGTTAAAGAACAGTAATGATTCTAGACTCTTGCAAGAGAGCCTTTCAGAGTTGCATCTTTCAGCAGTGAGGAACGTAGGGTAACATGTGCACTGAAGGATGAGGAGATGGGGGTTCTGTGTTGGTGGGAGGCCTTTGTCGCTGAGTATCTTGTTTGGTTTGGAAGGGAGGGGCCTCACCACTTACTTTGAAAACTGAAATCAGGCAACAGCATTAGGAAGCCAAGGCTGGCAGAAAGCTACATCCTCTGATTCTGCAATTTTAAGGGGGAGTATGGCGTTAACTCTTTAAGCGTCTGAGCATGTCTTAAACCAGGAATCTTTAAATAGCACTTACACCTCAGCGTTATTTGCTCACCATTTCTCATTTATGATATAAATAGAAAATAATTGGTTCCGGAGCTCCATCTTTGCCAGAGAAACTGTCACAGCCCTGTGCTGGACTCGTGGCAGTTCTAACAGGTCATCTAAAAACAATGCTTCTGAAATGCTTTAAATCAACCTTGGCGTCGTAAGGCATTCCCCCCACCCCCAACAGAACGCGGGACAGGGGCGCACGCAGCTGAGGCGGATGTTTATTTTTCCAGAACAGACGGCGGAGATTGTACTGCAATTTTTCTCCCACACCCCAGGTAGAGGAAGAGAAAATTCAGTTCACAATTTCTAAATGTCGGAGAGCAGACAGATGTAGGTTTTTCTCTTATGGTTTGTACCGCCTGTTACCTTTAATAGAATCGCGTGTTAAGGAATGGGAAGACAGGGTAGGTTTCTGTTTTGTAGCTTAAGACTGGAGGACGATTCTGACTCCCTTTGACACCTGAATATAATGAAGCAGGTTTGAAAAATGTTGCCTCCTGTGAGTTCTAGGCTTTCGCTGATTCCAAGGCAGACCTCTCTTAATGCGACTTATGCTTCAAAGGTAGGCAACACATCCAGTTTAGCTTTGCTGTCCTTGCCGAGAACACGGTGTCTTCGCGCTGGAAGACAACCAGAGCGCCAATGCCTGTTACCTTGATGCTGCCTGTTAAACCGTGGCAGATTCTGTTTTGCCACCAGCGGCAAACAATTTAATTAGGAACACAAAATAGCTACCTGCTCTATTTTTTCCCCCCTGCATGTGGCGGCTCCTTGTCTAAGAATAAGAAACTACCGCTATAAAAATCTCTTTCTTTGAGCTGTCTCAGAGGAAACTTCTCCATCCCACTTGTTTCGCCCGGCTTTCTCTGCAGCAATTTAGCCTTTCTTTCTAAAAAAAAAAAAAAAAAAAAAAAAAAGACCTTTAGGTATGCAAGGCCGTTTGTAAATTATATGGTACCGGCAATATCATGAAATATCATGACTGAAGTTTATGGGCAGATGAAGGGGAATGAGTTGTAACAAGAATAAATTACACAAGATACACCAGAGGAAGGAATACTGGAGCCAGGGAAATTATTAAACTTTAGAGTGACACTTAATGAGGACACTAAACAGAGTGACCTTCCGAATGGATGGCCACAGTAAATGGGATTCTCGGGGAACTATCTGCCATTATCCGATGAAGAGATTAGGGGCCCCAGCGCCATAGCCATATTAGAGAGGAACAGGTGATTGGAGATGAGCAGATTCAGGGGCTTCACCGACGAACAACGGTCCCTCAAGAATCATGCTGAGTGTATGACACGGAATCGTGTGCTACTGAAATTAATATCATCTGTGGTTTGGGATGACACATTTCAACCCTAATTTTGCCTTCTTCCAAATGCAGCTGCCTTAATGAGTAAAGGCTTGCATCGCCTCTGTAATTGATGCAGAGCTGCGGTGAGCCTATCGCCAGAACTAGAAAGCCAGCCACGTGCTGCAGCTTTCTCCCTCTGCTCTGCTTGATCTGAGAAATGGGATGCTGGTTTCTGACTGCCCTATAGCAACTAACTAACTAACCAGCTACTTCTTTTTGATTGGAGGTAGAACTGGCAGGCAGGAATATGCTCAAGCCTGCCGTGTACAACTCAAGAGTGTGTTGGCTGCACATGTAACCTTAGGACTAAGCACTCAAATCAGTATTTTCATTGACTCAGAAAGTGTTCTCCTGCCCCATCCACTCCATTTACCCCCAAAGCTATTCATGCCAACTTCTGTCACTAGGCTAGCTTTGAATGTTTCTGGGATGCATGCACATGTATGATACACATGCTGGAATATGCACTAAGGTGGTTTTTGTGTGTGTGTGTGTGTGTGTTCCCATGGTGGGGATGGAAAGAAATGGGTAAATAGGATTATTTGAATTCTAAACATTGACCCCACTTTTGAAATTCTGCATGATTGGGATTCAGAGATCGAGCGCCCGCTTTGTGATTGCTCAGCTGTGGACAGTCACTACAGCCTCCCCACTGCTACCTGAGGAAAGCAGGCAGTGCACTCAAAAACTGCACACCCAGATTCTAAAGAGAAAGAAGAAGTCAGTAAGGAATTGTGGCAGGCAAAATCTGACAACCTGAGTACAGTCCGAGAGACTCACAGGAGGGAAGGAGAGAACTGTCTTCCACAGTTGTCCTTTGATCTTCATACAGCCACCATAGCATGCACATGCATGTACACACACACACACACATACACACACACACGCACACACACACATACACACACACACGCACACACACATACACACACATACACACACATACACACACACGCATACACACACATACACACACATACACACACATACACACACACGCATACACACACATACACACACACACATACACACACACACACACACACACACACACACACACACCCCACACCATAGCACAGCACAGCACAGTAAATAAGCAAAGGAATGAATGGAGTTTAAACACAACCATTTCATGCGTCTGTCATGAGTGCTGAATTAGAAAATTCTCTCCTGGTGCTCAGAACAGGTTCTGTCACCTGAACAGTTACAGTGAATGGAGCAGTACTTGAGACGGTAATGGTGGCACATGCCTGCAGCCCTAGCTAGCACATGGGAGTCAGAGGCAGGAGGATCACCAGAAGTCTGAAGCTACATAGTGAGTGCTAGGCCAGCCAGGGGTATACAGCAAGGCTCTGTCACAGCAAACAAATGGGAACAAAAAGAGCAGCTTGGAATATCCCATATTTGATGAAACAAACTATTATGAATAGGGCATGGTGCACACTCCAGCATTTGGAAGGTGCAAACAGAAGTTCCAATCCAGACTCACCAGTATGAGATCCTGTGAAAACAGACAGACAAACAGACAAAGAAGACAAATACAACTGGGGGGGCTGGAGAGAAGGCTCTGTGATTATGATTTCTTGCTGTTCTTTCAGAGGACCCAAGTTCAGCTCCCTGCTACCCACTTTGGGTGGTTCACAACTTCCTGTAACTCCAGTGCTAAGGGATGTGAGACTGTCCTAGTTTGCTTTCTGTAGCTGGGATGAAACACCATGACCAAAAAAGCAACCGTGGGAGGAAAGAGTTTATTTCAACCCTCAGTTGACAGTCCATCATGAAAGGGGGTCAAAGAAGGAACTCAAAAAACAACAACCTAGATGCAGAGACCATGCTGTTTCTGGCTTGGTCCACACAGGCTCTCTCAGCTTGCTTTGTTATACAACCCAGGATCATCCAGGAGGATGGCCCCTCCCACATCAATCACTAAGGAGATGCCCACAGCCTGGACTGCAGGCCAATCTGATAGAAGCAATTCTTCAATTGACATTTCCTCTTCCCAGGTATTTCTATGTTCTGTATGTTAAGATGGCAAGAGCTAACTAGCAAATGGACGTTCTTCTGGCCTACATAGGCACTGCATATATATGCACGTAGATATAAATGAAAATAAAATAAATTAAAAGACCCAAACCATGAAAAAATGAAAACAAAAAAATATTAATATCAAAGTATATTTATGTGGTTTTACAATTGCCATGGCTTATTAGTTTATTTAGAAATAACTGCCAATAGGAACAGAAATATTTTAAAACGAGACAAGAGGTGTTGTAGCTTGAATGTGAAATATTCTTCCTCTTTTGAAAGCTCTGGCACCTAAGGGAAGCCTTTTGAAGGCCGGTGGAGGTAGGTCAGCAGGGGCAGGCTTCTAAAACTTATCCCTACCACTGCTTCTGCCCTGCACTCTCTGCTCCCTGCCCTGACAGAAGTCAGGAGCTACTGCTTCATGTTCTGCCGTGACAAACGGATGTCTTCCCCTCCCCCACTGTGGTGTACTGACCTCCCTGAAACAGTGAGCCAAAATAAGCTTCCGAGAGTGTAGTCCAGGGACCAGGGTGTCCACTTCATCTGGAAGCCTCAGCAGTGGAGAATCACAGGTTTCAGATGTGCACTGTGATACTTTGAGCTGCTTCTGCTGAATTTCGTCTCAACAGTGAGAGAAGCGACTCACTCAAGAGTTTACAAATTATTTAGTTTAATCTCCGATTTTTTTTTTTTAGGCAAAACTAAAGTAAGACATGTAGTTTGCTTAAGATCAGTAAAAAGGCTGCATCTGGCCTGGAAGAAGCACATGTGTGCAATTTCAATATTTGGAAACAATACTAGAGGACAAAGAGTTTGAGGTCAATCGTTAAATGACCCTGTCTCAAAAAAAAAAAAAAAAAAAAAAAAAAAAAAAAAAAAAGAACAAAAAAAATCACAAAGAAACCAAGATTTTAGAGTACCAAACAGCTAATTGGTTCTTTGTCTGCTTCCCTAACCTGTGGAAGTCACTTCTCAGAATGCACATTGAAATGGCTAGAAATGCAGTTTCAAGGGAACACCCAAGACTTACTAAGCCAGAAGCTCTGGGGATGGGGTTAGCATCCTGGACTTTAGTAGTGTATCTTCCAGTCTATGCAAGTAAGTTACCTGTTCACACTGGAGCTACTGAAAATGTGGTCCAAGGACCAAGGTGTCCACTTTGCCTGGAAGCCCATAGTAATGCAGAATTACAGGTTCCTTCCTGAATGACGAGCAGGAAGTTAAAGCCAGGAAGCTTTGAAAGAGGCCAGCCATGGATGGGAAGAACTGAAGAACTGGGCCACTTCCTTCCACCGAAGTGTGGTAACAGATGAAGTCCTGAGTGAGTGTGCATTATTGACATGAGCACAGCCATGTCAAGGACTCCAGTGCCTCAGATCCAAGTGTAGCACTCCAGTGCCTCAGATCCACAGAAATGACAAAGCCTTCCTCTGGTCCAAGCATGGATGTTAGCAAGGATTGACTTTTAGCTAAAACCAATGTATGCATGAGCTATGAACCAAAGCTTTCTGCTTCAGATGACTTCAACCTCGGGTTGCTCCCCTGCAGAGGCCTGACAAGATAAAAACCTACCTCCTTGCTCAGTAATACATAATAAACATTGCTCGCGTGTCTCCATCAGAGTACACAGTCCACCAGATTCCAGCTTTTCTGTACACGTGTCTGCCTTTTTTTTTTCTTTTTTCATTCCCTTGTTGTTCCCAGCCATGTGGGGTCGTAGCAACTAGAGTCCATAGGTCTTGGGCTTTCTTCAATGTCTTCCCCAGAAGAGCTGTGAACAAAGTATCAGTTGTAACAATATTTAAAACTAGTAAGTGAGCCCGAGTGCCTGCACTAAGCATGACCCATGACAGAGAGTCATTTCTAACCTCTTATTATAAAAATAATTAGCCCCATTTTACCTCACCCCAAATCCTGCCACTTCCATGCAGAAGAATCAGGCTAAAGTCTTGGCTGTTGGGCTCCATTCCCTGACATTGTAATAATGAGACATTGGCCCCAATTGTCTCCGATCTGAGTTTCACACTTGTTATCTAAACCCAGATTTGCTTATCTGCTCTGAAAGCAATTTTAATTTACAGGAATCGGAGAGATTCCCAAGATGTCCACAGATCCTGAGTACTAACCTTGATAAATTTTGAAAGGAGAGAAAACTTGGTTTAGGGCTCATCAACTGCTGGAGTCTGATAACACACTATTCTTTACCATCCCAGCCCTTTCACATAATATTCATGCTTTTTGGAAAATAGCATTGAAATGCTATTGATTTTAAAAGGCAAAAAAAGGGTAGGTATAAAAATTATACTGACAACAAACTGCTACAAAATCATCAAAATGTTTACTCTCGGTTTCTGTGCTTACATTATCACAGAGCATCCATAAACAATTACGGGACGATGCTTCTGATTTTAGAAATGCACTCCGAACAGCAAAAAGAAAAAAACAAAGCAAACAAACAAAATCAGGAACCTAGGGCATAGTCCAGTCCAGCTTTAAGCTACCACAGAAACTGGTCAAGACAGCAGTGACTCAGTATCTCTACCCATAGACAGCATGGGAGGCCTCTGATGTGTTCTCCACAATCGATCCTAGGATGCTCAGTTACCTTTCTTTTCTTGATGTGTTCATTTATCCAACAATAAAATTAATGGCAGACCTCTGTGATCTGACATAGTCTAACATACGATCCCCATTGTAAAAAGCTCATATGGTTCATCTATGGCTTCCACGTGTTCTTCTACCCAGAAGTCTTCATGATCCCTCAGGACTCTTAATGTTTGTCCTGAAGGTGCAAACCCTTGCATGTGCTTCTCTTTACAGTACATTAGGACCCAGGGGCTTCTGTGCCACTCTTCCAAACTGAGATATCCTATTGCTTCATCTGACTCTATACTAGATGACCGCACAACTAAAAATTTGAGCCTATGTCTCTATTTAATGTTAGCCAATGGCCAATCACTTCCTGTCTATCTGCGGCAAGATGGAGGTCTTTATTACTTTCGTCCTCTTGGTGCTGTGCCTTCACCCCCCACCCCCAATCATCTATCTCTGCTCACTAGCCTTTTCTTCGTCCCTTCAGTAAAACTGCCTTTTAGAGTGTTGACTCCTGCAAGGAAGGCTGCCATGGCAGTTGGCCTGGGAAGCCATGTCTTTGAATTCTGTTTCTCCACCTGGCTCGTCACAGCCCTGTGATGTCTCCCACATGGTAAGAGCTCAGAATTCATGGGATGAAACTTAAAAGAATTTATAATTTGATACAAGGACACTTTGGCTCTAAGGAAAGATGACCGAAACTGCCAACCTAAATTGCCATTGCTGACCGGCTCCCAGCTCTGTGCTCTCCTGATGTTTAATTTAATGCTCATATGATTCCTGTATCTTCTGGTTTCTGGTCTCATGTCCTTCCTCTCCCTATAAACACACATTTGACTTAGGGTTCTAATCCAGGAGCCACATCAGCTCCATACTGAAGGCAGTCTGTCCCAGAAGCCGAAGAGGCACAGAGAAACTTTTTCTCTCTGAATGTACTTGTGGGTATACATGCCATGCATGTGCAGTTTCCACAGAGACCAGAAAAGGACATCAGATTCCCCATAGCTGGAGTTACAAGCAATTGTGAGCCCCCCAATGTGGGTTTTGGGAACCAAACTTGGGCTTATGGAAGAGCAGTATGCTCTCTCAACCCTGAACCATGTCCCCAGCCCCAAGCCAGACAGAGGCATATTATGCCAGTACGACCACTAAGGTGAAGGTCAAAGGTACAGTAATCTATGGACTATGGTGGCTACCCTCCTGAGACCCACCAGCAGCACCTGCCGGGAGTCACCTGTCTGCACGAGTGTCTTCCTCAAGCTGCAGTTCCACTGTGTGCAAGTGAGATTACAAGTGCCCACACAGCCCCACACTGAGGACTAAAACACATTATTCGCAGTGTGGTGCAGTGACTACTCCCAACTGAAGATCATTTCAGTTTATCACATGACCTCACACAAACAAGGTCTCCAGACACAGTGCTCTGCCATCCAGAAGATACCCTGTCCTTCAAGAATTCCAAGGAGAACTTAGTTTCAGTATTGCATTGCGTCATGTTGAAATGATTGAGAAAGTTAATCTGGCCTAATTTTCACACCCAGAACAAGCAAAACTTTCTTCCCTGCTAGGGAGTCAGTGAGGAGGCAACAACAGGAGAAATCAAAGCTGGCTACAACTTGCTTAAGCGAGCTTCTATGTGGGAAGGGCACCTCTGTTTGGCACCTCCTGTCCCAGTCTGAAGACCAAGGTTCAGAGCCTGTGTGAGAGTTTGCAGGAACCCTCAGGGCCTGTCCTGGGTGTTCTGATTCTGGGAATGAGCAGCTGCACTTTGAACAATGAGGCCAAATGGAAGCCTGCCTTAGAAGCCTTGTGTGGCTAAAACGGGAGCATTTCCGAGTCCTAGGTCTGGATGTGATTAGAGTGTGCATTTATGGCAAGCTTCCAGAAGTGATGTCACTGAGGTGGGACTACACATCAGGAGCCAAGGCTCTATCTAGATCATGGTTTCTCTAGGAAAAATCCAAGCCAAGGGTAAAAGTCTCAAAATAATCTTCCTGCTGAACTACTTGGGAGAAGAAAGGAGGAAGAAGGGGAGGAGGAAGGGGAGGAGGAAGGGGAGGTCGTTCTATTTTTGGATTGCCATACTTTCTAGGTTCCCTTTGCCCACGGGGATCTTATTTTTGAGGTGCTAGGAATGGAACCCAGGGCCTTGCACAAGTGCTCTGACAATGAGATATGGCCCTGGTTTGTGGGATACCCAGTGTTTACGGTCTCTAGTGGTTTAAACAACATTATCAACAAGAATTTTTTGTTGTTTCTTTTTTCTTTTATTCTTCCATTCCATCACTTCAGCTTCTGAAGCTTTGTCTTTCAGAAATCTTGCCAAGACATACTTGCTTTATGCTGCTGTATGTGAGGCATGTACATTCGACTCGTACGTGTGTGTTTGCATATTTTTGCTCCTGTCTGCAGTGTGGATCTTGATTGACTTTGTTTCTAATACTCAGGCTACTTTCAGGTCTAGCCTCACAGTTCCCCCAAAGGCCTCCTTTTCCTGTGAACAGAACATAAACACTGACCCTGGCATTGACTGTACCAGTATTCTTCATCAGAAGTATGTTTGTACGACGTTTTAGAGACCCAGACTTATCACTGACACTCACACCACACAGTAGGAATTGACTTCCATGGCAGTCTCCTTACGATGGTAGACCTTGATTGTCAACTTGATTTGGTTCTGGAATCCTGTAAGGACCACCAGGTGAGTCTGTAAGGATGTTCCCTGGAGGAATTAACTGAGAGAAGAGGACACCTTCCTAGAAATGTGTGTGTGTGTGTGTGTGTGTGTGTGTGTGTGTGTGTGTCTATGTGTGTATGTGTTTCATAGGGGGAAACAGGGCTGCTTTTACTTGCCTGCCTACACTCCTTATTGGTGAATGCATCTCATTGCTGTGTCAGTCCCTTCAGACTTTTAACAGCTCTCGAGGAATCTTCTAGGTCCCTTCTAGATTGGGACCCCTGTGATAACCAACCTTGAGGACTGAGAAGATGCTGAGATTCCAGCCTCTCCACTGTCTGGGCTTCTCCAAATGGCTGCACAGACAGCCTGTGATACATACCTGTCCTGCCTATGTCTGTCCCTCTGGAGAAACATGATTGCTATCCTTGTTAAAGACTTTGTTACTAGGTTGGCTTTAATCAGGATGCTTATATCAGAAACATGTTGAAACGTTGTTGGCTTAAAATCTTTAAGGCTGGGTTGGGGATTTAGCTCAGTGGTAGAGCTAGAGCTCTTGCCTAGCAAGTGCAAGGCCCTGGGTTCGGTCCCCAGCTCAGAAAAAAAAAAATCTTTAAGGCTAATTTGCTGCCTTGTTGTTAGTGTGGATTTTACAGTTTAGTCTTATCTGACTCTGGCACTATCTCAGTTGGAGCTACTGGGGTTTTTAAATGATGGTATATAGTTTTAAACTTATTTGAAGATATATGTGCAAGTTCAAGAATCCTAGTGAAGCTCTAGCCTCTACTTCGTTTTGCCTTTTCAGTTCAGAAAATGAGGTGGATGGTTGTGCTTCATTGGCTACAACTGACTGACTCCTCTACACTCTCTACAGTTGTGAACAAATAGCTTGTCATATCCATCAAAGAAGAACCCTGGGCACATACCTGTGTGTGTGTGTGTGTGTGTGTGTGTGTGTGTGTGTGTGTGTGTGTGTGTGTGTGTGTGTGTTGTGCTCGAGGAATGCATCTATGCCATGCTACTCTTAGCCATGTTGGCAGAGATGAGCATTTAATAAAGGTTTGTAATCATCCACACCCTGCTTCAGAAAAGTAAGCATTAAGTCAGTGCTTCAGAGTTAAGCATAGGGGTTTTTTTTCCCTTCAGAAGCAGAAAAATAAATAAATGACCATTCAACTATAGTGAAAATTTAGACTGAGGATAATTTGGTAAGCCAGTTAAAGAAAACCAAAATACTCTTTAGTAAGGGCTGCTAGAAGAAAAAATTCTCCATTTTGTGCAGCTGTCTGTAAGCTTCTTCTCCAAAGTTCCAGCCTTTGTGAGTCAACTCACGGGATGACCCTCTGGTGTGGGTGGTGGTGGTGCTGCTGTTGGTGCTGCTTGCTTTGTGTGGCTTCTGCTCTTGTGAGTAACCCCTCACCTATACTCCTGTGAGTAATCCCTTACTTATATTCCTGTGAGTAATCCCTCACCCACACTCCTGTGAGTAATCCCTTACTTATATTCCTGTGAGTAACCCCTCACCCACACTCCTGTGAGTAACCCCTCACTTATACTATTGTGAGTAAAAGCAACAAATTTGGTTGACCATACTGAACTTTGGTAATCTGGTCTGTCATCATTTCCTTATGTGAGGAGAGTAGACATTTATTCATGTCTCCCCAAGTCAAGCATCGTACAATAGGATGGAAAAACTTAGAGTCTCCTTTAAATAAGGAGAAGATGGAGGAAACTAAGTAAAGACAACCCAAGTTTAAGAGGGTTTTCCTGGAGAAGGAAGGAGGAGAGAAACCTTCAGCTTTTCTTCCTTCCTTCTGTTTTCTTCCCTTGTGTATAAATCCTTCCCATGTGAAGTTTGAAATTTTCTCCTTTTCTGATGAGTAATAAACTTTTATTCATAATACCAGAAATCCAGCTCTACTAGGTTTAATCTAAGAATGGTTTATTTTACCTTTTTTTAAAATAAGGTTTGAAGTAGCCACCCTGGGAAAACTTAGAAACTTTCCCACAGTGTCTATTATCCAGGAACACGTTTAACCTTTAATTTGGTAAAAAATGGACTTTGATGAGACATTCTATGATGAGGGTGTGAAGGGTTGTGCACACTGATGGTGGTGGTGGGTCATAACCTCTATGGACAGTGAACTGTGGTAAATGTTACATTGAAAAAAGCACATCCTCCAGGACCATACAAACTCAAGGCCAGACAGCTACTCCTTTTTAGCCACATACTTAAAAAAATAAAAATAAAAGCTAAAACACAGCCATTTTTCTCCACATTTAGTAAGTTGAAAGCATGTTTCTGTAAAGTTAAAGGAAGCCTTGTGGCCACTGTTAAATGTCTTCACTCTAAGATTTATTGCCATAATTGTGACAGAGCAAATGATTTTTTTTCTGGCAGCAAAAATAGTTTTAAAAAGAAACTAGGTATTTTTTTTCTTTTCCCAGCAAAGTGTAGATACCCCAAAATTACATGGTGTCACAGAGCATGCCATAGTTAGAAAAAAAAATGATGCCCCTGCCTTTTCGGTCTTATTAAGAAAATTACACACTTAACTCTTTGTGCCTTTGAAGGATGCCTCTGTCTGATGAACTTTGTTATTAGAACAGCATTCAGCTGGAAATTGTGTATTCAAACCAACTCATTTCAGAGTTAGCAAAGCAAGTTCTAAAATAAAGCAGAAATGTCATAGCAACAGATACGCAGCCTGCAACAGGGGCTGAGTACTCCGAGGCTTTAAAGGTTGTTTTGTTTGGTTTTTTTTGTTTGTTTGTTTTTTTTAGGTTTATTTATTTCGTTTTATGGGTATGAGTATTTTTCCTGTTTGTATAGAAGTGCCCCATGCATGCCTGGTGCCCTCATTGGTAAGAAAAGGGTTTTGGATCCCCTGGAGCTGGAGTTGTGAATATTTATGAGGCACCATGTAGGTACTGGGAATTGAACCTGGGGCCTCTGGAAGAACAGCAAACAAAATGGCAGAGCCATCTCCCCAGCTGCACATTCCGAAACTTTTCTTGGAGCTTGTGGCAGAGGGAAGATCAAGAACTGCAAAGGTTTCCACCAGATCCTAAGTGAGTGGGTTATGCATGTACCACCCTGGAGACCATGCCATGCCCCCATACTGCCTCTGCACACCTGAGAGGCCCCCACCAGCCATGCACGCAAGTGCCCCTCTTTTCCTTACATGCCTTTCTTGTCTACAGCTTATGTCACGGACTCCCAGTCTCTATGTGTTGGTAGATAGAAGCATAAATGATGTGTAGTTTCTGCCCTCCAAGGATTTGGAGGTTTGTAGAGAGAGGGCTGGAGGGAGGTTGACATAAAAACAGATCCAAGCGATGCCACATACTAAATGGGACAAAAGAAAAAGCAAATCCCTTGTGGTACATGTGGAAGCCGTGCAGTTTAGCCTGAAGTGTGGTTTGTATGTCCCCACAGTGATGAACTGTGAAGAATAAAGACACATTTGACCGGAGGAAGTATAGCTCAGTGGCAGTGTCTTCTGCCACGCATTGATCGCCAGCAGAAGGAAGGAAAAAGTGGAAAGAAGAAAGACAGGAGGGAGGAAGTAAGGTGGGGGAGGAAAGAGGGGGTGCTGACGGGAAAGCATACAGTATAGGAAAAAAGCTTTATTTGATCTGTAGAGGTTCTCTCTCTCTCTCTCTCTCTCTCTCTCTCTCTCTCTCTCTCTCTTTCTCTCCCTCTCTCTCTCTTCCTCTCTCTCTCTCTCTCTCTTCTCATGTTCTCTTAGGTATATGTGTTTAATGGGGCTTGGGTAACATCACCAAAATTCCAGGTACAGAACACAAGGAAAAACCAAAAAGGAGATGAGGAATCCAGGTAATGGTTGGGGGCAGAGGTCAGTTAGTCTCATAATGCTGTTACAGATATGCAGGGTGACAGGCAGGAAAAGGAGCAAGTCAGCAGGAAAAGGACCCTGAGAAGCAGGGTCCACACAGGAGATTCCCAGGGTGGACTGTGAGACATAAGTGGCGGGAACCATGGGACCCACTTACACCAGAAGGCTACACTGTACAGCTTCGAGACCTAGCTATAGGATGCGTGTTGTAGCATACATCAGAATAGGAATTGAGACTGTAGTAGTAACCAGGTTGTTGTCTCAAAATGTTGCTTGTGCAGAGCTGGAAGCTTGCACAAGCCGCGTCTGACAAGACCAGCTTGTGGAAACATCAGTAAACTTCGGGAAGGTAGTGTTTAAAGTCTGAGGGTGATGCCACCCTCTTTGGATCTACCCACAAAATCTGGATTTTTTCCAAGTAAAACACATAGAATAGACTATTAAAATTATTTATTAATGTCTTATAAAGTAAAAGTATAATTGTAACTGCAAAACCAGTAACTGTATGTAGGAAATTAAAGCAACCATGATGGGCAGACTGTTGGTCAGCCTTTCGGCACCGTGGCATAATACCTGGGCCAAAAAAGGAAGAAGGATGGTCCCAGCTTACGGTCAGAAGTCTCACCCCATGGTCACCTGCCCACTTTGCTTCTGGGCCTCTGTGTGGGCAGGCAGAACGTCATGGGGGCAGACATATGAGTAAAGTAGATAGCAGATAATGACATCACCTAGTAGATCCATCAATGGCTTAAGTCAGAGCTGCCAGAGTCAACCACCTTTCAGTGATTGGACAGCCAGCTGAGAGCCAAGCTTTCAGCATATGGCCCCTTTAGGGGACAGAGTATATCCACACTGTATAGACAGGATAAATTGCCTTCAAGTAATGTATTAACACCTTTTTCTTTCCATATTCATTACATTCACATTTGTTGTATGGCCTTGACCATCTTCCATTTCTAGAACTATCACAGGCTTCCCCAACGGAAACTGCAACCATTAAGAATAGTTCTCCATTTGTCTCTGCCACCCCAGTAGCCACCGTTCAACTTTTAGTCTCTATGAGTTTGACTATCCTGGTTCTCTCCTGTCAGTAGGATTTTTTTTTAAAAAATAGTTTTGATGTAAAGTTGCTAAACTGCCTTTTTTTCTGTATTCCACTGAGAAGCCCAACACATGTTCCTGACTAGACTTGACCTAAGGAGTTGAAACCTACAGGCTCAATTGTTTCTTGGTCTTAATGTTTGGTGTACAGAAAAGAAGCAGGTAGACAAATTTCAAACTTAGCAACTAAGTATAACTTAGTTTTTGGGTGGACTGGATCAGCTAGTGTGACCCTTTGTGCAGAAGCCTTTCTTGCTGGCTACGGGAAAGTCTAGCTTTCATTTTTGGTGTCTACAGAGTGTCCATTATTGTAAATAGTACTTACTTACCTTACTCTCTAGAAGTGAAGGGTCCATGAAAACTGATAGTACACGGAGAAATAATTTCACAGCTATTTCTTTTACAATATAAACTAAGTGGCTTCAAATCTTTACTGCCTCCAGCCAAACAGCATTGCTACAATTACGTTACATCCTGGCTCTGAACAGCAAAATGCCCAAAGACTAGGGGAATGGGGGTTTTTAATCTGCTGATTGTATGTGCTTTCAATCTTTTTTTTTTAATGCAAGAGTTGCTTACCTGCTTGTGTTATTAATTCAGTTCAGTTAAGCAGAAAGGAATTCTCTAGAATAGTTGTTGCCGTTAGTCTAATTAGTGTTTAGCCTCTGCATCATTGAGAGGAAAAGTCTTTTGATGTATTTCTTGTGGTTGAAAAATAATGCATGTAAATTATTTCAAGTACAGATATTTTAAAGTAGGAAATTTAAAAATTACTCATAAAACATTACCACCAAGGGATAAATGAATGCCAATTTTATAGCATTTTCTTATAGGTATATATTAAATATGCATATGGTATCCTTCTCTTTGTACAAAAACACATGACATTTTCCCAAGCCATCCATTGTTTTTAGAAGTAAAGAAAATAGCTGTAATAATGTTCCATAATATGTACTTAATTATTTTCCTGTTTCTCCTATTTTAGGGGGTTATTGATAGGGAAAGGCAGTTTGCCCTGATGGTTCAGAGCTAAATCCCAGTGTCTTCCCTGCCTTCCTCTTTATCATTATGATTCCTGGCAAGTCCATACCTTGTATAACACCCAACATGCTAAACCACAAAGCAGTATGGAGATCGCTTCAGAGACTCATCTGAGGATCCGCTGTGAGTGTGTATTCATCAGCTTTCTGTTGCTATGGTGATGTAATGGAGACAACGAAATACAAAGGAAGGCCTATCTGAGTTTACTGTCTCACAGGTTTTGATCCATGGTCACTTGGTCCTATTCCTTTGGGCCTGTGACAGCTCCTTATGTCACATCACACAAGCACATGGCAGAGGAGGCTGCTCACCTCAGGGTGACAGATAAAAAGGGGATGAGTCCAACATTTCCCCAAAAAGGGTATGTCCCCAACAGTCAAGCATCCACCCACCAGAGTTAAAGGATTCACCTTAACCCAATGCCACTACAGGGTGGGGACCAAGCCTTAACACCTGTGTGTTTGAGAGACATTTCCAAACCATATCAGTGTGTATAAATAAGCTTCCCAGCAGCCCTCCTCATTTGATAGAAATAAATGGCAGCCATGGATATGAACGCAAAAATTGCTTGTCTGGAAACCGTGAAAGCTGCTAGTTTGACATGCCAGATTTTGATACAGCATAACTTAGCATTAAGAAAAGAGTTTACCAACTCAATAGGAAGAAAGGATCATCCATTGTTTTAAGGCAAAGCACTCCACAGCACAGCCCTTGAAACATGATCTAGCTTCTTCTCAGAGTCTCTTGCACAGGTACACACAGCTGGCAGCTGTGCTGGGTTGAAAGATCCAAGATAGTTTTTCCTGTATTGTTTTCAGTGGGAAACCTTGAATCTCATTCTCCTGGCTCTGTCTCCAGGTGGACTCTTTCTCCTGCAGGTTCTCTATAAACGTCCTTCATTCTGATATGGAATTCTTCAGACCAACATAAAGTCAGACCTGTCACTATGTTTATTTACAAATAAAATTTGTTAGCTGCACATGGGGGTGCATGGCTATCACCTCCATACCTCAGGGGCAAAGGCAGGGGTTTGCTGAGAGCTTGAGACAGACCTGATACGTAATGAGGTTCAGGATAAGCTGAGACCCTGACTGAAGTAAATAAACAAGTCAAACATTGGATGCTTGGACACATCATGGAAAAGTTAAATGGATCTAGTAAGCATGTATACCTCATATGTTCTTCATGTGGCCTATAAGGGGCAATTTCTTCTTGACATCAGCACAGGAAAAGAACTGAACTTCTCCTGAGCAGTATTTCCTTTTTCCTGGTGGGTACTGTGACTGGTGTGCATGTTACAGCTGCCTACACACTGACAGATGAACACTTAAAATCTACTCTTAGTTTTCAGTAACAGTATCCATCATTATTGTCTATAGCGTCTTTCTTGCACATTGATCTGGGATAGTTCTACTTGTGTGGAATTTTGTATCTTTTAATTAGCTACAACTTGCTGCTCATTACCAGCCAGAAGCAAGTCAGGAAGAAGTCCAACTGAATAAAGCTGAGGAGATAGAATCCACTTCTCAGGCAAAACTTCATGACCATCTCCCACCCACCAAAGTATTTATGTTTAAAGTGTTAGATGTGCATATTTAAATTCAAATCACAACAAACCCTTTTTGTATTACAGCTGACTGAGGACCAAATGGAAAAGAAGCAGCTTGTTGACTGTTGCAGTCTTAATTGTCCCACCTGATACATGACTCTGTATCATAGCCCTGTCCTAGCTCCCCCATGGGTGTTTGGTTATCTTACTGTGTCTCACAACAGTGGGGTTTTGCTGTTGTTGTTAGTTTGATTTTTTTGCTATCTACCATTCACACAGTTATTCTTCTATTGCTATCGTTTATAGGGAAGGGAATAGGAAAGCTTTCAACTATTAGTTGTCTAAATATATAAAATTTGTCCCAAAGCCAATATCTTTTTACATTTTTATTCAACATTAATTTTCTAAATCAAAAATTTTTAATCTGGACATAGGTATTTACTTATAATTCTAGCACTTGGAAGGTTGAGGCAGGAAGGTCAGGAGTCAAGGCCAGCCTCAGCTACATTGAGTCCAAGACCCAGCCTGAACTCTAGAACACTCAAACAAAAACACTGATCTAAAAAAAATCTAAGTGGTTGTAACTTAATTAGGATTATAGATTCAAATTATTTTATATATCTCTTACATATTTACTTATTTTATCTTATGTGTATGGGTGTTTTGCCTATTTGTATGCCTGTGAATTACACACATGCTTGGTACTCATGGAGCCCAGAAGATGGCATTGGCTTCCCTGGAGCTGAAGTGACAAACTTCACTGTGAGCTACCATGTGGATGCTTGCATTCGAACCTTGATTCTCCACAAGGGCAAGGAATAAGTGCTCTTAACAGATGATCCATCTCTCCAGCCCCTTTACGAATCTTTAAAAAACAAAAACAAAACTCTTGAATCTACTCTTTTAGCAATAATTATAAGAGCAATGATTCTCAAAGTTTTACATCCGTAATTCGTTGTGCATCACGGGTTCTGTTACAGCGTTCTTACTTTCCCTCTTCCTTTCTCTTGGCTATAGGTGTCATCCATCCTCAAGGAAGGAGAAACCACTCAGGAAGAACACATAGGGACTCGGCTTTTCAGCTTCTGCCTGGGTGGCTGTCTTCTTACAGTCGCCCATCATCCAGATTCATTTGTTTATCTACGTACGAATGTATATGCACGTGGCTCATGCATATGTCCATGTGTGTGCATTCGTGTGTGAAGCTGGAACCTGCTGGATTTGGGTTCAGCTGGCTGGCAGCTGGGGTTACAGGTTTATGTATCCAAACTCACAGCAACACGTACATAGCAAACACTTTTACCAGCTAAGCCTTTCCTCCCTTACTCCACTGGGACTTCACACAGCATTCTCCTTTCTAGGCTTTTGAATGCTTTGAGTTTATACAGCAGTCATACCCTTGTTTGTCTCTCAGTAAAGAATGACAAAGAGAAACCAGAGTTTTCGACTGCTGCACTTTTTGCGCAGTCATTAGACAATTTCTCCCTTTTTCATGCCTTTAGGTTTAAAATTCAGCTTATTTTGAATTATGTTGCTTATGTTAATAATTTTGCCTAGACCTATAAAGCTTTAGGGAGGGTTTCTTCTTCTGTTCTATCTGTGGCTACTGTTTTACTCATTGCTCTGGTCTCTGCATTTGGGAGTTATTATTATTTTAGTCTGATCTCATGGGTAACATCATATTTTTATTCAGCAGTCACAAATCTCTCCCGTCATCTTTCAAACACAGATGGGAGGTTTTATTATTCTCCCTCATTCAGTTATTTCATCAGGTTGTTTGAACATTAAAGTTATTATCACTTGCAATCCAAATAATTACCCAAAGTTTGTGTATTTGTGTTCATTTACATTTATTGTACATTTGCTTTCTAAACTCTTGAGCACATTTTTCTAGAGACATTCGAAAGAGAGGCTCTTCTTTTGTGTTTTATATTTAAACATTGGAATTTTGGCTTTTTTTTCTGTCTTGACTTTTTTATTTAAACTTTTATTGATTCTTTGTGAATTGCACATCATGCACCCCAGTTCCACTCATCTAGCTCCCTGTCCCCTCACATCTTCCCTCCACCCTTGCATCCTCCCCCACCAAAAGAAAGTAAAAATCACACAAACGAAACAAAACACAGTAAACTCTGGTTGTGGAAACTGTGGTGTCACAGTTTTGTCTCACAGTGTACACCTCTGTCCAGACGTCTTCACTTTGCAAATGTTCGTTTGGTCTGGTTTGAGGTGACTGGCTTCTCTCACGCCATCAATATTGGACCCTCACTAGGATTCCTTCTGGTTATCCTGTTGTTGTCCTGTGTCATGGAGATCCTGCAGTGCTGGATCAGAAGGACCAGCCCTTTCGTGCCTCCAACAGTTCGTATAGATGGTATAGGTTTTATGGTTGGCCAACTCAGATCCCTGGATCTGGGCCTGGGTGGTAGCTAAGCTGGTTAGCTCACTGACTCTCCTTGACCCGCACTACCGGGTGAGTTCTCCAACACTGCTCTAACTAAGCCACCCAATGCCGCCATCAGCACAGGGCAGGGTTAGCTCTCCTGCACTTATACCCATGGGCTGGCTCACTCCTTCAGAGGCAGTTCTACTCTGCTGCCCAGACGAGGCACAGAGCCCTACTCTCCCAAGTGCTACAGCCAGTGAGGGGTAGGGATTAGTTCTCCTTTCTCATGACCTCAGGTCTGCTTTTCAGACTGCTGAAGGTGGCAAGGGATGCTGAGGGGGATTCGCCCCCACAACCACTGCACCTCGGAGCAGAAAGTCTACACTTTTTATTTGTAACAATTACACTTTTGTCTTTCTCTTATCTTTTAACTCCAGAATCCTCCTTCTATGTAGGTTGATGTCATTATCCCGGTGAAGGCAGACAGGATAAAATGAGGCCTATCATTGGATGAGAATCAAGATGGAGATGGGGAACTGCCCGGGTGAGAAAGTACTTGGGGGCACTATGGAGCTGCTGAGATAAATCAGCACCAGTTCCAAAGGCCCGCTGGAGCCGGAACTAGCGAGAGCGCAACCGCCAGGGTACGTGCATGGGGGAACAGTTCTACCATTTTTTATTTTCACCACACTTCTACGCTTAGAGTTGGACAGTGTTATGAAAGGTATCTTGATGAAAAGGTCAGGCCAGGAGTCCTGACCATTCCTTTTCATATTGTACAGCAAAACCCAACACCAAACAAACATAAGGAACGATCTCTCTCTCTCTCTCTCTCTCTCTCTCTCTCTCTCTCTCTCTCTCTCTCTCTCTCTTGGTATTAGAATTTGTCTGCTGTGCTGTGTGATTAGACAAACTTCAGTTGGTTTATGAAATGGATCATCTATCTTCTCCTTGTTCTCTAGGGAAATGAACTCCTATGACTTGGAGTTGAGAGTGTGGACACTCCTTCACTCACACCAGATAGTTTTCAAACTATTATGTTCTTTATAGCCAACATCAAGGAAAATTTACATTTTTTCTTGCACAGTTTTCTTATTTCAGCATATTTATATGTCTGTATTTATCTCAGGTTGATTTTTTTCCCCTGTTTTCCTTGTGTTCAGGAGAAGCTCAATTCTTCATTTGCAATCATCAGGCAGAAATTGTTCTTGATGTACCTCATACTTGGGACTCCCAGTGTCCCAGAAGTGTCTGACTTATGGCCAAGGGTATGGGCACATAACCAAATCAAAAGCAATTCTGGAGGCAGTTGGAGTATAAAGAGTTCCAAGCACATCAGCGATACTCTTCCAGAGGACCTCCATGAACTGTACATACTGAGTTCAGCTTTTGAGATATAGAAATCATGTGATTTATTCTCAGTGGCTAAAATTGTGAGCATCTGTTCTATATTTCTAGTCACCATTAGAACTGCACCATAACAGAATGTCAAACCAGGAGTAGGGTTGGTACTTCCTTGTGAAAATATGAGAGCCTAGCAAAGTCCAGGTGAGTGAAATAAAAGGCATGTATTATGGACTCTGCCTGTGTGCAGAGGCTTGCCTAAGAAGCAGAGCACTGCTCATGAGTAGAAGGGAGCTTCTGGGAACACAAGCCAGGCCTGGGCATCTAACTTAGTGGCTTCATGCAAGAGTATTTCCTAGCACACATGAGGGTGTGATCATCTTCACTACTGGAAATGTTACCTTTACTGCAATACACAGATGAGGACTGAAGCCCTCAAGTTTCTGTTTCTAGACCCTGGGTGGAAAAAAACTTCAGGAAGAAAATCTTTAAGGCAGATTGTAGTAATGCTATACAGTAGTCATGGCATCATCTCAACAAAGCTTTCAAAATGCTTTGCTTTGAGCAGTGCTGTTGTTTACCATGTTGTGCCAAATCAAGTCAAAGCAAAGTCACAGCAGTAACAACAACAGAACCACCCATTGCTCGAGGATATTCAAAACAAATGGATGCCTTGATTATTCAATACCAATGTCAAAACTTGAGAAATATCCTATTAACCATGGTGATATCAAGTACCCCAATGGCTGAGACACACACAGGGATGACCAAGCCTTCTTCTGGACCAAGTACAGATATTAGGAATGATCAACTTTTAGCTAAATCCAGTGTTTGCAGAAAGTAGCTACCAGAGCTTTCTCTTCCCTGGCGTTTATAGCCTGAGACTCCCCCTTATAGACACCTTCTACCCAGGTTAGCCAAGCCAGTTTCCTCATTCATCTATATACAATGAACCAAACTTCTCCATTCAGATGTATTAATAAATAATTAAATAAGCACATAGATACATAGACACATAGATACATAGATACATAGACACATAGATAGACACATAGATAGATAGATAGATAGATAGATAGATAGATAGATAGATAGATGATGGATGAAAGGAAGGAAAGAAAGACAGACAGACAGACAGACAGATAGATGATGGGTGGGTAGAAGGAAAGATAAAAAGATAGATAGATAGATAGATAGATAGATAGATAGATAGATAGATGATGGATAGAAGGAAGGAAAGACAGACAGACAGACAGGCAGACAGATAGATGATGGGTGGGTAGAAGGAAAGATAGATAGATAGATAGATAGATAGATAGATAGATAGATAATGGATAGAAGGAAGGAAAGACAGACAGACAGATAGATAGATGATGGATGGGTAGAAGGAAAGAAAAAAATAGATAGATAGATAGATAGATAGATAGATAGATAGATAGATAGGGAGATAGATAGATAGATAGAGAGAGAGAGAGAGAGAGAGAGAGAGAGAGAGAGAGAGAGAGAGAGAGATAAAAGTTTCCCTGGACTGTTGCTGTTGCTGGAGGGGCTGCTGGAGGCTACAGCTCCCGTATCCACAGTCACTTAGTGTAGAGGGTATATTTCAACATCAGGAGCCTCACTGCTCATATGTGACAAGACAGTGCACATTATCCACAAGACACAAAAGGGAAAATACCTTCTCACCTTGGTAGGGTCAAAAGGTTCATGCAGCTGCGGACGTCCGTTTATATTGTTTTGCCAAGAAACAACCCTGAGAAGGTTCCAAAGAGTAGAATTTTAAGAAGAAGGATGAGATAGGAACTTAGCAAGAAACCAGCCTAGGGGGCACACGGACTTTAACCCTGGAAACCTGTTTCTAAAGGGAACTCTTCACATGTGTAACCAGAAGAGATGAGAGTAATTTTTAAAAAAATATTTTAAACTCTTAATTGTATTTACATGTATGGGTGTTTGCCTGGATGTGTATCAATGTACTACATGGTCTGCCTGATGCCTACAGAGCCCAGAAGAAGGCATCAGATACTCTGTGGGACTGGCATTAAAGATGGTTGTAAGTTACCATGTGAGTACTGGAAATTGATCCCCAGTCTGTTGAAAGAGCAGCTAGTCTCTTAACTGCTGAGCCATCGCTCTAATCCAAATGAAAGTGATTTTTACAAACCAGAATCTGTCAAAATGTAGGAACAAGAAGGAGTACTTCAGCAAGTCACAGCCTCCAAGCATCCAGCTCCTGGTCCTGATGCTGCCTGAACATCCCTCACAGACACATCATCTTCTTCCCATTATTTCTCTAGTCTTCAAGCAGATACAAATCTGACCATCTGTACGGTGGAGAATTATTTTGCAAACTAGCTTCACTCGATGTTGCAGGCACAAGCAGCAAAGTGCTAACAACCATGAAGGCTTGAGTGATGTCAGTCTTCAGTCTGACCAGACAGGAAGCCTACAGAAAGGCCATTTCCTCCCACCGGGGGTTATCTAATTAAACAAGTGTCAAGGGAATTTAATGGATCATGTGTTGATAAAATCTGCTAACTGGGTGATCCTTTTCTTGATTTCTCTGGTCCTAAGGGAATGTTTATGAACTTGGGTGAAAATATTAGGGCACAGGGCTGGAGAAAAGACAGTCTTTAAGAACATAGTGTTATTTAGAAGTTGAGATTTTAAATCAATGTAGACTTCAGTTCCGGAGCAAGGTTTCCCTCACAAAGTTCATGTCCATATTCATAGAGTGGTTGAGTTTTAGCTTCCTGGAGTGATAAGGGACTGTCAGTGAGCTCTAGAAGTGACATTTTATAAGTATGGATAAAGGGATTAGCTCCTATAAGGGGATGAGAACAAAGGCTCACACACCAAAGCACCTGACTGATCTCAAAGCTTTCTCCATATACAGATCTTAACTGTTGACTCTATAGTACTTCTTCATTAGATGTTAGTAATCTCTATAAAATAGTTTAAAATAGGAAGGCCAAATAAATACCAACTAACTGTGAATCAGGCTGTCGGGTTCACATCCTGTATCCACCAACCACACATTGTGTATTTGGCATTGGACAAGCTGCTTAATCTCTCTAAATATCAGTGTTTACAGCAGTAATCAGGGGATCTGAACTGACTCAGAGATGACTATCAGGACAGTGCTTGCCATGTAGTAGCCACTCAACAAAAGCTAACTGTCATCTCGGGACACGACACAGTGAACTTTGGAAATGTAATGCTTGCTTAGGGGTGCTGTCTTAGATTAGGTTTCATTGCTGTGAAGACGCACCATGACCAAGACAACGATTATAAAGAAAAACAGTTAATTGGGTCTGGCTTACAGTCTCAGAGGTTCCCTCCATTACTATCGTGGAAATCATGGCCGCCTGCAGGCAGACGTGGTAATGGAATTGGCCAGAATTCTACATCGTAATCTACCAAGAGGAACTTGAGACCTCAAAGCCCATCCCGACAGCGACACACTTTCTCCCACAAGACCACACCCCAAATAGTGCCACTTCCCCTGGGCCAAGCCTATTCAAACCACCACGGGTGCTTCAGACGAGTGAACTAAGTAAGACCAAGTTGATGAAGGGTTTAATTATGCGATTCCCTTGCTGTCTTTGCTTCCATTTTCTGTCCAGTGATTGTGGCAATCATTCTCAAAACAGTTGTGTAGAATGTGTGGAATGATTCTACTACATAAAGGATGGGGGTAGAGTGAGAAGATGGTGGACCTTTTTTTGTGGAGATGAATGCATTAGACAAGTGACCCCCAACATCACTATAGAGTGCTTAATGGGGGAATTAGATAAGTGGGCACTGAAATCCATTTTCCTGTTATGTGAGGCCTCTATGACCATGTTTTCCTTGGATGTAATTAGTATGACCTATCAAGGGTTGGTGCCAATCTTCTGGGCACCTTTCCAGATGGGGCTGTGTGTACATGCAGCTAGCCCTCCGAGCATGCGGACATGTATGCACAGGCATGAAGAGTTTCCTTCTGATATGAGTCCCTATAGGTTTACAATAAATTGTGACCTTGATCCCGCATAACATTGCTGGCAGAAGAACACAGATACTAGGTAAATCTTTGAGGCACTAACGGCGGTCCCTGGATCCCGACATTGATTTGCTGGTCTTCTGCCATCTTCTATAAAGTAAAGATCCTGTTCTATGGCATTTCTTATAGAGAAATCTTCAAAGAAGGGGTTGGTTAAAAATGAGCATTTTTAGTAAAACAAAACAAAACAAAACACACACACACACATACACACACACACACACACACACACACACACACACACACACAAATCCTTGCTATTCCTCTGTCACTGCCCAAGACAGGAAGATGCAGAGTCAATTTAGTGGCTTCAATTGTACCTGACTTTGGAAGGAATAATGCACTCAGGTCTCTTTGGATGCATATTGCATAGGGAGCTGGCACTATGGCTGTGATTTTGCAGATTTGCAACCTGATCAGACTTCCAAACACAGGCTACTCAGCCTTCAAACAGGCAGAGGCAAGGCCTTGCATCCTAGTGGCCTTTACGGACTTTCCAGTTCATTTTTGTAATGTATGTGGGAGGTTTCCATTTCCCTAATTTTCTTGTCATTCTTGATGCCCAGAACAGGTATGAAAGAGTCCAGTTAAACGGCAAGCAAGCCTGGCTGCTGCCTTCACTGTGGAGGGAGATTCCAGCATATACAAACAGCCTCTCATCCCCCATGTCATTAGCAGACACAGTGGCAGCTGCAATGACATGGGAGAGAAAATGGCAGCTAGAAGCCTGACTTCCAGAAGTCAGTTTCCTTGAAATCACAAGGTAGTAGGGAAGAATTCCAGTCCCCTACAGTTGTGTGCAGAGTGGGCTTTCTATGATCCCACCAATGGAACTCAGGAAAAGCACCACAAGTGTTCAATTAATACCAACATTAAATTGAAAAGTTTGTATTTCTAGCTCACTTATAAATCTTCTCACTAAGTATTTGCTTAGCATCTGGTATGGGCCAGGCACTGTCTAAGTGGTCCAGTGATAACAAAAACTAAACATATCAAAACAAAAGAAAGAAAAAAATCAGCTGGGTGTGGAGGCATAGCCTTATATACTTGAGGCAGGAGGGTTGCAAGTTCAAGGCCTACCTGAGCTGTAGACGGAGTTCAAGATCAGCCTGAGCCACTTAGTGAGACAAGGTTCTGAAATAAATACAAAAACAAGAATGAAAGTAGTGTGGATGCTTCTCAATGGTTGGGTGCTTACTTAGCATGTGTCCCATATTTAATCCCCAAAACCACCTAAATCACAAATCCTATAGACTGTAATAGGCAAAGATGAATTAATCGCACTGATCATGTAAGATTCTCCTATTGGTCAGTGCTGAGAAGGAGAATGTTACAATAGTGTAGGCTAAAGTATAGGCGTTTGACTGTGAAAAGCAACAGAAGGTTACTCAAGGAAACAGAGACCCCAGCAGAAATGTAAAGTGCAAGGGCAAAGAGGAGAATTGTAGGCAGAGGGAGACACACCTTGAGATCCTCTATGACTTCCTTAAACCCTGTGTATACTGTGTGTCTGTGTGTGTTGGATTTATATACACAAATACATACTTTGCCTGCAATTCCAGGAAAGTCAATACAATATCTGAGATGGTGGGAAGTGACAGGTGGGTGGATCTCATAGGCAACGTGGATACACAGGACAAGGAGTGTGTCAAAGTAGAAAGAAGCTTGATTCAAAATGTGTGCATTCTTAACTTCCGGAATCTTCCGTGGGATACTTTAGAATGCAGCTGGCTGTGTGTAAGTGAATGCATGCAAAGAAAGCCTCAGCTAAAGAGAACTATTGTACATGCCCATGCTATGTGAGAATGTCACATCTGAGGGGCTGAAGGCAATATGAAGCAGAATGGGAAGCTTGGGGGGTGTAGTTGGCAGAGCAGGTCTGAATCCTTCTGCCCTCATAAGTTGTTTTAACAATATTGTTTGCTCTGAGATTAACAAGAAGTCTTGAAATAGTTTTGGTTTTTAAAAATTGATGGTGCCATAAACCTCCAAGATATTTTTCACATTCATATCCCATACAGCACAATTTCTAGGAATCAGAGCTAGATCCTGAGTGTCCCCTCCAGGTGCTGCAGCTATGTTACTGTGTACTCAGGGCATTCTCCAGTGTGACTCAGTGGGCATTTGGAAACCTTGGGGTCCTCGTTTATATCCTGTCAGATCTCTGATCACAGACAGGCTGATTTCCTCTAATTAGAGGTTCAAAGGACGTACTCAAAACAGAAAGTGTGTGAGGGTGGGCAGAATGGGTTAAGCACCAGGTAGAAAAGTGATTTCTCTCCACATTTGGTGCTGATAAAGCTAACTTCTTTCCTAGGAATGTATGTGTATGTGAGTGCTATCCTGACTGCGTGTGTGTGTGTGTGTGTGTGTGTGTGTGTGTGTGTGTGTGTGTGTAACAAAAAGTTACAAGGCAAGAAAACGATGGTGGTCCTACAACCAGTTGCCTTATTTCTTTTGTACCATGTCAGGCAAACATCAGATCTAGAAAAACAGAAATTCATACCTTACACAGGCAGGAACCTATTGATTTTTCTTTCTTTTAAAAAGGAAACAAGTCATACTCATTGTACAAAACATAGGAACTCTGTACAATCCACCAAAAGCTTCTAATTCTGCCAATAGCTATTTTTTCCTCTTCCTGGGAAGTTTAAAATTTTAATACACCATTATTAGTAAGTGGTTGATATGCTCATTTTTCATAGGGAATCCAGTCCCCATTGACAGTGGAAGTTGAACCAGAGGCAACCGGAGATAGAGGCTGCAGCTCTCAATATGAGGGAATGAGCGCTTTCCTAGGCCTCAGCCCACAGCAGTCTTGGCTTCCAACTTTCAATGGCATTGTTTTCTTTCAAGCCGTCAGTGATTTTAGTGGCAATGAGGATAGATAAAAAGGACCTCACAAGAGAAGATGAGTCTATGGTCCTGGGACAGTTGAAAATCAAGAACTCTCCAGACAGAAAATGGATGGTTGTTTCTTATCTGCACCTCTGGGGGCTTACAACAGCACAAATGGGTTTTCTTGGAGTTCAGGATGTCCCAGGTCCCAGGTACCAGGTCTCAAGTCCCGGGTCCAGGCTTCTGCAGGACAAAGGAGTGAATCCTCCTCTTGCTCCTGGTAGGTTACCAGTAGATATTCATTTACAGTGGTAACCCAATGTCTGCCTCTATTCTTACATGACATTCACTCTGTCTGAATCCTCTATATTAGAATTTCCCTTCCCTTTCTCTGATCAAGACACCAGTCATTGGTTTTATATTTGATCTAATACACTGTACTGCCATTTCACTGTGAAGACCTAATTTGTAAATACAACACAGACACAACTATTAATTCTGTATTCTATATTCTGTATTCTGTATTCTATATTCTATGGTGTGTGTGTGTGTGTGTGTGTGTGTGTGTGTGTGGTGTGTGCACGCGCACACACACACAAAGGTTATCCCCATTGTACTGATGTATTGTGGAAATACTCTTTATTTCAATAACATAGCCTCACAAAAGGACATCTCCATTCAAATGACCTCTTCTCTGGCTAATTCCAAAGTAGTCATAAAGGCTTAAGAACTTAAACAGTCATTTTACATTATACTTTGATTTTATGTGTGCGTATGATATTAATGTGTGCATGTTTATGTGAGTGTGGACAACGTGGGGGATTTGACGACACCCTTGACTTAGTGCTCAGTCTCTGTTGGGCGATCTGGACCAATAGGAGTGCTAGAACTGCACGTGCAGATCACAATACACAGCTTCACACAGGTTCTGGGGATCCCACCTCAGGTGCTCATGCCTACAATGGCAACTACTTTTTAATCTTCTGTGACATCTCCCCAGCCCCTACCAAGTCAATTTATTCATGAAGAGGTCTTTCCCACTCACTGCTAACAAGTAGAGAGGACGAGTAGCTGGCATGTGCACCTCTGGCCCAGGACATACAACAGAATAACACCACCATCCCGCTCTACTATCACAAACTGTCTCCGGATGAACCCGCATCAAAGGGTACTGGAGGCATAACTTTAGAATACATATTCTGCTGTCTGGTTGGTCCTGGGGCCACTTATGTCCCTTCTCCTTATAAACAGTGACATGTCAAAGAGAATGACTGCAATAAAATTCTTTAAACAGAGACTCTGTGGGTTCCTTTTTTTTCCCCAGCAGGGAACAGGAAAATGGCATCCTGTTGCCAGCAGCTGAGGTTTCATGGTTGTCTCTTCCCCATAAACCATTAATCGTTTTTTGTTAGATCACATAATTTATAGTGTCCGTTTTGAATGTATAATGTAATAGTGTATACTGGAGGGTAGTTAGTCTCTCTTCCAATAGGTTATGGAAAATGAAATAAATACCCAGATTAAATTACCATACGAGAGAGAGAAAAATGAAATAATTTGCTGACTTGCAAAAATACGTAATAGACGTTGTAGAAATAATCTAAATTTTAAAACATCATTCATTCTTCTGCTCATTGCGGATGACCTCATTGTTAAAAGCAATTCATGAGAAAATTTTTGTAGCAGTGTTGAACAAAACAATTATTTCTACGTAAAAAAATCTGATAGATAATCTATATAAATACAGGTAAATTCATTTGGGAACTTAAAATGTAGCATTTAAACATGACCTATTTACTTAAGTGTCTCTAATTTGTGAATGAAGGGCTCATAAAGTCCTTAAAATACATCATCAGTAGGAAACAATTGTTTATTTTTTTTTGCTCTATCCATCATACTTGGTGCTTTTTTATCTTAAAACTTACTAGAGATTTATTTCTAAAAATCCATTTGCATCTTTGTGGATGAGTTTTCTGTATTTATAAAAAATACAGTTCATATTTGTTTCCTGTTAAGAGCCTGTACTAAAATGAGTGCATTTTTTTTCACACCACCATCTGTTCCTTGCTGGTATGGATTTATAAATCAATCACATTATTCTTGCTATTATTATTATCATATTTTTCATGGGTCCAAACCCCTTATTATTAAGCTTTTATCTTCCTGAGAAACTATCAAACTTCATCTGTGGGACCGAATCCAAGACCCTGTGGGAATCCCAAATAGAATTTTAATTTTCTCTGGGCATTGGGCACCATTTGTTGTTTATGCCTCTGAAATGGTATCATTTTCGTTGTGATAATAGGATTGTGTTCGTCGGGATGTGTGGCCTGCTGTGGTGCGTGCTCACGTGTGTCCTTCTGCAAAGCGAGGACCACTGGATTGAAGGATGGGTGTGGAGTGAGAGCATGCTTTAGACATAACTGCGCTGTGTGTCAAACCAGAAGGGTTAGGGTTAGAAGTAAGGGGTGAGGGTAATGTGTATAAATGAACTATTTCATGGAGTTTCTTTCTTTTTGAAACAGTTACCTATACGCAACTACTTAAACTGTGCAATTTTCCCATTGTATCAACATTTCTATTTAGCTGCAATGATTTCAAGGATAACGTTGTCCGGATCATCAGTTTGACGTGACGTGCTAAGAGCTGTCCACGACTAAGTATTTGGAAGTTCGAGAGTATCCTGCTCTAAAGTACTCTGGATCACAGCAGATAATTAAGATTCTTGAAGATGGAGCTCCAGGGGGGAAAAAAAATTAAATGTTGAATCCATCTAACTTTTTAATTTTCCTCCTAAGTAGCAGGTTGATTTACAAAGGCTTAGTGGTGATTTGCTGGTGTTTCTCTCTGTGCTTATAAAATTCACTCCAGCTCTAAATTTAGAAATCATTTGCTAATGTGATTAAAATGTTTCTTAGTCCCCACCACCACGACCCACCGCCACCGGGTCTTATTCAGGTTGTGAACAGAATAAAGGACTCGGGAAGTCCAGCCAGAGAACGTTATGGAGCCTTGATAAGCTTCGTAATGCTAATGCTGTTTTGATAGAGAAAACCACAGCTCAAAGCAGAGAGCACTCTGGTACAGGTGTGTGGTAAGCACACGTAATTAAACCAAAGACACATAATGGTTTGTTGTCGGATACGCATTCACGGCCGCTGACTCTGCTCCTAATGTGCGCTTCACGAGTTAGGTAATTTTCTTCTGTCTCCACTTCTCGAACAGAATATTCCTTATGGGCCCATAGACGAAATGATCCCGTGCCTTTTACACGGCAGATTCCCACTGCTGCCTGTAATTTAGCGTCTCTGCCATCTCAGCATTACCTAAAGATGATTAAAAAGAGCATGTAAATTCACAAACAAGTCATTTTATTCTTCGACTTAAATAATTTAAAAATGCCCCCCAAAAGGGAAGTTATGAAAATGCGAGCCTTTCTCCATGGTTCTCGTCCTGGGGAAATATATCAACCTTCCGTTTAATCACTGTTATGCATAAAATATGGCTTATGGCTCCGCTCTATATATCAAATAAACTTCTTTGTGTATTGCGGATCCGGATCTTTTCCAGCGTCGTAAGGCAAACGTGAAAGGCTAAAGCTGCTCTTTAAAAATCCGTGCAGAAATAAGCAGTGATGTCTCCAGCCATTTTAAATTCTCTATTTCCATTGGGAAGCATTTCTATGATTCAGCACACACACACACACACACACACACACACACACACACACACACACACACACGTTGCCTTTTAAGGATGAGGCGTAAGTATAAACAGTATATAGAATTCTTTATTTTGACCTCCTAGCTCTCTTCCTGGCAGTGGGACTCTATAGCATTGGGTTAACATAGGAATATATGTTTTTAAGCGTGTTAAGCAGAGATGGTCTGTCTTCTCAGGGATGTCAGCAGAATTTGTCTGCCGAGGTTCATAACACAGGAGAAAATAGATAATGTACATTTGTTTTGTGTTTTCTAGGTAGGGTGATATCTTATACATGTATTGAGCGATCGTACTTGGTAAAGATGGTCATGATAACGCCCAGGCTCCCATAAATTTATTTTCCCATAAATTACTGTGCAGGGGCCATTAATCACTGGATTCAGTGCTGGGCATCACCTGCTTAATTCAGCGGGTTCTTATTTATGCATCATTTTGAGGGATGCCATCGGAACAGAAATGAGAAGTTCGACTTTCCACATCGGCTGCACAGCTCACCTGGCTACACCTCAGGCAGGAACTAAACAATCAACTTCATCTACCTGGGTAACCTTTAAAGCTGTGCTTGCCTCTAATACTAGGCAAAGAATTTGTTTTAGTTGTGTCTCTTTTGTGAACTTAAAGAAATGGAACTCATTGCCCTGTGTCTTCCTAGTTGTGCTGACATATTTTGTCTCTTATGAGCCAACTCTCTTCAGTTTTTCTTTTTTATGACCTTGAGTATGACTGTAGCTGGGGGCTGGGGGTGCAGGATGTCTTAGTCCACTGTTGTTTTGTTAATAATAGCTGCGGGATGTGTATTTTAAAAAGAGAAGTCATCTTAACTGAGTTAGCTCAGTCAGGTGCCTTCCCCCAGCCCATGAGGACCTACCTCTGTTGTCCTCAACCACTCCTCCATTCTCCTTCCCAAAGCTGGAGGTACAAATTCACTCCTTACTTTCCTTTCTCTCAGAGACCTTCTACTGGTCCAGCCCCATTTTCTCTCCCTGCATTCTGCGCCATCTTCTCTCCCCTCATCCAGCGCCATCCTCTTTCCCTGTATCCAGCCCTGTCCTCAATCTCTGCATTTCCTGTTGCCTTCTTCTTTCTGAGGGATGTCGCCCATAAGTCATGCTCTCCTCTCTTCCCACTTAGAAAGATCCACCCATTCCTTTCGCTGCTGCATCTGCTCAGACTACAGAAGAGGCTCGCCTCTAGTGTCCTCTGCTGTGGTAAAAAGAAGGTCTGGATGGACCCTCATGAAACCAACGAAATCGCCAATGCCAACTCCCGTCAGCAGATCAGGAAGCTGATCAAAGATGGCTTGATCATCCGGAAGCATGTGCCTGTCCATTCCCGATGCCGGAAGAACACCTTGGCCCGACGGAAGGGCAGGCATATGGGCATAGAGAAGTGGAAGGGTACTGCCAACGCTCGGATGCCCGAGAAGGTGACCTGGATCCTGCGCCGGCTTCTCAGGAGATACCGGGAATCTAAGAAGATTGACTGCCATATGTATCACAGCCTGTACCTGAAGGTCAAAGGGAATGTGTTCAAAAACAAGCGGATTCTCATGGAGCACATCCACAAACTGAAGGCAGACAAGACCCGCAAGAAGCTACTGGCTGACCAGGCTGAGGCTCGCAGGTCTAAGACCAAGGAAGCACGAAAGCGCCGGGAGGAGCGCCTCCAAGCCAAGAAGGAGGAGATCATCAAGACTCTGTCCAAGGAGGAAGAGACCAAGAAATGAAGCTTCCCTCGTGTCTGTACATAGTGGCCAGGCTGTGGCTTCACGTGGATCAGTCATTAAAATAAAACAAGCCTTTGTCGAAAGAAAGAAGAAAGAAAGAAAGAAAGAAAGAAAGAAAGAAAGAAAGAAAGAAAGAAAGAAAGGAAGGAAGGAAGGAAGGAAGGAAGGAAGAAAGAAAGAAAGAAAGAAAGAAAGAAAGAAAGAAGGAAAGAAGCACGCAGACTCCACGTCATTCTTCTCTTTTTCTCTTCCAGCGTTTTTCCCACTGAGAGCTCCTCCCATTTCATGTGTCAGTCATTTGCTGACTGAAGGGTCTAACTTCCGCCTCTCCCATACTGAACTTTTCTTGCTTAAGTCCCTGTCTCTAACTCTCCGAGGCCATGTTCAGTCCTCTTTTCTTGTGATATCTTGTAAACGCCCTAAATAGCAGTCAAAAGGTTTTCTTCCTTCTCCGTAGCCATAAGCTCACAGTCTCCAGTCTTCACTTCGCATCTCTGATGGTTCCTGGTAGCTTCCTTTTTATTGTCATTTGCTCGTTTTAAAGAGGGTCTCGACAGGTAGCTTGGCTGCCCTAGAATTCCTCTATATGTAAACCAGACGACCTTGGATGCACAGAGACCTGCCTGCCTCTGCTTGCCACAGGGCAGCACTTGAAGTGTGCCAAGAGCTGAGGAGTTAAATTCGGGAGTGGATGGTGCTGTGGGTGATGGATGGTCTTCTACCAACTCCAGTGTACAGTGACCTCTCCTAGGTAGCAGAACTGTTCACTCTCAGCCTTGTCGGCAGGGTAGAAAGAATGTGTGTGTATATTATGTTTTGTAGGTAGTAAAGGTAGCCATTGATGTCTTAGTCAGAGTTCTATTGCTGAGAGAGACACCACGAACACAGCGATTCTTATAAAGGAAAGCATTTCATTGGGGCTGGCTTACAGTTCAGAGGAGTACATTATCAGCAGGACTGGAAGCACGGCTTCCCACGGGAAGTTCTACAACTGGTTTGCCAGGAAGCAGGAAGTGGGAACGAGATAGTGGGCCTGGCTTGAGCATTTGGAAACCCAAAGCTGCCCCACTTCCCAGTGACACTTTCTCCTACAAGGTCACGCCCACTTCAACAAGAGCATACTTCCTAATCCCTGTCAAATAGTGCCACTCCCTAACAACCGCATGTTGAAATATGTGCGCCTATTCCTACTCAAGCCAGCACAATTGAGAAAGGCAGAGTTCCCTCGTAAAATTTTCTCAAGTTACTAGTTATTTGAATAGACTCAGAAAATACGAACCCTCTGCTTAGCTTGCCTTGGAAGGTACACTATTGAGCCCAAGTCACCTTCTGCAGCCTGAAAGTCTTAGCACGTTTCTTCTTAACCCCTTTCTCTAGCTCCCTACATGCTCCAGGTAGGACGCTCCTAATCTGAAAACCTTGTCAGCAATGGTTTGACTCTTCAAGTAGGACATTCCAAACCTGGTCTCAAACGAGGGGTGCAGTGTAATTGTTATAAAAAGTTAAAATTATCACGCACAGCATGTATAGGTATAGGAAGCACAGATGAATTTTGTACTTAGACCTATGCTCTACCAGTTACATAATTATGCGTCTGCAGATACTCTAAAATCTGTTGTCTTCTTTTTTTTTTTAAGTCCCAAATCTGAAACATTTTCCAACCTAAGCATTTCAGAATAGAATATCCAATCTGGTCTTGATTGACAGTAAGAACCATCCCAGCTCTCCAACATCTTGACCTAGATAACTTCTATGGTGCCTAGCAACTTCATGACCTTTAGCTCTTCTTCTTGTGACGGGGGTTCAGATACAAAGGAAAGAAGTGATTTGCTCATAGCTTAGCCCAGGCTCTGCACCATGGTTTTTCCATATCCAATAGTCATCGGGTGCTAAGTATGTGCCCAAGTGCTGCTGAGCAAAGAAGTCAGAAGACAATAGAAGAGTCCCTTTTTTGCATCAGTAACTTTATAATTTGAAAGAAAATATTCAAACTGAAGTTATAATTTACATTAGTTGATTTTTTTAAGTTGTATCTGAACATGTGTGTCTTATTATCATAAAGACAGATGAGGGTGTGAAACCCTCAAACAAGGTAAACAGAGAGAGAGAGAGAGAGAGAGAGAGAGAGAGAGCTGACCCAATAATAAAATTGAAGATTAAAAGGGAGATATTGCATAAAATCCCCCCAAAATTTAAAACAAATAATAAGAACACAGCTTAAAAACATATTCTGCCAAATTGGGGAAACACTAAAATAAATTGGTTAATTTGTAGATGAATATAACTTACCAAAATTATACCAAGATGAGATAAATAATTTAAACAAATATATAACAACCAATGAGAGATTGATGGTGTAATGAAAAATCTTCCAAGGCCCAGATGGATTCACTGAGAAATCCTACTAATTCTTTAAAGGAGAACTCCTATCAATCCTTCCCAAGTTAGTCCATGAAATAAAAAAAAAGGAATAAATTATTCTAAATTCATTTTATGAAGCTAGGATTGCTCTGAAAGCAAAAGACATGCAACAACTGTAGCAGGAATGGCAGGGCTGCCTCTGTGTGAACCCTGGGGGTCATGCGGCTGCAGAAGCATCTCCTGCAGGAGGACCTAACTGAGGACTGCCTGAGAGAGCAAGGATTGCTGGTGCAAATAATGCCAGCCAATCAGGAACTGCTGATGCATTCTTGGGACCAATGGGGGCATGGGTAGAGGGTATTAAAGGAGCTTGCAGCAAACAACAAAACAAAATTACAAACCAATCTCAATTAAACACTTGCAAAATAAATTCAAAATACATCTAAAAGATCATTTACTATGATCAAGTTGGTATCATCCCAAAAATGTGGAGATAGTTCAACCTATGACAGTCGATAGATTTAATAAGTACACAAGTGGGCTCAAGAACAGAAATTATCCAACGACCTCACTAAAGGCAAGAGAGGTCTTTGACAAAATCCAATATCCCTTCATGATAAAAGTTCTGAGAAGACTAGGACTGGAGAGAATTAACCACAATAAAGACTTTTTATGTCAAACCTAAAGCCAGCATCATGCTAAATGAGAAATCCTCAAAACATGTCCACTAAAATACAACACAGAACAAGGCTGTCCACTTTCCACATTACTTTTAAGACAGTCCTTTAAGTCTTAGCTAGAGCCATTCAACAGAGAAAGCAAAGAGGACCCAGAAAGAATAAAAAGCCAAAACATTTTTTATTTTGCAGATGGCATTATCCAGTATATGAGACCCTAAAGACTCTCAGAAAACTCTAAGGGCTGATAATCATTTTCAGCAAGGTGGTCAGATACAAAACTAACACAGAAAACTCAGTAATCTTCCTATTTATATATGACACACACTGAGAAATAGCTTGGGAGAAAGGGCAGTAAGAAAATAAGATTGTAGCAAGGTGGAGAGCAGTGTGGAATGCTGTCCTCCAGGCAAGACATGGCAGCTACTCTCTGGAACCCACAGCAGCTCTGATTGCCTATTCAGGGGCTGCATGTGATCGAACCGATCGACAGTGCCATGGAAGGGGGAGGGGCTCATGGAGTCCTTCCTCCATCCCTGAGGATATTTACCAAGTTAATAGTTGGCAGAGGAGGGAAAAACACTCCTTTTGGCGGCGGAGCCACTCGCACGATGTCATGGTCCTATAAACAAACCCTTATCCACACTTCTGTGAGCAGCCCTAACCATAAAATATGTTGGGTCACAATAAATAAAGAGGGTAAAAAAGAAAAGAACAAAAAGAAGACAGAAATAAATGTAAGAAAGAGATTGATTGAGACGAGGAAAGGGATTAACAGATGGGAGGGGTTGAGAAGTGACAAAGGATAAATGTGTTTGAAATATAATGTGAATGTGTGTAAAACATTCTAAACAATTCCATTAGTGTATATATATGGGTATTAAGTGCCAGCACAAACACTTGAAGGGAGCCAGTAAATTATTGTAGAATATTCAATACTCTGTATTATGACCACACATGTATTAAAGAAGCAGAACTGCTTCTGCTTCCCCGTGTTACATGTGCCACTAATGGGAAGTAAATCTGATCACAGTGTTGATAGTTAAGAAACCAGGGCTTAGAGAGCAAGAGGTGGCAGAATACCATAAAGGGTTAAAGTTCTTCAGCAAGCCACTTCTCAGTCTCTGGAGGTGCTCATCTTGAATACCCTAGATAGCTCATTTTCCAATTTCTATGGGCTCCTTGGGAGAACTCACCTGATGCCTCTCACTGTTCTACACGAAGAGCGCTGGGAGGAGACGTCTGTGACATGGCAGAGTTCTCTGTGTCTGGCTCTCTGCCACGTTAAGTGAATTTGAAATAGTTCAACCAGTCCTCTAAAGGATACTCTATTTAATTAAATTTAAGCAAGAATCTCAGCTATTCAGAGCTATTAAGAGTAGGTCAATGAAGGATTATTGTTATTAGTAGTAGTAGTTATTATTATTTTGCTACAAAAAAAGCATCACGGTTGCCAGTGAGCAGACTAGCCACCCTCCTTCAGCAGAATGAGTCTCTGTTTCCATTTTGAGTTGTTTTGAATAACTAACTGATTTAATTATATTTATCATTCTTGAAGGGAACTGTCTTCCAGTTCTGTATGTTTGTACACATGTATGTGTGTGTGCAGATACAATGCATACACACATACATGTATCTATGTGTGTATATATATGAATGTGATATCCAGAGGACAACTTGGAGTGCAGTGTCATTCCTCAGGTGACACCCACCTTATTTTGAGACATTATCTCTAATTGACCTGGAACTTACCAAATAGGTTTAGATGGCTGGCCAGGAAGCCCCAAGAAGTCCCAGGAAACCCCAGGAAGCTGCCTGCCTCCCTTCTCCAAGGCCTGAGATTTCAAGCATACATTACCATGCCTGGATTTGTTTGTTTGCTTGATTTCACATGGATCTGGTATTGAACTTAAATCCTTAGGGAAACTGCAATACTTAAACCAAGCACCTTCCCACCCTATCTTCTATTTCTTCAACCATCTTGGTTATTATTAGTGTCTTCCAAATTAGTTTTTCTTATGTTTTAAATAGATGCATGCTAAGAATGTGAAACATTATCTCTACCTCTCTATTTCCGTACATCCCATATATTTTTTGTACTAGTCAATTAGTCTCAACATTTTAGCAAATGCCCAAGAAAATGCAAGTATGTACAGGTTTGTGCTCAGAATAAGGACAAAATGTATGTACTCTGAAGGACATGTTCTAGATCAAACTCTCATGTGTGAACTTCAGAGTGATGTGAGAACAGTTATGTAGTTTTTCTCTTCCTCTGAGTGATTCTCCACAGACCGGAAAAGAGAGCTGTGAAGGGCATATGACAAAGTCTTATTGGATATTCCTAGTCCTGTATTCTTTTTTAAATTGGTTCAAAATTAGTCTCTTCCACTTTCAAAGTTTTCCTAGAATATTATATTAATGATGTGTGCATTTTCAATGATAGAATCTTCCAAATCCCAGACTACAACTTAACAAATTAGCACCAAGAATACCCCATAGAGCTGTGTGGCTTCCCCTAGGGGGACATACACAAATGTCTGTTCACATAGATAGGATACTGAAGACACACTAAAGAAGCAATTCTTGGTACAGCTCGTTTACTAAAACAGTGATTTTATCGAGATTATTTACAGAAATATGGGTAAGAGATCACTTCCAGGAGAGAGGATAACCTAAATCTAGCTGCTGCACCAAAACTCTTGTTGTTGTCACATGAGTGACAACTCACAAAAGCTGAATCCCATGACAATTTACAGGCATCTTGGCCCTGAAGTCTTCTGTTCCCTAGAAGTTATATACTTCTTTTGCAACCTTGAGGGGGGGGGCTTGTAAGTCTTGTAATTTTCTGGAGCTTCCTGAACCTTCTAAGTTTCATTTACTTCCTGGGTCTTCTATGTTTTGCTTATTTCTTTAGTCTTAAGAGCTTTGAAGAAATAAGCACACAATATACTTCTGACCCCTGAGAAGAAATATGGAAAGATCTCTGAAAAGATAAAAACTGGAATCCAAAGAGGTGAAGTGGTTTGCCCCATGTCACATAAACATGACCAGAAATAAAATTCTTACTAATTTTTATTAATTTTTTAATTTTATTTATGTGTATAGTCTTCTGACTGTATGCATGTGCACCATGTGTGCTCTTAGACCAAAAGAGGGCACCAGATACCCTGGAACTTGAGTTATATAAGGTTGTCATAAGGGTGCTGAGAATGGAACCCAGGTCCTGGAAGAGCAGCCAATGCTCTCTAGCTGCTCTCTAGCCACCTTAGTAGTTTCTAAATGAATATTTCTTCTACACCATTACAGAAATGTTGTAGACTGTGCTGTGCCAGGTTTCAAATCTTGTTGCCTCTTGCTATGCTTGCCCTGGAGCTCATCTCTGCTCTAACCTGAAAAAAAAAAAAAAAAGATATGTACCTACATCATAGCTGTAGCCATGTGTCAAAAGTTAACACTCAAGTTGGTTTTGTAAGTTTTGTTTTGGGGAGATTTTATAGAGTGAGATGGAGTTTATTATGAAACAGTTTCAATATAGATTTAAGTATGGGTGTGAAACATGGAGAGGTTTAAAAAGAGAACAGTATTAAGCTCCCTAGGATGATGTAGGCTTCTCAAGAAAGTTATCTGTTTTTGTGATTTTTTTTTTAAGGTAAAAAACAATGGAGATAGAATTTTCGGCAACTGAAAGGCTAAGTTAAAACATTTAAAAATAATAATACAACGAGGAAAGAACCAGCTAGAAATTGAGAGCTCAGAGCATCGGTGTGAGCACAGCTGTGATTTCTATTCTCTCTCCCTCCCTCTACCAGGGGCAGAAGGTGTGTCTCACTCTCTAAGCAGAAACACAATTTTCACTTGAGTTTCGAGTAGATGGGGTGTGAACTTTTAAATCCAGTCTCTTAGAAAAAATAAAGTGTAGTCTCCCCTACACACACACACACACACACACACACACACACACACACACACACACACACGTCAACATGACATATATAGATATGTATCAAAATGAAACCTTCAACTTGTATGTTAACTAAATTTTTTTCAACTCTTTATTGATTCTTCGTGAAGTTTACATCCCACTCATCTCTCTGTCCCTTTATATCAGCCCTCCACCCTTGCAACCTCCCCCACCAAAATAAAATATATTTTTTTCAAAATTTGCCATGGAAGCTGTAGTGCGTCACAGTGTGTCCCAGAGTATACCCTTTTGTCCACACACCTTTACTTGCAAGTGTTCGTTGCCGTGAGTCACTGGTCTGCTTTCAGGCCTCTAGCTTCTGCTGCACTACACTGGACGCTCGCTGGGATCCCTCTCAGATATCTCGTGGTTGGTTGCTCCGCATCACGGAGATCCCGCAGCTTTGGATCTGCACGGCCAGCCATTTCATGCGTCCCAATAGTTCATAGATGAGGTAGATGTCTATGAGGTGGTTGGCCAAAGCCCTGGATCTGGGCCCGGGTGGTAGCTGAGCCTGTCAGCCCACCAGCTCTCATGCACCCAGCCCGCCAGCTCTCCTGCACCCAGCCCGCCAGCTCTCCTGCACCCAGCCCGCCAGCTCTCCAAAACTGCCAAGGGGAGCTCACTGAATGCCGCAAAAGGCAAGAGGTAGAGCCAGGTCTCCCGCCCTTATGCCTTTGGAGGCGGCTCTTCCACCAACAAGGTAAGCTCAACTGTGCAGCTCCGGCAAGGTGCAGAACCCACTCTCTTACTCTCATGACCTCAGGGCCAGCTCTACAAGGCAAGGGGTGAAAGGAGGAAGGGTATCTCTCCCTGGCCCACACCATCTCACAGCAGACAAGTGGTGAGAGCAGGTCTTTGGCTTCAGCGCCGGCTTACCCGCGCCCCGACCACTAAGGCCAGCTCTACTATGCTGCCCAGGCAAGGTGCAGGTTTCCTTTCCTGGATGCTTCAGTTGGCGAGGGACAGGGTCATCTCTGCACAGCCTTTGGATATCAATATGGTCTAAGCGGCAGCCCAGACCAGGGATGTCCACATGACCTTTGCTGGTATGAGCCATGGACATCAACACAGACCTCTGCTTTCTGCGTGGTCATGAACCCAGACATGGGCATTAGTGGCAGCCGGGCTGGGGTTTCATCATGGCCTTAGGTGGCACGGCAGGCTACTCGCATCAGGCTAGTCCTCTCTATCCTTACATCTCCAGTTCCCTCTCTCTTCATAACATTCAAACCGTTCTACTTGTCTTTCCCTCTCCCTTCCATCTCTCCATCACATACCTACACGTTATAGTAGTCCCCCCTGTGTGGGCGGACCACGTGGCTGAAGGGCCTTTGGGTATCTCTTTAGCTAAAGTTTTAAATAAAAGCAATAAATACTGTCTCTCTTCTAGTTTAAAACTATCCTCCCATATACTCACGAGTGCATGTAAACACATACATACATACATACATACATACATACATACATACATACATACATACACACATGCACACATATACACATGTGCACATATTTTCATATACATGTGTTACTGGCATGTATGTATGCATCCATGCATGTATGTATATGTCTACTTGTGTACATTTGTGTGATTCGCATGTGTTTTTGCACATATGTGTGTGCATGTGTGTGCACATACACAGTATTATAAGACATTTTTAAAAAGTCTTTGACCGCAGAATGAAAACAATAAGAAAATGCTGAAGAGGTGGCTTAGCAGTTAAAAGCTCTTACCACACTAACATGGCATCTCGTAAGCATCCAGTTTTAGGATATCTGATGCCCTCTTCTGGCCTCTGACTTCACCAAGTGTGCACCCAGTACACACATGTGCACACTTGTACACATAAATAAAATAAATAAAATTTTAAAAAAGAATAGCATTAAATGGAAGGATTTTTTAAAATATTTTACTTATTTACATTTCAAATGTTATCCTCTTTCCTGGTTTCCCCTCTGCAAACCCCCTATCCCATACCCCCTTACCCTGTTTCTATGAGGGTGCTCCCCATCCACCCACCCACTCCTGTCTCATTACCCTAGCTTTCCTCTACACTGGGGCATCAAGCTTTCATAGGACCAAGGGCCTCCCCTCCCATTGAGGCCAGATAAGGCCCTTTCAGCTCCTTCAGTCCTTCCCCCAACTCCTCCATTGGTCCCTGTGATCAGTCCAATGGTTGGCTTTGAGCATCCACGTCTGTATTGGTCAGGATCTGGCAGAGCCTCTCAGGAAACAGCTGTAGCAGGCTCCTGTCAGCAAGCTTCTTGGCATCAGCAATAGTGTCTGGGTTAGGTGTCTGATGTGTGATAAATCCCCAGGTGGGGCAGTCTCTGGATGGCCTTTCCTTCAGTCTCTGCTCCACTCTTTGTCCCTGTATTTCCTCTAGACAGGAGCAATTCTGGGTTAAAATTTTAGAGATGGGTGTGTGGTCTCATCCCTAATCTGGGGGTGGGGGTGGGGGGGCATGCCTAACCTCTGGTTATGGTCTCGACAGGTTCTCCCTCCCTAAAGGGAAGTTCTTGAAGATATAAAGAAAACATAACAAAAAATTAACTTTAATTAGAAGGTAGTGTAAAAAACAAAACAAAACAAAAAATAATACTCTAAATTAGGCCAAATGGAGAGAGAGAGAAGAGAGAGAGAGAGAGAGAGAGAATGAAAATTTCATAGTTCAGAAAAGAAAGAAAAATGGAAAAGTAGAACTTGCCAAAGAAATACTAAAAGAAAACTCTTAGAACTGATTGAAAGACCCTGCAGGTCAAAAGCCTTCTGGAAGTATGTAAGTCCCAAAGGAGATTTTCAGTGGATTTAAGAGTATTGAGAATAAGGAAAAGATTTTTTTTTTAAGTTTAAAGAGGAAATACAGAAGAACCTGAAAGCAGAATGGCAGCAAACTTCTAAAGGCTAATGTTAGGTCATACCTCCAACTCACACTTCAGTAAAGGAGTTTTTCCCTGCATTGCACAGTCTACTATGCTGTTGAGCATGAGGGCTGAGCAGTGGCTAAGGAGTGGATCAAGTGTGGAACATGCACTCGTAAATCCAGGCATGAGGCACATACCTATAGTCACAATATTGGGAGTTCGATGCAGCAGATCTGAGTTCGAGGCCCTCTTTGGCCAAGTTCATGACCAACTTGCACTGCATGAGACCTTGTCCCAAAGAAACAAACAAAACAACCGGTTCGGAGAGAATAAAGTCTATACACATTCACAGACTTCAGAGTCTGTTGTCTCAACCCATCTCCATCTCCATCCTGCTTTCTAACAAGTTATGGGAGTGTTTGCATCCCTACAGAGAGCTCATGGGACAAGACTCATGGGAAAGGATAAAGGAGTGTCTCAGAGAATTGTCACTGACCTACACAGCAGCTGGTATTAGCTGGCTGAGGACAGAAAGCCTCCTCCTGCTGGTCTTGAGAGGGGAAAGAAGTGCCTTGTTGAGGAGAGACCACTTGTCTGGAAACAGCAAGTGTCCCTTAGGAGCTCAGAATTACCAGTAACAGTTCCCCAGTTGGCAGCCAGTAAGACAAGGGACTGTGAGCCCAAAACTACACTCCTTAGAGGAAGGGCTGAAGCCCCCATGGGATTGGAGCCCCAGAGGACACTTGGTCCCAGATGAATAATCTCCTAGGCAAAGAACACAGCAGCCAGCGGTCCTAACCCACGGGGACCATGACCGTAAGTTAGTGGCATTATAGTGGTGGAGTGGTGATTGCAGATCGATATGCAGAAATAGAAAAGGGCACATGGCCACTTTCCGGCGTCACCTGGAAGCATCCTACTTGTCATGGAGACACAGTTTAAATGTCTGTCTTCTTCACATTTGTTCTGACATCCCAGTCCAAAAAATGACCTCTTTACATTTCCGCAGGGTTGGTTTTTTTTAATACTTCCTGCTTTCACCCCAGCTGTTAGTGTATATATATTTCATCTCCTGGATTATAAATCCCTTGAAAGCAGAGATGACATTGCTTATGAACTTGTAAAGACGTTTTAATAAACCACCAAGCCAAGAGTTCACTTCTGTCAGCAAGTAATGGTTTTCTGGCATCTAGAAGTTAAAGCATCAGTGTTCGGCTTCTCTCCATCCCCCTGACTTCTTGTGGCTAGCACAAGAGCAGATCCTGAGTGCTGGTCGTCCTGGTCACCCAAAAGAGCGATCCCTTCAGCAAGGATGAGCATACATGTGCTTCATAGTTGAGCTCCCCCACTGCTGGTCATTAGAAACAGACATATGACTTTGGACATTTGCAGATAAGCCCCTCTAGCCACCCTGTACACTGTGGCCCTTGTAAAATCTGATGTCGGGTCACATGACACAGTGACTGTCCAGAAGAAATCAGTCTTCTTCGTAACATCCAGGTGTCTTAGACTCGTGAGCACTGAGGTGGGTTTAAATAATAAATACCCAGGAGCTGGGCTTAGAAACGAGCCTCCCGCAGCAGCAGAGACATTCTAGCCGGATTTGGTTAATTGAAATCATGCATGGAACTAAGTTGCCAGTCTGATGCGATCTGACAAAAATGATCATAGGATGAAATTGCCTCTTGCTGATCCCCACCTATCTTACATTTCAACTTACAGCGAGATTGAAGCAAACTGCTCCAATTTACTGCTCCCGACCTGCTGATAATGGACACTTTGCCGTGCACTCTCCCTTCATTACTGCTCAGGTCAGGGCTGTTAACAGGGACTCTTGCCACTTTTGACAGATAGTCACTACCAAGATGAATGGCGGTAGCCACATGACCACTTAGGACCAGGCCTCCCCTCTTCAGCACCTTCAAAATGCCTTTAAAAAAAATAAATAAAGATAAAAGACCACACTGCTCTGTTTAACTCTTTATTAACTAGCAGAATCGATAGGCACCAGGCATCCGTGACCCTGTAAGTCCTTCACTGCTCAGCCCTGAGACTATTTCAAAGCCACTACCTAACAGTATCTTTAAAAGAAACTTTCTCGTGAAACTGCTTGGGTCTACTTTGTCCTCATAGGGATAGAAATTGGTCTGAAAATTGAGGAAGGGTACTGGGCAAATGTCTCAACTGTGCTAATGACTGTGAGACAGCTTGTCAAAGCTTAAGTGGTGCTATTTAAGAATCAGAATTGCTGATTAGGAAAACTAGGCCATGTTCAACCATGCAGATGGATGGAAACTGAGAACCGGTACCTCTCCTCTTATGTTTATGATAGCCTCTCCTGAAAATCTTTTTATCATCAGTACTTTCAGATTATATTTATGTTTACAAGAGCAAAGGCTGTATCCTTCCGTGTTGCTGTCTTACACGGACAGGCTCTGTTTTACAGGATGCTTAATGGAGGAGTTTTAAAAGAAATGAAAGGCCAGGGAGTTGGCTCAGCAGACGATGATGCCTGTCTCCAAGCCTGACAACTTGAGTTTGAACTCTGTTTCCTACATGGTGGAAAGAGGGAGCTGACTCCCACAAGTTGTCCTCTGACCTCTGTACACATTCACACACAATAAAAAGGAACAGCAAACACTTTATAGTAAAAGATTATTTTAAAAAAGCTAATAACACTGGGTACATGCGCCTTATGCTCCTCGCTTTACTTTGTATATGAACTAATCGATACAATGTATATGAACTAGTTACATTGCTTTAGTTTGTAGCTGGCTCCTGATATCCCCATTCTTCTTTGCTTTTGACAAACAGTCGAAAGGGCCCCCACAACTCTTATTAGATTTACACAACATTGTCTTGTTCGCTTTGCGGCATGAAATCGGATGAACTATTAAACACTGTAATCTGTTATCCACCATTAAAATTAATTGATTTTTCATGTCACTTTAGAAGGAATGAATTGTCTGGAGAGAGTCTCATAAACAGCACCACAGAGTGAGAAAGCTGTTTCATTCCCCATCATTTCTAGTGGGGTTGAGCGAGGTGATAGTTTCACTGGCTTTTCTCTCCACAGAAGTCTCAAAAAATGTAATTATTCCAACGCTGTTATTTTTATTGCTTTATGGTCATGCTTACAAATGGTACGGCCATATTCAATAATTAGACTCAGTGGATAATAGCCGTACTCATGAAAAAGACTCGGCGATGTGAGGATGCTTAATGATGTCCTGGGAGAGGTGTGCCTGCCATACAAGGACCTTTTCAGTACAGTATGGTCCGGCCATCAGGATAATATAATTTGAATGGACCTGTCATTAAGGAGAAATAAAGTACAACCAGATAGAAATATTCGCAGCTGAAATGCATGGATAGCCATTTATTGTGTTTCCTGAAAAAAACAAAAACAAAAACCCGTTTTTCCATTTTGCTTCAAACATTACAGAGCTAGGTGATAATGACATCGCATATTTACTGGAAAGTTCTTACGTGCCAGACACCGCACAAATATATCCAAAGAGCATCCATCGTCTTCACTGAATCTGAAAAACGCCACCATGAGGTAGGCATTAGTTTTACCTTCCTCTTGCAGGTGGGGAAACTGAGGCATAAAACAACTAAGCAGCTTGTCCAAGTTCACACAGGTAATCAATCACAAAGCTGTTGGGATGTGAGCCAGAGAATGTCGTGACTCCTGACTCAACACTCTAGAGCCTTTTTGATTGTCTTAAAAAGTCACTGTCAGTTGTCATGAGCCATAAACAGAAGGCTTAATTAATTGCTCACTAATTTATTGTAAAACGGTTCTGGAGCCAGGGTTCTAACAGTGATAGAGGACATCTTTCCATACAAGGGTAGACAGTTCAATCTCCAGTGCAAATCAGAGTTATATTTCTGCTTATAAACAGTTGGTTCATGCGAGGCAATTCATTGCTGGTTTAAAAGCTGTCTATCAATATCAATAAAATCTCTTGAGGAAATTGTGCATGTATGTGTGCATATGCGCTGTGTGTTCATGTGTGTGCATGTGTGCCTTTACATGAGAACCAACAGCCAGATGTTGAGTGTCTTCCTCGATTACTCTCTGTCCTATCTTTTTAAACTTTTATGTTTTTTGTGTATTATGTATGTATACATTTGGGCATACTCTCTCCTGACTTTCTGAGACAGGCATGGGGAAGCAAGCTACCTTGGGCAGCAGCTTGCCCCTGTGCTCATAGGTTGTCACCCATCTCTCCTGATCACATTTCCTGTGGAATTCAGACTTGCAGTCCTAGAATCACATAAACCAGGTCCTCAAAATCAGCCTTAATTCGTATCTGCTCCTGGCCCTGCTTTTCTGCTTGAACTCTGTGGGATATAGTCATTGGTGCCTGTTGAATGCTGATTCACACAATTCACATGCCCCCAGGCTCAATTTTGTGTCTAGCTAATACTAACACCTTTCTCCCTCTTTTCCCTCTCTCTTAGCCTACTGCACCAAAACCATATTAAGGCTCCCACACCTTTACTCTAAGTATTTCATTCTTTTTGAGGGATAATATGTGCACTTTGCTAGATACAAGACTGCAAGATGAATGAAATGTGGTTTGTTTTCCAGGACCTCACTTCTCACTTCTCACCCCTTAGTAAAAGGTGTTCACGGTCTTTCTCCATTGTAGGAGAGATATGGGAAACTGCTCAGCCAGCAAAGGCCGCACAGCTCTTAATTCGTCTCATGAAACTCACATCCCCAATGCTAACACATGAGCCTGAAAATTCTTTTCCTGGCCTCCAACAGGAGGGTAAAGACTTATGCGTACCTCTCCTGTCTCATGCATTAGCTAGTATTTTGCTGTGAGAGATATAATCTGGTTAGGTTAAAGAGAACAGGTAGAGCAGAGATCGATGGGAACATATGCGCTTAGCATGCACATGGATATGGCAGCCTCCAGCACAAAAAAAGAAATAAAGAATTCATTGCAAAATCACAGGAACCACAAAGGCTTTTGACAGGAACTATGAAATTAATCCAAGTCGCTGGCTCATGGTGAAAGACAGCCAAAGGGATTTGGATTCCATTGTATTTAACTGGAGCTCCCCCCCCCAACCCAACCCCTCCCGCCCACACCATGCCACGCCCCAACGTGCTTCTCATTTCCACAAAGGTAGTCCCTGATCATAGAGAAACTGTCATGAGAAACCAATATAGCCAACAGAAAGCTGTCCAAGCCTCTGGTGAGTGTGTGGAGCTGGCACCCAGAACGCCATCTGCAAGGAATTCTGGGAAGCAAGGCGATTGGCTTCTCACCTGCCCGCAGTAGGGAAGGATCAGAGAAGCAGTTCCCACACAGCTGCTGGTGTTTAGCCTGGAGATCACTGATAACCTGTATAGGTAGGAAAGGACAGCTTGTTAACAAAGAACCCTGGCGTCTTCACAGTCATGAGCACAGTCAGAAGTTTCTATAAGCGGTTCACTAACCACAAATCAAAACTATCCTTTAAAATTTACATATGGGGCCAGGGAGATGGCTCAGTGGGGCAAAAACACTTGCTGCATAAACCTGGCCACCTGAGGTTGAATCCTGGAACTCACACAAAGGTGGAAGGAGAGAGCTGAAGTCACAAAGTTATCCTCTGACCTCCACATGCGCACCATGGCTTGTACGCGCTTATACACCTCCCTTATCCCACCCCTTCCCCAGACACAAATAAAAAACGTATTTTTAAAGTTACACCTGCGAGCCGAAGATGGCCAGGTGGGTGAGAGCATTTAACTGTGAAATCGAACAGACCTGAGTTCAAATCCTCAGCTTTTTTTTTTTAGAAAGTGGTATTCAACCTCAGTGTTGGGGGTAAAGACAGATTGTGCGAACTTGCTGGCCAGCCAGACAACCTTTGTGTTAGGTGACAAACTGTGTCTCAGAAAATAAGATGGCTAGTGATAGAGGAAATGTTTGATGCTCCTATGGCCTTTGTGTAAACATTCATGTGTGTGCATCTACATGCTTCTGCATACCACATTCAATATGCACACTGTATACAAAATAATATTGTTTAATTACACCCGGCTAGGTACAGTGATGCACACCTATAATCTCAATACACAAATGGAAGGAAATCACAAGTTCAAGGCCTGCCTTGGCTATAGGAGATTTCTGTTTAAAAATAATAATAATAAAATTTTACCAACAAATGTAAGGTTTTCTTCATCATTATCCGAAAGATTTGTTACATTTACTTGTCATTTACAATGGATAGAATAAACACAGAAGTGGGTGAGAGAGTGTGTGTTGTGTATTTTATTCAAGAGTCATGGAATTTTATGTGAGGGACATGAACATCTGGGAATCTTGTTGTCTATGGGACTTCTAAAGCACTCCCCAATATTGAGGGACTTTGTGTTTATTGTGTAGACAGGAAGTCCTGGCTGAGAAGGTTCCTTTGCAGTTATTCACTACACTCATTCTGAATATCCTGGATTGCTCTCTACCCCAGCACTTCTCAGCCTTGGCACTAATTACACGAGATCAAGAGTCCTGGCCGCTGTCCTGTGCCTTGCTGCCTGGCAATCAGTTGCCTAGCAACAATGCCCTTCCGCCATTTGATAACCAAAAACTATCTTTGGGACTGAGGATGTAACTCAAAGGACATTTGCTTAGCATGCCTGAAGTCCAGAGTTCTGTCCTCAGAACACTCAGGAGGAGGGGCGATGGTGTCTATAACTTGCGTAACATGACTTGGTAACTAAAATTGCTCTTTGCTGAGGATTCGGTGCTATGCGAAAAAGTCTTGCTGTGGTATCATGAGGACTTGAGTTCAGATCCCCAACACTTCTGTAAAAACTCAGCATGGCCATGTGTGCCTTTAACCCCAGTGCTAGGGAGGCAAAGGCAGGCATATCCCCAGAGATTTGACGCACAGCCTGTCTAGCTGAAGTAGCAAGGCCAGGCTTAGTGAGAGAAGAGGTCTCAAAAAATAAGGTGGAGGACACCTGAAGTGGACCTATGGCCTCTGCATGCACACCTGCACACACACCTGCATGCACACCTGCATACACACCTGCACACACACACCTGCACACACACCTGCACACACACACCTGCATGCACACCTGCACACATACTTGCATGCACACCTGCATACATATGTGCATATCTACATGCAACACCACACACACAATTGTACTTGGTTAACAGCCATCATCCTAACTGCTCAAGGTCAACATTCTGAGTGATCAACTAATGGTTGCTAGAAATTAAAACAACCAATACCGTATCTCCTTCTTATTCTTTCCTTCTTGATCTCTGAGGTCAGACACAACGTGCTTATTCAAATCAGGAAATAAATGCGAAACACTGTTTTTTCCGTGATTGAAGAAGGTAGCCTAGGATGGCCCCAGTGTCCCCACTTCTGCACCGGATGACTATGCAATTCCACAAATCGTGAGAGTGGGTTTACCTTTGAGGATCTCATTCAGCTTCGTTTTTATTCACACTGAGAGGGTGCAGTGGTGTGACTGGATCTTGCAGGCCTAGTGCAGGGAGGCAGACTGCACAATGAGTGCAGACCGAAGGCAGATGATCATTCGCTGTGCCTTTGCCCCTCTTTCTTCCCCAGTTGTGTCCTTACAGCTTCAGCAAATGTCCAGCGTCCCAGGTCACGAAGTGAATGGAGCTGTTCCAGTCAGGTCTCCTCTAACAGCACACATCCTGAACCCCAAGGCTGTGGTTTCATGAGGATGCCCTGGGCCACTCCAGGCAGGCAAACCAAGCTGCCATCCTCTACACAGCACAACCCAGACTTTACATCTCTGTCTTTCCTGACAGGAGAAAGACGCTTCTCACTGAGTGACTGTATCTCCCTCTGAAAACACGTTTTTGTTGTCTGGGGAGTGACCAGTAAAGGGACTGCTTCTTGCACCCCTCCTCCTCTCTGTCCTGCATGATTTCTTTGGTGCCTCAGAAGCCCCAGGGCAACTCAGCAGCACACACCTTTCCTGTTCACTAAGGTGACTAAGTGTCAGCTTCTGAGAGATGAACAAGGAATGAGTCAGCGGTTTTGTTTTTGTTTTTACAATGTGTCTTTTTTAAAATAAAATATTTGTTTACTTTAACCATATGAGTACACTGTAGCTGTCTTCAGACATACCAGAAGAGGGTGTCGGATCCCACCACTGATGGTTGTGAGCCGCCATGTGGTTGGTGGGAATCAAACTCAGGACCCCTGGAAGAGCAGTCAGTGCTCCCAACCTCTGAGCCATCTCTCCAGCCTGAGAGCCCTCAGTTCTGATGCACTCTTTGCTTATGCTAATGGCCCGTGCCACTTCTCACTGGCCACCAGGAGCATTCAGTAAAGGCCTACCTGTTTCCTTTGCAGCACCTAAAACAGCAAGGGGTCCTTGGTGAAGATGTCCCTAGCTGGATTAAAGCAGTCCATGACTTATAGATTCCCCATGATTGACAAATACTAAGTCCTTGATCTCTGCATTGATGACAACATTCTCCACAGCTGGTGCATATGGGGAGCAGCCAGATTGATGATGCTGGACCAGGCTAAACACAGAGTACTGCTGACCCATACAACATATATCCAGGGGAGCATCCCGAAGGGAATGGGGTCACAGCACAAGCCGTCAGGTAGACTATGTCAACTCTAAGCATTTCTGTTCCCCTCTATCAGCGGCACAGTCACCTGTGGATCCCTCATGGAGCTGACTGTGCAGCAGAACACGATGAGTTATGTTAACTCACCCAGTCCTCTGAAGTAACCATGAAGAAAGCAGAAATCCCTAGGGAAGTGAAACTACAGGTTAAGAAAATTACACACGCACCCGCCACCTGCTGCATGGTGCCTTCGGGGCATCTGTTGAAATAAATTCAGAAAGAGTACTGTCCTAACATATTGCATATTATTACAATAAGGAGAACCCAGGTTTTAAATGTCTTTGAAAAGCCAAGGGATCTGACTTCCTTACAGTTCTTGGACAAAGTTTTCTGTCCCTACCGGTCTCAGTACATTGGGCAGAAGCTACACTAAGATGATACAGAGGACACCCCCAGCCCTGCTGTAGGGGAAGCTTAAAAAACAGCTCCAGGAGAAGCAAGATTGAGCAAGCAAGCAAGCAGGCCTGTGTGAATGTGAGGCCAAAAAGAAAAGCAAAACAAGGTGCGTTCTGTGTTGTTTTATGCATCGTTTTGAGTAATATTTGGAGGTGAAACCCCCTGAAGTTCTTTTTGTTGATTCCACCACAGATGGCCTGGTAACTGGACTACAGGTCCTATGGAAGGCTTTGGCTTCCTTAGGCTTAAATCAAGTTTCTTTGGCTAACTGGTGCCGAGTGCCTGCAATAAATACTCCTCAACACCAGCTGACTTCTAGGTATTTAGATACTGTGCTGAGTCAAACAAGCCATGTCTGTTCCTTCGTGGAGCTGGTAATACAGACGGGGAGCTAACACGGTATTCAGAGTTCTCAATGCGGGCTGGGTGGTCTGTAAGCCTTTGCTTGACTGTATTATTCCAATCCATCCCACCAACTCTGTGATGGAAACACTGCTGGTCCCATCTCACAAGTGTAGAAACTGAGGCTAAGCAAGATGCTGTCTTTTTCTAGGAGACTGGGCCACCAGCACCACCTAGAAAGGCAAAGCGAGTTCAGTGTGCACCAGAGACTCTAGTGTCGATACTACAACCTTTAAGTGTTAAGTCTCAAACCTGGGACAGATGACTGAGGTGCCTAGTAAACTTATCAAAGCGGACCTGGCTGCCAGGTTCTTCCTACACCTGTTATTGGGTTCTCCTGGCTGGTATAAGCTGCCCTGAACTTGTACCCTGAACTTCTCCAGCCCATGAGCTGAGCTGCCAAACCCTCAGAGGTTCTTCCTATATAATCCATCCATCTTGGTTACCTGCCCTCTTTGTACCTTAGGCCTCCTGGCTGCTGCTCTCCCGGTTCCCTTGGTATCCCCTCTCGCTTTCCCTCCCCCATCTCCCTACATGGTTCAAGGTCATATCCACTCTGGACTCCTCCAAATGTCCCTGCCTCTGGCTGTGCTCTCCCACACCTGGCACATGAAAATGTTTCCTCCACCATTCCTAGGGGCAGCAGTCATTCCTTTCTTTTCTCCTCCCTCCCTCCCTCCCTCCCTCCCTCCCTCCCTCCCTCCCTCCCTTCCTTCCTTCCTTCCTTCCTCCTTTCTGTCTGTCCATTCATCTGAAGCAGAAACCCAGGACCAGTTGTGTTTGCTTTCTTTTCTTCTGTTTTCCATTTTCATTCATTAAGGGAGGTCGTTGAACACAGCAGGAAGAGCACACCTCTCTTCACCCATGCACAGCACCGGTGTCCACTGGCCTTGGAGACCAAGTTTCCTTGTTCTGTTGTCTGACACTACCAGGGAACTTAATTTGTTCGCTCTGTGTCTAGGAAGGGGAATTTTGTTCCCTGTTGGACCCCTTCCTCAGGGGACTCCTGTGTTCATCAGGAAACAGAGCACAGAGTTAGTTTTACATGATGTGGTTGCAGGAGAGAGTTTCAAGGAGGGAGCAAACTTTGTAGGGCCAAAACAGCAATGAGGAGATGAACAGAAATGTCTACATTGATGGCACCACCCAAACATCAACATACACATCTATTACCTGTCAAATAACAACAAGAACGACAGAAGTGACCACACACAGCCAGAGGCACACTGTTGCAGTGAGAACAAAGACAGCCATAAATATTCCAGGGAGCCAATAAAAGAAGATGAAGGAGGAAAGGGGGGTGGGAAGAGAAAGAAAGGAACCCAGAAGTGGTTAGCTCTCCAGTGTAATGGGCTCCATAAAAGCTTTCATTGTTAAGGGAGTCGCTTTAGTAAGAGGTATATGAAGAAAGCTGAATGAATGTGAGAAATTGCATGTAATAACCAGAGCCCAAAGATGATTATCAACCTCTGAATCCTGTATTTTGGAGCTAGTCAGTGCTGCTATTAGAAGATTGCCATTGTAAGTTAAAGAAAAGCTTGTGTGGTACTTTCCTCCCCCTTCTGGGAAAACAGAAAGTCAATATAGGCTTCTCCTGTGTGCTGAGTCCATTTATGTGAACAATTATTGTAAAGATGTAATCCAATCTCACAGTGTTTCCCAAAGTCCAACTCCTGTAAACTTTTCCAGCAGAATTTTCTGCACATACAACTCGCCCCAACCAAGAGCCGAACATCAGCAGGAAGTGCTTTCCTTCCCCATCTGCCCTTCATCCTCCGTCCCATTCTTCAGCCATCTGCTTGTTTTGTCCCTGACCATTGACAGGACAGTGGGTGACATTTAAGATAGATAACCTGTCTGCAGCTCGACCATTCAAAGGCTGGTCAACCAGAATTGTAAAGAATAGAAAACTGGGTGCTTGTTTGTTTGTTTGTTTGTTTTTGTTTTGTGTTGTTTTGTTTCTTAACTTCAGGCTCTTCCTGTGGTTTTCTTGTGTTCGGTGGGAAGCCCAGCGTGTCCTGTGCTTTTCTCAGCAGATGGCAGCAGCAAGGTCTTCTAGAATGTTTGTATATGAGGGTGGGGTAGATTGTTGAGAGATGATGGCATTGCTAAGCAGATGTTAGTGATTGTGATTTCTGAAGCTGTGTTTGATGCAAATGAAATGTCCTAGGATAATAATAGTTGCCTTTTCTCATGTTCCCCATGTTAGCATTCTGTCTAAGCTCCACCCCCCACAGTTACCTAGCAACAGCAGGTATGCTCCGCCCACAGTTACCTGACAACAGCCAGATATGCCTGACACTATAAAAGGGTGCTTGTGCCCTCCTCACTCTCTTGCTCTTGCTCTCTTGGTCTCTTGCTCTCTTGCCCTCTTCCCCACTTCCCCTTTGTCCCTTCTCTCCCCATTCCCCTCCCCCCTTCTCTCCATGTGCTCCGGTCTCTACTCTTCTACTCCTCTCTTCCTCTCTCTCTCCCTCTCTCTCCCCTTACTACCCTCTTAACTCCCCTCCCCATGTCCTGAATAAACTCTGGTCCCTCAGGGGGAAGGGATGTCTCAGCATGGGCCCACTAAGGCACCCCCTTTCCTCATACTTACCACACCTCCATAGAACATAATCCCCCCACTCTTTATCTTTTTTATAAACTCATCACCCCAGCCTAACCTTGAGATTTTTGTAGCTCAGGCTGGCCATGAGGTTCTTGTAGTCCAGGGTAACTTTGAATGTAGATCTTCTCTCCATCCCCACCTCCCAGTGTTGCAGCTCCAGGTATTCCACACCTGATTTGCACTGTGCTAGGGACCAAAGCTAGGCTTCCTCCACAATAGGCAAGCTGCCCACCAACCTAACCCTGTCCCAAGCTCAACAGTTGCATTTTCTTTCTTGCCTGAAACTGGCCCTGACTGGGAGTCTCTCAGTACCAGGGATGTGGCTGAAAACCCAAAAGATCCAGGTGAAATCACCATGAAACTTATTTGGTCAGATAACCCTGAGGTAGATTATGTTTTCAAGTCTCTACTAAACAATTCAAAAACATTTACTTAGAATGTGTAGCAGGGAAGGCAAGGTAGCTAAGTGGGCAAAGTGCTTATGGGCAAGCTTGATGAGTTGAGTTTGCCAACAGGATGGAGGGAGAGGTCTACAAATTATCCTCTTACCGTCATCAGTGCACTGAACCTAGAAGATAGGCATTTTAATGCCTTTTCCCACAGAAAAATAATGAAGTTGAAGAAGTATGTAACCCAGTCAGTAGAGTGCTTACTTAGCATACATGAAAACCAAGTTCAACTCTACCACCACAGAAAGCCCAGAGCTCACACCTGTAATCCGCTACCCAAGAAACAGATGGAGACAGGAGGGTTCAAAGTCATCCTGATCTATATGAGTTAGAGGCCAACCTGGGATCATTTACAAAATGAGAGAGAGAGAGAGAGAGAGAGAGAGAGAGAGAGAGAGAGAGAGAGAGAGAGAGAGAGAGAGGGAGGGAGAGAGAGAGAAAAGAAGAAGGAGGAGGAGGAGGAGGAGGAAAGGAAGAAGAAGAAAAGGAAAGGAAAAAGGAAGGAAGATGTATGAGGAGATAATAAGTAGGTTATTTCCCCTTGTCTAAACATTAGTCCCCTGTGTGTGTGTGTGTGTGTGTGTGTGTGTGTGTATTCTGAAGCATTACTGGGTACCCCACTAGTATGTACAACATTTATATTTTTGTTGTTAGTTAAAAGCTAGTTATAAAATGAAATTTGAGCTATAAAGTTGAAGATAATATACCAGGGAAAGGCCCCTGGTAACAATGACTGAAAGACCCCTGGAGCGGGGAGACCCTCACTCAAGTCTCAGGATGACACAACCCCCATAGACCTCACATGAGACCATCCTTGTTGTAATAAACACGAGGTTTATTGATAGGAACAAGTGCACTGGGGTCGAGACTCATATCCCACACAGGGGCAGAGGAGTTCAACCTCAAGTGGCTTGGAGAAGAGGTATTTAAAGGAAGAAACCACAACCCTAGGGGATAGGGAGGGCGTCATTGGAAAATGTCGAGAGTACCAGTGAAAAATCACAAGGAGAAGCTTCCTGTTTCTCAAGATTGTTTAACTTTATGATCAGCTAGTTCCTGGGAGAAGCTGCCTGTTTCTCAAGATTGTTCTTTTTTTTTTTTTTTTTTTTTGGTTCTTTTTTTCGGAGCTGGGGACCGAACCCAGGGCCTTGCGCTTCCTAGGTAAGCGCTCTACCACTGAGCTAAGTCCCCAGCCCCTCAAGATTGTTCTTTAAGATTTTAATCTAACATTATGGTCAGTTAGTCCCTGGGAGAGAGTTGCTGAACTGGCTGGTGTAATTGCAGTTCCAGGGCCCAACCAGTTTCTTTCTTCTGCTCTAAACTTTTGTCTAGGGGGACAACCTTAAAACTTCTACCTTTCATGACCTGGCCTGTGGATTTCCTCAAAAAACAGGATATAAGGAGATATACAACAGGAACCCAATTTAGAACAGAGGCAAGGGCTCTTGTGCCTATGTGTGAAGCTGGTCCATGGGAAGAGGCAGACTAGGAAGGAGAATGAGTAATCCTGCTGGGACATAGTGCCTCTTTTTTTCTCTCTTGGATGTCAGTGAAGCCTATGTGTGGTGGTTTGAATAGGTATGGCCTTCATAGACTCATGTGTGTGCATGCTTGGCCCATAGAGAGTGGCACTACTAGGAGGTGTGGCCTTTTGGGAGTAGGTGTGGTCTTGTTGGAGGAAGTATATCACTGTGGAGGCAGGCTTTGAAGTCTCCTGGGCTTAAGCTATACCCATTTCAGTTCAGTCTCTTGGTGCTTCTGGATCAAGATTCAGAACTCTCAGCTCCTTCTCCAGCACTATGTCTACCTGCATGCCACCATGCTTCTACCTAAGATGACAAATAGACTAACCTGTCCAGCAGGAGACTGTTAGCCAACCCCGATCAAATATTTTCCTTTACAAGAGTTGTTGTGGTCATCGTGTTTCTTCACAGCAATAGAAACCCTAAGATAGCCTGTATGACAGATATGTAATTCCATACATCCCAAGGAGTATGCACTATAAGTATTGTGTGTGTGTGTGTGGTGTGTGTGTGTGTGTGTGTGTTTGTATGTCTGTGTCTACCTGCTCACCTGCCTGCTTCAATATATATTGAGTCCAAGATGTTCCACATGTTAGACAAGTAATTTGAGCTACAAATTGAAGGTAAATATGATTTACCAAAGAGTTAGATACATGCTTTGAAAATAAAAGGGGGAAATCCAAGGGCAGCATCTAAAGTTTTTATCTTTATCATTGACAATTTAACACACGCATACACTGCCAATGACCCTAACATCACTTTCCCCACACCCCACCATCTTCTTGTTTGATTTGTTAACCCACTAAGTCAATTAGTACTGTGCACATGTGCGTGGGTGTGGGGACATCTACTGGAGGATGTTAACTTACAAGTGACCACACCCTCAGAAAAGAATGGTTCTCCCTCCCCAGCAGCTATCACCTGCCAGTAGTTCTTCAGTGAGGCCTGGGATCACCTTCCCACTAAGGCTGGAATTTTGGCTAGCTTGACCTTGTACAGGTGTTCACGGCTGCTCTGAGTTCATGAGTGTGACAGCTATGCCACAACTAGAAGTCAGCGTCTCACTCCATTCCTCCACATCTTATGACTCTTACATTCTCTTTTTTTTTATCTGAGCTGCAGAAATAGGGGGTGCCATTTGCAGGAGCTGGGAAATACAGCTAGAATGGGTTGGGTTGAGATAAACCTCTAAAGGGAGCTACCAGGCAGGTGCTTGTATACATACCTCTAGGGTGCAGTTGGAAGGAAGACAGTGCTGGGTAACACTGGGTTTCCAGGAACTGGAGGCAGAACCCCAGCATGAAGTATGTGTCTTTTTGGTAAATACTCCACCCTTGCTGCTGTCTAGTCTTCAACATGAAATCACTGTCACGTAAACAATGTGTACAATTTTGCTCCTGCAGCCAGCAACTCAGGCTGAGTATCAAACATAAATTTAGAAATTACCAGCGTGTAAGTAACCCTGGGAGCCATGGGACTAGATGGTGGCCTGTATAAATGAAGACAAATAGGAGTAGAAATTCTAAATGACGTTGTGGGCAGGGCCATGTTGCTGTGGTTCGAATAAGAATGCCCTTCCCACCCCTCACCCCCAGACTCAAGTGTTTGAATGCTTGGCTCATGGGAATGGCTCTATGAGGAGATATGGTATTTTTAGAGTAGGTATGGCCTTGTTAGAGGAAGTGTCTCACTGTGGGGGCAGGTTTTGAGGTCTCATATGCATAAGCTACACCTAGTGTGGTACACAGTCTCCTTCTGCTGCCTTTGGTTCAAATGTAGAACTCTCAGCTCCTTCTCCAGCACCGTATCTGACTGCATGCTGCCATGCTCCCCGCCATGATGATGATCGACTAAGCCTCTGAAACTGTAAGCCAGCCCTAATGAAATGGCTTCCTTTATAAGAGTTGCTGTGACCATGGTGTCTCATCACAGTAATGGGAACACTAAGACACATGCTGAGAGTTGGGAAGATGAGAAGCTAAGAGGAGAACAAGGGACTGAGAAGGGGTTTCAGGAAGGAGGCAGTGGCTGTCTGGCAAAAGTTACTGGCATTGAGTTTGGCGATATGGGAATAGGAGGCCTGTGACCGGCCAGAAACCAGCTCAGGGTGATGTGAGGCAGACAACCTAGAATGCTTCAGCACCACCCGGCGCCCTCAAAATAGCAGCACCTGGAGGCAGGCTGGCTCTGGCAGCTGAACCCTGTATTAGGACTTTTAGATGCCTTTGAATTAAGGAGCTTTTGGATTCCAATGACGTCAGCATTGGAAAAGAATTAGATGGGTCCTTTAGCTCAAAGGGCCTTGGAGGAACAGAGAGGAAACCGACCTACTGCCATCTTTTGAAAAGGTGCTTAAAGCTCTATACAAATCCCCAGCCCTGTTAATTGCTTGTTTCCTGCGGTTTAGGAATAAAAGCCAGGGTCTTTCATCTGGAGTCACTGACCAGCGCTTCACTCTGTGTACAAAAGTTGAGGAGGACATTTTCTGCGGAGCATCTGAACTCAGCATTTCGATGTTGTCTGTGGATTCTCACTGGTTCATACTCGGGTATAATAGCAGCAAGGGACATCTGGAGTGCACGGGGCTGTGAGATGAATCCCAGCACTGATTCTCCATCTTTAAATGCTCATTTCTAGGCAAACGTGGTGGTGAATTATTTCTCCATAGGCAGAACTCACTAGTTTTTCTTGACATGGCTTTCTTGATTGGTCATTTGCTCAACCCTTCAGAAACTGGCGAAGGTGCTGAGGACGCAGCTCAGTTGGTAGAATGCCTATCAAGCATGCGAGTCTTGGGTTTAATCCTCAGCTTCTCCTAAATTGGGTATGGTGCAACAGGCCTGTAATCTGAGCATTACAGAGGTGGTGGCTGGGGGAGTTCAAAGGCATCCCTGGATATATAGCAACCTTGAGATCAGCCTAGGTTGCATGAGACCATGTTTCAAGAGGAAAACCAAACAACAACAGCAAAGGAGTCTTGTGGAAGAGAGAAGTTCAACGATACAGCACAGGAGAAGATGTCATGTTCTAAAAACAATTTTTGAAACTAAGGCTTGCAAAGCCACCTGTGTTGGCCGACTCTAGATTCTAAGAACTTCAGAGGCGATGTTGAAAGAATAAGTTTTATGTTGGAGGCACAACGGAGTTTAAACTCAGGGGATGTCTTGATCTGATTCATGTTTTAATCCTTGAGACAGGAGGCCAAGGTTAAGGAAGTAATTACTGAAGTGCAAGTAGCTAGGACAGGACAGGGTAGTTTTTGAGATATGACAGAGGAAAACTGACTGGACTTAGAGAATGACTAGCTGTGTCAAGGAGAGAGGGAAATGTATCAAGGACTTCAGCTCCCTTGGTCACCCTCCCAGCCAGGGATCACCTAGCTCATTTCCCTTCTAGCCACTTAACCTATTGTCTCTGTGCTCCTAGGCAGTGTGGAGTATCAATAAAGAGACTGATTTCTTCCAGAGGCTAGAGTTACTAATCCTATAGATTCCATGTTTGGTAAAAGTCACTTCCTCGTCCATAGATGGCACCTTCCTGCTATGTCCTCACCTGGTGAAAGGAACAAGGGAGCTCTGTGGGATTCTTTAAAAACTGCTGGTGTACCATCCCTGGGGAATCCACTGCCATGACCCATCACCACCATCCAAAGGCCCTGCTATAAAGACCATCACACAGGGGTTCGAGTCTGAATTTGAGGGAGTATAAACATCCAGCCCATGGTTGCCGACTTCCAATTCCCTGCAGTCATCAAACAAAATTGCTCTCAGGCCCTCCCCCATCATTGTCTTCTCTGCCAGGTCTGGATACAGCCCTCTCTCTGCTCAAGTGTTTACCGTCCCTTCTGTGTGGTCTTGCCTCCACTGTGCCCGAGATGATGTTTGGGGACTGGCTCTGTTTCTTCTTTCCTGCTCCTTCTGTCAACCATGTCCCTCATGGCCACTGTATTGCCCCTGTCCAGCAGCTAAAGCCCCTTGCAGACCTCTCCAGAGCTTCTCCCCACCTGTCTGGAGCTCTTCTGGCCTGCAGTTGGCTGTCACAGTTCCCAGCCCCATCTTTGATGACCTGTCTGCTTTTCCTAAGTGAGCATTCACCTTCCAATGGGCAGGTGCTTGTGTCCAGCTCCCCTGTCAGGCTTGCACCAGTAAACCAGGGCTTGCAGACAGCCTGTGCATCAACTTCACACAAATCTAGACATACTTTGAAAGAAGGGATCTCAATGGAGGAATTGCCTCTTATCAGGTTGGCCTGTGAGCATGTCTGTGGGAAATTTTCTTGATTGATGCCTGATATGGGAAGGCCCAGATTGATGTGAGTGGGCCCATCCTGGATAGTTGGGCCTGGAGTGTGTGTATAAGAGAGCAAGCTGAGCAAGACATGGGATGCAAGCCAGTAAGCAGCTCTCCTCCGTGTCCTCTGCTTCAGTCCTTGCTTTCACATTCATCCCTTGAGTTTATGCCTTGACTCCCCTCGGTGATGTACTGTTACCCAAAGTATTAGCTAAAATAAACTTTTTCCTCCCCACTTTGCGCAAAGTGTCTTATCATAGCAAGAGAACTCCAATAGAACGGCACTGATCTCAAAAGCAGCTGGACACAGGTTTCTGGTATTTTTCAAAGGATAAATAGCATGTGTGTTGATAAGTCAATCTGATTACATAAAATGCCTAAACCTCTCTTAGTATGTTATTGTTTTTAATAAACCAGACAACTTCTCGGCATTCCCAAAGAGAGTGAGTGCTTCTACAAGCCTTTAACTAATTAAAAGTGGGTAGAACGAGTCACTGAAACAGTTTCTCTTTTTAAATCCAGCATTTAATTTTGAGGTCACTGTAGACTCTCGTACAGATTTTTCTGGTTCCTGCAGTGGTGGCACAGCTGGGAAGTGGCTGTCTATGAGAGTTAACTCTTCTGAAATTGAGACCAGACACTTAAAGGAACAGAGAGGTTCATTCGGGCTCACAGTCTAAGGGCATCGTTCCAGGGCAGGCACAGCAGCGGGAGCGTGGAGAGTGGTCTGTTCATGTCTCGCTGGGTCAGGACACATCTGCTTCCCGCTGTGACAGCACTCTGATCAGATGCCATGGTCATGCCTACCCAGCAGTCCTTCCAAACCACAGCAAGTTAGCTCCTCAATGATATCCTTACTGACCGACCTCTGTGGACCGTCCATGCCTGCTCTAGGTGCAGAGCTGCTTATGTTCTCTGACATCCTCAAATGCTCGATTCTAATTTTTCTTCTAAAAGTCTCCCGCACACTTCACTTCTGAACAAAACCATTGGTCCTTAAATGGTCCCTGACAAACAGCTGATGACCATGGACGACTAGTGGAATCACCGGACTCCAAATGAAGCCTTGGTACTGGGCTTGACTTTTCTAGAACTTAATAATGGAAAGAGGAACCTTCCTATTTCCCTTCTGCTGGATCAAAAATAAGATTTCTAGGAGCGGAGAGATGACTCAGTGGTTAAGAGCAACAGTTACTCTTCCAGAGGACCTGAGTTCAATTCCCAGTACCTTACCTTCATGGCAGCTCGCAGCCATCCATAACTGTAATCCCGTAGGATCCAATGTTCTCTTCTGGTGTGCATACATGCAGACAAAGTACCCACATGTATAAAATAAACAGAGATAGATAGATGAATAGATATCAAAAATGAGATTTCTGTCCTGGATCTTAGAGCTTTGGTTCTACCTAATTACAGGCAGAGACATACTTTACAGGGCATCCATCCACAGCCTTTGCTACTTAGGAGCCCAGTGCGATCTGCCATGGGCTTCACAGTAGATTAATGTGGGGAAGAGAGGGAAGGAAAACCATTGAGTTCAATATCAACTCAAGGCTTAGCTTTTAAAATAAATCATGGGATATAGCTTGGATGATAGAATGCTCGGCTGGCTGGCATGCACAAGCCCTGGGTCCCATGCTTAGCACTCCATAAATTGGGTGTGTTGGTGTGCACCAGTAACTCAGCACTCAGGAGGCGGAGGAAGAGATTCAGATGTTCGAGGTCATCCTTTGCTACCTAGAAAGTTCCAGGACAGTTGGGACTGCCTGACAACATCATTGTCATCAAGGCAAATTAGGAAATAATTCTAACTCATTTTCCCTTTCTTTTCCTGTTTCTTTTCTCTTTTTAGTCAGAAAGGTTGTCCTGCACAGGAATAACTGTTGTGCTCAGGTAAGTGAGTAATTGCTGTCCACTGTGGCCAGGCAAAATAGAAATAGGGTCCCTCCGCTATCTACCCAGGGAACTTGGTTCCACTTCCTATTGATTTAAGCATCAGACCATACTTCTTGAGCTCCTTGATGGTAGGGTAGGGACAGCAGGAGGCAAAGAAGAAAGAACCAGTATGCTTCTGAAGAGTTTCCTCAGGGAGGTGCTGGCCCGTAGGATATGGAGACTCTGAAGCTACAACCCTGGAAGCTGGGATGGGATCTAAGAGATGAGGCAGCTTCCTGTGGTTTATGCTGATTGATAGGCTTCATTGTGTCCTAGAGATTAAAGAAATAAGAGAAATACCATGTGACAATTAGCAAACAGGAACCAGAAGTCATGAACACATGACAGATCGGTAGATTTATGAAAAACGGTGCTGACAGGGCCCATTTTTCAGAGTTCAGTGTTTCACCTGCAGAATCTAAAATAAAGTTAAAAAAAAAAAAGGCTCCCAAGATTCTTCTTCACATTTCAGATGCTTCCCGTGAATGAGGATGCATGTCAGGCAGGCTCTCATTTGTACCCAGTTTCAGAGAGAGTTCCCTGGAAGGGCTGTAGATGCCAGGATACATTTCCCCTTCCTCCACCTAATATTCCCAAGGTCACTGATGACATAGAAAGGGGCACAGAGGTGCTCAAGCAAGGGGGTTCAAGTTTAGCAGCAGACCCAGGAGAAACATGAAAATATACTGCTTCTTCGTTTTCCTTTGAATTTTTTCTTCCAACCTTCATCTTTGTCTTTTTCTTCCCATTCTCATTTCCCCTTTCCTGTTTTTCTACACACACACACACACACACACACACACACACACACACACACACAGCGAGAGAGAAAGAGAGAAAGAGAGAAAGAGAGAGGGAGAGAGAGAGAGAGAGAGAGAGAGAGAGAGAGAGAGAGAGAGAATTTCATGGGTTTTATACTCATGTGAAATACTAACACTTGGTCAGAGTTCAGAATCTGTAGTGGGAAAGAGTGCAAAACACCAAACAAGAACGTGATCCAGGAGAGCAGATATCCATTCCACCTTAAAACTAGTCCACCTTAAAAGCTCCTCCTCCTCCTCCTCCTTCCCCCCTCTTCCTCATTCAGTCAACTATTTATAGCACTTCAACTCTCTACCTGATTCAACTGGTTACAAAACACCTCCCACTTCTCAGGGACACCAAGAACTCTTCCCAGAGCACCAGCAGGCTTTCCCACCTTTCTCCACAGGAAAAAAACGAAAGCTACACAAAACCAACAAAAGAGAGACCCAGTTAGAACACAGCCACCACCCAGAATCTCAAACCTGGATGGGTTTTCTGGGTAACACCTCAACAGACCACCAGCTGCCTAGCTGTGGTCCACCGTGCTTCACTCCCTGGCTTAACCAGGGTCACCTGTTGAATCCCTGGAGAAATTTTTGTTCATCCCGAGACCTGACTGGGTTCTCGAAGTGCTGGAGGCTTTTCAGCTTCTAATTATGGTGTTGGGAAGAGAATGGAGACAGCTTTAAAATAACGAGAACGCTGCTAAAGAAGTAGATGGTGCCGGGCGACAACGAGAAGTGCTGGCTCTGTGTACAGTGTACATTTAGCCTGTCAGCAAACACACAGCCTTCCGCAGGTACCACAGTGATGTACCTTGGAGGAAGCCGTGAACCGGGAGGTTCTGGGTTTTGCTTTCACAAGCAGCTGCTGTAGTTAGAATAGCAGCTTAATAGAAATTAGAGTTTATCCTTTTGAATCTCCTAGCAATTTGCCTCGGTTGGGCCGAGGTTCATTATGATGCAAAGAGAAAGGCTCCCGGAACGGGGTGTGATTCAGGCCTGCATTCCTGTTTGCCAGTCTAATTCAGCTGAAAGCCAGAAGTACAGTGAGTGTACTTCCTGGTCTTTGACCCTTCCTGGGATCTTTTCAAAAGCGGAGTTTGTATAGAACACTAACCTCCTTCTCCACATTCACTGCCCATTAAAGTTAGTAAACCCACTCAGAGGCTGGCAGAAAAACACTTTAAAAAAAATTCACCTCCACCCCTCTCCTAGGTTACAAACAGGGTGTCCACCCTCTCAAGTCCTCAACAAGCTGAAGCACTAGCCTAGGAGGCAGATGTTAAATGTCCCAAATCGTCTCTTGTGCTTTGGCACAAAAGGGCCAGTGACATAGAGGACAGTGTTTTAAGATCTCTTAAGATTGGATAAACCAAGGCAAGACAATATAAATACAAGCAGAGTGAGATCCTATAAGTGTAGAATATGTCTCCTGTGTCTCTGCTATAAGACTTTAATCTGCACAATGGTCTTCCTAATCAAGTTACAGACAGGCAACCATGGAGCAGAGAGGTTAAGCAACTTGCCTAAGGCTACCCAGCTAACTGGGCAGAGTGGGTTGATCTGAGTCCAGGAAACCTGAATCTAAGCTCTCACTGCTACCTCTCAGCACTAGAGGGGAGCTGAACCGGGGCTGGGGGGATGGGGGGGGGTGGGGGATTCACAGAAGAAAGTTATAAAGCAAATTCTAGAATAGATGAGTTACGGGAGAAACATAACTGATTAGTCCATTCATTTTAAAAGGTCATTTAAAGTCAAGTTCAGAATCGATAAGATTGAATTGAAGCATGGAAATACACTGGCTCAAAGTGGGGCTACTTAACACTACGCAGGGCCAGTACCTAGGCCAGTACTAACACTAGGTAGTAGTCACCAGAGGCCTAGTACCTGATGCTGTGGTTAGCAGTTAAGGGGAAGAACAAGGTGCTCATTTGGTCACTAAGTTTGTCTATATTTCTCTAGCTTTTCCAGCTAAAGGTGGACCCTGGGGCAGTGGCTGCTGCCGACCATCCACAGGTTGAAAACCATCTCCTAAATCCTGTCCAATAAAAATACTGTCAAAACAAAAACTGCTCAGCAGAACAAACTCAAAGACTCAGAACAAACTCAAAGGCCCAAACCAAGTCACAGGAACCTTTAGTTCCCCAAACACCTGCCCTGGGGCAAAGCAAAGAAGCTAATTGGTGTGCACTGAGCTTGCCAATCAGAGGATTTTCAGGGTAGGATGAAAATCCCCCCAGGCTGAGGAAGCAGTAGGGATTCTAGGCAGTGAATAGGCCCCAGAGGGATTGCCCAGGAGCACAAAGAAGGGTTTCTGCTCTCTGGTCACTAGCCTGAGCCTCTGGGCCTCCAGGGGGACTTTAGAGGCTTCCATGAACTCAATCAAAGAACTAGAGACCCCTCCTGGCCTGTTGGAATTGTAGCAGGTGCCAGTGACCTGCTTAGGTAACTGATCATTTAACTTGAGCAAAATCTGCCCTCTGTTAAAAAAAAAGAAAAAGAGATGCGGACATCAGCTCCGATGAGATCGGCTTTGAAACAAGGCACTCAGGTTGAGCAGCCAGGTCTGTGCCAGGTGTGAATACAGAGAATTGGAAACTTCCCACACACTCCACCGGTCAGCCAGCACTGATAGATTCTGACAGTCCCTGGGGACCAAGCACCAAAAGCTGGAGAAGGAGGTGTGGGAGCAGAGTCAGCCCCTGCTGGGGGCCGTACCATGAACATTCGGGGAGGCAAGACAAGTCTGCAGCAGCGCTGTTCCCCCATGGGGCAACCAGCACACTCCAGGGCCGGAGACTGGCAGAGCGAGTTTTTGTTAGCAGCCATGGATAGAAACGAAGAGTAAAGGTGAGTTAGTGAAGGAAGAGCCTCACGAGTTAATATATTCACTAGTGTAACTGTAGTTTCAGGTCATAAGGTCCATCTAGCTCCTGGAGCCCAGGGGGCTTCACTCAGCCACTCAAAGAGAAGAGAACCGGTCAACAGCAGAAACATTCACTCAACAGCAGACACATTCAGAAGAAATAAAAAAGGATCCAATGGCTCCAACTCCATTTCCTTTTTTAAAATGATTTTTTTCCCGTTTTAATTGTGTGCTATTGTTAGAGTACAGAACAACAACACACCAAAACTCCTGGTTAGGAGAGTGAACTGTCTGACTTGGGTGGACGCTTCAGTCACTTGGACTAAGGGACCATCTTTAGAGGGATGCTGATCTTTACCATCCTGCCCGAGAGACGTGGGTGGGATAGTTAGTCCTTTAATGAGATACTGTACTTCTTCCTTCCCAGAATTCCTGCCTCTGGGATAGTAACTCAGACTGCAGCCTTGCTGAGAGTCTTAAGTCTGCTTGCTTTCTGAGGTATTTTTTAAAAAAGGTAACCTCCTTTTTGTCTATCTCCTTTCTAAATTCAATTTTCATCCCCTTTCCCCTCTTCCCTTCCCCTCCCCCTCCCTCTCGTCCAGCCTCACAGATGCTTACTCACTTCATCAAAGCTCCACATCTGATTCAATGGCATGGCTCCCCAACCCCACTTTTTACTCCTCTGGGCAGGTGCCTGCCCTGAGGTCTTTCTTTAAACTATAACAAAATTGTCCTTGACCTTCTGTTTGAGTATGTTCCTAAAGCCTTTTCTTAGTGAGACTGAGAACCCCAAGAGGGGATCCAGATTTTCCCTGCATCTCTGTGTGTGTGTGTGTGTGTGTGTGTGTGTGTATGCATGCAGGTGCCTGTGGAGGCCAGAGATGTATCATCTTGGATCTGAAGTCACAGGCTGTTTTTGAATCTCCTGACATGGGTGCTTATGAACCAGATTTGGACCTTCCAGAAGAGCAGCAAGAGCTCTTAACCACTGAGCCATCTCTCCGGCCCCATGAGTTCATCTTTGAGATAGTGGTGTGAGCATCAGATTTAAGTAGAGGAGCGGTTGGGGTAAGGGGGTTTGTATGATCAAGCAGTTCTAGTGAAGGCTTAACTCTGGTCCTGCTAAGCAATCTTAAGAATTGGCTTGAAGGGTAGGCTGATTCTAATGAGATCATTTCTTGTTCAGGGAATGGCCTAGCCAACATGGATGACCACCCTGAATAGGGTGTGACCTGGCCTTCATGGATAACTGTCCCTACCCAGTTGGTTGGTACCCAAAGCTGATGCAATAGTCCTCTGTGCCCCAACCTATTTGAACAGATAAGAGATTTGTTTCCATTTTAAGGCTACATTGTTACTCCTCCTCAAACAACTGGAACCTGTCTGGTTGACCAAAGTGGCTACTAACTGCCCTTTGCTGCAATGTAATGGTATCCTCCTCTTCCTATCTGACAGGATGACAAAAGAAACCCATATAAAGACAGATGGGGAGTAAATTCTAGGCCTGAAATTATCCAATAGCTGTGTCTGAAAAGGACTCCCCAAGCTATATAGCTAGCTATACTGAGCCACATGTCCCAGGCTTCTGACAAAGAAAAAGACAGTTACCACCTACTTTGAGTGAACAGAAGAATCAAACTGCAAAATAAGACCAAGAAGACCCCAGGCACTCCCAGAGAGCTATGGGGCTGAGGTGACTTCCTGTAGCCTGAGTGGAGGCAAGAGACCCAAACCTCAAAAAGGATGTGGGAGGAGTCTAGTGTTCAGAGTTACAGGTGTCAAGATGTTGATAGGTTAAACAATAATCCTTTCATGGGTGGGGCCAACCTAAGCCTTCCCCCTTTGGCTTCTGCCCCTTGCTTCCTTTCATTTCTAGTCAAAGTTCAAATGCAAACTTGGTTCTTCCCCTCTACTATGTCACTTGCAGTGACAGTAACTGCAGTGGATGAATAAGAGAATAAGGAATCATACTTCCTTATTACCACCTATGTAGAGAGGGGTTAAACCCCGACTGGGAGAGGGCCTCACCTTGAGGGAAGTCTTTCTCTAGAGAGGTCTTCATCAATTAGAGAATGAGCTTGGTCTTTGGAGGCAGCTGCTGGATCCAGCACTACACTAACCACCACAGTAGGAACCGTTAACAAGACATGACAAATAAGCATCCCCTGGTACCTATTATAGGGAACAGATTTCCAAGCATTCCAGCATCTTTTGGCCTGGGGACAAGCGAATTGAAGTCCCCTTCTGGAAACACTAAAACTTGACTTGCCAGGAGTTACAGCAAAATTCCCTGTAACACATGCTTTCTGAAAGTCCTTGTGGTTTTGAAACAGTGTCTCTTGGGCTGGCCTCTAATTTACTATGATGCAGGACCTAATCTCAAATTCCTGATCTTCCTGCCTCTGCCTCTCACTAGGGTGTGCTAACATATATAACTTGCTATTCTGAAAGTATACATTGTAAATCACTTGCAACTAAAGGAAATGTCTACTGGCCCCCTGCCCCCAACCTATTTGAACAGATAAGAGATTTGTTTCCATTTTAAGGCTACATTGTTACTGATGTTTATCCTTGAGATGGGAGAGCAAAATGATGGCTGAAAGAAAGATGGAAGATTGTTTAAGGTCACGTGACTGACAAACTCGGGCCAAATTTAGAATTTACCTATTTGGATGTTGCCTTATGGCAGTCATTTTAAGGAAAGGGAAGCCTCTGCAGTAATCTTTAAGAACTTGGGTGATTTGGGACTTGGGATCTCTCTTTCTTTTTCTTTCTTTCATCATTTAAACATAAAAATGCATCCTGCCAGTTCCCCCCTCCCCCCTTTTAATTGAAGCCATTTGAGAAAGAGACTGTAGTATTCAGCCAGGGAACTAACTTTCTAGGAGTTCCCATCCTGGAATTTGTGAAGACACTGGTTGTAGTACTTCAAAACTACTGTGTATATCATCTTAAAGTGACCTTTGGGGTTCCTGGGGCAGGATTAGCTGTCTCTCAAGTTCCCAAGATTCCTGCGAATCGGATTCAGACAGCAGTGAGAGGAAACTGCCTATGGGGACAAAGCAGAGAACAGAGGTGGATTTTATAGGAAACAGTGGCCATGATCTTCCTTGTAAGATAGAGAAAGAAGGGTATGGAGCTGGAAGAACCACAGAGAGAGGCACAGCACAATGTCACTTCCTCAGCAGACCTCCTCTGGCATCTCCTGACAGAGATGCTTCTAGCTTGAGTGAGTATACCACTGCCTACCTCCATCTCTCTAGAAGCCATGCAAACGGGGTTAAACCACCAGTTCCCCTCCAGATTCAGCATCACGCCTGCCAATCGTGTAAAGAGTAAAATGGGACATGAGAAAAAATTTACAAATAAAAATCATACAGCGATCCTGGTGATATCTGTTTCCTGGTGATGTAATGTCTTCTCAGAGACTTGGAGGTGACAGAACACAAAGACCTGTAAGGCCAGTACGAGAAGTCCAAGTCCTGTCCAGTAGGCACCGAACAGGGTCATTCTACCATCAGCGATAGGTGTTTGAAAATTGCCTGTTGGCCATTTGAAGATATTTTCATTTCTGATGGGCCTGTAATCTGTGAGAAATGAACTTCAATTGCTTTTTCTGCAAGTACTAAAAAGTTACTCTTATGTCTTGGAGGGCCCCGGCAAAGCACATGTCAAGGACTGGTAGGTCAGTGGGTCTGAAATCACAGCTCTGAAATGAACACTTGATACTGTATATAAATTGAATGATCAGCTGGGTGATTTTAGAACTACCTGGGTGGAATTTATGTGTCTTCTGGATGAGATGATGGTTCTAGGCCAGTGGGAGTACCTGACACTTAGCACTGCAATCAGCAGGGAGGGGAGGAGAGCTGGGCGGGAGGGGGTGGGTAAGTGGCTTGACCCCCGACCTAGTCTTTTCACCCATCTCCTTCTGATTGTCCTTCAGCGTGAGTGCAGCTACTTACAGAGCAGTTGTTCCTTGCTTTGTGAGAGCAAGCTGAGGATGGCTCAGTGTTTGCTTGCTCTGTGAGAGATGGTCAAGTGCACCTTGACCCACATGTCCCCAGGCAGATTGGGAGATCTGAGAACAAGCTTGATGATTTGTGGCCTTGGCTTGGAAAAATCGAGTCATTAATGATTGGTGATGTCTTTTCAAAAAAATGGCTAATATTCAAACACCAAATTCCGATCTTTTAATTTAGATCCTGGACTTTCAGGAAGCGATTGAGAGGAAGAAAAGGTTTACAGAGGGCAAGAAATAACGTGAGACAGAGAACTGATGAAATCGTAGAAGAGTGAGACAAAAAATTAACACAGCGTTAAAAAAGTGAGGAGTAGAGTCACATGGAGGGTAGATGTGATGTAGCTAAAGAGAAGGAAGGAGACTAGGAAGGAAAAGGGGGTTAATGAAAGAATACTTCCAAGTTTATTAAAATGTTAATATTCCAGCTCTCCTATCTTTCCTAATTATTCTATTTTCTTTCTCTTTTAAAACTGTTTTTCATTTTAGTTTTATATGCATTTGTGTTTTGCCTGCATGTATGTCTGTGTGAGAGTGTTGGATCACCTGGAACTGAAGTTACAGATAGTTGTGAGCTACTATGTGGCTACTGGGACTTGAACCTGGGTCCTTCGGGAGAACAGCTAGCATTCTAAACTAGCTGAGCCAACTCTCCAGCCCCCCTTTTCTTTATCATCAATAGTTCTTGGTAGGAATAACCTATTCCCTTCTCGGCTTCTAAACTGTTATAACCCCTTATGACAAACACAACCAAACTTCCTGTAAAGATAGCATTGGGGGAAATGGAAAGCTAACAGAAAGAAGGATGCAGAAATGCTGCCCCGTTGTTACTTACCTACAGGACACCTAGGTGCGTGTGCTCAGTGTGTGTTCTCCACGGATTTTCTCCAGAAGGATCAGAGTATTATAAACAACCTTACCATTCGAAGTTACTGACTGTACACAGCTTCAGTCGTACCAGACTTGACAGATCTCCTGTGAACGAGGGGAGAAGACTGATTTCAGAGGAGCACAAGACTGAACTTCTATTTCCTGCATAGGGCCAGCTGGGGTTCTCACACATGATGTCACCTTAGTTCCCACACTAACTATGTGCGCTTAGTTTCTCATTTTCCATATATCATCTTCTTTGGCTGGTTGCCAGTTCCCATCTGCTGCCGTTCTTGGCCCCAGAAGAAAAGCATGAGCTCCGTGGTATTTAACAAGTCACTTAACAAGGGCCGAATGCGAATGGCTTATCAACTTTGATGAAGACCGAGGACCCTGCACGCCCCAGCAGAAGTTACTGAAGCCCATTAATAAGTTGTTACTTTTTCAATACAGGTTAAGGCCTAGAAAGACAAGTTCTAAGGAGCGCTATTTTGATCTGATAGCTGAAGATTCCTGGGTTTATCTCAACGGACAGACCTGAAACAGACTTTAAAGGCTTGTGGGACACACCTTTGCACAAGCAAACTGGGATGCATGGTCACAGTTTCTTGCATGAACACAAGCTAATATTTAGTTTCACTGTCTTTCCATCACACTGCCAGAGTGGGGGAGGAGAGGTGGAAAGGGGGAGGGGGAGAGGGAGGGAGAGAGACAGAGACGGAGGAGGGGGGGAACGGGCGGGGGGGGGGATATCTTGGAGAATCAGACTAATGCTCCCTGACCTGTAAATATATTTAGAACATCCCTTTTGTGTTTTGCTCTCCAGAAAGTACTGCCACCATGCTGCTTGCGTTTGCTTTGTTTTCCTAAGAACCTGTATGGCAGGAATTCCACACTAACTAAAAACTGTACCTAGCCCATCACACCCCACTTCTAGGTTGGAGCATCAAATGCATAAATAGGAATGGCAATTCTTAGACTACTAATCCATTTTGATTTCATAATTGAGAATAATATGATGCTTTTCACAAGAGGCTGTGGCGACTGAAATTAAAAACACGTTGAACAGTGAAGGAAGCCTGAAATCGGAGAAGACTCAGACCTGCAGTGCTTTTGTCCTGAGATAGCATCCAACCTCTCCTGTGTCTTCCGGGTGGCCACGGAAGCCTCATTGGCAGGAATGTAAGACATAGGACACGAGTTTCAACTATGCTCATTTAAAACACTTCCTCCATAACAATGTCAATCACCTTGTGTCCACCGAAGGGGGACAGAACTGCACCTTCCCATCTATATCCAACCCTGATTCCCAGTTCCGGTGTGCAGCACAGGGCAGCAAGAGAGTTGATCCCCACAAACCCTGACATCCCGAGAGAGGCTGCCTCTGCTTTTCTTAGATAAGCTGTGGGTTGCTAACGGCCATGGCTGGGCTTTGCGCCCCTGGGAGTAATGAACACACCACACCGACGAATCTCAGTCTGTACATACCTTCCCCTGAGCAATTTTAACTTTTCCCATATCCATTAGGCCTTCCAGCCTAATCTTACTCTGCCAATTGCTCCCATGGTGAGATCATTAAGTAAATTATTTTAAGATCAAACACCCTGCAGTGACAATGGCGTCCCATGTAAGGTAAATGCTTCAAAGGCCCCCCTTTCAAATTACAGCCCTCCGGAGTTCCTAGTCGCCTCTCCTAGGGCCTACCCCGCCACTGCCTGCACCGCTTGGCTTGTTGCCCCAGGCAAAGGTAGCACTGCTAATTGGCCTCTGTAACAAAACTGACCTGTGGACAGGATAAGGCTTGTTTGGAGCTTAGAGACAAAAATTATTCAAGGTTAAAAACACATGAATGCCCCAACTACGTCACCAAGTAAGCGGACTGAATGAACGTCTTCTCCCGCCGTTCCTGGTGTGAAAGAATGCGCTCTCGGCGCCCGGGCCGAACAAAGGCTCCTTCAGGTAGCCGGCGCCCGCACCCTCTCTGCGGGTCTCCTCGCCATCCTCTTAAACCCCGGGCCCAGGAGCCCCATCCTCGCCGGGGTTCCAGGCCCCCTCCTGGGGAGGGCCTTTGATCTCCCGGGCTAGTGGCAGATGGGACAATTTAACTGCTTGGAACAGGTGCAGCGAGTTTGCCTGACAGGTCGGGGCTTTTATTTCTAGTACATTAGCCGGGCGCATACAAATGGATTTTTGACAGATTCAAGCAGGTGAAATAGCACCGAGGCTCTGCGAAAGCGCGGTCACACCTGCCGAGGTAGCACAATTGCAAAAAATGCTGCATAAATTAAAGACAGGTAAAACCTCGGGGCTCCCTGCAGCAGGAGGCTCTAGGTTTGGGTTTTGGGTTTTTTGATTTTTTTACTTCTTGGAAAGGTGGTGTGTAGTGGTGGGAGTGGGAGGGCATTCTCCAACGAGTAAACACCAAACCCCTTGATCTCTTTGGGCTCAAAGGAAGCGGAGCTTGGTCGGGGTGGTTCCCAGCCATCCTCCTGTGGCGGTGGCTGGTCACACTTCAGTGATACTTGCCCGGACTTAGGAGCAGAGGGGAAGAAAGCAAGCGCCCCGCCCGGCTGCCCTGGGGCTACCCTTCAGCCCCCTCCCCTCGCTCCCCTCCCGCTATTCTTCCTCACCAGGTGAAAGAGTGGGATCTACAAATTGTGCTTAGCTAATGAAATAGCTGACCCATTGAGGAAAGTTTGGTAAATAGCAGTCTTCTAAGGGCATCCACAGAATCAGGAGACTGGCTGGTCGCGCTAGCCAGCCTTCTCCTATGTGGAAAAAAGAATGATTTTGGACCCATTGTTGGTTACTCTCATTATTCTTGGGGGGGGGGGGGAGATGTTGAAGAGGATCATTCTTTTTTTGTTCTTCTAATTGAAATATATAATACAAGTAATTTTCTTGTAGCAAAAGTGTTCCAGAAGATTATTTGTGCCTGAGTGTGTGTGAAATGGCAGGGTGAAAGTTTTAAAGTTGCAAAATGTGACGCTATTTGGCAGTAATTTTTCTTTTGTTCTTCATCATTGTTCCTGGTAATCGTCTTTATGTTGTAAACTTAGATTTCAAATTAATAACTTAAATTCATCTCCATTTTTAAGTTCTGGAGGTTTCAAGAGTGCCTTTTCATTCTCAAGAACCTTAGTTAGGCCTCACGGTTAAAAGCCTCAGCACCTTGGGGAGGGGGCTGGCTGCTCCTTCCCTGACTGCACTTCTAGACCAAGAAAAATTAAACATCACCTCTTGACTTTTTCTTGGCCGTGCTGCTCACTAATGGGCTGAGAGAGAGAGAGCACTTACGAGATAGGGCAGCACTCAGAGTCCAACCTGGAAGGAAGGACCCCTCCTAACAAAGATGCTTCTCTGGAGGCCATGGCATTTTCTCTGTCAAAATCACAATCCTGGCCCAGTTACTGAATAGAATGACTAAGACTCTGAGGACACTGAAGTCAGCTCCAGGTTTTAAAGAGAAACTACAAAGGAGGAAAACCAAGGACCAGCTACTCAGAGTGAATTGTATTGTGAATGCTTTTATATGCCTATTCTTTGGATGAATTTGGCCAGCTTGTTGCAAGCCACGTTGTAGGAGGCACTAGGGGGCATTCAGATGCTCGGTTCAGAATGGGCCCTAGGGGCAGATCTGCGTGTGTGCGTGTGTGTGTGTGTGTGTGTGTGTGTGTGTGTGTGTGTGTGTGTGTGTGTGTACACTGCACTACACTGATACTTTACAGGGCATGGAGTACTATACTACATGAGAGTAGCCAGCTTTAACAAGAGGCACAGGAAGGGAGCTTTGTGGTTCATTTTCTGAGACAGTTTCTCTGTGTAGCCCTGGCTTCCTGGAACTTGAGACAGGCTGGCCTCAAATTCACAGAGACCCACCACCTATCCCTGCCTGCCTGAGTGCTGGGATTAAAGGTGGGTACCACCATCACCACCACCACACCTGGCCCAGGAGGTGGGTTTTAAACAAGATAATCAATAATAAATGGGTGTTTGCATTGGTGATTGCATGAAGCACAGACCAAAGATGATAAAGAGTTCAAACTGTTTGAACAATTTGCAAACATGAAAGATAAAGAAAGTCTTAAGGGGGTAGGGGATTTAGCGCAGTGGTAGAGCACTTGCCTAGCAAGCGTAAGGCCCTGAGTTCGGTCCCCAGCTCCGGAAAAAAAAAACAAAGTCTTAAGGATGAGCCTAGAGGGGGAGTCCCTGGTATTTGGTATTCCAGCTGAGAGGGCTAAAACATAGACAGTTGAGGAGTTTTGTCAGACTCTACCTCATCAGAGACTTTAAACTCGCTCTGTCTAGCATGTGTGGTCAGGTGGGAAGTCCTACCCAATCTATCTATCTCGGGTTGGACCTGCTGCTAAGATACCTTCTTCTCTCAGTACTTGCTTCTGTCATGGAATGATCTAATCAAACACCCAGGAGTACCTCTAGCCATTCTCACTCCTCTCCCTCAATTATATTTTCCTCTCAGTCCGTTATTTGTCTGTCTACCACTAGAGTGTAACCTGCGTGTGCTCTATCCTCAGGGCCCAGGATAGCCTGATGCAGCATACTCAACTGTGCTTTATTGACAAAAGAGAATAGCCAGGTGAAGCCACCAGGCTTCAGTGGCCACCGTGTGTAGCCTGATGCCCATCTTCCCTTGGCTCTCTGTCTTAAGAAAACTAATGGGCAAGCCTAGCCCTGGATATATTTGAGTTTCTTCTTGCTTGTTTGACTTTACAGTGTCTCCTTTTTGCAGTCTGATAGCATCAATCTGACAGACTGATTCAACAGGGTAATGACATTAATCTTAGTGAGGCATCTTGTTGACTTCAAATGAAGTGCCTGCCTGCCCCATGCTGATACAGGTGTGCTCCTAAATCCTGCCTGTTGAGTAGCTCTGAGAAAGCTCCTATCCTACCCTCTACTGGGAGGAAGAAAGACACCTGACCTTGTAAGCAGAGAAGGGTAATCTTTTTCAAGAGCCTATGAGCTTGTGGCCCAACCCCACAGGTGAGCTTACCTGCTGATTTTGGCTGGAGAATCTAGTACTGTTAAAGGCTAGGAATCACGACATGATTCTTTTCAGAAAGGTCCATTAGAAATGTAATTTTTATAAAAAAAAAAGTTAAGGATTTTTTTTTCAATGGGTTAAGATCACCAAATTAAACTCTGTAGTCTTCCCTTCCCACTCAGGTCCTCAAATCCTCTTATTTATTTATTTTTTTTAAAGATTTATTTATTATATATAAGTATACTGTAGCTGTCTTCAGACACACCAGAAGAGGGCATCAGATCTCATTAAAGATGGTTCTGAGCCACCATGTGGTTGCTGGGATTTGAATTCAGGACCTTAGGAAGAGCAGTCAGTGCTTTTAACCACTGAGCCATCTCTCCAGCCCAAATCCTCTTAAAGTCTTCACCATTACCACATCAGCTTCTTTCCCTGAACCTGACTGTGCTGATTTCAACTTCCTCAGGACCTAGACACTTTTTAGTGGCGATTTTAACTCTACAGCAATTGTATATACCTGTGGAATCCTATTTGTTCCTCTATGTGTGGGTGAACTCTGAGCTAAGTTGAATTGGAGTGTCCCCCAAAAACGTGTGAAAACTTTTGGTAACCGCCCTGGTACTATTGGCAGGTGGTGGAATGTGTCACATGCTTTCAGATATGAGTCACCGTTTCACCGCATGTCTAAAAGCAACAAGGCCAGGCATCTTGAGTCATGACTCTGAAGCCTCCTTTTGAGTGGTCTGCCTCAGGTATATTCTTACAGTGAAGAAACACAAACGCAGTCCCTGACTTGTATCTTCCATTCCATTATCACAAATTTCTGTTTTCATGCATAGTCTACTTAATGGGTCTGCTTAGATGTCTCCTAGGCACCCAAAATTACAACTTAGACTCTCTCAGATCTCCTTCCAGTGTTCACTCAGTTCACAGAGAGCACTTCTAAATGGTTGAGTGTTCCCCTCCCCTTTGAGTCAGGCCTTCCGGATGCTTCCTGAATCCATAACTTGGTGTGTACCGGTAGCTCTTCCTTGGTCTAGTAGTGACATCTCTCAAGTAGAGACCCAATTATGTCAAATGAATTTCTTCAGGATTTTGGTTGTTATTTTTCCTCAAAACTATCTGTTCCCCTTAAATTTTTTTCTACACTAATTCTGGTTCTCCTTTTAGAAACATTATTAGAATTTTTAAAACTTTTTGATATTATGATGTAATTATATATTTCTCCTCTTCCCTCTCTTCCCTTCAAACCCTCCCATGTACTTTTTCTCTTGCTTACTCACATATTCGTGGTCTCTTTTTCTCATTGTTGTTACACGAATGTTTATATGTATGTATTCCTAAATATACGAATATTATCTTATCAGTCCATATAATGTTCATGTATGTGCATGTTTTCAGGACTGGCCATTTGCTATTGGATAACCAATTGGTATGCTCTTCCCTAGAGAAGGCTACTTGCCCTCCTCTCAGCTAAAATAATCTCTTCGTTGTTTAAGTTGCCTTTGTGAGATACAGAAGCACAGGTGACACCCGAGGAGCTTGGTGAGGTAAGTATTACGGACAAAGGCAGAACAAGGAGTACAGTCAGAAATCATGAAACAGACCTGCAGTACCGTGGCCCACCAGAAAGGGAGGGCATTTTAAATCAAGAAGTGTGGTTTCTTTCCAATAAATGCTGCTGGCAATTACTTAACTGTTACAGGTCGTTTTCAGTCCCCCCTTTGCATCAGATGTGTTTGTTACAAATTTTTAGCATACTATGAGGTGCTGGAGAGCACTTGTTGCTCTTACAGAGGACCAAAGCTCGGTCTTCAGCATCCACATGGCTGCTTGAAGTCATCTGAAACTGCGGTTCCAAGGGATCTGATACCCTCTTCTAAGGACACCATGTGTGCAACGAGATATATAAATACCAAAATGGGAAAAAGATCAAATATAGATGTTTTGCTTGAATTTGTCTTTAAGATTCAACAAGACACTAATACTGTAACATTACATGTGTTTAGAATGTCTGTAACTCCTGGCATTTATGAAGAGGGAACTCATATGTTACCACATCCTCATGCTTACCTACATTGAGTAGTCCCATAAATATTTTTAAGTGAATATACTTTTCCATATTGATATGGATTCCAGGTACTTAAAAAATACTATTGATGTACTTAATGTGGATTTTTTGAACAGCATTTAGTTAATTACTACCATTATATCTTAAAAGTTTTAACTGAGGCTGGAGAAATGGCTTACCAGTTAAGAGCACTGGCTGCTCTTGTAGAGGTCCTGGATTTGGCTCCCAGCACCCATGGCTAACAACCATCTATAACTTCAGCTCCAGGGGATCTAATGTGTTCTTCTACTCTCCTCAGGCACACACATGGTATGGATACATACATACAGTCAAAACACTTATACCCATAAAAATAAAAATAAATCTTTTTCAAAGAAGATGAAAAAAAAGGTTTGAGTATGTGTTTTTCAGTGTGATCACAGATGGCCCAGTTTGCTGGAAACAAGCTGGTTTACATACCTGTTGATATGGTGTACTGAGTAAAAGTATGTTCAGTTCACTCTCAGAACTGTCCTGGGTAAAGGGTATGGTCCTAAGGCTTAGCAGTAGATACAAAGCTTTAGCGCTACAAAAATCCCTTTGAACTTAACCTTTGCTGTGTATATAATTGTACGTAATTGTACAAAGAAACTGAGAAATGACCTAACTAAGAAAGAACAAACCAGTGTTTAACATTGTTGACCGAATACCAGAATCAATGGGGAGATTTTTAAAAATTATCGATGCCCAAGTTCCTCCTAGATACGCAGAGTCCAACTTTTATGAGGTGAGACCTAGCCCTCTGCATTTCATAAGCTTTCCTAGTGATTACAATGTGTAGCAGAGTAAGAAGCTATTGAAATTATCTAAAATGTGCACCCACAAAGTGAGACATGATAGGGTGTGCTTCTAAATCATGTTGTTGACTGATAAGGAGAGGGGGAGCTACAAAAGAGCATGGACTTGCTTTATTTTCAAGGTCTACTTTTATTTTTGTGTACATATCATGTGTGTGTATGTATTCGAGTATAGAGTGTATGTGTGTGTAAGTGTGTATGTATGTGTGAGTCTGTGTGTGCTATGTGTACTGATACCCACAGAGGCCAGAAGAGGGTGTTGGGGTAATAGGCAGCTGTAAGCCATTCAGTGTAGATGTAAGAACTAAACTCAGGTCCACTGGAAGAGCAGCAAGAGTTGATAAGAGCTAGTTTGTTTCTTCTATCCCCCAAATATTGCTTTATTTTTTTAAGTACATTTTCATATGGCGGTAAAGATTTTTTTAAAAGCTTTTTTAAATTAATATTTTAATTACTTTAAAAGTCTACGTACAGCTCAGTGGCATTAATCATCCTTATGGTATGTCTTAATTACTCTTGTATTGCAGTGAGGAGACACCATGTCCAATGCAGTTTTATAAAAGAAAACACTTAACTGGGAAGCTTGCTTACAGTTTTAGAGGGTTAGTCTATGACCCTCATGGCAGGAAGCAGACAGGCATGGTGCTGCAGCAGTAGCTGAGAGCTTTACATCTTGATCCACAGGCAGCAGGCAGAGAGAAAGGCACTGGGCCTGGCTGGCTCAAACCCACTCTCCTGATTTAACTTCTCTACAAGGCCATCACTTCTAACCCCTCCCAAACGAGCGTCCAAACACATAAGCCTATGAGGGGCATCGTCTTTCAAACCCCCACACATTGTTGGACAAATATTACCCCTATTTTAAAAATGCGTGTTTGAATTACATTCAAGTGAATATTTCATTTTCTCAATATAAGGTGCAGACACACAGACATCAGTTCTGTATGACTGAGTTTCAGAAGGAAGAATAAAATATTTTTATATTCGTTTTTAACTCACCCTTTATTATAGTGAATTTAACTTAATACTGAACATCTGGGGATTATAATACTTACTTCATTTCCAAAATATTATCCAGAGAACTCAAACCTCTCATTTTTTGACATACTTTAATGTGGAGTTTAATACACTCCCCATGGGGTACTTAGAACAGCTCAACAACATTTCAGAGTGGGGGGTACCATCTGGACGCCCACTGCGATAGGGGTCAAATCCAAAGCTGCTTTGGTGACATTTGGTATAGATTTGGCCCAATCTTGGATTTTCCCATGTAGCTTAAACTAGCAGACTACTGAAATTACACACATGCACCCCTATACCCGATTTAATGCAGTGCTGGAGAGTGAACCCAGGGCTTCGTGAATGACAAGCAAGCTCTCTACAGCCTGAGCTGCCTCCGCTGCCCCTCCCTCCAGATAGGAAGACTCCAGCGCAAGGTGTGCCTTGCAGTCTGGGGGCAGGGTCTGTTTAAGACCACGCACCGTTTCTGTTCATTAGGTTTGCATGTTGAGAGATAAAATACGCCTCACGCAGCCGTATTTCTGTGAAAGCCGCTACAGGTTTATGGAGGTGCTAAAACGGTGCCACAAACGTGGAAATTAGTGTCGGCATCTTATCTGATCTTTTATATATGGCCCTTCTTTTAGGGAAACATACGAGGGTTATTTGGCACTTTCGGATAAGTAGGTTGGTTTTTCAAATTTCAATTCCTGTCAGATCCCCAGCCAATCTATCAGTCCGCCTTTCCACAGCCTCTTTCCTAGACAAATGCTGTTAAACACTTCAGAAATATCAGATTAACATTAATACCCCACGGATTAGGGGCCAGACAAAAACGGGCTTAGCAAAACACTGCAGGTAGAGTCTGAAGGTAGGTTTACGTCAGATCAGTTTCCTGCGGGCCAAGCTCTCAGAAATCTGAGGGACAAGAAGCCACTTAAAAATGTCTGCCATTTTGAGTACGGAGACTGAAAATGATGGAGAAGAAACCAGATACCCTGAAGAGCATTTGTAGCTCTCTTGGGAGGGGCTCCTACATTCCAGCTAGAGGATTTCCTCTTTTCCTTTATCCTTCACCCAATTTCCCTTTTTTTAATGCCCTCCCCTCTGCATTAAATCTGACTATCGCCTTTCTGGGGCCAGGACTCCAGAATACTAAAGTCATTATCATCTGACAGGATGGTGACTTTGGCTTATAGGTGTGAGGGGAAAAAGCCCATCATATCAGCTATTCAACACACAAATGGAGACAGGGTGAAAAGCCAGCCAATACCCGCGTTTGTCTCTGATGTCATTTGTTGTGAGTTTATGACTTCCAGCAGCCTTCAGGCATATGCAGATAATAAAACTGTAACCCGGAAGATGGCTGCACACTATTTGCTCATGTATAAAAATTCCAGTAAGGAGTGTTCATCTGCCTTCCTTGGAAGTTTCTTGAGCCTCCTCAGAAGCACAAGGGACTCAATTCTTAGTGTCTATAATAGACTGCTACTGAATTTAAATATGCCCAAACTAGCACATTTTCTCAGGCACCTTTTATGTATCTGGCTATCTCTCTTCTTCTTCTTCTTCTTCTTCTTCTTCTTCTTCTTCTTCTTCTTCTTCTTCTTCTTCTTCTTCTTCTTCTTCTTCTTCTTCTCCTCCTCCTCCTCCTTCTCCTCCTCCTCCTCCTCCTCCTCCTCCTCCTCCTCCTCCTCCTTCTCCTCCTCCTTCTCCTCCTCCTTCTCCTCCTTCTCCTCCTCCTTCTCCTTCCCCTCCCCCTCCTCTTCCTCTTCTTTTCTGAAAGGCTCTCTAGGGCTCTTACTGAAGTTTACATAATTAAAACTCCCTCAAATCATTATTTTTATATTCTAAAAGACTGCTCAAATCAAGGGAACATTTTTTTTTTATTCCCAGTACTTTCAAGTCTGTGGGCTTTTAGAGTCAGAAAGCCACATAAAATTCTGAGGCAGAAATTAGTGGTGTAATTGTTTATAATCCTAAAATTCATAATGCGTTATTACTATATTTTACATGAGATAAATGTTCACCCCATCACAGTGAATGTATTGTATTTCCTATTCTGTAACTATGAAAACATCGGAAAAAAACACATGGAACTGGGTGCCCCCTCCCCTATATAGGAACGAATGAGGGCAAGGTGCTGTTAACTTCCTGGCTATATTATGCCATTTGTCTTTGCTGTTCACTCCTCACTACCCTGTGATTTCATGATTCCTTTTTCCTCTATTATTCCGATAGCCTCTCCAGTGATCTACTATAAAAAGATAATGCAGTTTAATGGCAAAATCAAGAAGAGAGAGGTCAATAGGCCTAGAATAAATCTGTGCATTGATTTGGTTATCAATTCCTTTCCTCATACCTACCAGTCCATTCAGGGCATACTCATTTGCTGCTCAGTTATTCAATCAACTCTGCTCTATGGATTGAGCAGAGAACAGATAGTCAGCTGCTCACTCTGAATCTGAAATAGTTTCTCAAATCTATGCACTGAAATGCTGCTTTACTAGTAAATGATTCCTCACTCAAGCACACTTCTGTTTCTCAGTGTTGCTCTAACGAACAGGAATGTAGGGAAAAAGTTAAGTGGGTTAAAATCACCAGAAGGAACTCTGTAGCCTTCACATCCCCATTCAGGATCTCAATCCCTCTAAAGTCTTAACCACTGCCACACCCACTTCTTTCCTGACTGTGACAGTTTCAGGTTCCTCAGGGTCTAGACGTTTTTTTAGTGGCTTTTTTTTTTTTTTTTTTGGTTCTTTTTTTCGGAGCTGGGGACCGAACCCAGGGCCTTGTGCTTCCTAGGTAAGCGCTCTACCACTGAGCTAAATCCCCAGCCCCTTAGTGGCTCTTTTTACTCTACAGCAAATATGTAGTAAATTTGTCCTCTCTGTGTGTGTGAACTCTGAGCTAAGTTGAACTGGAGCGTCCCCCAAATACATGCGGTAAAACTTTTAGTAACCACGCTGGCACTATTGACAGGTGATGGAAGACTTGGAGACTTGCACTTCAGCCCCATCCTCTCGAAGGCATGAAGTGAGCAGGTTTCCTGCACCATGTGCTTCTAACCTGCTGGAAACTCAACCCTGGCTCTCACTACAATGTACTGCTAGCTTATTTATATGTCTGCCCCTTTAACAAGCTGTTGATAATCTTGGAGACAAGACCCTTGTCAGCTGGTGTGACTTTTGTCCTTATGGTGCAACTCCGTCTAGTATATGATGTAGAATGAACAGGGGGTGGGGGGAGATATAGATATAGATAGAAAGACAGACAGACAGACAGACAGACAGACAGACCGATGGCCAGATAGAGCAGATAGATAGATAGATAGATAGATAGATAGATAGATACATACATACATACATACATACATACATAGAGCAGATAGATAGATAGAGCAGATAGATAGACAGACAGACAGACAGACGGATGGCCAAACAGATCGATGCAGAGAGAGAACACAACTGAGGTACAACGTGCTTGCGTATATTAGACTGATGGGATATAACAGATGCAAGAAGATCCTGGAAATTTATCTTGGCCAAGTTTGTGGTTATTTTCTTCTCCCAGACTATACTGGATTCGGGTTTGCAGGGTTCACTTTAAGATGCCAATTTTTCAGATGCAAATTCTTCTAGAAAGCACCCCATTTTGTAACCCATGTGTAATTTGGTACCATCCCTCGTACCATTTGGGGGAGATCAGAGACTACATTAGACTCACTTTTTCTTTTTTTTTTTTAAAGATGTAGGCAAAGATCTGGAATGATTTTGAGTGAGGAATTTTATGGGAAGGTGAAGCTGTGATCCTAGGCCCCTGAGCTAAGTGGGTGTATCCTGACTTTGGCTACTTTGCGGTAAAGTGGAAATTTCTGGTTTCTTCGGAGACTAAGTTGTATCAGGTGATGCTTTTCTGGAAACTGTCTTATGAGAGGATGTTTTGCTGAGGCAGACGCAGACATGTGGGAAGACGTTTTGCTGAAAATGGACGTGAGGTGTTTTTCTGGAAGCTGCCTGGGAAAAGGGGATGGGATGTTTTGCTGGATGCTTGAGAGAACACGTGGTGTTGGAAAGTGCATAAGTTTAACCCAACAGACAGAGGACGATGCTCTGGCTTGTTTCGCCTTGCTGGTCTTGGGCTTTGCTGATGCTGGTCTTGATGATGATGCTGTTGCCTTGGTTTGCCTTGCCTTCTTTGCTGCTCATCACTTACCATGACTTCACAGAGAGAAATGCACCAAAGATCTTGTGATATTCTGGTAGCTTCTTGATGCTTCTGTGTGGATTTGGGCTGGTTAACAGAACTTCGAGGTTTCTTCTGGATCAAACTGCCATTCCTGACTTGTGAATGGTGTTTGCCAGTGGCTCAAGCTACCCATGCTGATTCATGTGAACTGAACTGTTGATATCCTGACAGTGAAGATTGGAATTGCCCCAAAGAACAATTTCTAAACAGGTCCACATCCCATTTTGCCCGGTAAACCTTTCCACTACCTCTGGTGGGTGCTGGGCTAGAAGGGAAGTTAAAGCATTTAAGAATCCTTATAACAGTAGGTTTTGAAAAATCTAAGCCTACATTGTAGGTTCTTTTTTTTTTTTTTTTTTTTGGTTCTTTTTTTTCGGAGCTGGGGACCGAACCCAGGGCCTTGCGCTTCCTAGGTAAGCGCTCTACCACTGAGCTAAATCCCCAGCCCCTGTAGGTTCTTTTTTATGCCACACTTTCAACCCCCTAACACTATATATAGAGAAAAAAGGACAGAGGAGAAAGGGGGCATCACTCCTTAGACTATTTCCTGCTAGTTACTGTTGTTAGGATATCTAATTCTTCTTGTTTCTTCTTTACCCATGACCACATAACTAACAACATACAACCAACAAACACAACTCCTCTTGGGGTCATATACCCCTGCTGCTGGCAAAATCATGCCCCTGATAGAGCATGCCCCTGGTAAATCATAGTCAGCTACTGGGGATGATCTGAAGCAGCCCCATGCCCCATACCTGGGTTTAAAAGGAAAACACACTCTTAGATTTTTTATCCAAAATTCTCACTATAGGTGTGTCTCACGCTAGCCACGTGCTCATTCTTGAAATTACAAGGTCTCAGTGGGCCCACAACAAAGGTTGTGAGCTGGCAGCCACTTTGTAATGTTTCTCAATGACAGAGTCTGTTTACTTAACACAATGCCCAAAGCACATTCAGATAGTCATCCAGATTTCAAAATTGAGGCAACCATATTTATTTTTTTTTAAAAAAATCACTATTTTTACATTGTCAACATCTTGATTAGTTGTGTGGGATGTTTTTTGTTTTGTTTCAATTTAACACAAATTAGAGTTATCTGGGAAGAGGAGGCTTGGTTGAGAAAATACCTCTGGGGCTGGAGAGATGTCTCAGCCGTTAAAGGCTAGGCTCACAACCAAATATTTCAGAGAAAATACCTCTGTCAGATTGCCTGTAGGCAAATCTATATGGGGTTTTCTTTCTTTCTTTCTTTCTTTCTTTCTTTCTTTCTTTCTTTCTTTCTTTCTTTCTTTCTTTCTTTCCTCCTTCCTTCCTTCCTTCCTTCCTTTTTTTAAAAGATTTATTTATTTATTAGATATATAAGTACACTGTAGCTGTCTTCGGAAACACCAGAAGAAGGCATCAGATCTCATTACAGGTGGTTGTGAGCCACCATGTGGTTGCCGAGACTTGAACTCAGGACCTCTGGAAGAGCAGTCAGTGCTCTTTAACCACTGAGCCATCTCTCCAGCCCTATGGAATTTTCTTGGTTAATGACTGATATGAATGGGGTGAGCTCACTATGGGCAGTGCTACCTCTGCACAGGGCATCCTGGACTGGAAAATAAAGGAAGCTGAACAATTCATGAGGAACAAGCCAGTAAGCAGTGTTCCCTCAGTCTCTGCTTCTCTGTTCTTGTCTCAACAGCTCTGCTTTGAGCTCCTACCTGGACTTCCCTTCATGATGGATTATAAACTGTAGGCTGCAATCAACGGTTTCCTCTCTAAGTTGCTTTTGGTTATAGTGTTTTATCACAGCAACAGACCCCAAGCCAAGACAGCTTCTCCAGATTCCTTAATGCCCACTCTGACTGCCCCATACTCTTCCTGACTTAGTCTACTATTGTAGCTTCCTCAGTCTTGCAGCCCCTGAGCTTGTGAATTGTTGATTTTATAATCCTATTTTGCCAAGTTCCAGTTAATCAGTTTCATCTTCTTTGCATCACTGCTGCCTCCTCATGAGAGATAGAGATGCCAACACCGAGAGGCCCAAAGTTATACTGCGAATGGCACGTCTTCATTTTATTATCAATTATCAATAATTAATACCAACAATTGTCAATATTCATAATAGTAATTAATAGTAATAATGCCTAACTACCTGTGTGCGTGCATGCGTGTGTATTCAGGCTACACCCATGTGTCAGAGGACAACTTTGTGGAGACAATTTTCTCTTTCCATCTTAACCTAGATTCTGGGCCTTAAACTGAGTGCAAAGTTAGGCACTTTCACCCAGTGAGCCACCTCACCCAGTTCTAGGAGTCATCTTTAAAAAAAGGGTTTCCCTCAAGTTTTAAATTTGGAAAGAGTACAGATATTTTGACTATGTGCACATTGTAGAGTTCCCAAGCTCTTAGAAGGGGTTTTGAGAGGCACAGATGGGTAGCATCCACTTCAATTGCCTCAAACTTCCTAAGACTGGGGATGACCTTGAACTCCTGACCCTCATTTGACTTCCTTCCCAGTACTAGGATTACCTGTGTGTGCCACCACTTGTACTTTATGTGGTGCTGGGAGTCAAACACGAGCTTGATGTATGCTAGGCAGGCAACCCACCAACCGAGCCTCACCCCCTCGACTTCATGCCATGTACAAACCCCTTCCTTGATCTTTGTGAAAACTTCATAACTTTTCCAAATTCTGAACCTTGAAGAAAATCAATCGAGACGTAAGGGAAATGGATCCTAGCTCTGCGGTGGTTTGACTGAGAACGGCCACCATGGGGAACATATATGTGAGTGTTCCAAGTTGGTGGACTGTTGAGGAAGGATTGAGAGGTGTGTCCTTGTTGGAGGAGGTATGTCACTGGGGCAAGGGGTGGGCTTTAAGGTTTCAAAAGCCCACCCCAGGCTCAGTGTCTCTGTCTCTCTATATTCTGCCTGTGGATGAGATGTAAGCTCTCAGCCACTACTCCAGCATTGTGCCTTCCTGCTTGCTATCTGTCATATCCCCCACCATAATGGTCATGGACTAACCTTCTGCGACTATAAGCACAAGCTCCTAATTAAATGCTTTCTTTAATAAGCTGCTTTGATCATGGTGTCTCTTCACAACAATAGAACAGTAACAAAGACAAACTCTTCCTTCTAGAACTACAAAATAATAATCATCGTTGCTTGAGGTAATCCACTGGCTTTAAGTCAAAAGCTACAAGATGACTCAGCAAGGGGAGATACTTGACACCAATTCTGATAATTTGAGTTTGATCCCTAGAGCCCACATGGTAAAAGGAGAGGACCAACTTCCACGAGTTTTCCTCTGACCTCCACATGTGTTCTGTGGCACATGAATGTGTGTATGTGCAAACACAGACTCGCTGGAAGAGGTGAATGGGGACGTTCCCAAGACAGGAAGGAAATAGCATGAACTAGGCAGTCAGCTTTGCCTCATCTATGGCATCTGGGATGACAGCCCTGTTTGATAGTAAGTACTAGCACGCTCATCGATATGCTAAATCGCTATGCATGTCTAAAAAAAGTGAGTTCAAAGGCAAGCTTCAAGCATCTGCATGTGATGCGCCCCAGAGTAACTGTTGCATGGCCTTCTCTCTTCAGGGTCACAGTGCTGCCATGGTTTGGATACTCTTTGTGAACTATAGTTCTTTCCAAATTTTCCTTACAGGGCTTTTATATTTTGAGACAGTGTCTAACATATCGCAGGCTTGGGAACCAGGGCGGCACTACGGGGAAGTGGTAGAACCTTTAAGTGATGGGTAGATTGGAGGGTTACTGGGGACAAGCCATCAAGGGGATTGAGAGCACAGGCCCTCCTACTCACCTTCTTTTGTTTATTGGCTACTGAGTGGGCAGTTCACTCAACCATGCATTCTTACAGTGATGTGGGACCTTACCAAAGCAAAGAAGCCTACCAGGCCTTGATGGGATCCTCCAAACTGCAAGCACAAGTAACCCCTTTCTCTTACACATTAAATATATTGGACATTGTGTTATCGTGACAGAATACCAACTAAAACAAACAGCAACTCATTTCTTTAAAGTGCTTCATGCAACAAAGGCTGGTAGACACATGCTAGGAAAAAAAAACATAAACTTGAAGACTGTTTCTTCAACGTTAATTACAGGGCACTTTGGTGACTAAAGGGTAGACTATGTTTATAATTTCACTTTACAGCATAGAACCCACAGTCTCTCATTTCACCTTCTAGAATCTTTTATTTTTTTCTTCCCTAAGACTTTTATCCTCCTCTGTTATCAAAATTAATCCTCCTGAGGGGAGATGCTCATGAGGCCCAACCCTTTCTGTGCAACTAGTGGCAGTTCATAGTTGCTGTGCACGCGCGTGCCCGTGTGTGTGTGTGTGTGTGTGTGTGTGTGTGCATGTGTGTGAATGTGTGGTGTGTGTGTGAGAGTGTGTTTGTGTGTATGTTGCATTTGTGTGTGTGCGTGTGAGTATATGTGTGTGTGTGAGTGTTTGCATGTGTGTGAATGTGTGGTGTGTGTGTGTGGTGTGTGTGCAGTATGTGTGTGGTATATATGATGTGTGTGGTGTGTGTATTTGAGTATGTGTGGTATGTGTGTTCAGTGTGTATATGTGTGTGCATATGTGTGTGTATGAGTATGCGTGGTGTGCATGTGTCAGTATGTGTGTAGTGTGTGTGTATGTGATATGTATATGTGGTGTGTGTGTATGTGCAGAGTATATGTATGTGAGTGTGGTATGTATGTGAGTATGTGTGGTGTGTGGTGTATGTGGTCTGTGTGATATGTGTGTTCGTATGTGTGTGTGTGGTATGTGTGTGCAGTATGGTGTGTGTGGTGTGTGGTGTGCATGTGTGTGTGGTATGCATGTGTGTGTGGTATGTGTGTGTAGTGTGTAATGTGTATGGTGTGTGTGTGTATGGTGTGTGGGGGGGTGGTGTAGCTGTGTATGTGATGTGTGTTCATGACATATGTGTGCAGTGTGTGTGTGTGTGCATGGTATGATTGTCTTCAGTTGTGTAGCCACTGATAAATTGCCCACACTCCAGTAGGAGGTGGATTGCTTAGGAGGACGGGGTATTCATCAGAAAGGAGAAGGGCATGGAAGAGGTTAGTAGAGGTGAATAGGATTAAAATTCACTATATTCAGAAATAAAACTATCAAAGAATAAATATGTAGCCAACTAATAAATGAATATTAATCTCTTCTTTTTGCCAGTTCTGGTAATGAACCGAGGGCCTCATGCACATATCAGATGCTTCACCCTTCAGCACCACCCAGACTACTTGCTCAAATATTCAATATCTCTGCTTTCACATCTGTGTGTCACCACCCCCACTTCCTTCTAAACCGGTTGATCTCATAATGAAAGGGCATTTATGAGCTGGCCCTTGTTTGCCCAAGCAGAGATCAACATACAGTCTGCAGTCAGGCTCCCTGAACACCGGCTCAACTGCTTTGCCAGGGGTTGGGGTGGGGCATACTCCTGCTTCTCTCCTGTATATTCTGGCTTAGTTTTGTTTCATGAACATTTCTGGTTTTTTTTTTTTTTCTGATTCCTTCACAATAGATTACAGAATCCAAATTTCTGTCTTCCTGATATTATTATCATTATTATTATCATTATTATTATCATTATTATTATCTTTCTTTTAGGTGATTTGTTAACTATTTTGGTGCAGAAACCCTTATCTGTAAGGGCATAGCCGCTGTTCTAGCCAAGGCCCCATCAACTCATCCCGGATCATGGAAGCAGCTACCTCACTGGTCTTCCCTGAGTGCAGGCTTTCTATCTTCTTTCTATCTATATCAACTTTCTGACACGGGATGAAGGTCTCTTAAGTCACTATCTCTTCAGTGAACCTTTATCACACAACTCTGAGCAGCAGGAAACCCCCAGAAATTATTCTGTTTCCTTCCTTCCTTCTTTCACATATATGAGTACACTGTAGCTGTCCCACAAGAGGGCATCAGATCCCATTACAGACGGTTGCGAGCCACCATTTGGTTGCTGGGAATTGAACTCAGGGCCTCTGGAAGAGCAGTCAGTGCTCTTAACCACTGAGCCATCATCTCTCCAGTCCCCTTATTTCTTTTCTTAATGTGAATCCATTAGCAATAGATCTGTCCCATTTCATAGATGAGGAAACTGAGCCTTAGTAAGAGTATATGCTTGCTGAAGGCAATGTTAATACGCCACAAAGGTGGGACTCAAAGCCAGGCTTCTTACTATGGAGGTTAATGCACTCTCCTAAAGTCCTCTCCTAACTTCCAGCCTTCAGAAATTTTGTTAGATCTGTGTGTTGTTCATATTACTTACTTCTTATCTTGTGAATATTCTGCTCCTTAAAAGAATATATCTATATCTATATCTACATCTATAACTAATTCTATATCTCTATCTATCTATCTATCTATCTATCTATCTATCTATCTATCTATATCTATATATCTATCTATATATATCTATCTATATCTATATCTATCCATCTATGTCTGTCTGTCTATCTATCTATCTATCTATCTATCTATCTATCTATCTATCTATCTATCTATGCCTTCAAGGAAATGTCCCAGTACAGTCATAAGAAGTTAAGAACTACCACTAAATGCCTCTAGATGATAACGGTGAGATCAATACATGGAGATTGTGCTGCTCCTGATTCATAGGTAGCTCATTTCATCTGTCCATGGGGGTCTTGACATCTGTTTCTGCTTTTTGTACAAAGGCCATTAACAAAATGGTGGTGGGTTGTTGACTTTTCATTAGTGTAATCAAAAGCATTGAAAGGTAAATAGTTTTTTAACAAAATGACTCAATGGCTACATACATGTGGCCGCATACAAAACACTGTTCTACTCTATTGTGGGCCTCCCACCACAGAAAACCACTTAGAGGAAGTTTATGAGCCAATACAAAGTCTTTATTCCCATTGACTGGTGACTACATCTGGATATTCAAGACTAGAGTGCAGTCCAGAGCCTTTCTCAGAGTCCATATTTACACACACACACACACACACACACACACACACACACACACACACCCCACATCCTGGCTGAAAAGTCCCTGAGGGTCCCTTCCCACAAGTGCAAGCAAAGCAGGTAGTCACAAAAGAATTCGATTAGCAAAGATAGTGAGATCAGTTCACTTTGAACTTTGACAGTTCAAAGACCCCATATTCTTGGGTTGTTCTTCCAAGAACTGTTTTTCTTAAGCTCTCTCTTGCAGTTACTGGTATTTTCTCGGCAAGACAAAGTTCATCTGAGGTACCAAACCGGAGTCACTGGAGTCAGCTTGTAGCCCTTGCCAAACACCGCTTGTTAACTGTGTCACCATTACAGCATGCTGGCAAGTGTTCTACATGCCTTACCCCGTGCCTTATAACATAGGTAGCTCATGCTTTGAGTAAATACAATTCCCAGTGGTTCCTTTTTGATGCCCCATGACATTTAGTATGTTTTTTGTGCCTGGGCATCTGATCTCACCTAGTGCAATGTGTTCCCTTAAATTGTTTGCATGGATCTAGGACAAGGATGCAGAGGCCCTAACAGGATGCCAGGCCTTGTGCCCATTCTCTTGTTTAGACAGCTTATTGATCCCTTTCTATCCAGCCAGCTCTATTTACAGAGCCTGGTCTACATTTGTTTATGTTTTTTTTTGTTGTTGTTGCTACTGTTTTTTTGTTTTGTTTTGTTTTGTTTTGTTTTTGTTTTTTGCTATAAACTCCAGGATCATCTTAATAAAAAATTATTTTATTTATAAGGTTGTGTTTGTATGGATATGTATACGAGTGTAAGTGTCTATGGAGGCCAGAGTATCAAATCCTTGGAGTTAGAGTTACAGGCAGTTGTAAACCCCCAACATGGGTGCTTGATATTGAACTCTTGAGCGGTGTCTGCCCTTAGTCATCCAGCCAGTTTTCTAGCCCGTCATAAACCTTCCTGAACAATCCAATCCTTACTGACTTAGCTTTTCCTAAAACCACAGTGTGGTTTTAAGTTCAACTCTGAAGTGAATTTCCTCGTCTTACGATGTGTAACTCAGTAGTTGCTACATGCTAATCTCCCCCTCCCAAATGACAAGACTTGATAAATAGGGCAAATATTTGTTTGTTTCTGTCTTTTAAGACAGGTTCTCTCTATGTAGTCCTGGTTGTCCTAGCTCTCCCTATGTAGAGACTAAGCTGGCCTTAACCTCATAGAGATCCTCTTGCCTCTGCCTAACAAGTGCTGAGATTAAAGGTATGAAATGCTTTAATCATTAACCAAGCCTGACCCAGATGTGTTCTTCACGTCACTTCTATAAGCCTAGACTGTGCTGGAGCTGTACAAAGGGTAATCCCAGCCCAGTTATGGCCATGGAGTTCCTGTTCAGCATGCAGTGAATGCTCCATGGGGATTACCAACAGTTTATATATTTAAACCTTGCTAGGAGTTAGGTAGTTGGGTGAACAAGAAAGAGCGTGCATGTTAAGTTTTCTGTCCTAGTAGACAGAAGTTTCCATTGAAGTGTTCAGAGCTTGCCTCAGTAAATTTTAGTAAAGAAAAAACTATTAGTACTGAGATGATCAATAGTTGAGAAGCATTTATGTTAAAATACAACGACCATTGAAAGAACGAAGGCATTGAATTTTTTCAAAGCATTTGGTTTAGGGTCAGATTATTATTATTTTTTCCAGTTCTGGCAAAATACGCATGAAATTATCATCTTACCCATTTTAAGTACACCTCCATTCATTTTTTTTGAACCCTGGATCTATTTAACAGTATTTCTCTAGCAACCCCCTCCCCAACCATCAGTGTAAAGTCAGCAGAGAGCTTTGAAATTACAGGCTATCTCATTTTGTAGGGAAAAGGGAAAAGTTGCTTAGAATCTACAGTCATTTAGAGACAGAGTTTTTGCTCCTTCTGCCTGATCCAGAATCCCCTGGACCAGACGGTAGCTCAGCCTATGAAACCCCCAGACTGGACCATAGCTGAGCCTCTGCATACCCTGGACTGGACCACTGGACCACAGTTGAGCCTTGCCTGCCCTTGCATTAGATTTGCATCTCTGAACCTATCCCTAGTTCCCTAAATATGGTCATCTATGGGCTCCTGGGGTTCTTCAGCCCATTCTTTTTATTGCATTAAAATAAGAGGTGCCTTTATTTCTTTTTTTTTTCATTTTTATGTTAAATAGGCCTCTTAAAGATTTCTGACTGTGCTTTTAAATTCCAACCGAGCAGCCAATGCCAGGGAAACAAACGATTCTTTAAATGTGGTTTGAGACAAAAGTCTGCAGTTTTTCAACTTCAGAAGAAAACGTCATGTGTACAGGCCCTCCTAGCAGCTACAATACCATGTACAAGGGACGGGTTTTTTAGAACGTAGTTGGTTACTTGACTGGAAGCAGAGGTCTACTGTGCCTTTACTGTTACCAGAGACGGCGAATAACTTACTACAGTGAGTGAGAAAACTGTTGGCCAGAATTTATAGATTTTGTTCTTTTTAACCTAATGAACATTGCAACATATTATCACCTATATCACCCTAGATTGCCCAATCACCCTGCATAATATTACTTCAATCCATTTTGAAACAGGTCCAAATTGTCAATTTTTTTTTTTTGTTGTTGGAGTAATGATCAAGTATTGACAAGCCTTGAGTCTGTACAAATGACTACAAACCTCCTCGTACATAGCCTAGTCGATAGAGTCTGATGCTCGCATTAGGGATTTGGAAATCAATGTCGTTTTCCTGTTATTCTTTTATGATTAAATCAATTGAAGTTATTTACTCATAGCAGAAAATATGGGTGATTGCCAACCCTCTGGCTTAGTGAATTGCTTTCTCACTACTGTTGCCCTGTAATGAGAAGGTACAGTTCGCTTCAGGGGTTGACTAAAACCTGTTCATGTATAACGGCAATTTGAGATGCAGAAAGTGTCTATTATTAGGGGCTACGAGTATTGAATGCCAAAGGGCATTTTTATCATTTGGCATTGCATTAACATTGACAAAGGCGGAAACCATGCTCAGAAAACTCACCATTGGTCAAATGGTGCTCAATTACAGAAGCCAGGCCGGGCCGCAGCCAATGGGTGCTCTCGGCACCTCCTCCTCGTATCTACTGCTTTGCAGGGACCCCAGTCAAAGACAATGAACATGTCAACTGCGCTGAATGAACGCAGCCTATTTGTTGCTGTGTTTTCTCTCTTTAGCATGTGGTGAGTGACCCACAACGTTTTGATGTGACAATAAATAATGGCTTGTATAACGTGGACTACATTTAATGTATCTGAATGCAAGATGGTATGAGGATAAAAGCTATTAGAAACAGCATCAGAGATGGTTACGGAGGCGGGAAGGGGCCACATGGAAAGCTCCGTGGAAGGAAAACGCACCTCCAGTGGAGAACGTCTTTGCTCCTGTGTTCTCTATCTGGAACGAGTGGAGTGATAAATTTGATTTTAGACTGGTCTGAACGGTTAGACACACTGGACTATGATGAGACAAGACCTTTAGAGACACTAGCGCTATTTTTCTTTTTCTCTGTTGATGAAAATAGCACAGAGGCATAAAAAACAAGTGGTTTTGCCAACTTTCCCTAAATGTCCCAAAGACTGTTAATTTCTTTAACCGCTTTCTTCAGTAAAACCTGCTTAGAGAAGAAGAAAAATAAGGGGAATTATGAAATAATCCCTAGTTTTAAGACGGAGGTCTTGCTTGGCCAGAATGCTGTGGATGAGTACATCTGGATGGAGGAGACCTCCTCTCTCACCAGGGGCTTCTCCTACAAGTTCACAAGACATACCCAAAGGCATGTGGCGTCACAGAACGAACGCTGGAGAAGGAAACAAGTTGGGTGGCCTCCGGCCTTGCTCCTCAGGGGAGCATGATTCTCGAGGAAAAGGTGGTGATTTCTTCTGAAGCTGTGCGAAACTCAGCCAGCTACCAGGTGAGATCGGGACCAGTAATAATCTCTGCCTTAAGACTAACAGCAAACAACCTCCAAAGTGGGGGAGGGGGATGGAGAAAGAAAGAAAAAAGAGAAAGCACAAACAGTGACTGCAGGGTATCCATGACATGTCTCTCAGAACAGTGTGGGAAGCCTCTAATAAATACTAATAATTCTCTCCCCCCCCCACCCTGCCTCCATTTCTGTCTCTCTTAAAACAATGTCTTAAATATCCTGTGCTGGCCTCAAACTTTCTCTATAACTAAGAATGACCACTAAGCTACTGGTTTGCCTGCCTTTGCCACTTGAATGTCAGGATTACATGCAAGTGCTACCATGCCTGGCTTGAGTGGTCACCGTCACAGGCTGTAGGTGAGTAGGAAGAAGCCCGCTCTTGCTCCCTCCTGCAGGTGCTGAAACTTTCTACTGAGGCCCTCTTAGCAGAGAAGAACACAGAAAGTATCTGGTGTCACTGAGGTAAAGCTGTGCTCAATGCTCAACAGCTTGAAGTTAGAGCATTAACATGGCAGTGACTTGGATGGTAGTCACCTCTCTAAGCACAAGGGACATCCTGTGTGAGCTTCTCATACTAGTGGCAATAGTGAGCTACGGCCTTCATAGCCATGGTTCGGAGAAGGAGGCAGGGGAGATGGCAGCAAAGTCGTGAATGCATACAAGATGCCGTTTGGGATGTCCAAAAACACTTGCACAGGGGAGTAGGCAACCCAGAGGGTGGGTTGGATCAATGTTCTAAAATAACATAGATGTGAGATAAAGATCTAGTTAAGTGTGTGACTCAATGACAAGAGAACACATGGGAACCACCCACTGTGAGGCCCAGGGGTTGTTTGAAGGAATGTTGCTGGTTCCTCTGGGGATATTTGAGTCCTGGATAGTGTGCTGGGTAGTCTGAAGCAATTGCTCTGTTTGTTAAAACTGCTCCTTATCAGCATATTCAGGAGAGAAGAAAGCCTAATGTAGCCTTTAGAATGTCAATTTGTCTTCACTTCCTAGGAAGAAATAAGGAAATGGGAGGGGTCCTAGAGAATGAACTTTAATTTTTATACAGTGGTTTGAGAATTTCCCAAAGGGTGGCTTTTTCTTAGAAAAGGATGAGGTGGCTGTTGGCAGACATAGCAGAATCTTTGTCTGAAATAACAGTTTCTTCTGGTTAGAGCTTAAACATCTCTCTGTGGCCAAGTAGCTGCCCTTAGACCAGCCAGTGAGAGAGTTCATCCAGCAAACGGAAGAGGGAAGGCATGGTGGCTCTACATAGCCTAGGCCCACGGGTGAGTTACTATGTCAGAATTTTGACAGGACAAAAGGTGATCTGAGGATCTGGAATTCCCTAGGAGACCAGCCTCCAGGCACACTGTAAGAAATTATTAACCTTGGGCTTGCCCATAATAAATTATTTTTATTAGATTAGTTGAGGTAGGAAGACCAGTGTGGGAGGCACCATTTCCTGGGCAGAGACCTGGACTGTATAAAAAGAGAAAGAGAGCTGAACACAGTACTCACTGCTCTCTGCATCCTGACTATCGATGCAATGTGACCAGCTGCCTCACCCTCTCCAGGTTATGGTTTTTTCCACCATGGTAGACTATATATAACTTTAAACTGCTAGGCAAAATAAATCCTTCCTCCCTAACATAGCTTTCGTCAAGATATGTTATCACAGGAACAAGAAAAATAAACAATATGGGTGGCACACAGAGAGAAGCAGAGGAAGCAGTGATGATATTCAGAGGTGTAATAATTGAGAGTCAGAGGGGTTGGGGATTTAGCTCAGTGGTAGAGCACTTGCCTAGCAAGCGCAAGGCCCTGGGTTTGGTCCTCAGCTCGGGGGAGGGGGGGGCATAAATGAAAGTCAGAAACTGAGTCTCCCACAAGTGGATGAAAACCCTGTTTCACCAAGGGCTGTATCAGCAGATTGTGCTACCGTGGTAGGCCCTGCTTGTTGTCTCTGTAGTAGCTGTTCCATGTCCTCTGCTTACAGGAGACAATCACTACTTTTAAAGGGCACTACAGGCCATCTGAAAGGCTCACACAAGTCTTTACTAGTCCTTCACTCATTGCAATGACTAGTCATTGCCATCCTTAGAGGGTAAGCCATCATATTTGGAAGCCACTGTGTAGGATGTCATATAGGTGAAGGCAGGTACAAGATAGAACGAGGTCTGTCATTGGACGAGAAGGAAGGATGGGCAGGAGAAAAGTTTCAGGGAGGAGGAGGAGGCTGGAAGGGAAGAGACTGGAGGAGGAAGTCACCAAGAGAACTTGGAGGCTGATGTTAAGATTTCACTCTATGCCTTTACAGGTTGTTATGAATATTCTTAGGGGATGGATGTGTATAGGGCTTTGTATGTTGAGGTGGGCAATTATATCTTATCAATTGGATCAGAGGTTGTTATGCTGTGTGTTCTTTCATGTGGCAAATTAAGTTTAAGAGAGTACGCTGCGGCTGGGACACTAAGCAGTCATGGAATTAAGATGTATATTTCTGACATGGTGGCAGCCCGCCTTGGGAACTGGATGGGTAGAGAGAGATTGCTGCCAGGCTCAGAAAGAGGCCATCCGCAGTGTGATATGGGATGGAGCAAAGCAGGCGAGAGGCTTTGCTGACTGAGATGAAGAAATCTATCAGATATCTCGGGGCACTGTGGTGCTGGTGTGGGGTAAAAGAAAGCCATTTTTTAAAATAATTTTACAACACCACCACTGTAATTAGAGGAAGCTCTCAGAGGCAAAAAGAAGCAGGCCTCTTCTGGTTAGTTTTATTGAAACAAAGAGTAAGTACTTCATAAAAGGCAACATGGCCACTGTATTGCTTACTTTCCTGTTGCTGGGATAAAATACCATGGCAGAGCAATTTATTAAACAAAGAGTTTGTGTTTTCTGTTCTAGAGGGTCATAGACCGTAATGGCAGCACAGCAGGACAGCAGGCAGCATGCATGGTGATTGGAGCAGGGAACCAGAGTGAGACCTCATATCTTAATTGATGAACAGGGAGAGATTGAGCTGGGAATGGCACAAGGGCTTTAATCTCAAAGCTTGCCAACCAAGACATACTTCCAACAGCAAGGCAAAACCCGTAAGCCTCTCCAACAGTACCACCAACCGGGGACCACGTGTTCAAATACTAGAGCCTATTGGGGGGGACATTTTTCTTTCAAACCATCACCATCAAGAGTATTACAGTCTTCTGGATAGATACAAATGGACTGCACATAGAAAAATGTTCCTAAGGGAAAGTTTGCAAAATTGAGCATGGCCATAAACAAAAGAGGGAGAATTAGAGGTCTCATCACACCAGGCAATCACCATAACTTGTACCTGACTCGATTGTTTTCCATTAACATCCAGGGTCCCTCGATAAGGAATAAGGGTCAGTGAACCAAACAGGGGCAGAGGCTGCTCCCCACCCCTGTGGTTTTGTGGAATCAAGAGAACTTGCTAGGAGGTCCACTGAAGGACACAGATGTACCTGCAGATGCAGGATGCAGGATCCACATGCCCTTCTAGCCAGGTCTCAACTTCTGCTCTTCTTGACAAAATCAGTTGCCAACCAGATTACTCAAGCAGGAGCCTTCCCGCAACTAGAAGATACTTTCCTCAACTCAGAGCTTGAAATTTTGTCCAGGGAGGAGAGGAGAGGGTAGAGGGTACCTGAATAAATTTGATCTCTTCAGGGGAGATCAAATGCCAGGAGAATCTGGTTCACAAGGCCACACAGGATAGCCCCAGAGATTTCTGGATAGAGACAGACACACCAGGAAAACCAGGTAGAAGTCAGTTACCACCTAGGAGACACCAAGCTGAAAATAAAACATTAAATAGTAATTACTCAAGGGGTAAGTTACATGTGTGCATGGCTGTATGGAAGGGCAAAGTACTGTAGTGCCCAGCATTATCTATCAGAGGCAATTCTCTGTGGGCGGAGAGATGCTTGTCACCTGTAGTTGAGGAAGGTAGCTGAACACCTCGGTCAGGATGACCGGTGAAAACACACCCACCATGCCCAGGCTTCCTTCAATTTATTCTCCCTTGTACTTTGTGTACTGAAACCCTGATGACTTACAAACAAGGGACAGAAAAGTCTAGGAGTACATGCTCCTCCACTCCTGCAGCCAAGCGGGGAATCTGTATTATATTTTATCTTGTGTTTTCTGTGGAAATGTCTGAGGCATGAGGAAAGGACCGGCCTGCTTCCCTCCCCCTCATTCCCTTTCCTGTCTCTCTTGCAGTAAATGCCTGCCATGCAGTGAGAGCTACCTGGTTGTGAATAGATCTCTAGCAGCATAGAGATTAGACACCTGCACAAATAATGTAGTTCCAAGGCCCAAAGTGCTAACAGCCATACACAATGTCCAAATGATGCCAAGGTTTTTGAGCTCGGGGTCTCCATATGCATTCAGGTCAATTTTCAGCTCTTGTTCAGCTACCCAGGAATCCGTTTAGTATAAAGCCAGGTAAAATAATCTAATGGCCCCATTATGCTCTGAAAATTGTTGAGTCTCATTTGGTCACTTATAGAATTGAGAAACATACAACAAAGCCTTGAAAGTGGTAGATCTCCTTCTTGAGTACATGATGTTTTCTGTTCAGAGTAGGGGTAGTACCCACGGTGTGCTTGCTTGCTTTTTGTTTTGTTGTTTGTTTTTTTTTTTTCTCTTCCTCAACATAATCTGTTACCTGGATCTTTACTAATGCCTGTGACCCAGGATGCAGGGTCTGAGGCCATGGACCCAGGAGAAATGGTGCATCTCTGCAGAGGTTTCAAACCTAAGGATGAATATCATCCGTTATCCACATGCCTCCCGTCTCAGCTAGAGTGAAGGACCACAGCCTGCTTAGTGTTGCTTCCAGTACATGCAAGGGTTGGGAAACGTAAACATAAAGATGATTTAGACACTCCTCAGTTTTATGTTCTGGTCTCAATCTAAATAAACGCCTCATTCCTTATTCTTAATATGACTTAATGATGACAGTGGCTGTGCCCACGTGTTGTTTCTACAATGACAGAGACGCTCCTGTTTCGTCAGGGACTGGTACCGTTTTCCTCTCTCTTCTTATTGGTTAAGCAGAGGATTGGGACTTTTGGCTGAAAGAGTAAGTATAGAGACTGGACTTTCTTGGTCTAATATTTTCCTATCAGGAGGGTCTAGGGGAATCAATGTGCTTAGCCATACTTACGTTGCCAGAAGCAAATTACTTAAAAGGTAAATGAAATTTAAAAAGCATATGTAAGGTAGATGAGAGGGCCAAACCTTTGTCAGCTTGAGTAGCCACACTGCATCATATGCAAGCCAGCAGCCTCGACTCTGCTCCTGGGGTTCTGATCCTTTATTCTCGAAAGAACTGTGTGATTACCTGGTCCGTTCCCATCTCAGGGTTTCCACCTACAAAGCCTTCTAGGTATAATCAACACGGACTCATTAGAGTCCACGATCCAGCTCACCACAGTATTTTGAGTTTCAGTGATATTTCTTTTCACATGGAGAGTTCTCAGTGCCCTTTTCACATTTAAGTTTTATTATAAGATATTTCATCCAATCAAGATATTTAGTAACCAATCTAGAAATACACTACAAAAGGGGCATGTTCATATTCTCTCTCTGTCTGTCTCCCCCTCTCTCCCTGCCTCCCTCTCCCCCATCCTCCCATTTACCCCAAGAAAAGCTGAGAAAAAGCCACTTTGTTTATTATTATTCTTTAGACTGATTCTGTATAATTATATGAGCATATAATTTATGGCATCATTTCAATCACTGCTAACAATTGAAAATATACAAATATACCATAGGTTTAGAATATTCATTTATATATATAATATTCATTTATATATATATTATATATATATATTTTTTTGAGACAGGTTCTCATTATATAGCTCTGGCTGTCCTAGAACTCACTATGTAAACCAGACTGGCCCCTAACTCACAGAGGTCTGCCTGCTTCTGCCTTCATGTGTTCCTACACCCAGCTAAAATTATACCATCAGGTTTGTAAACTAATCATATCGTATACAATTTCTGTGCCCTCAAGTTTATCATATTCATGTTTTTAATTTTATCAAAACAACAGATGGGCAATCTAAGGTAGACAAATAATACCTTTGATCCTCCGAGTATAAAATATGATGTATAGACCAGCATTTAGGAAACACAGTATAGGGGCTGGAGAGATAGCTCAGTGATTAAGAACACTGTCTGCTCTTCCAGAGGTCCTGAGTTCAATTCCCAGCAACCACATGGTGGCTCACAACCATGCCCTATTCTAGTGTGTCTAAAGACAGTGACAATGTACTCATATACATGAAATAAATAAATCTTTTTTTTTTAAAGGAAGCATAATATAATGTCATACATTTTATGAAAAGGAGAGACTGAGTCCTGTGTTCCGTGATGTCAAGTTTCAGCCAAGAGTACGTTTTATGATGGTGCCTTTAGGTCCCTTAGAAGGGTGTGTTGTGGAAACTGTGATAGGTGCATAATTAGAACGATGCTTCTCGGTGTGGATATAATAAATGTGTGCAGCGAGTTCATAAAACACTCCTAGTTCATCCCAGAAACTCATGAGCAATGTAAGACGTCATCAAATAGCCAAGTCTTTCCAGTTTGCCTGGGCAGGCAGGGTAAAGGAAAATGCCTTTATCTGGGCCCATGCTTCTTGTCTCAGCTCTGTGGCAGAGTCTCGAGTTCAAGCAGAAAGGCAGGCAAACATCACCCTTCAGCAGCATGGAATCTCAAGTACATTTTCTTAGTGGTCCCCAGACAGTCATAATTCATAACGAAGCCATTCCTTCAAGGGAGGACATGCAGTCAGAAAACAAATGAGGTCCTCATTGGCAGGGGCGATTTGAGTGACAGATACCTGCAGAGGACCAATGAGAAGCAGACTGCAGTACCGCTAAGGATATCAGAAAGCACCAAAATACCCAAAGATATGTGCCAGAGACACAGGCTCCATTTCATGCCTCTGTGGAGATGAGAAACATGATAGCCTGATTCTGTCAGTGATCTGCGTGTTATAACACATGCAAAAGAGACAACTTTGGGTCAAGTTCAGAACTGGAGGGCTGTAAAATCAGCAGAGGGCACGTTTATTTAAAAGAAATGACTGAACTTTCTCAGTGATAAGAGAACACGGGAGTATTTGGTGACCGGTACGTAACACTAAGACATTCCTGGAGAACAAGTCCTCTTTGTGCAGAGAACACGGAAGACATTTGATGGAGCACCAGCACAGCAGCAGGGAGGGGACATTTAGCTCCAGCTTTATGCGAATGCGGAATCCTGTTAATTTGCAGATTTAAATCCAGACTCAGGCAGATTCTGGCTGTCTGCATATGCTGCTGGTCCACAGACCAGCTGTGAGGAGCAAGGATCTGGAGAGCTTCTAGCAGGACCACTGCTTTGAGCGGACGCATAGGGACTTTTCCCCAGTGCTTGACTCACTGGGGAGTGGGACCATTCAAATGTTTTGGTTCCTTCCCTCTTTGTCTTTGGTTTGGAGGCCATTTTCTCTAATATCTCAGATTGATCTCAGGTGTTTAGCACAGTAAGTGCGCTAATGGCCTATTGGCTATTTTCTCTTACACAGTTTCCCATCTTCTCAAACTCAATATAGTTTGACTGGGTTTGTCACATTTTTTTTCTTTTTGTTATATTCGCTCCCAATATTGGCCCTGCGGATAACACTGCTGACCTTAAGACCCTAAGCACATGCTTAATTTATCTATGTCCTAGTCTTTACTCTTCAGACATTTGTCAATCAATGTCATACTTTCTGTAACCAGTTATCTTCTATGACTTGACAGTCTTCTCCAGTATCACATAAGGTCACATTGGTCTATCCCTTTCACCATCCTGATGCCCAGGCTAGCCCATATACCATAGTAAGGTCATGTGACCACACATAACTCTGACCATGTCCCTTCTTTCCATCCAGACCCCAGGATGACTCTTTATCAGCACATACTTGCTGTCCATTAAAGACTTTCTGTGGTCCCATCTGGACTGTTTTCTACATTATCTTCAAATACTCTATCAACTTGTATTTTAGTCAAATCCATCTATTTTGGATAATTTGTACTTTTCTGCTTATGAACTTTTTAAAGAAATTATGGTAGGGAACACAGAACATAAAATTTGCCAATCTAATCTGGGCTTGATGGTGTGTGCATTAATCCTAGCACTTGGGAGGCAGATGCAGGCAGATCTCTGTAAGTTCAAGGCCAGCCTGATGATGTATTGAGTTTCAGGACATCCAAGAGTATACAGAGAAACCAAGTCACGAAAACAAAAACAAAACAAAACAAAACAAACAAAACCAAAAACCAAAAACAAATAAACAAAAAGAAACTTGGCAACTTAATGGTTTTGAGTGGACAGTTTTGTTGCAATAAGCACATTTACCATCCTGTAGTTACCACCTGAACACTTTTCATTCCCCTCAAAGTGAGATTCTCTATCCATCAAACCCTCGACATTCCCATCCCCAGACTGGGCTTCCTTCTCTATGAATTCAATTCATTGGTTTTACTTACCAATGAGAAATTACCTATTGATCCTTTCATGACTTTCTCATTTTGCTTAGCGCTACATCGTAAGGTTTACCCGTGTTGTGCCATATTGCAGGATGTCCTTTCTTATAGAGTTAAATTTTCTGTTGTATATAGAAGGTGTGGACACACATTGTCTCCGCATTTTGGCCATTATTAAGGAATGCAGCAGTGAACACAATCATACCTTTGAGCTTTGTAAAAAAAAAAAAAAAAAAAAGGCAGGGCAGCCTTTCCTTCCTCCATTGATTAGAATTCTACCAAAAGTTCAAATTCCTTGTTGAAATAACCTTTTGTGTGAAACTGCTCTAGATCCCCAGACCTATTCTAGCTAGTAATCACGGGAACGCTTGCTTGGCATTTACCTTGTGGGTACTTGTATTTAAGTTTTTGAGGTAAGATACATGAGTTGTTCCTCTTCTTGTTTATTTGGTTGCTGGTTTGCCATAGTCCTTGGTTTCATGACTTTTCCAGGGTAAGAATTTTTATGCAGATTATCATGATGAGAAGAAAAGAAAATCATGGAGAACTAACAGAGACTGATTTTCCATCAGTTGTGAATCAAAACATCTGTTGAGTCCAGAGCAATAAGAACAACAACAACAAAAATCTTCTAATTCAATCTTCCCCAGCTATCAGACCTTTTATAAATATGCATTATCACAGAATCAACAATTGCATGAAATCTCTATGTAGCGTGAATATTACCAGGATTAGAAGTGATTGTGTGAGTTATACTATGTCCCATAGCTGGTAAATGCTGAGCTCTGGAGCAGAACAACGCCTCTGTTTCGTCTTTCCATCCCCAGCCAGTCAGAATGGATGTGGTTCAGGGCTGAGGGCAGAGCCTGAAGAGCAATTCACTCATTTTCCTCCGTGGTCTCTCCTCACCTGTGTTATCCCTGTTTTATTCTCTCATGGATACACAGAACACAGAACCTCAAATCTAGCCTGAGAATTTAAATTGGTTTTGACAAGCTCATAATGAGGCTTAGAATAAGCCAAATGAAAATTCAATATGGATGAGCATAGCTCAGCAAATTGCAGAAAAAAGCCGCAGAGAATAGAGAATATTATGCACAGCAGGGAAACATTCAGGAGCCTGCTGAACATGGCTGAACATGGGCTACAGTGCAGAAAGTTGAAGCAATAGTAACAAATTGATTGTGATAGGAGATCATAAAGGAAATATAATGTGAATGACCTATATTGTAATTCTTCACACTCACACCAGCTAAAGTGAAACGAGCCATTATCAGGGAGGATTTTTTCCCCCTCTTGATATTGGAGATTTATGACTTGTGGATGTATGATGAAGACGATAACCATAAATTTATCCATTCATTTAGTTAAGGATGTGCTAAATACCCATCAACCCTGTATTGTGGCAGGACGGAGAAAAGTACAGTTTGTATCTATTAAAAAAAAAGTCTAAAATGTATCACTAGAAACGAAACAAAACCTAAAGAGCTACACAAACAAGAGTCTTAGGAGAGATTAAAGATGCCTAACCCAAATTTAGCTCCTAGATTTGGTCAAAGAAGCTGTCTGTCTGAGCTGAGAATTATCAGAAAGAAGAGGGATGAGGTGACCTTTCCTGTAGAGAAAGTCACTTAAGTCAACTGTGAAGAAAATAGTAACGGTGGCTGGGTGTAGTGAGAAGCATTGCTGCCATACATGGCCTTGGAGAGGATGAGGTGGAGGGTGTGCCTTTTGTTGTACGTGGTGATCCTATCGATAAGCAATGCATTTTTAACTGATATACTCATATACAACACGTATTAACTGTTAGGACAAGTAAATGAAGGCTTCTCAGAAAAATAACAGGAAACATAATAGAAGTCAAGATACCCGACCTTGAGAGCAGCCAGCCTCCGTATGTAATTTGATGAGAGCGCTTATGAAAATTTGTTGACTTTTCCTCATAAAGCACCAGACCCAATGTAACTAACATAAGGGAAACTTTAATTCTATGCAAGAGAAAGCCTGCTGACGGGAGACAGGCTACTCCACAAACAGCTTGACTCTACCAACCCAGGGAAGTAAGTCATTCATTATTCTTGGAAAAGCCTTGGAAATATGACCTCAGCAGGTTCTGGAACAGGGTAAGGCAATGATGTTGTCTAAGCTTGAATTGGTTACAGCTTTGGCTTTAGTAGTGTGGGGAGCAGCGATTTGTACCAGGATACCAGCAGCAGTCTGGATGCAAGTTCAGGGTTAACATAACTTATTTCTCCCTGCTGCAATGACGTGATTACAATGTTACTCTTTTGACTGCTTCCAAGGTAACCTTTTCTGCCCTTTCTATGTATTCAAGGCATTTGGCAAATATAACGGGTACTGCTTTGTACTCACCTTCCAAGGGTGGGAGAGTGGAAGTGAGGCACAGAAGACATTTAAAGAAAGAGCTGTTTGCTGTGCCCCTTCCAAACACCCTCCTGTTGACTCCCTCATTACCTTTATTAACATTCTGTTTCCGTGGAGCTAGCCTTCTACTAACCGGGAACAGAGTGATACAAGGCCTGCCAATCCCCCTTAGGAAGTCCCTGGTAGGACACCTCAGTCTTTCCGATCCACAAACTCAGAGCCCACCTCAGGAAAATCTTCCACTTTGAAGAAAGGTACAGCATAGTTCTCTAACTAGCACCTAGAACACACAATCTGATTGTCATGATCAAAGACTGTTTTGCATAGTGAAGCTTGCTCCACATCTTTGCTAAGGCTGACAGACACCCAGAGCTATTTTGCCTGGCTTCGTGGCAGCCTTCTTTTGCTGAGTGGCAGCATCAGGAGTTGTGAAAATGTGTGCTAGGGCAACCACAGCCAGGATTTGCTAATAGAGACAATACCTTGCCCCAGAGGCTGTTTCCAGCTGCAGCCTGAAGCACACTCCACATTGAGAATGTATCACACAGAACTGTCAGTCAGTACTGGAGCCAGAAAATTGTTGTTTCAAATGTTACAGTACAGGAAAATCGCCTCTCTGCACTTGCTGCCAAAAAAATGACAGCTTAATTTATGCCACACTGAAGCTACATTACAGAGCCATTCAGCTTGGCAGTTAAGTACGCTCCATGCTCACGTCTTCCCCCTGTGCAAGTGTACTGGGGAGAAATACACAGTGGCTATAATAAGGACAATTGGCCGCAGGGTTTGCCCTGTCAGTGGAACTAAATGCAGGTGAAACAGTATCAGCAATAAATTACATCACCCCCACCTCATTTGCAAAACCCACTTCTGCTCCGCAGTACTTGCAAATCCCCAGGAAGGCTGGTTGCAGCATTGTTATGCATGGGAGAGATTAGGGAGAGAAGTGCTGGTGTCAACCCCTGGGGTTTTATGGAGAGGGGAGGTGCCACAGCATTACGGGTGACTTTGAAAATTATGTCAGTATCCTTGATGCAGACCTTCAGAACTTGGCTGTGTGTGCCCTTCCCTAAATGAAAAACCTGACAGTATTATACCGTAGCCAAGAACCCATGTTTTTCATCTAGATACACATTAAAGTACAAATGATACAGTAAATATATTTTTTAACAATCAGAGTAATTGTCTTCCAGGTTGAATTTCACACTTACTTCCATTAATTTACACACACACACACACACACACACACACACACACACACACACACAGAGTTTATCTGAATACAACTACACATTCTCTAAAAGTTAGAGATTAACTGGGGATTCTCTTTTCTTTATATTTTCATCTGTGAGACCTCCCTCACAACACCCAAATCCCAACAGCACCAAAGCCTAATTAATACTGTCATTTCAAAGGACACACCAGAATCTCCTTGTGCACACACACACTTAATGTGAAGAAGGACACCTTTCAGAGTCCCTTTCATGAGCACCCTCTTAGCCAGAAGGGCCACGGGGACCTGGAACACTAGCAGAACTCCAAGAAGAGATTTATGAGTAATTTACAAAATCTTTATAAGGCAGCTCTTATAAAATATTACAGCCCTGAGAAAGCAGGTCTGCTACAACTGGCTTCTCCCGCTCAGCAAGTCATTCACAACAGAATGAGCAGCCCTCAAGGAAGAGCAAGTGCATTTTCAGTGGTTGTTGATGTGCTATGAGTCATACTCAATAAAACAATGCTCAGAAATAAACGATACATATCTATTTAATAACCCATTACCCAAAACAAATACTCCACCTTAAAATAAAGCAAACGTGCTTGCCCTGGCTGTTCACGTGTGAGAGCTGCTTGGCTAACAACAGTAAGACCATTTGGAAATCAGGGCACTGGTGCTGGGCCCTGTGTCCTGCTTGCTCCGGATAGAGTAATTTTTTTTTTATAACTCACCAATAGAAATGCCTTAAGGTCAAAGCACCAACCAAAATCTTCTCAAGAGTCAGTGATCATGCTCATCTGAGAGTCTTCTCTGGATGGTTTTGCTGTCAGAACATCAACTTAGCATGGGTCTACACTGGGGTGAGGTCTACTAGGCTATGCAATGAAAAAAAGCTAAGGAGACAGATTTCTCAGCTCCAGTTCAGTGTAGATGGGCCACTGTGAGGCACACCAGAATCTGCCTAATAAGAAACTTGCACAGTTTCTTGTGTATGTTTATTTGTAATCTTAGGGATCAGGTTCATGGTCCTGCACATGCTAGAAAAACACTCATCGTTGAGCCTAATCTCAGCCTGTGTCCAATGCTTTAAACAAGAGATAAAGAATTACTCTAACAACATGACATTTTCCCAACTCGAATAGGCTTACCAGCTTGTTCTCTCTCTAGACATGGTAACTGGGGTTCCTCTTCTAGTATTCTTGTCTGTGTTGACTTTGGCTCAGCTCTGGGTCAGCTGGTGACACCAGCTCTGTGCAGATTTCCTGGTCCGTTTCTACAGAGGATGAAATCTTGGATAATCATTACAACATCTTTCCAGGTCCCAAATACCTAGACTTCTGAGCATTCTGTTTTCTTTTACTAATGCTTTTTGCCCATATCTTTTTTGATTCCCCTTTCCTGTTTACTTATCTATTTATTTATTTTTAATTCTAAAAGTAAGGGCTTTTTTTTTTTTCTTCCTAGTTTAGCCTAACATTTAGGTCACATGGGTGGAATCTTAGACTGGTGACGCTGGTCCTAACTTGGGAAATAGGTATATCTGATTTATTATTTGAATATTTCTAATTCCCAGAGCAAATCGCAGCTTCTGTTTTCTTTTGCCATTCCCAGCCCAGCAAAAGAGAATCAGCATGAGAGGCTTCGGGTCAATGCAGGCTACCTGTCTACCACTCAGTCTTGCCTGTAACTCTGTCTGCCTACACTTGAATGACTAGTGCTGTCTGACTGATTAATTGACAGCTCCATAAACCCTTTCCACACCCCTGTGTCATGTGAGACATTTCCAGTTTATGTGCCCAGGTTTTTAATCCTCCCTAATTGGAACATGTCTGTTGCTGTGATGTCTTAACAAGCTTGATTGAGAACCTTCCTGGTAATCAATGCCCCATCTAAGCCCTCTGATCTCCCAAGTCACACAGAATTTGTTAGTATTTGGTAATCCCCCTCCACACCCCCTTAAGGCTTCATCAACCCATGAAGAAGACCACACTACAAAAGCAAATTGTATTGTCCCACAAGAATGCATTAGTAAACTGCCATGGGCCAAGACTGCAGAACATCAAAAGCCACACCTGAAAGAATGTCCCTGTCAAGGGTCCTACAGACAGCTTTTCAGCCTTAGTAAGAGTCTGAGCATTGATACAAATTGCACTTGACTCATTTTCTCATCAACAGTAGAGTGCATATGGCTTTGGGTTTGTGCCTGTACCAGGCCCTTGGTCCTCACAGAAGGTAGCAGAGTGTAGTTCTTTCTCCACTAAAGCCTCAACCTCAGGTTTTCCTTTGAATTGTGCTGATATGAATGCAGGATCCCATCTCTTTAAGATTGACAGTTCCTGAAACTATAAAGACAACAGGTGTAATTCCTATCAATTATCATGGCAAGACACGCAGCTTATGTGCCAGATGGGCCACCTGCCCGACTGCCTGATGTTTCCCTCCTGCTGGCTCCTCTGCTCCTGCTCTACATGGCTTCCCAATTTTACTCTGAAAAGCCTTCTTTCACCTCTACCTGAAACATGTTTTTTTTTTAAACTTGAGAAGTTAACTTTTCTTTTTTAACTTCTAAAGAGGAAAAGAAATCTCATAAAGACGTCCTTTCTAAATTATCTATTGTGCCATGAAACGGAAATGGAAATCTGACTTGAGGAAGGCCTGAAAGGGGATCTTGACACATAACAATGATTTATGCCCAATTTGCCGTCATGTTAGAGACCGAGGGTCCACAAAGACTTCTGCCTCTTACTGAGAACCGAAGCCAAAAGACTCTTAGAGAGGGGTCACGCAGACTTGATGCACCAAGAGTATAATTATATTTTGAACACTCTTCAAGTCCTTGTAAGAGAACCACTGGCCACTAGAACAATGTACAGACCTGTGAGAAGCTCTGTGTTCCAGTAAGTTATATGACAAAGCCTGTCTGAGTTCTAACTCTAGCTCACATTGCCATGCCAGTCCAGGAAGAGAACATCCACTACCAAAAAGCTTACTACTCTAACTTTTCTTTCTTTTTTTTATTTTTTAAAGATTTATTTATTTACTATATATAAGTACACTGTAGCTGGTTCAGACACACCAGAAGAGGGCATCAGATCTCATTATGAATGGTTGTGAGCCACCATGTGGTTGCTGGGAGTTGAACTCAGGACCTCTGAAAGAGCAGTCCGTGCTCTTAAACCACTGAGCCATCTCTCAAGCCTTACTCTGTCTTTCTAATTGGAGCCAAGCTCCAATTAGGCTACTTACAGGATCCTATGGTCTGAGTTGAGTTATTTCAAAGTGGAATTTGCAGAGGCAGGTTTGTATAGGGGTTGGGAAGTTTATGACATGTTAACATTGAATTGACAGACATAGAGGGTCTTCAAGCAAATTTTGGCTAGCAGGCTGCTTTGGTAAGATTTCCAGCCCAGCTGCCAAGACCATGAGTTTCTCAGAGTGAGCGGTTGGTAATATATGGGCCTAGGGTTTCCTAGTCCAGCTTCGTTGGCATCCATTCCCTTGTTCATATCTCTCAGGTTCTACAGCCATGGATCAGTCACATGCTTAAATTGACAATCAAAGCAACCCTCTCTCTGCCCTCCTTCCTTTCTTACTTCTCTTGACTGTGTCCTAGGCATGTTGCACTTCTTGCAATGCCACTCACCTGCGAACCTTGATCCCAGTGTATCAGAATGTTTGCCATTAACGTATGAAAGCAGATTCCATATGGAGAGTTCATCTTCATACACGCCTTAGAGCCAAGAACCGGCGTAATGCTGTCTGGTTTGGCATACTGCGACCGGGAGAAACCTAGATCAAGATTATGTAAGACATTTTCTTTTCCCTTCTGATTGCTTAGAAGGAACTTTTCCTGCTCACACCTTGTTTACATCCACTAATCATTTTCTCCATTGACCTATCTACTTATCTCTAGTTTACCTTCTGATTCATGAAACTCATTGTGTATTTGCGTTGAGTCTCCATAGGCCAGGGCCGGGTTTCTTGGTCATGATCTGGCTACATCGCTTCCATCAGCTTTAAGCATGTTTTTCTGTGTGTGTGTGTGTGTGTGTGTGTGTGTGTGTGTGTGTGTGTGTCTTTGGTTCCGACCTGTCTCTGTCACTGTGTCTGAGGGCAGAGCAGTTGCTTCCTGAGAAGCTGGTTGGATTAGTAAATCATGCTCCATTCTCCCAGGGGATTACTAAAGTTTAAATATGTAACATGCAAAAACATTGCAGATATATATATATATATATACATATATATATATATATTTAATTTTAATATCCAAATTCCTGTTTTAAAATGGGAAAGCTCCTGAAGTGGGATATGGTTAGCAAGACAGTGAGAAGGTTGACTTGCATTTCAAAATGAATTTAGGAAGTTGAATGCCGAAGATGGCTGACAGAAATGAGCTGTAGAGACGACCATGAATCAATATCTCACCAAGTGGATTAAGCAACAACTGAGTTTACTCAGCCGCAGCCACAGCTTTCCTTCTGGTTTCCTGTGAGTGTTGGCAAGCTGTTTCTTCCCCCTCACTGGGGTAGTCTTTCTGGGTGCTGTGGAAAGTCTATCGTTCTCAGAGCCAGATTTTCTCTGGGCTGTGGTTTGGCGCAGGCAGCCTCCTATGCTTGTGTATATTTTCAACACATGTCAACAAGATGTCACTTTCTGCTTGTAAAAGTAAATCTGGATATGTAACTGTGCAAACCACTTGGGTTTCTATAGCTGTCCTTACACCTGCTTAAGAGCAAAGAAATCTATGTTACTCAAAGGAATAAAAACTACATGACAAAAGTTTTGGTGCTGTTGCAAGGAATGCCTTTAATATTCTTTCAGATTTGGGGGCTGCTAGGTATTACTGATAAACAATGAAACCTTTTGTATGTTCCTTGTTCTGGATCCTAAATTCAGTTTTAGGTAAATCTTACATTGGTTTGCTGAATTCCTTTTCTTCCTTTTGTTAATTACTAAGCCAATAATATTTGATAAATTAGGTCCTGTTTCTGTGCAATTCTCAAGCCCTATAAGGCCCTGGTAGCTAGGTACCTCTGTGGTCCTTGGTTTGAAAATGAGGAAATAGAAGAACACTGAGTCTATTATCATGGTTATATGGAGGAAAAAGAGAGGAGGAGGAGGAGGAGGAGGAGGAGGAGGAGGAGGAGGAGGAGGAGGAGGAGGAGGGGAAGAAGAAGAAGACGAAGAAGAAGAAGAAGAAGAAGAAGAAGAAGAAGAAGAAGAAGAAGAAGAAGAAGAAGAAGAAGAAGAAGAAGAAACTATTTTGTGTCAACAAGGTTTCTGTGCATCTCTACAAGTCTAAATTCACCCATGTCAAGACTTACTTATCTTGGAGAAACAATTATTTCTTCATCTGTCAGGGAGAGAAGGAAGAAATTTGCTCCACAATGGGAAGAGTTTGAAGTCTATTGGTTTAAGTGACTCACTATACCCTCACTGTTGTTCCCTTCATCACTTTGAGAAGGTAGCTGGCTATCTTGTATACCTTAGAAGATTGCAGTTAGGCATCAGATGAGGGTCTCTATTCCATGCAAAGGTTTCTGTCCACAAAAATCATGGCAAACAGACTGCTGCTAGAATCCAGAGAACATGAGCTTGTGGATGGATGGTAGCTCAATGGCTCAGAGTTTCTGCCAATTTAAATATTATTAAGCCCTTTGGAGTTTTCTCTGATGAAAGAGGAATAGAAGTGGTCAAAGTTGCTACTTTCTTAGGTATGAAGTTCATAAACAGGTTGGAGTTTATTTAGATGTTACAAAGAAGGGGACAACTTGCAGTCTGTATAATTCATACACAAATTGTGCCCCTGCTATGCATGACTTAGCAGATATTTTCCACATGTTAAGTGATTAGTAAATATTTTCTGAAAGGGTGTGAATTGCACCTGGAAATGTAGGGTAACATTGCTAATTAAGGTTTACACAGTCAGGTAGACACTCCCTCAATAGATCTTAGAAACTATGGTCTACCTTTGAAGCCACCACTTCAGTGATTCACAATGATATTGCCAGGAGGCAAGAGGCAAGCGTGTGTTACAGAACTTGTAGAAAGGGTAAATAAAATAGTGTGTCACTTGCTAGCTGAAAGGATGAGTTATGCCCTTGTTTAATTTGCCGGCATTTCAATTAGAACATCATTGGTGACCCTTCCTCCTGACACAGGCCATTTTGTTCTTGCAACACACTTGGCCATTGGCCACATTTCCCATTATTGATGAGGCGAATTTATGGATTGTAGATATAAATGATTTAATTGCACATATAAATGATTTAATTGCAGATTAGATAAATATGATGTAGACATTCCCAATCACGTAATTATTCAAAAGATGATAATAATTTGATCCCATTTGTCAAATAATGTTATTGCATTTTTAATTTACATTTTAGGAAGATTTAATTAACCAAGTTCTAGGAACTTAGGCAGAATGGGCTGCCTGAAATCAGTCCTGGAACAAGGCAGGAAATAAATAAATGAGCAGACAGCAGCAGATGTCTCTTCACCAAGATGATTTCTTTCCTCTAAAGATTTTTTTTTCTCCTCCCAGAGAATGTGGCGTTCTTAAGGGTGACCCATCAAAGTCAAAATTAATTAGGGAAAATGGGTGTATTCTGACGTAGGACTACTGTTTAAAGATTCACTTTATTTGAAACAGTTCATTGACATTAAATTAGATCAGAAACATTCCTGTAGTGAGAGTCCTACAGCATCTGAAAGGAAAGAATTCCATCTTTATTTAGCTTTCAGTTGACAATGAATCACATCTGATTGGTATTGCAGAAAATGTCACTGGTCAAGATCCTGTCAGGTTTTGTCTTCATAAAATGGATTGGGGAAGAGGTGCACATGTTCATATAATAATGATATATTACCAAAACTGCTGTGTGGCAGAGAACATGGAAAACTTGGTCAGCATGTGAGGTTTCTGGCTGTAAGTCCTTGTCAGGAAGTGGCAGGGACCAGCCCATATGCCTCCATATTTCTAAACATAGAACAAATTGTGCCCATAGTAAATGCTTAAATAATACTATTGAACAAATATACACGTACTTTTTGGTATATGATACAACAGAAATTAGACTTCCTGTTTCTTTTTTCTGTTTAAAATTTTTTTATTTATTTTTATCTCCTGTACATTGGTGTTTTTCCTTCATGTAACTGGTAGTTACAGACAGCTGTGAGCCACCACGTGGGTGCTGGGGATTGAACCCAGGTCCTCTGGAAGAGCAGCCAGTGCTCTTAACTGAGCCATCTCTCTACTCCCCAACCCCTTTTCTCTTATTTCTTCTTTGAGATTTTCATACCATATGCGATGGTATGAAGTTATAATCCCTTTTCCCCTTCCACTCCTCCTAGAGTGCCTGTCCCTTTTCCGACATTAGGTCTTGTTTTATTTATTTTCATTTCTTTTCTTCTCTTAAGTTCTAAATTTTTAAAAGATGTCACTTGTGTGTAAATTTTTTTTCTGGATAGAGAAAATTTTTTTCATTTCATTTTTAAAAATTTAAATTATGTGTATGCACACATCTGTGTGCCAGTGGGTTCACACAAGTGAAGTTGCCTACAGAAGCCATGCATTAGATTCCCTTAGAGCTGGTTATAGGGAGATGTGAGCTACCCATATTGGGTGCTGGGGATTGAACTCAGAACCTTAACAAGAGCAGTGCATGCTCCTAACTGCTGAGCCATCTCTCCAATCCTATATTTTATTTATAATAACTACAATACACCTACTGCAAGTTATAAACACTTTCAACAAATCAAGTCATTTGTATAACATGAACTTTAGGAAATGAGAAGAAAGTAAATGACTCAAAAGTTCTTGGTAGAGATTTTCATTTGGACCTGTGCCAGTTTAAATATTTGCCCCAGCTTTTGTGGATCCGACCCATACGTTTGTCTCCACTGTTAAGGAATGAGAGGAAGTTTGTAATGAGGGAGAACAAAGCTTATTTAGGAAGAGTATTTGTTGTTCTGGGAGACAAATTCTTGCTGTGACACAGTACTTTTCCACCTCAAGTCAAAAGTCCCTGGTAAAGAACGACCACAGAAAATAACCACTCTCTGAGACTGAGATGCCCCCTGGGCTGGGGAAGCCAATACAAGTGGGCCCTCAGAAGACTGAGGCCCGGTTATACTATGATGCAAACTTTCTGAGCTTGTATGAGCTTTTAATCACTGCTGTAACAAATGGCCACAACCCGGTGGCTTCAAACAACATGAATTTGTTATCCTAGTAGTTCTGTGTGTCAGAGCTCCCAGAGGTCTTATTGGCTTGAAAATCAAAGCACCAGGGTGTAGCTCAGTGATGCTGGCTTGTATGGCGGCCTGGGTTTGATTCCAAGCACTGCCCAAATAACTAAAAAGATAAATAAACACCAGTAGAACTTCATTCCTTCTAGAAGGTTCTAACTGGGCTGGAGAGATGGCTCAGCGGTTAAGAGCACTGACTGCTCTTCCAGAAGTTCAAATCCCAGCAACCACATGGTGGCTCACAACCATCTATAATGAGATCTGATGCCCTCTTCTGGTGTGCCTGAAGACAGCTACAATGTACTCATATAAATAATAGATAAATAAATCTTTAGAAGGTTCTAACTGAGGTCTGTCTTCCTCTCTTTCTCCTTTTCCAGGCTGCCGGTGACTTTCTATCTTTGTTCCCCTCTGCACCTTCTACAAAATCCACAAGGGTAAGTTGAGTCATTTCACATTCCCAACACTTAGACTCCTTTTCTTCCTCTCTCTCTTCTGTGTTTGAGGATCCTGAAGATTTCACTGAGTCTCCCCAGCAGCCCATGATGATTTTCTCATCATAAAACCTTTAATTTCTCAAATTGGTAAAAAATTAGTTTTGGCTTTCTTTGCCACATTAAGTAGTCTAGGCACAGGTCTCTGGAACCAGAATAGGATCTTCTTTGGCTTACATGTGAAGATCATAATCTAGGAAAGGCAGATGAAGCTGAAAAGAAAGTCATTCAGAAGTGAATTCAATTCTGGGTGCTGCTAGTGGACACTCTGACACTTTCTTAACGGTTAGTGAGCACTGATTTGAGAGGCACACAGCAGAAAGGGACATTAAGGTCAGGGAGGTCGACATCTTTGCTCAGCTTTTACCTGTGGAATATTGGATATTCAAGCTAGCAGTACCAGAGGGACAGAGCTTCACAAGTGCAAGCAGGATGATGGCAGAAGGGTCCCAACCATGGGTTCATGGACCGCTAATTGAAGTCTGTACAATAAGGTATGGAGTGGAAGTGTGGGCTAGGTATTGTGGGCTAGAGCCAATTATTCCCATAGCATCAACATGAAACCAAGATAAAGAACCAGGAAAAACAAAACAGAGACTTTAACCAGAGATTCTTCAGGTTTTCAGGATTTGCTGTATATTTCTAAGCAAATATAAATCAATGTTAATAATTTACACAATAACTAATACTAATTAGTAAATCAATTGCTCTGTCAGCTTACTTAAAGAACACTAGTACTGAAATAAAGGCCTTCCTTCCCATGTGATGATTTTAAGTAAATTCAACTGGAAACCTGTCCATACTCTCCTGAGATTGCAGGGTTTCTCCCGTAGTAGTAGCAATTCTACCTTAGATGCATAAACAAAAATAAATTCCCTGGTTTAGCTCTTTTGTAGAGTAATCCATACCATAGCTTCCATTCTGCAAAAGAAAAAGCTTTGACAGAGGCACTATGTCAACAGAGGCTAATTGCACACAATCTTCTCTCAGTTTGAGAGACGTTTAATATGGATTGTCAAGTGAAACTGATTTTGTAGCAAATGTCCCACCTGTGTAACCTTGTTTGCATTGCCCTGAGGAATGATCCCTTTTATTAACAAACCTCAATACTGGATATATTAATGCACCATAGCGTAGACAATCTGTAGCCTATCCCTTGACCCTTGAATCTGCTGGAGTATATTGTCTGGAAGAGTCTTACAGAGCTCTTGTTCTTTTCCCATGAAAAGAGCCTCAATACTGATCACTGGGTTAAAAACTCCAACATAAATAATGCTTGTTGACCTGTGTGTTCCTGTTCACAAAGCACTCTGATATCAGTGGAGGGATGGGGATGAATTCTGGGAGGATCATGAATAGTCTGGAAAGGAACTCAGGGCTTGATGTTCTGGTGAGACAGACAGAATGTGCCCAAGAATGGACCTCAGCTAGAAAGGGACTGCTGAGAATAGATTTCATTCATTAGGAGCAGTTGATCATTTTAAATTGGTAGGTTTAGTTTTGGTCTTAACGATAAAAAATGTTTTAACAATACAGCTAAAAAGCAAGAATGCTGTGATTGATGCAAACTTTTAAGACTTATTTAATTGATGACTGAAATACTTGTGTCTGTGTGCATTATGTGTAGGGGAGAGGAAGAATACCGGAGGTTGCTTTTCCCCTTCTACCATATGGGATTCAAGGACTGAACTCAGGTTATCAGTCTCAGTAGCAAACACTCTTATCTACTGAGCTATCTTGCCAGCCAAAAATACATGTAGAGAGAGAGAGAGAGAGAGAGAGAGAGAGAGAGCTCAAATTCTTTATGTATCAGAAATTAGCCTTGAACTCTTAATCCTCCTGCCTCTACCTCTCCAAGTGCTGGGTTTACAGCCATGGACTATTTTGACTAACAGTGTAAATTTTGAAGGAACATCCCCTCAGAAGGAGACCCAGGAGACAATTTAACAATTGTCTCCAAACCTAAATTTCAGAATAAACTCAGGGAGATTTCTTGTTGCTAGGAGACCTGTCTTTAACGTGAACACCTCTAGTAAATCAAAGCCTCATACATTTGGATTCTAATTTTTTTTGAAACAATTATGACATGGTTACCCTTTTAACAGTGTATCTTATATGTTACTTAAACCCCTAATATATGTTATTTAAATAAAGACTAGACAAACAGATTTGTTTGGGCAATTCTGAGGCTTAAGAGAGAAAATAAGAACAGAAACTTAAAATTCACATAATTACACACAATAGAATTACTTGTAACTGTGTCAATATATGGGCCTTAAAAAAGGAGACTGGGAAATTTGGACTATTACATATAAACAAAACATGTTTTCTATTCATCCACAGATGCTGCCTTTGATCGCCATTGAAGAGAGCATTTCTTCAGGCTTGTCAGAGAATACCCAAAGACAACCCTTTAAAAATCACACAAATGCCGCTTTGTCAGTGAAACCAGATCCTAGCCAGAAGGTATCATAGATACCTTGATCATTTCTCAGAGGGTGCCCCTGAACTGGCCACCAGAAGATCCGTTCTTTAATTCAACCAGACATAAGAGCAAACTCATTGAAGCTATATGCAGATGAAGATGATTAGGTTGAAGGAACCAGGAGCTCTGCCTTGTGCTGTTTCAGCCATGGAGTGAGAAGGAAGCTTTGGAAGATGCTTGGCCATGAAGCCATTCAACAGCTGAAGTGAGACACACCATTGAGAAACCACATCTTTCCTCATGGAGGCAAGAAGGCTCAGGCTATTCCAGGCAACCAGCCTTCTCTATCTGGCACCCATTTCATCCTTCCCAGTGATGTGCTTCAGAAAGATATAGAAAGCGCTGCTCATTTTTCTCCTTAGACGTTACCCTTAATAACTTCTGAACCTGCTGACAGATAACAGCTGATCTTATAAGTAACTAATTCCTCTACACTAAGTTTACTTACATTAGGCGGGATTATAGGAATCAAACAATAAACCATTAAGCTAACAAAACAAAAGGATGCCGTGAAAATATGTTTCTTTTTCTTCTATTTATAATTTGGGAAGACAAAGACAAATTCTATTTATCCTTTGTTTTGTTTTTTTTTAAGTAAGGCTTTATATTAAAGCCTTTAGTGCTTTCCAAAGAATTTTAATGCATCCTAGTAACTCTATAAATCCTGTTGATTATTTTAAAAATGTTTGACTCCAAACAAATTTAAAGTAAAACCAAACATCAAATGGTAAAAGGAAGATGTTCTGTGATAAAAACAGACAAACAAATGCTGTTCAGAAATCAAGTATCTGTTAGAGGACACAAGAGTGAAATATGCCAAGCTTCCAAACACACACACACTGTTGAGCAGGGCCAAACACTGCTCCACAGTGTGTAGGTGCTGAATGGAAGAAGCTAATGAGAAAAAGAGTGATTGTGACAAGCAATTATGTCACCTATGTGAACAGCTTAATTTTCTAAATTAGCCACTTTGATAATTATGACATCTCATTTGTCTTTTAATTCCACGAGCTCTGAAGTTTACCTTTGATTTTTTTCCCCCAATCAGATAAAAGGCTTTGATAAGCCAATGGTCTATTATGTGTCTAAAAGAATTCAGATTTCAGGCTGATTGGCTCTGCTGTTTGCTTCCACAAGGGCAAATGACACTCTCTACAAGAGCTCTCCAAACCTTGCATTTCTCAATTCTGTTTGCGATAGTGATGAGGAGAAAAGGCGGAGATAGAGAGACAGACAAGGTTCCAAAGCAAATTCATAGTGTCAATAAAGCTGAAGAGACAATGGGTCAGCTTCCTTTTGCTGGGGTAAGGGTGGAGGGGGAGGTGGGACAAGGGTGCAAGGGGGGCAGGTTGGTTTTTGAGTGCATCAGAATCCCTTTAGTAGTATCCACCATGCATACTTACCCCACATTACTGAGCTCATTATAAATTACCCTCATCTGTTTGTTGAGTGCTTTCAAGATCTCAGAGGACTGTGTTCTATTTGCTGTATTGATGTGGGAGTTCAAACAGAACTTGTCTAGCTGGTACACTAAGTCAATTTCTTGAAAAGGGTTTCCTAACCACTACAGCCAAAAGGATTAATAAAGCCAAGTTACAGTCACAGTAAGGAGCAATTCTGACCTCTTTGATTCATGAGAACTTCTGTAAGCATCCTATCTTTTCTTCTTGAATGAGTGATGTTAACAGAAAGATACCTAGATGTGCCAAATGAGGTGAACAGGTGATTGCTTTTCTTCTTGACAGGGGCCATGCATGTGGCCTTGCAGAGATAAGAGCCAGAGATGGGGGCACGGGGCTCAGGACATTTCCCCAAATACTTAGGAACACCAAAACAATTATGGAAACTTATGGGAAAGGACCATATATGGCTCTGTATCAATGTCTAGGGCATGATCTTAGGGAAGTACTCCTGGGGATTAAGAGATAGATTGACTGCTGACAGACATCAACCCCCCCCCACACACACACATCATATACATACACGTCCCTGTATCACTCATTCATTTCTTCCTAACCATGGCCTGACCAGATATGGTCAGTGAGGGGACAGCACTTCTTCAAACTCCAGAGAATGTACATTACCTGTGTCTTCACTTCCATTAGAGCTACCCCTAAGGTTTACTTGAACCCAATATCACCTAGAAAAAGAAAAATTCCATGTATGCATTGAACATTCTGTATTTTAGAGTTAGTTTTACATTAAGTAATTAGAGCCAGTGATTCTTAAACCTGAATCACTATATTTACCTTCTTGATGGTAGACTACAGATCTGTCTTAGTGGTTCAAGAGTCAACAGACTGTAGCAGATCTTTCAGTGTCTACACCAGTGACATTAAAATGAACGATTCTGCCAGAGGAAGAGCCAGCTATCAAAGTACATATAGACTTTCAAAAATATTTATGAGTTTGGAGAGATGGTTCAGTGCCCTTCCAGAAGACGCAGGTTCAATTTCCAGCACCCACATGTCAGCTTACATATAGCTATAACTGCAGTTCCAGGGACCAGCACCTTAACACAAGACGAACACACAGGTAAAGCACTAATGCACCTAAAATAAAAACAAATCTTTCTGAAAAAATACCAAAAACCCTAAATAAAAAATAAAAAAATCAACCATTCTTTTAAAAAATTAGTCAACCTGTAAAGTGTCCTTATAAATACATCTACTGAGTTTATTATTATCTTATTTACATATTATTTTTTACAGTTTTAAAAATTAATTTATGTGTATATGTTGTTCATATACCTACAGGTAATTGCAGAGGCCAGAAGAGGGCATGATATTCTCTGGAGCTGGAGTTACAGAAGTGTGAGCTGTTTGATATAGGTGCTGGGAACTGAACCAGGTCCTCCACAAGAGCAGCAAGTGCTCTTAACCATTGAGCCATCTCTCAGTCTCCTCATTTGATTTGTAATGAAATGGATTCCTAATATATTTTTTATTGAGGTAAAATTTACAAAGAGCAAAATTCATCCTTTCAAGTATATAGTTTACAAGATTTGACAAACACAATTAAATAACCTGTTATAACCTACAGTTCTTTTATCTTATTGAGCTCTACTGTGTTTTTTAAATTTTTATTCCTTTTTTTGGTGAATTTTACATCATGTACTCCAATCCCACTGATCTCTCTGTCCTTTTGTATCTGCCCTCTGCCTCTTAAAAGAAAATAAAATAAGATAAAATAAAAATCTTGTCATGAAAGCTATAATGGGTCACAGTGTGTCACACAGTGTAAACTTTTGTCTACACATCTTTACTTGAAAATGTCCATTGAATTGAGTCGTCAGTTTGGGTCTAAGATCTAGCTTCTGCTACAGTGTCAGTGCTGGATCCTCACTGGGACTCCTCTCAGACATCCTATTGTTGCCCTGTGTCATGGGATCCTATTGCTTTGGATCTGCAAGACGGACCCTTTCACATGCTCCAGAAAATCATATATGTGGTAGATGTGGACTGGGGCAACACAAAGCTATGGATCAGGGCTTAGAAGGTAGCTGAGTTGGTTGCCACTCATCCTATGTCAGCATCTCCAGGGTGAGCTCTGCAGTCCTGCCTGGACTAGCTGCCCCATGCTATAGCTGGCAAGGGGCAGGGGCAGCAATCTTGCTCTCATGCCCTGGGGACTGGCTCACCAGCAACTTTGCCACCAGGGCTAGCTCTACCAGGCTGTCCAGGTCAGGAGCAGGGCCAGATCTCTCGAGTGTGACAGTCTATCCTGTCTTCTTGTAGTCATTGTCTGCCTTCAATTCACTGACAAAAATTATAGTCTTTTTCCTGCCTTAGAACTTTACAGAATGCCATCAGAAGGAACTCTGCATGTACGACCTTTTATAATACATCCAGGATCACCCATTTTGTTGTGTGCATCAGCCATTCACTCTTCTTGGTTGATGAGTATTTTCTGCTGTGTGGGAGGACCACCATTTAATAATCATTTTATGAGTCAATGCCCCCCCCACCCCCAACAACAAGAAAACCACTTAGGTGGTCAAATGGTCAGGATATTGCTAACAAAGTACTGAACTGTAATCAGGGCCCAGCCAAGGAAGTCATATCCAGCAGAATTCTAGAATCTGTTCCAGGATTCGTGCCCAACAAGTTCACAAACACTCTCTTCACAGTGTGTCAACCCAGTACTTGGCCTTCATCTCCTTGCACACTAGTCCTCAAGGTCTCTTAGAGAGAATTCTTTTACTCCTTGCATAAGCTTCTGAAAACTCACATTATACACGTCTTATTTTCTTAGCATTTGCATTTCTTATATATAATTAATATATATGAGCATATCTGTAATATTTTTTACTATTTTAACTATGTTTATAAAGAAACCTCTTTCTAGCCAGGCGTAACTGTGGACACATACAGTTCTTACATTCAGGAGGCCTAGACAAGAAGATTGTCTAAGTTCAAGGCCAGGTAGGAGTCAAAGATGATGGAGAGGGAGAAATATGGAGGAGAGAAAGTTCTTGCATACTTTGTGAAGATTCCTACCTAGAAGGTGTCTTTCTTCCTTTTCAAGGGTACTAGAATTCGGGGCATGCCCCTGACATTTAAATGGATGGCTGCAGAGAGAGGCATTTAGTTCTTTCTTTGGTTTAATATATTTTCAGTTTTTAGATACAATGACAATTTTGCTGTTTCTGACAGCCACATAAATGACAGCGAAGAAAAAGTAAATGTCAGCAGAGAGTGTCCCGGGTGACCTGAGAGCTCTCAGAGTCCTACGCTTACCTTGCCTTTTCTTGAGTGACTCCATCAGCAGCGAGTGCTCCCAGGTGACAAGAAAGCTCATAAAGTCTATGGCACACCTTGCCTTTTCATGAGTGACTCCAACAGAAGAAAAGGCAGCAGGAGAAAAATTCCAATTAATACCATACACATTAGGCTCAGACAGTCAGCCCCACGGTCATTCCTCTCAGGAAGCCTTTACCGCAGGGTTGAATTCATAAAGAAGCCTTTCAGCTGCTTACCAATTGCATCCAAGCAGATAAAGCAGGTTTTTTTATTTTTATGCTACTTTTGTGTTTTATGTTCATTCTCTGTGTATATGGGAGTGGAGCAGTGATGGGTTCGTGGAAGACTGCAAAGCCTGTTAATTTTTTTCATAAGATCATTTTTTTCTCTTGACATGCAATTTGACGCTTAACAATTTTTCTGAAAGTCAAAAGGAATACTACATTCTCTAATTTTCACAGCACTATAAATAGCCCACACAAAACATAATTGTATAAAGGAGATGACACCTCTTTATGGAAGAATTTCCACTGGAAAGATAAAAGGAGGTCAGAACTCTTATGCGAGGCATGTATTTTCAAGTGTTCATAAAAATAGAAATCATCACTGGTACGCAAATTCTTCACAATAGACAGTCCCATAGAAGATGCCGGAGCCAAAGCCACTTCTACAGGCGCCAACTGTAGTGAGAATGGAACTCAGCCCAGAAGCCGCTGCTGGGCATTTAGCTCATGTGCCAATAAAAGGGAGGAGTGTGTGAGTGTGTGTGTGCACGAGCACACACACACACACACACACACACACACACACACACACACACACACACACACTCCAGTTTGGGAAGGTATTTGCCGGAAACATTTTTTCAGGCCTCTGCAATCTGTGAGTTTCTGTGGTGACTCCAGTGCCCAGAGGTGAGATAGTATAGAACAGAAAAAGAAATGGTCAAGGAACCACCTGCATGGCTGAAGGGGAAACATCTATAGAACTTTCAGGAGTTTGAGACCCCAGTTAACATGCTATGATGTCTGTGTGGTAAAGCTCCATGGTAAATAGCTGGGGGTCATTTGTGTGTGCACGGGTCCTGACTTTGCTATGTATGCAAATGTGTGTGTGTGTGTGTGTGCATGTGTGTGCACGCGCGCGTGCATAGCCAGCATTTACAGAACATTTGAAAAGACCACAACTCTGTCCAGCTGGATTTATAGACTGGCAAAGACACTGTAGGCAATTTATGAATTGTTCTTATTTAATTATTATGTTATGCATATTGGATGCTTTGCTTGCATGTATTTATGTGCACCATGGATGTGTACGGTGACTGTGGAAGTCAGAAGAAGGTGTTGGATCCACTGGAACTAAAGTTATAGATGGTTGTGAGCCACCACGTGTGCACTAGAAATTGAACCTGGGTTTCTGAAAGAGTAATGAGCACTCTTAACCAACTCTCCAGCCTCATATAAATTATTTTAAAAATCGCTTGTAGTCATGATATTGAGCCATTGTGTCTTGAGTCCTTTCTATCTGGCAGACACTGGGTTAAGGCTTAACATACTCAGACACTCTTGATTTTAGGGCTCACCGCACCTCATAAGGAAAATGTTTGCAGTAGCCTCATTTTACAAAGACACAAACTGATCTTAGATGAATTAAGCGGCTTGCTTAGATGAATTAAAATTGTATGACATAGTCAGAGGATTCAAAACTCATGTTTCTTCCTGCCTCTGTATGAAAGAAAGTAGAGTCAGCCCTTTGTGGCCTAAAAATAAGTGCCTGTAACTTGCCGATGTTTTGAATTTACAACAAAAGGTCGATAGACCATTGATTGGCACTCTCGGTGCCAATGTAAGTCCTAGACTCACCCAGCTCTTTGGGGAAGAGACACAGCGATCTCCAGGGTGCATGGAAGCCAGGCTCCTCCCCCAGATGATGATTGCTTCACTCCCCATCCCTTATCTTCAGGGCTTCGGTGATGAGACCTTGGGTCCCTTAGCTCCTGTAAAGAGAGTAAAACATGACAGCTTACTTCTTTTCTCCATCCTTAGGAGGATGAGTGTTAGCGCTGCAATGAAAGCTGTGAGTTAAGATTGCTTTCCCGGCAGCAAACGTTGCCCTTTTGTTGCTTTCAGGCTCTGTGCATCTCTGTTCATTACTTCCTGCTGCAGGCTCCATTATTACACGTAACAAAATGGTGGGAGGGAGGAGGAAGAGAAACGCGGTAGGGTCAGGTTCTCGTTCACCCCATTGCTTGGTTCATTTCTTCCATACTCAGAACTCTCTTTGTCATCAGGGAGAATGGAACTGGGGAGAAGTGAAGAGAAACTGGGCTTGGGGTAATTTATAACCCCCCGGGAACCAGATCATTTAATACCAAAATGGTACTTTCTCAAAATCTCATCATTCATACCAGAAGCATTTCTTATGGAGTGATATTCCCGAGCTTATAAAAACACTCTGTGCAGTTGAACTTGCTTAATCTGTGATCACGGTGCCTCTCTGAGGATCTGAGGCAAGGGTATTATGCCATTATGGTGTTAAAACGCATCAGTGACTTGATTATTTGAAATGCTTTAATAAAAGTGAATTGTTAGCTGGTTCTGATTATTTAGTGCCAGGTTCATAGGCTTTTAAGACATTTTCCAGTTGTCAGATACTTTCCTATGAGATATTTAAATATTTAGGTTTCATTCTTTCTGGGTATTTCAAATACGGGAAACAGATATCTTAATATCGGAATATTAACAGTATTTCTTTAAGGGCTGCCTTCCTTAATGCTATTTTAAAGACTCAAATCATATCCCTTGATTATGCATCAAATCTTTTTGCTTGAAGTAAGATTTGGAGACCTAGGTTTCTGTCAGGTTAAGATCAAGTATTGGTAAAAAGAAATTGATTATTATGGCCAACTACAATAGAATGTGACTTACAAGTCTTGCACAAAGATTTTTGTCACAGAGGTAACTGTGAATAAAAATGATTCTGTGGAATAATAAAGTCTGTGTTCAAACGTGCATTTAACATGTGTCCCTTGATGTCTTTCTTGTCTGCATATAAGCATGTGCAAACCCCGTGAACACTCCCCCCTTCCATTCATGATATTCTTGCTGGTGAAGTATTAAGAACTGTGCAGGCAGAAACACAGCTCCACCTACCAAGCAGTTATGTCTTCCCTTTGACAAGCACCTCCATCTCATTAACTGGGGCTTTTCTCCCATTTTTAAGCTACATTGTAAAAAGTATTTTCTTCAGAGGAAGGTAATACCACAGCAAATAAATAGGAGGCGTGCGGACTTAAAACATATATTGTTGGATATGTCCCCTTCTAACCCCACACTGACCCCAAGTGCATATGATCTCCTGTGCCAGGGGAAGTATACAGGGGAAAAGTAACAGACCAAGTCAAGATGTACAGAATCAGGATGAACAACCACCACCTCTACCAAGCCTGCTAATTGGGAATACCTTTCAAGGCTGTTGGCTTCAAAGGTTTGTGACAGTGTATTCATATGGGAACACCTCAGAATCCTGTCTTCCATACCACAGGTGTGATTTGTTCTTTCTTGTAAAGAGCCTGCATTCTAGCTGGGGAAAGAAAATGAACACTGCTGCACTATGGAGACATAGAAACAGCCATGGCTTCAGGGAGGTATCCTCCTGCCCTTTGTTTATAGCTGTCTTGATAGGAACCATCACAGAGGGCCCAGTATATATAGCACTGGGCCTGTTTTACAGTCATATATAAGAAAGAAACACATTCCTATCCTGGATAGGATAACTTTGTGAGTTTCCACTTTCAGTGAAAAGATCATCCCACTTTTGTAACTTAAAAAGGAGGACATATCCCTTTCATTTCATTTCCTTAAACCCCGGCAACTCTCTGAAGGTAGCTGAACCCAGTGATTTCTGTTGTCTTTATTCTGTGTCTGGAACTGCTCTTCTCTGGACTTGTATTTAAGCACATGTTTATTGATGATCAGCAAGGCCTGGGAGCAGGCATCACTAGAGAGGTCAATTTATCCAGCACTATGGAGCCAGGTTTGGGGAAGGGCAGACAGAGAAAATGGCAGCATCGGATGTGCTAATAGAGGATGGAGACAGTCCCCAGGAGCAGTGTTGTGAAGAGGCAGAACTTCATGTTAGTGGCATAAATTCTGAGTTATGCTCTCATCCTGAACATCGTGATGCCTAAGCCGCTGTGAGCTGGGAAAGCTTTGCAACCCCAAGCAAAGAGAACTTAAAAACAAGACTCATTTATTTTTACTTATGTGTACGAGTGCTTTGCTTGCGTAACATGTGTGCAGAGTGTCCACAATGGACAAGAGAAGGTGTCAGATCCTCTGGAACTCAAGTTAGAGGTGGTTATGAGATTACTTTTGGGCCCCTTACAAGAGCAACCAGTGTTTTTGACGGCAAAGCCATCTCTCCAGCACCAAGAGGGACTTTTAATAAAGACCAATCCCCTCATATAAGCAACTCAGCTCATCTCATTCCTAACCACAAGATGTGTGCAGCTTGATGCAAAGCTTTAAGTCAGCACCAGTGCTGCTAATCACAGAGCCATTCACTTTTCCAGGGCACCACTGTCAGTCAAGAAACTTGTCTCAGAGCCTCTCTATGGTTGGTAGTTTCTACAAAGAGTCTCAGAATCTTTTACAGGAAACTTATTTTCAAGCACACAGTGAAATCTCCCCCTGCCTCAGAGAAGAATGGAAGAAAGATTCTAAAACAACCCACCCTGGGAAAGGTGGTCTGCTCATAGTGAGTGGTGCTGTATTGTAAAATGGGTTTAAGTAGAATTTTTCCACCTTGTTTTACCCCTAGGAAAACCAGCAGGAACAGAATCACTGTTTTACGCAGCACCTTCTGGAGTTCTTAACCTTATACTATGTGTGCTTTGTCTAAATATTCATCCACTAGGCCTCTGAAAACTATTCCTCCAGCACAGATTAGAATGTACTCCTCATTTTTGCCCTTTTAATAGTGACTAAGTATTATCCATGGAGAAAAGACAAACAAAAAGCCACCATATTAATACAATGATAAATATGGACCAACCACATCTTCTAACTTACAGGCAAGTGCAGGTTTATTATTGAGTGTCATTATCTTCTCATGAGATTAAAAGTTTAAAGAATACTGGCTGCTCATATTCCAGTTATAAACACACATCTTCCCATTCAGGAGTTTTCGGAATGATTTTTTCTGGGGTCAATTACTGACTCTAAAATAGACTGATCTTATTTTAAACCTCTTGTTCTTTCTTATTAGTCATCCATGTGTCCTTCTAAGGACTGAATCAAGCATGTTAATCTTTTTATTTGTGTTTTCTGTTAATTGTTGTTCTCTTAAAGTAAAGCTCTTCAACTGCTGCTATCAACTCTAAAGAGTGTTCTTGGCTAAATATAATAGATGTGTTTCTGAAACACTGAATGTAAATTGGATTTTTATAAACTACCTCACAGTCAGACTTAGACTATAATTTCAGAAGTGCAGTACAAAAGAATGCACTTACTTCAAGAAATGGTCAAATAATTTCTGATATCTACTTGCAATTATTAAATGGATATGATTCCACCATTTTAATTTTATAGAACTTAGCAGAATAGAATCAATAAAGGGACTTCAAAAAATTTCACTGTGTAATGGACGTAACACTTTACCTGAATATTGAACACATTGTTTTGGAAACCCTACCTGTATCTGAAACTAAGGCTGGTGAATTAGAATTTATTCTTTCTCTGATTTTCAATTATTTCACCCATAGAGAACAAGATTGAAACACAATTCTCTGTAATTTAAGATTCATAACTAGATTTGTGTGACAATTTGAAATTATCATTTAAACATGCAGTCCATACCTGACCTTTCCTGGCCTTTGTGAGAGCTTGGATATCCTCCTTTCAACACAAGACAGTGTACAGGATACAAATTCTGTTGAAAACTGAACCAATCAGGAAGAACTGAGTCTCCTCTGAGTCTCCTCTGTGTGTCAGGTTCAAAGCCAGGCATGTATGTATTAGTTGTCTTGTCACCTATATCAAAGTCAGAAAGACTACCAATAGTTGTATTTACATTTAAAAAACAATGGTTTTGGGAGCTTAGGTAATTGGCTTGGGGATACATTGTTAATATGGCTGATTGGCCTAAGATACATTGTTAATATGACTGATTAAACTGAGATACATTGTTAATATGGCTGCTGAGGTCTAGGGTTAAAAATAGATGTAAGTATCAAACAGATACAGGATTTAAATGCTTGTGTGGGCAAGGGGTGTAACTTCCCTGAGCTTCAGCCTTTCTCTAAAATAAAACTTCTTCCAGATACACCGTGAAACCAAAAACTTGTTCAACATCTCTCAACACACGCGCTCATCCCAAGTCAAACCTAATACACAGTCAATGAATGTTCTTCCCCGACCTCTCCCACTTGGAATGGAAACGTAGGCAAGGAAGCCAAGGGCTTCAAAATAATCTTTTAGACAATGGTATCCTCAAAACTTGGATATCTGTCTTTTTTCTTCTAGGTTTCCTTAACAACCAACAGTGAAAGTGTTAGCACAAACTCTACCTCCCAGCATGAGTTCTCCTCTTCCTTAAAAGGGCGCTACCAGATGCAGTGCTATCTGCTTTTTCTCAGCTCTGTGTAACTCATTTGCCCAGGACCCAAGATACACATCCCATTTCTGCTTTACTCGACTCTTTCTTAATAATTCTGTCAGACAGAAACTGAGATAAAGAAGCAAATGGCCAGTTGATTATTTGAGTCCATTTCCTCGTTCTCTGTTCTGCTTATCAGGGATCTTGTCATTGAGACACACATGCAAGCTGGAGCCAGGGAAACCTATAATAGACCCACTTTCAGTCAAGATGGGTTGAAAAGCACCAAAGAAGCAGATACGGAGATTACCGCTGGTATGCATGCACCATGGGCCATGCACCGCTCCACATCAAATAAAAACCTGAAAAGGCTCTTTGAGCAGCAAAATCAGCTTTTGGTGCTTTCAGTGTCTGTCATCAGGAAACAAAATTAACCAGCTGATATTCACTCAGTGGAGGCTGCATTTTGTTAGGTTGCAGTGGGGACAAGGATATGTAGACGTAACCTGCATACATCCACTCTTTACTATCTTCTCTTCATTCCCCCCACCCAGCTCGCTCTGTGTCTCTCTGTCTCTCTGTCTCTGACTCTCCTTCTCTCTGTGTCTCTATCTGTCTCTGTCTCCTCTGTCTTCTGTTTCTGCTCCCTCTCTGTCTCCCTGTCTGTAAGGTAACTTCTTTGGTGAATTCACCAAACACAGCTGTTCCCAAATACAACTGCTTTTATACTTTTAATTTGGCTTGAATTGGTTTATTCTGGAGGCAGAGAAACCTAGTAATAAGCAGATGAGGAACCTTTTGAAACAAAGGTAGAGTTGCAAGATGGTTTTGTAACATGCTTGCCATCTCCTGGAACGGGCAATACGGAATCATTTGTAGTTAAGGTTACAGATGGGGCGCAGTCCAATACTTGAAAGACAGAAATTTAATCTCAAAACAGGAATGAACCTAGTTTATTTTTACTACAAAATGGCTTTTAAGCCTAAGATGACGGAGGCAGACTGTTCCCTCCAGTTGCTTGTACTTCTAAGCAATCTAAAGTGACTTGGGTCTTGGTTCTGATTAGAGAATCCTTTCTGATTTTCTCAGTATTGAGTAAAAATGGGGGCTTTGCCAGGTTTGTAGATTTTCAAAAATATATATTATTATTTTTTAAGATTTATTTATTTTATGTGAGTACACTGTCGCTGTCTTCAGACACACCAGAAGAGGGCATCGGATCCCATTACAGATGGTTGTGAGCCACAATGTAGTTGCTGGGAATTGAACTCAGGACCTCTGGAAGAGCAGTCAGTGCTCTTAACCACTGAGTCATCTCTCCAGCCCACTTCTTAATGTTTCAAAGGTATCTATTCATTTCCTGTCAGGAGAAATAAAGAGTAAGAATGTAGAGTTGTAGAATTGTGCGGTAGAAGCAGCACTCAGAAGTTCATGTGTGTCGTTTTTACAACTCTAGCAGTGGACAGACACGCTGGGAGTTTTGAAACTTCTGGGCAGGTATTAGCAAGACTTGTGTCTTACTTGACTTTGTTAGAAACTATGGCTCCTTGTTCCTCTCTTTCCTCTGTCTCTCTCAAATTTAATTTAATTGTATATGTATAGATGTCTTGATTGTATACATTTTTGTGCACCACATACATGCCTGGTGCCTGCAGAGGCCAGAAGAGGTCATTGGATCCCTGGATCTGGAGTTACAGGTTCTTGACATGGACACTGGGAATGAAACCTATGTCCTCTAGAGAGCAGTTAGTGCCTTAACTACTGAGCTCTCTCCCAGCTCCACTAGGCCTCTTGATGGTACTGAGTGCCATCAGTATCCAGTGGATAGTCTTCAAGCTGGAGGGAAATGAGTAAAGCTCAATGATGTAACTCATGGCAAAAAAGTGTGAGGGAAACCCACAGAGTCCCTTAAAGAATGAGCACTGAGGATCATAGAGCTGGTTGTGGGGAGAAAACACTGCCAAGTACTGACTCTCAGGTCTTCAGACTCAAAACTTCCTCATTCTCTTGGGAAATCTCTGTCATGGCCACTGCCTTTCATCCAGAGCATGGCTTCCAGAGGATTCCTTTTTCAAAGTCCCAGGGGAAATTTTAAGTCCTAGCTTCCATCTTTGCTCTTTTTGTAAAGATGAGGTGTGGATCCTCACATTTGCAAGAACCATAGTTTCTGAATTCTTATTCACTGTAGTCACATTGGGAAAAGGGACAAAGAAACCTGGACCCACCCAACTTCCAGGCCCATATTTCTGGTCCTAAAGTCAGATTAAACTATAGATAGCCAAGAAATTACACATCTAAACAGTCCAGGTCAAGATGTGGACCCACCCTCCACGGACTAGTCATTGTCTGGGCTTCAGTTTCATCCTGTAAGGTGCTCTGTCTGGCAAGTTGTTAGTATTGTGTGAAATCTCTTTTCAGGAGACAAGTTTCCACTCTGACCGGCACCTTGTTCTTCTCCCAGCATGAGATTTCTGGGAAAATTCTCATTTGGGGTGTGGGAGGGTGTGTTTCATTGTTTCAAGATTCTGATAGCTGTGTTGAAAGACTTATTCGTTTTAAACCTATTTATTTATTCATCTATTCATTGTGGGTGTGAGCACACTGTGGTGTGTAGGACAGAAGAAGTGGGGTGTCTTCTACAATCTGAGTCCCAGGGATTGAGTTGAGATCATCGGACTTGGTAACAAAGACCCTTGTTTACTGAGACATCTCAAATCATGAACTACATTCTTTTTTTTTTTTTTTTTTTAAAGACAGGTCTCACTATGTAGACCAGGTTGGCCCCTACCTAACAGAAATCTGCCTGGCTCCGTCTCTCAGGTGCTTATATTAAAGGCATGTGATGCAATGGTGGTTCTAAACACAGAGGACTTGACTTTTCTTCATTCTTTCCACATATAGTTCTTAAAAACAAAACAACTCGCTTTTAACCAACATGTCTTTATAAATTGTATTATTATTGTACAGAATGAGGAGGTTCATTGTAACATTTTCCTACATCTGTATCATATACGAACACACATTTGTGCCTCTATTGCTTTGTCTTGCTCCTTGTCCTTTACTTCGATCTCCTTCTTCCCAGACAGTGCTCCCTTCTGCTTACATGTTGTCTTTAATAGTATCTAGATTCTGCATATGAAATAACATGCAGCCGTTCTCTTTCAGAGTCGGGCTTGTTTTGCTTAACACGACGATTTCCAATTATATCCCCTTTCTTGCAAGTAAAATGATTTCATTCATTATTGCTGAATAGTATTTCTGTGTTTTTTATCCATTCGTCAGCCGTTGGGCACCTAGGCTGATTCTATAACTTGGCAACTGTAAACAATGGCTCATTAGAAATTTACATAGAAGAAAAATAGCTTCTGTGCAAAATATCTACACATTCAGAGAGATGATGCTATGTGCATGGAACAGTTCAGATACTTGCATAAATGATCGATTTTGCGTTTGTCGGGTGTAAATCTCTAAAAGCAATCATTTAGCTTCCCTAAACATGCTTACTGGGAAACAGTACAATGTGAGGGTTATTAGAATGTATTAGGGACTGTATACCTGGGGGGAATCGCTTATCCTACCACAGAACTTTAAGTCTTTCCAGGAAGTCCCTTAACTCTCCATGACTCAGTTTCCTCATCAACAGGTAAGATCCCAATGGCAAGAGACGATATGTAAATTAATGAATGGGAAGAGTTAGGACAGCACTGGCCCTGCACAATGGGATATGAGAGATAGTACCCTCCCATTGACAAGCCCCCACCCCCACCCCCGCCACAACTCTGTTCTACTATGCTGCCTTTTATGCCTCTCTCCATGGCCTTCCTGGCCCTCACAGCCTTTTCCAGGCCGTATTCAAGGGCTGCCCTGAAGACCAGCACTTTGCTCTCTCCATCCTCCCTGCTTAAACCTTCAGCCCACAAGCTGCTGGCATTTGACTTCAGAGGTTGGCCTTTCTTGTTTCACAGGAAACAAAATGGAAGGCTGGCGTTGCCAGCTGTCTGGTGTTTGCTGGGGAATGTCGCCCCTCCTTCCCCACCATTTTTTCATAGTTCACCTATCCTCGTGTGCAATTGCATGCCTCTCCCGCACACGCTACTTGCCAACTCTATCTCCAGTAATTATTCTGTTTTAGTCCACTGCAATGTACCTGCCAACAATCTGAACGGTGCAGGTGGCGAAGCGCTGTCTGCGCCCCCATTTGCATGCACCCTGTGGTGGCTACCTAAAGCTAAGCTCTGACACCACGTACAAAGAGGACAATGACAGAGGCCCAGCTTGCGCCAGCGCTACTCAATTTACCATGCCATGGCTTCCTTTGCTTTCCCTTTCTTTCCTTTGTGTACTTATTTACTGTTTATTCATTCTCTTTTAAACACTCCTGTCCCCCCTCCCCCTTTTTTTTTCCTTCAAGGAGGTAAGGTAAGAGCCAGTACGGTGTGAGACCCTTGGAAGTTAAAGTGCTCTCAGCTTAGCAAGGCACGCCCCCTCTTTTCCCAGCATCCACCCCGAACAATTAAATGGTACAATCCGTTGGCGGCTCCTTTTGACTCAGGAAGAGTACTTTTTTCCCTTTTGACCTTTGTCTACAGAGATATCTTTTTAAAATGTATTCTGAATTCGTTTAGGGAATGTGACAGATAACAGCTAAAAACGATGGTTGGTTTTTTACTCTAACACACTATTTTTTGTTCATCGATTCTTTTTTTTTTCTTTATTTTTCTGAAGAGAAAAAAAAAAAAAAGAAACACTTTGGGGATGGAATTTTCTAAGATTGGATTGACCTTAACCACTATCTAAACAAAACAATACAAAACAAAACACACACACACACACACACACACACACACACACACACACACACAACTTCATTATTTTAAAATTGGTGAGCTACATTCGTTCACTTATTTTTGAATTATGGAAAAAATACAGTTTTCCCACTCGGACAATGGCCTCCAGTCATTTACTGGTCCGACTCAAACACAGCGATCAGCTCCAATCGAGTAGCTTGGCGAGCTGTGGACAGTGAAAAGGAATCCGAATTTGAAGTGGTGCGTCCATAGCTCTCCACACCACAGCTTTCTGAAATTACAAGGCTGAGTGTGCAATTATTACATTTTTGTCTCAATCGGTTTTAGAGTGCTTCTGCTAAAACTCTCATTTTCAAGTAGTCCGATAAAGTATCACTGGTAAAAAGGCAAGAAGGCTTTCTGTGGTTGCTCGCTAAGTAAAGTGGGGGGTGCAGATCCTTGGGAGCCCCTGTGGGTTTCCAGAGCCCTATGTGATCACAATTTCTTTCTTCAGGCACAGTGCCTCTCTCCCTTGCTTCAGTGTCTCTAGTTTTCTTTATACACTGTCTTTCTTCCTTCTCTTATTATTAATTTTTCAAGGCCAAAATAAAGCATTAGGACATGCAGGTGGCATTAATTTGTCCTGACCAGGTGAAGGGCAGTCCATGTTTGCATTCCTTTTTTGCCCCAGATTCTCTATGCTCTCTGTGCTACTAAAGGTACTCAGCTACCCTTCAAATAAATTTTTGCAGCATTCAAAATGACTGCTACAAAGCCATGGGTTGTTTTGCTTTATGAAACTTCTCTAAGAATTGCTTATTTTATGATCTAAAAAGGTCTTAGGTATCTTATGTGCAAAAAAAAAAAAAAAAAAAAAAAAAAAAAACCAAAAACAAATAAAACAAAAAAACCAAACAATAGACAATTTGGATATAGGGGTCCCCTGAGCTATTTTTTTTTTCTTTCAAATGAAACTGGGGCCAAGGAAAAGAAGAGATCAGTGGTTCATTGCTAAATAGTCAAGGTGTTTTACTGAGTACCAGTTACGTACCAGCTCTACACATCAGGCTCTGGAGATTTAGGACTGAGCAAAGCCCTCCATGAGTAGACTTTTGAGAGAGATTCAGGTAAATCATGGTATCCCACGTGGTCTACACAAGCAAAGCACAATGTATACTAGAAATCAAAAGACCATGAGGAGAGGCTTGGAAGCCAAGCTTCAGTTTTGCATGATATGGTCTATACAAGGGGAAGCCGCAGTGTATATGACTTGCTGAATGCAGAAAAACAACTGGGATCCAACTTTCCAAGACTTATGCTTTGAGACCGACCCTTCTCCATCTCCCTTGGAAGCTTGGCAAGAAAATTAAAAACAGTATTCTAGCTGCTCCATTCTTTGAGTTTAGACGTGCTTCCCTCTGTCCGCTTGAGCCTGGGAGTCACTTTCAAATCAGATCTGTATCAAACTGGATGAACACCTTTACACTCCTGCTGCCTTTTGCAGGGCAGTACCATCAGGACTGTGCTATACATCATTTGAAAGGTGACCACTTTTACTCTGGTAGTTGAAAACATAGAAAGTAAATGAAGATACAGTTCTTCATGTCATAATAAATACAGAGCTGAAAGAATTTCTAGCTTACTTGGTTCATTTATTTCTAGCCAGGCTGATTTCTAAAATATTTGAGGTGACATGTAAACATTTACACGAGGCAGTAAGATTAATCAGATACTGCAATCACCACGAAGGGGAAATAGAGACTTATAAACTCCAAGGGTGTATATTTAAAAGACCAGTGCATTGAAAGTCTGCAGTCCACACAGCAATCAAGACAAGAAAAATAATTTTAAGGACTGGAGACATAGTTACGTTAGAGGGCTTGCCTAGCAGGCAGCCCTGAGTCCAACTTGCAATCCCAGCAACGGGGTGGGGAGGTGGGAGGGGTACGAGTGATCAGGCACAGAAGGGGAAATTCAAAGTCCTCTTCAGCTACTTATGGAGTTAGAGATGACCCAGGAGCACAGAGGCTGTCAAAGAGAAGTTTACAATGGGAGTTTGTCTTTTGTGGAGTAATTCAGTAGATGCACTTACAGAAGTTACAATCTGAAGAGGCAGCATGGGGAGGGACTCGCTTCTTAAGCCCACTGACACATTTCCCTGTTGTTTTTCTTTCCATTTTCAAAGTAAGGTGTTTTTTCTCACACTGATTTTTCCCTTTCTCTTTTTCTTCCTTTCTTTCTTACTTCCTTTCTTTTCCTTAGAAAACCTTCTCTTTGAAACTATCAGGAAAGGCTACTTTAAAATATATTTACTGTGTCTATCAAAGTGATCACATTTGAAATTTCCCACAGACACTGTGGACTTGATCCAACAGTAATACCATTTCTTTGGTGGCCACACCGCTGTAAAATGAGTTCTTTGCCATTAATCACTTACCTATTTTAGTTGGTTTGTGTGTTAGTTGATGGCAGCAGAGAAATGAAATGTGTCCCACAGCATTGGCTGTGACTTGAATGTAAACATGGGGATCTGTGACTCCAGCTCTGGTTATAGTCATCTCAGCCTGTGCCCCGCAAGAATGATGGATTTATCAACTCAGTAAGCGTCCAGAAGGTGCTCACTCTACACTAAATGTGCCATTGGGTGGTAGTGAGCCACAGAAAGAGAAACAATGTTTACAATGTTTAAATAAATAGAAGCAAATACAATGGAGGTGAAGACCACAATGTGTCAAAATTGTGTATTAGGAAACCCACAATCACTGTCTGTGGACCAGGAGGGACAGGGACTGAGCGAAGACGCTACAGCAGTTCAGGTAAAGCATGAAGAGAAGTGATGAGATGGAAGATCAAGAATCTGTGAGGATTCTTGTGTATAAAGGGAAGGGGGCGTGTATGCGATTTAGTAACTGATGAATAAGAAGACTATATATTGACAAAGAAGCGGTTAGATGGTGATGCCTAGGTTTTCCGTACAGCTCTGAGTTTTTGGAACAGCTCCCAGCTGGGGCTTCAAAGTACCTAGACATGAATACAGGAGCAAGAAATAGGCATTTGAGTGAGGTAAGAAGACACAGGGCTTGGTGATGGATTAACTTTTATGATGGCAGTAGCTAAGACTTGAGGTTAGAAGACAAGGAGAAGTGTGGTCCCAATGGTAGGAGGAGGCCAGGAAAGAGCTGTTTGAGGAGGCATGGCATGAAAGACAAGGCCAGTTTATTCTGAGGCTAGTAAGACATGGCTACAGGAGCACTGGAATCAAACTGAGGTCCACGGACACCTTAAAATGGAACAATCATATTGAAACAGAGCTAGCAAATCTCCCTACAAAGATAAGAAATGAAGTGGAATCCAAGATAGGACAGATAACACTACGTGTCCCTATTGTTCGAGCTCCGACATAAGATGCTGTCCCTAATGACTTGCCCCTGCATACTCAGGAAAAGCAGAACGCCTTCTGACTCTAGACCCTTCCCTGTTAGCACTAAGAGAAGCCCTGCTCCTTAACAAATCCCCAGTCTTCCTTATCCTTCATCCCTTTGTGTCCAGTCATTACAAAAACAATTTTTGTTTATCTCCAAGATGAAAGTACCATCATTATTTAAGCTGACAGTGAAAAGACCACTGTTGTCCTTACTTAGCAAGTAGTCAGCAATACAGAAAACAGGTAAAGGGAAAGCCAAGCATCCTTTCAACACATTGGTGCCTTTCCAAAGTGGAAAGCTGGATGTATAAACTGGTTTAGTTTCTGTTCCTGGGGGAGGGGGAAACACTGACAAAAAGCATTTTGGGGAGGAAAGGGTTTATCTAGCTTACATTTCCCTATCACACACACAGCCCACCATTGTATGAAGGCAGCGAACAGGCACAAAGGCAGGAACTGTGGAGGAATGCAGCTTATTATGGGCTTGTTCAATTGCTTTTCCTTAGAACCCAGACCCACCTGTCCAAAGGGTGGCACCGCCCACAGTGGGCTACCCCTTCCACATGAAAATATCCCCTATGGGATATTTCCCCGACTGGCCAGTCTGATGGAAACGTTCCTCTACTGAAGTACACTCCTCACAGGTGACTCTATGACTTTGTGTCAGGTTGACTGAAACCAACCAGCACACCCCACTTACTTGATATGTTAGTAACATCATATTGTGAAATGATCAGCCAGCAAGTTCTTCTACGAGTCACAGAAAGCATCAAGCTAATAGAAGAATGTTGCTTCATGTACACTGTGTATATAAACCACATTTTATGGTCATATAATAACATTTCTGTTCTCTTGATCTCTATTGTCTACATTTACAACCTTTCTATTCAGAAGTTGGAAACCAAGGAAGCTGTTAGTAACTAGGAAAACCTCAAAGAAGCTGTTAGCTTAAACTCCAAGAGTCTCACCCACAAAGGAGGGACCAATGCTTGATTGGCAAGTGGGATAACTTGAATTCACAGGTCACCAAGGGTAGTGAGCTTTTGTTACTGACAAAACCATCTGGGACCCTAGCCATCCTTAGTGATAGATTATCTCTGCGGGCAAAATATAAGTCAATTCAGTCAAATTAAAGTATAAAAGGCAGGTTCATTGCCGGTAGCTCTAGGGGGTCCACTGATCTCAAAGGGGTGGGAGGTATCAGGGAAGCTGCCTTGCAAAAGCAGAAGGCAGAGAGAGAAAGTGTACACACACAGTGCAAGGGGTATCTTTGTTATCCATGTGTGCAGATGGTCAAAAGGCCTACAGAGGGAGATGGGATGTTGCCACTGGTAGGGGCAAAAATGACTTCTGTAGTCTGCAAGGAAAGCTGGAAAATGTAGTCTTTAAGTAGGAAACTACTATTCCTAATTCAAGGATACACACACACACACACACACACACACACACACACACACACACACACACATATTACAGGGTAGGAGTGTTTTAGCAGTTTTCTGTTAAGGAGGGCATTGTAGGAAGGGTCCTCTGATCATGGAGCAGGGGGAGAGTCTTAACTTGAATAGTTTAATGGATTCGGAAATTTCTGCCCCGTATTCCTGGAAATACTTGGAAAGTAGTCATTAGAGGACTGTGAGCAGGTGATTTGGTTACAGAGTTAAACTGAGAGGTTTCCTAGGAAGGTTGAGTGAAAGGGAGGAGTAGAGGTAGGAGAGAAAGAGTGAGTCAGTGAGAGAGGGTGAACATAGCGTTGATTCAGGATGATGATGACTAGTCCTGTTTCCAGGACTATTGAACCAAAATGAGCTAAAAGAATGGGAGGGAGCTACAGCGCATTAAATGAAGGGAACAGAGGAAAATAGAGGACTAATGTAAAGAATTGTATCTGGGGAGAAGGGGATCAAGGCCCCCTTTAGCTGTAATTCTTCACAGCATCTAAAAAAGTCATTTTGCAGGTGTGTCAGGAACAAATGGAGCTGTTGAAGGGTGAATGACATTGGGAGAGATTGCATGGAACATTTTGTTTGGGTGTAGGGTGAAGTTCAGTAAGATATCATATGACAGGGTGAAAACAGGTCTGAGGATAATAAAAAAGAGTGATTGCCCAGAAAGAACTTCTGGAGGGAATCAGAAGTCATGTGTAGGAGGCTTGTGGTTGCATTTTTCCAGTCCCTGTCTCTCAGACCCATTTCAAACCAGTTATGACTTGTTGGCATGAAAGCAGCATTGTTCAGGGAGGACACAAACCAAATTGTATCCAAATCTAGCAGTAGCCAGATCTAGTCCTTTTAAATCTTGGAGTACTGCAGCAGTCAAGGAGTCAAGAAGGTCCTTAAGGATGTTAAGCAGTCTGAGCTGTTGAGACAGAGGTTAACTGATGCAAAGAATGCTTGAGTCCAGCTGTTTTGGTTCTGAGTCCCACAATCAATGTCCAGAAAAAGGATGAGTTGAATGGCCCATGGCTCACTACTCCCCTTTCAGAGGTCACTTGAATTGCTTTTAGGGGTTTTGGGAAAGTCGATCTCAATAAATGCTTCAAAGCTGATGGAAGGGCAAGGAGGGGAGCAGCAGTTAGAAGTCCACAGAAGAGGATCTATCCAAGGGGCCATGATAAAGGTTAACAGTTGGTAAAGATCCAGAACATAAGTCAGGAGGGGATAGCTGTACAACTTTCTGGGGAACATTTAGAGACAAAGTTACATGAAAACTTTTACATGCAGTTACGCAACTGTCTGGATCATGTACCAGAGTTCTGTAGCAAGATAAGGTAACAATAGCTGTTTGTTGCTTCAGTCTCCTGCATAAGAAGTAAGGGCCTGGTAACTTTGTAAAAGAAGACAGTTAAAGTCAGCACCCAGGGAATGAATCAGAATAGAAAGTGTCTAAGTGATATTGCTTCCTTTTAGTTATAATGAACTTTGTGTGTTTGAAATATTAACAATCTCAGCTATTATTTGATGAACTAAACAGAGTATCTTAAGTGAATCAAAACTTTTGGTTAGAAACAATTTGATAAAATAAAATTTTAAAAATTGGTTCTATTATCTTTAAATGACCATATCTAGTATTTGAAAATATGACAATACATATTTTTGCTAACATCAAATTGTTATACCTATATTCCAAGAAACAATTTGTATGTTGCATTTTCCAAGAAGAAATGATTTCCAACTTAAAAAGAATACTCCCAGAGACAGTGTCTGCCTTGCCAAGAGGAAATTATTCACTTTTCAAAGTTTCCTAAAATTAACTTTACTAACAGAACCCTTAACAAACCTCTACAATTTTTATTCCATAAATCAAACAGCATATGAAAGATGAAAGTGGTCCCACAAAGTCATTCTCATCAAATCTGTAATAAATAATGGCATGTAACACAGACCGAATTGACAAAGAAGGTTAAAGCTGAATCTTTGCTTCATTAATCAATGGTCTTTTGTCTCTAGGTTATCACATATTGACAACAGTAAGTGTAATTCTCAACATCATTCTATTTAAACTATATTGGTCATTTAGAGGCACAATTTGTAAAGTAAATGTGGTGGTTTGAATATGCTTGGCCCATGGGAAGTGGCACTATTAGGAGGTGTGGCCTTGTTGGAGTAGGTATGGCATCATTGGAGGAAGTTTGTCACTCTGGGGGTTGGCTTTGAGGTCCTATGCTCAAGCTTTGCCCAGTATGGCTGCCTGAATAAAACACAGTAGTTCCTCCTGGCTCCCTTTAGGGCAAGATGTAGAAACCTTGGCTCCTTTAACACCAAGCTGCCATGATTCTTGCCTTGATGATAATGGACTGAACTTTTAATTAGCTTAGTGACTGAGCCATTCCCAAACTTCCATGTTGCTAATGCCTCTCTTCCAATACTCCTGAATTATTAATTACTAAAGTCCATATTCCATCTTTGCTACCCTAAACCCAATTGGGGGGGGTGCCCCTGGGGCTGCTCTTTCCCTGCTCATACATGATTGTATGTTTTTCCTTCAGCAACTCTCAAGCCTGGATCTTATTCCTTCCCTGGCGTGCTGGTTTTGCTTCTTCCTCAGTTCCCTTGCCCACGAATCCTAAAGTTCCACCTCTGTCTCCCTACCCAACCATTGACCACCAGCAATTTACCAATCAAAGCCAACTGGGGGCAGGGACCCTCAGCATCTTATAAGCAGATATGCAAATTCCTGTGTAATTTTAGGAGCCCAATTAACATAATACAGGCAATAAACCAAATCTACAATAGATTTCAGTGTGTCAGGAGTTTTACGGAGACCATGCTGCCATTCTGTCTTATGGAGTTACCTAAATCAGTTTGCTAGGTATTAGAAATCAATAATTCCAGATTTGGGCTAGCAGTAGCTATTTTATTCAAAGGATATTGAGGCCAGATTTGGACTCTGAGATGAACAAGTGACCCCAGTATAAGGTCTTTCAAATGGAGCTTTTGGATTAGCCTACAGTCAGATTGAGGGGGTGTATTCCGGGATAGAGAATTTGGGCCCACAACCAAGGTAAAGACGGAGGCCAATATTCTGTTTCTTATAGTATCATCTAAGTTCTGGAAAGACCAAATGTCCCCCAGAACATAACCAACATTTCTAGGGTTAAGGAGTGCAGGGCCCCTGCAGAATTCAGAATTCTCCAATCAACAGAAAGTCTCTGGTGGCTTCAACTGAATGAACCTTAAAGTTCCAGTGCACCAAGCTCCAGAGAGTCGCCAAACCTAACCAGGGCACCTCAGATTTAGGCTCATGATTTCCTTGTCCCAGTGTTTTTGTTTTTGTTTTTATTTTTGCATTATCTATGTGATTTTTTTCAAACACAACATGGCCTCTTGCCTAGGCCAGATGGTGTCAGGGGAAACAGTAGGTGAGACCAGAAGGAAGGAGATAGAGAGTGGAAAGAAAAGGCTGCCTAAGAGAAATAGCTTTTTGAGCCAGGGTACCTATGAGAGCCGAGGCAGGGATATTTGTCTGTGGGAAAGCTTGAGCCACCAGTAGGCTCGGTTTTCTGGTTTCAGCATCATATGTTAGACTACATAAAAGGCAGCCGTAGGGAGAAGAATGTGGAAAGAAAGGGAGTCTTGGTCTGATATTGTCACTTGTGTGTAGATGGCTAAAATGCCAACAGAAAAAGCCAGGATGTAATCGCTTATAAGGACTCAAGATGCTGTTCTTAATCTGCAAGGGAAGCTGGGAAATGTAGTCTTTCAACTTGGTAAAGATGTAGCTAGCCAGAGTGGGTCACCACTGAGACCAATGCATTATAAAGGTCAAAGGCCAAAATGAAAAAGAGAGAGTATGGAGGAGTAAGGAAGGAGGGGGGCAGGAGAAGGAAGGGGAGGAGGGGGGAGGAGGAGGGAAAGAGGAGATAGAAGAAGGAGGAGGGGAGAGACAGAGAGGAAAGGAGAAAGGAAGGACAACGAAATTAGTGAAGACCTGGTGGACAGCCAGCAAACCATGGGAGTCAGAAGAAAAGGGGCTTTCGTTACATTGTGCTAGAAAGGTTTGCAAACCTTTTCACCTGCAATTTACATGAAAACCAGAAAAAAATATTTAATGTTTTCAAGGAAAGAGCACAGGCACTGGCTCTCTATCCAGATAGAGACCAGATTTTATTCTCCAAGCACCACAGATAAGCTCAGGTTGGAGAGAATTTCCTTCAGCTAAATCATCTCCTCCTCAAGACTGGACATGGTCAGAGAGGTTTCCAAGGGGGGGGTGTAGCTAGATCCTTCTGGCCTTAACTCTCTGTACAAAAATGAAGTATATAAAGTTATGCTATATTTTAAAGCAGAGTACAGAAGATACTTTGGTTTGGGGGTTATCTGTTGAGACAACAAGAAATTGTCTAAGTAAGAAGTGACCTTGGGGGCCAAAACTGAACTACGGACATCTTGAAGGCAAAGGTGATGACATGGGTAAGAGTGTAGAAGTTTTAAGGAAAATCAGAGTTGACACTTTGGTCTCATTAAAGAGTTTGTAACGGTATTGGCAATATGCCTTCAACACTTCTTTTATCAAATAATTGTTTTCTGATATTCTTGAGCACACTGTTACTGATACTGTAGCCCAGTGGTTGTTCAGGGAGCCCAAGTAATAGTTTGGTGGGCTTTGTAAAAATAGACCATTACTTAGTAAACATTTATCCTACAACGTCTTTAAAGAAATAAATCACCATGGATTGACATGATTCTTGTGGAGGAAATCTATACCCTCTGCTATTAAGAGGAGTAGAGAAGACCTGAACCTGCATGGACAAGATGGCAAGTTTGTAGGTGGGGTCTTTTGGTGTCATCCAGACCAGATTAATTACCAAGTCAGTATCATGGAGAGACTCTAGTTATACCCCCTAAAGTATACTAACTAGAAACAACCCAACACCTGAATATGAGAGAAAGGCCAAGTTAAATTGGAATGGAGTCCATAGTTTTGGATTTTTTCTTTCATATTAATTTTCATCTGGGGCTGGGCCTATAGCTCAATTGATAGTGTGCTTTTCTGACATGCAAGAAACACTAGTTTCCATCTTCAACATCCCTTACACTTGACAAGGAACGAATGCCTTTAGTCCCAGAACTTGTGAGGTAAAAGTAGGGGAATCAGAACTATAAAGTCATTCTTGAGTACACAGTGAGATGGAGGGCAGTCTGGGCTAGAAACTCTGTCAAAAAGAAAAAGTACAAACAAGAAAAAGAAATCTATGCCTCTGATGAGGTAGGTTGCTAGTTTTGGTATTCTATAACAAGCCCTCCTCAGCATAGTTATGAGCAGATCGTGACAGGACAAACCTGGTCTCGATCCCACACTTCAAACCCTTGGGCTTGTGCTTGGGATGAGGTTCACACAAACATAGCCGTCCTCTGGCCTCTTCTTTGTGGTCTTCCCATCATTCTGTGGCTTTGTTTTCCACGTCCCCATGTGAACGACACCTTTGGACCTGGGTCATGCTACTCCCATTGCCGAAGAACTTTTAGTTTATTCCTCCTCACCACCTAAAATGGAGTCTAGTTTTCCCTTTTGCCAGGAGGGTTTCCTACAGCTTTTTCTCTGTGTAGCTACATCTAATGTTCAAAATTAAATGAAGTTTTGTTTTGTTTTGTTTTGTTTTTTGTTTGTTTTTTGTTTTGTTTTTTGAAGAGTACCAGAGCCTCTCAACTTGGAGAGCTAGGGTATAGGATAGTTATGGTCACCAAAGCTACCCCAAGGCAGTGGCTTCTGAGTTCCTTGTTTCACACCCAGGAAGACTAAGGAAAGTTGAACTGAGCAGAATGGAGATATACATATTAAAGAAAATGAGAAAGAACTGCTCCAAGTGTTTCTCCACCCAGCGGCTTGTATGGTCTTATGTTGGAAATTAGACAGAGGCTAAGATGATTTATATTGGGATTGGTCATTTCTGAGCACATCCCTGGCCAAGCTGGTCCACGTGCTCTATACATATTCCTGAGGCCCAAACCGAGAGTTACTTAACTAATCAGAGAAGGAGTCATGTGTGCAATCTGACTAGTACGTGACTGACTGTGAGCCTAGGGTCTAAGGGAGCTATCTCCTGTCACAACAAGACCTTAGCATCCTTGGGCTAACCTTTACTCAAAAAAGAAAAAAAAAAGAGTGCTATAATTTTGGATTAAACTAATTCTAGTGTTATGGTGTTGAAAACTAGGCACTAATTCCAAGATGTTGCAAGGTAAAAATTTTTATTTACAGCTGGGCCAAACTCCCAGTTTGGTAGGAGAATGAAGCAGCGTACACTAAAAGCAGAGGAACCCCTTTATAGTAAGCAAGTGATTACTAAAGTGGAATTCGTCAGTTACTTTTATGATCATGGGAAAGGTATATGGGCTTATGGCCAGATAGTTCCCATAGCATAGTATGAAATAACAGAAACAATTTATGTCATGTAAATCACAAGTTTATAGAGGAAGAACAAATCAAAAAACAAACAAGTTTACCTTTAGTTGAGGACATGAATAGAGAGAAGAAAAACACCATAAGAAACAAAATAGAAAAATCAAAATTTAACATTATATTTAAGTAGGAAAAAAAAAGATGGAGTCAGCTGCCTGCTGACACTAGCAGCATTGTGTTTTTAATTAATTTTTTACCATGTACTTGTGTGTGCATGCGTGAAAATACATGCATAGCATGTTACATTTATTCTTCTCTTCCATCATGTAGGTTCTGGGGGCAGAACCCACTGACCTTGTGTTTTTCAGATATTTAAATATTAATAATTAAATATTAATTTAAATATTAATCATTTGTATCTTAGTTAGGGTTTCTGTTACTGCAGTGAAACACCATGACCAAAAAACAAGTTGGTGAGGAAAGGATTTGCTTAGCTCCTACCTGCGTATCACTGTCTGTCATTGGAGGAAGTCAAGACAGAGCAGGAACCTGGAGGCAGGAGCTGATGCAGAGACCATGCTTGCTTGTTCCCGATGGCTTGCTTGTTCCTGCTCTCTTATAGAACCCAAGACCACCAGTCCAGGGATGGCACCACCCACAATGGGCTGGGCCCTTCCCCAAAGATCACTGATCAAGAAAATGCTTTAAGTGCTGCCTACAACCCAATTTTATGGAGGCATTTTCTTTTCTTCCTTCCTCTTTTGTTTCCTTCTTCCTTTTAAAAATGATTTGTTTATTTTTACTTTATCTGCATTGGCTTTTTTGAATGCATGTATATCCGTGTGGGGCTGATCACTTGGATGATCACAATTCACTAGATTACAGACAGTTCTGAGCAGTCATATAGGTGCTGGGAATTGAACTTGGTTCCTCTGGAAGAGCAGCCAGTGCTCCTAACCACTGAGTCATCTCTCTAGTTCTTGAAGGCATTTTCTTAATTAAGGTTTGTTTTATCCTCTTAATGACTGCAGCTATGTCAATTTGACATAAATCTATGTTTACTTAATGTTACACACAATTTGTCTGTATTGAAATACTTTTATTCACAAAACATGCAAAGAGGAAAGAAAAATAGCCCACACATTGAAGAGCTGTGGCTCAGAGCCACCATGATGTAACTACTGATGTCCTCATGAAATTCTTCAGAAACAGACACAAGAATCCCCTGAAGCATTGCGTACTAAACTAAAGATGTCATTTGTTCTTCTGATGACAGAGTTAAAAAGTTCTTTCTGTTGAATATAGCCAAAACTGTTTTCCAAACTTAGGTTTTTTTTTTCTGAAAGACTGCATTCTCTTTTAAAATAATAGCTTTTGAAGTGAAAGATTGTATAATAATGGGTTAAAAAGTATACCCTGTATTTTCTTCAATTATAATTATGTAGTGAGCTTAATGAAATAACTTTGAAAGGAGTGGGTTACAACCCCTTCCACAGACAGCTGAAAAGGGACAGCCAGGCCTTTAAGGATTGGGGATGTAGCAAATCCTTCCAGTAAGGAGAAACTGGAGTGACCCTGTTCTCTTTACAATGACACAACCTTACTTTTTATTATAGGTTGCATTAAGGGATTTGGGACACGTCTTGGGTGGAGTCATAAGACATTTTGGTAGTTAACTTCTACTTTTTCATGCTAATGATTTTAAATATTTCCAATTAGAGAAATTTATCATGCAACAAGCACTAGCCGGCAAGGGAGTTCACCAGAGAAGTGCTATTTAAATACCTTAAAACAAAACTTTGCCTCACTGCAGAGTAGCCTCCCTTTAATTTAAGTCCCATAAAACTAAATCGGAATAAAACAATAGAGCTTTGTCAAAGAGGAAAGAAAACCCTACCTTCTCCTTTTGTGATGGATGGGGAGGAGTATCCAAATTATTTCTTCTCTGCATTTAAGCTATAGTTGCTTTAAAAAGGATTGTGGTATTAGTTTAAACATTGTTTCCTGGGGACTCTGCATGTATGGTTGGCTTTACAAAGATGATTTCCTTTGTTGTATCATGCCCAAATTTCCAATAGTAGTCATCAGGGTTTATTCTTCAGAAGACAATGTTCTAGAGAGCCAACCAGTCCTTGTCCACAAGAGTAGGGAGGACACATAACCTCCGCATTATTACTTTTTGCATGGTTGTGACAAAAAGCCTTATATAAACAACTGAGGCGAGGAATAGTTTATTTGGCTCTGATTTCAGGTCTTGGTCTGTGGTTGCTTGGCTCCTGCTCTTGGGTAGAACTTCACAGAGGCAAAGATAGAGTCTCCATGGTGGGCAGAAAGCAGAGAGAAGTGAGGAGCTGGCACACGGTATGCTCCTTTCTTCTTCATTACTCTGTCTGGCGTTCGGTCTGATGGTGCAACCGGCATTCGGGTGATTCTCCTCTGGAAATGCTCTCAAAGATACAATCAGAGATGCGCCCTAATCCAAGTAAGTTTTTCTTCCTAATGGGAAGTGAAGTGGAAACTTTGTTGTTTGGAAAGTTAGTTATGTCAAATGATGTTTTGCTGGGGCACACAGATGAAAGAATGTTTTGCTAAAGCAAACGTGTGAAAGACTGTTCTCCTGAAGCAGACACAGGTCAAAGGATGTTTGGATGTAGCAAACACGTGAAAGAACACTTGATGAAGGAGTATATATAGGACCCCACAGACAGTGGTAGAGGAGCACTGAGCCTTGCCTTGGTTTGCTCTGCCTCATGATTCTTTGCTAAAGACAGGTATATATTGGCTTGCCTTGTGTAATGTTGTTGAGCTAAATTTCTGATAACACTGCCATTGAGAAAAATTCGCCCAAGAATTTCTTTCGAGGTTCCTGTGGCAGCTTGTTGCTTATGCAACCTCACCTCAGGCTGGTTGTCGAGCCTGGAGGTTTCTCCAGGATTGAATTACAGTTGCTAGGCTTTGCCTGGTGGCGGCTTCCTGAAAGGACTGGACTGTAGCTGCCATTTCGTGCCTGGTGTCTGCCTGCCTAGAGGACTGGTCTGTAGCTTCTGAATCATATTTGGTGTTTGCTACAGGACTGAACTGCTACCAACGAAGATCAAGCTTGCCTCCAAAGAACAGGTTCATATCTCCCATATCCTAATAACCTTTCTCTTCCACCACCTCTGCTGGGTGGTGAGCTAGAGGAGAGGTTGAACCCTTATTAAAAGTAGGTTGCAAAGAATTTATGCCTACAAGGAAACTTCCAAGCTTGGCAACATTTCATTTTGAATCTAAAAATGAATCCTCTTGGCAGTTTCTAATGAATATGAGTAAACAGAAATTGCTTGCTTTCATAGCATCTTTCTTGATTCTCCTTGCTGTCTTTTACACTTCTCATACTAAATACAGTACAGTATCAAATCACATGAAGGCATATTTAAGTTTAAAGAGAAAAGAACCTTCCAGATTGGTCTATACTCTGAATCACCTTGAGGAAATCCTTTCCCAAAACTCCAGTGATCTTCAGCCTTTCATGAACAGAAACTTGCATGTACTAGATATTAACAGTCATTTACTGAGGTGGACTGTGATGGTTTGTATATGTTTGGCCCAGGTAGTGGCACTGTTTAAAGGTGTGACCTTGTTGGAATGGGTGTGGCCTTGTTGGAGTGGGTGTGGCCTTGTTGGAGTGGGTGTGGCCTTGTTGGAGTGGGTGTGTCACTGTGGGAGTGGGCTTTAAGACCCTGGTCCTAGCACCTGGAAGTCAGTATTCTGCTAGCAACCTTCAGATAAAGATGTAGAACTTTCAGCTCCTCCTGAACCATGCCTGCCTAGATGCTGCCATGTTCCTGCCTTGATGATAATGGACTGTAAGTCAGCCCCAGCTAAATGGTGTCCTTTATAAAGTTGCCTTAGTCATGGTGTCTGTTCACAGCAGTAAAACCCTAAGACATAGACATTCATCTTGATGAGGAGCATGTACCTCTATATCTGTGACGAGGGCTTTTGCCTAGCATGATACAGAGATTCAACGTCCAAGACACATGATCTCCGCAGGGAAGCAGACAGACGAAGAGGTGATGTCTTTGCTAGCTGTACTCTTGTGGTCCATTTTCATGAATGCACAGAGCAGGATACAGAGATTTAGTTTATCCTCTACTAACTCCAGTACTACTGCAGTTAAAAAAAATCAGAGAAGTAAAATCCACACTATTAAGTTTCTGTCAAGTTTATACTCATTGTTGGAAAGGACATGGTTGTAAATTGGGAGCTGCCCACCAAATCCTGTGAGATTAACGAACTGGTGAGAGTGACTATAACTCTCTTGGGAGGGAGCTATTGCCTCATTTAAATGGAACTCATTCAGTCTATGGGGATGGCATGCTAATGGATTTGCTTTTCAACTCTGCAGGCAGATTTCTAATGCATATTACCAAACTAGCTCTACCTTGACTCAAGAGAATATTACCATGCAATACGACCAAACTGATTTCCTTTGTTCTAAGGACATGGGTGTTAGAGAGATTCTTATATACTTATGCCAGGGACTATACTGGTTCGAAAACACACACTCCTGTGCTGGAGAGATGGCTCAGCAGTTAAGAGTACTGGCTGCTCTTCCAGAGGACCCACATGGTAACTGATAACTACTATTATCCCTGTTCCAAGGGGTGTGACACTCATTCAGACGTACATGCAGGCAAAACACTGATGTCCATAAAAGAAAAATAAATACATTTTAAAAATAGGAAAACACACTCCTTTGTATTAAGATGTCACTACTGTTTTTTTTTTTTTTTACTGTATCTGCATACCTACTCATATTTTCCTCTTATAACTGACAGTATACTTGCGCAGAAGACTGTTTGGCTAAGTGAATTTTCTTTTCAGAGTATCTTGTCTTAGAATGCTAGTGTCCTACACATTCTTCATGACGGTGGATGGCTCTTTTTAATAGGTTTTTATTATCATTTTGAAGATTGATTGATTTCTCTGTGTAATCCTAGCTGTCCTAGAACCCACTCTGAGGATTACCAGGCTGGTCTCAAACTTGTGGAAATCTGTCTGACTCTGCCTCCCTAGTGCTGGGATTAAAGGCAAGTGTCACTGATAATACACAGAAATATCATATAAGAACTCATACAAACTAATAAAAACAATTCCCAACCTACTAAAATTCAAAATGAACAAAAGAGTTGGTACATATAATGCCACATGGTCAACCTTATTATTATTTAGATAAATAAAAACTGGAATTATAACTTTTGCCTAATAAGCTACATTCCATTCTGGAGAAGATTTGCTAAATCTATGACTTTTTTTTTTAACTGTGAGGCCCTACCACTGAAATAGGCACTTCTTGCCTTTAATTTTATAATGCTAACCATCAGGTGCAGGGAGTCAAGTTAGGTTGAGCATTTTAAAGAATAATTTAAAGTAATCACACCAAATAACTGCCTGCTTCATACTTCTATTGAAACAATAGTCCAGAGAGGCAAAACCTTCATATCCCTGAAAGGCTACAGTATTCAACTCTTTGATTGCTAATTGCAACATGTCCCACTTATTATTTACATAGCAGCAAGTATTTATCCAGTAAGTACCATGTCCCTGGCATTGTTCTAGGTTCTGGAGACGCAGGTGGGAAAGTTGAAAACATTCTGGTTCCCGTGAAGCACTATGCAATTATGTCAGAACTCTTTTACTTAGGGGAAGAAAAAAAAAAACAAAACAAAACTCTATTTCTCCACACTCAGTCCAGAACAGTATTTCAAAGGTTGATACTATTTGCTCTGTAATTATTAATGTTTTTCAATGTGGATATTTAACCTGGGCATAGTAGAACGTGCCTGTAGTTTCAACGCTTGGGGAATAGAGGCCGGAAGCTCAGGAGTTCAAGGTCACCTTTCCTCATTACATGGTGAATTTGAGTCTAGCCTAAGCTGCAGGAGACTCTTTCCTTAAAATAAAAGCAAAATAAGTAATTTAAAATTTAATTAAACATTGGCATTTAGCCCATTTTTTCCAACCCTAAATTAATTCCAATTCCTTATTTCTGTTGACTTAGAAAAGTAAGACAAACTTCTCTTATATAAGTGGCTCATTTGTGTTCGATGTATTATTAAGTCTCCTGAGTTACCAGATCCAGTTAATGCAGTCATTAAGGTTCTTCACAGTATGGAAAGAGAGAATTGACTTCTGAAAGTTGTTCTCTGATGTCCACACCCAGACAGACAGACAGACAGACACACAAATAAATGAACATAAAAATTAATAGACTAGTATAAAAGATAAGCTTCCAGCCATACCTGAGGGATTAGTCAGATTACATCAGTCTCCAGGCATGCCTGATGTTAGGTTAACTAAGGTGCGACAACATTCCCTAATATCAGGACACTGTTCCCAGCCTTTAGGTCCAGGACTGCATAAGAAGAAAGCAGTCTAAGCAGCATCATTCACTCCCTCGCTGCTGTCTGCATATACAGCGTGGCCAGCTGCTTCAGGCTCTGCTCTTGTGACTTTTCATTAGGTTAGGCTGTAATTCAGACCGTGAGCAAACCAGCCCTTCCTTCTTCTCTTCTAAGCTGTGTTTGCCTAGTGTTTTATCCCGGCAAAAGGTATAGTAACTGATGCACATCAGTGTATCTGCTTGTTTATTCGAACCCTTATTTGCTTTGTGTGTGTGTGTGTGTGTGTGCGCGCGCGCGCGAGTGCACAGTGTTCACGTGCCACATTGCTGCGTCACAAGTGTGATGGTCAGAGGACAGTTATCAGAAATCACTTTTCTCTTTTCTACCGTGTGAGTCGATGGTATTGAACACAGCGTATCAGGCTTGGTGGTAAAGCACCCTGGGCACAACCATTTTAATGAGAAAATATGCCTTATACATATTTACTAAATGTTTAAGTACTGAGCACTATGCCTTCTTGTCCCATCCATTGCTCCCCATCCCTCATCCCACCCCCATTCATGAAAAAAAAAGCCCCCTATCCTGCTTCTCCTGAAGTTTCTCCTTTCTCCACCATTGCTATTACTACCTCCCAAGTGCTCTGCGGTAAGAGGCACTCCACACCCCCACCACTGTCACCACAGCCTTCTGCAGGCAGCCTCACTGCCTGCCAGTCTGGTTGCTATGCTGTAGCTCTCCAAGAACAAATTCCTATTCTTTTAGACACTGGCAGCCTTATGTAGATGTTGAAGAGACTGCCAGCAAGTCATATTCTGGATGGCAGCGCTGTCTTCTCTGTGAGAAGGAGAAGTTTGTTCTCACATTCATGAGGCTTCTGTAACACAGAGACTTCCTATATAATCCATCTGTGTAGCACCGACAGGAGAATAAGGGGATCCCAACTCCCACTCTTACACTAGCTTTGTTTTCTGCTGTTCGCAGTGCTAAGGAGTGAGGCTGTGGCCTTACACACATCATGCAAGTGCTCTGTCAGTCCTGCCTCCTACTCTGCTCTTTAGATCATATTTGAAAGAACCCGCATGCTGTTTCCTTCACACATTCACGTGTTTCTTCAATGAAATGTTATCCCGTCTTAGGATCATCACTTTTCTTTGTACTCACTCTTGCTTCTCATTCCCACATGCCCCTGTCCCTGATTCACACCTGATACCCACAAGGAGATGTCCCTGGAACAGCTGAAGAAGAATTCTGATCAGAACTTCAGTGGCCACACTAACTGGAAACGTGGTTAAATCAGACGAAGTTGGTGGAAGAGAAGTGCAATGTGCTCAGAGAACCAATCCTTCCTAATCCCTCGTCTCTGTGTCTCCAACCACAGGACTACACAACCAACTTCCCGGCCCACCATCACCACTAACTTTTGAAGTATGATTTCGATCAGGTTTTGTTGTCGTTACTGTTCTCAAATAATAATTTCTATTACTCAGAATTTGGAAGGTCTTGGTATATCTTGCTCTTGACTCTGGGATGATGGTCACAGGACAAAATGATAAGAAAGTAATTAAAATTAGGTAGGGACGGTGCTGGAGAGATGGCTCAGTGGTTAAGAGCACTGACTGTTCTTCCAGAGGTCCTGAGTTCAAATCCCAGCAACCACATGGTGGCTCACAACCATCTGGATCATTGAATGGGATCCAGTGCCTTCTTCTGGTGTGTCTGAAGACAGCTACAGTGTACTCATATAAATATTATAAATAATTGGGTAGGGACAGACAAGAATGTAGCACAATTGGGGTTGGGGATTTAGCTCAGTGGTAGAGCACTTGCCTAGCAAGCGCAAGGCCCTGGGTTCGGTCCCCAGCTCCGAAAAAAAAAAAAAAAAAAAAGAATGTAGCACAATTGATAGTAGGCACAAAGCCCTAAATTCTGTTCCCAGTACTGCATAAACTGGGTGTCACGTGCAGGCCTACAATCCCAACACTTCAAGATTGATTTAGAAGGATCTGAATTTTAAGGTTAACCTTGGCTTTGAAGACAGCATGGGCTATAAACTTCACCTGCTTTATGATTTTTTAACCCTGTCTTAAAAAATAATAATTAAATACATTTAAGTAAGTCGTTTCAAAATTGATGCCTGCAAGATGAAAACTTTGTCAAGCTGAATTCTTACTCAGTTATGGTGATAGCTAATTTCCTGTGTCCACTTTCCAAGGCTGTGATGTCTAGATGGTGCAGAGAAGGAACTTTCTTAGATAAAATTGAACCATTAGACTCTGAGTAAACCAGACTTACTTCTTGTTTTGTTTTTTAACTTTTGGTGAGTTTCACATCATGCAACCCAATCACACTCATCTCTCCGTCCCCGGTACCCATCCACCACTCTTGCAACCACACCCACCAAAGAAAACAAACAAAACAAAAATATCTGATTTCGGGAGCTGTAGTGTGTCATAGTGTGTATACAGTACACCCTTTTGCACACATGTCTTTACTTGCAAATGTTCGTTTGATTGAGTCTTTGTTCTGGCTCTAGGCCTCAGGCTACACCATCAATACTGGATCCTCACTGGGACTCCTCTCAGACAACCCTGTTGTAGCCCTGTGTCATAGAGATCCTTCAGCTTTGGATCTGTAGGACTGGCTCCTCCACATGCTCTAGCAGTTCACAGGTGGATCTGGGCCTGGATGGTAGCTGAATTGATCAGCACTCCCTCACCTATGCCCACTCTACCAGACTGGCTAGCTTATGCAACGCCATAACCAAGGAGAGGGGCAGAACCAGATCTCCACTCTCACACCTTTTGGGTCCGTTCACCTGCAACCCTGGCAAACAGGGCCAGCTCTACTGTGCCACCCATGGGAGGTGCACGGCCCATTCTTCCGAGTGCTGCAACCAGTTAGGAGGGGCAGGGATGGTTCTCCAGCCTCAAGACATACTCCCCTGGGGCCAGCTCTCCTGATCGCCTCAGGAGGCAAGGGGCAGCGCAGAGGCTCTCTCCCTTGCCCATGCCATCACACAGCAGACCCAGATGAATAACAGGGACAGCTCTTCTGTGCTCACCCTCTCAGGGCTGGCTCACCTGAACTCCCCCAGCAACCAGGGCCAACTCTTCTGTACTTCTTGGGCATGGTATGGGCTTGCTTTCCTGAGTCCTGCAGCTTGTGAAGGCCAGGGATAACTCTCTTGCTCTCATACCTTTGGGACCAGCTCTTCCACAATGCCCAGGCATGGCATGGGGCCATCCCTACACATCCCTTGTCAGACATCAACAAGACCTCAGGCAATCAGAGACATCCACTTGGCATTCAGTGGTAACAGACTGCTGTTGCTGCTGGGACATGGACTCATACATCACCCTTGGAGACAAGGCAGGCCAGAACCTTACCATGGCCTTAGGTGGCTTCACTGGTTACTCATATCAGGCTGTTCCTCACTACCCTTGTGTCTCCAGTTCTGTCTCTCTTCTATGTGTTCACATCCTTCTGCTTCTTTTGCTCTTCCTTCTCTCTGCCACTTACCCACCTTTAGTGGTGTCTGGTGCCTCTGGATGTCTGAAGGTCTTTGAAGGAGTGCTATGCCCTGCCTGTGTCATGTGGCACAGGGCAGGGGTTGTTTAGATGTAAGCAAGCCCAATGACCCAGATTCACTTTTATAATCTTAGTGAGCCTCATTTAATCCTCATTTAATCATTTAAGGTGTCAAAAGACTTAATTCCCTCAGAGATGGCAACATGGGCAGCCTGCCCACTCTCAGGGCTTCAGATCCATGATGGTTACTTGATTGTTAACTTAATCGGGTCTGGAATCAACTAAAACACATAGCCCTTGGTGGGTCTGTCATTTTCGAGAAAGGTGTTATCACCTGTGCCAGGAAAGACGCACCCTCAGAATGGGCTGCACTTTCCCATACAGCACTTCTAAAGAAGTGAAAAACTGGGGTGCTTGATGACGATTGTGTCTATTATGTATCATGTTGCTGCTACAATCAGCTTCTTCCAAGTTCCAGTGTGGACTGAAAGTCCGAGAGTCACCAGCACTGCCTTCAGGACCAGACTGGAACTACTGAGGTGTGCTTAAGATTGGGTTATAGGCAAGCTTGGAAGCCATTTTCTTAATTACTGAACCATTGGGGGAGGAACCACCCCACCGAGGGCAGGGCCACTCTTGTGCTAGTGGTCTGGGTTCTATAAGAAAACAAGCTTAGCGAGCCATGGGGAGCAAGCCAGTAAGCAGTATCCCTCTGTAACCTCTATATCAGCTCCTGCCTCCAGGTTTCTGCCCTGTTTAAGTTCCTGTCATGACTTCCTTCAAGGGTTATATGGAAGTATAAGACAAAAAAACAACACTTTCCTCCCCAACCTGCTTGGTTATGGTGTTTCATTGCAATAACAGTATCACTAACCAGGGCTTGAGGCATCCAGTTTCACTGATTGAGCAACTATGGAGTTCTGGGCATCTTCAGCACACAGAAGTCCATTGTTGAACTATCATCCAACCATGGAAGCCAACCTAATGTATTCCCTTTTATAAAATGCCTTCATGCTGTTCACTCAGTTGGTTCTGTTCCTCTAGAGAACCTTGGCTTACACAAGACTAAAAACTATCACTGTGTTTCGTACAAGGACTTCTAGAAGCCCTTCAGACTTCAAATTTGACAGTTCCCACAGTCTGATGAGCAAACAAATAAATTACTTAAAGTAAATCTCGACCCCCCTCCCTCTTTTCTCCTTCCCTTGATTTCTAAGTCCAGAGTATCCCCAGGAGCTAGAGGTGGTGAGCATGAGCTTCCTCTCACAGATGCTAGGAACTAAACTCCAGTCCTCTAGGGAAGCAGTAAGCAATCTTACCCACTGGAGCACCTCGACAGCCTTCCTCTTCCTACTTATTTTTATATTGGTTTATGCCAAAAAGATTCCTCTCCCAGAAAACATAAAAATGCCTCCTCATAAAGATGGTCACCTCAAGCTTTTTGTCTGTGAGAGTCTGGGCACACTGTCCACAGAAAGTCTGGTGTTGGAAACAAAGGTGGGCAAAGATAGACTATAGCCCTTCCAGCGCACCTTCCGTTAACAGCAAAGATGGATAGCAGCCCTTCCAGTGAAGTTTCAGTTGCCAACGAAGATGGACTGTAGCCTGTCCATTGGAACTTCAGTTACCAGCAGCTAGCCATTGTCTCCAACTACCACATGAAAACCTCTAGAAATAAAGAATTCTTAAATCTCAAATTGTGTACCAGTCTAAGGAATGCTGTGAAATCTGTCTCTGTAACCTACCCAGGACATGAATCATCTCTTGATTGAGCATACCCATCAATGCTGTGCTGGGTGTCACACACAACCTTCAGACACTTAGTGACCATTTAATTGAGATGGAAGCCACCTTGCTTCTTACCTCTTATAATTGTGTATCATCACAACTTTCCTACTTTATTACCAATTATTGTTGTAGGCTGATTTAGAAAGCTTTTACGGAAAGGATAATTCTAGAAGCTTCCACATTCAGGCTTAGTCATTGTTGGGCCTTGATGAAGGCAGCACATAAGATTCCTGTTCTATCTTGCCAACAGCCTTACCTCATAATACCACACTGCACCTTAGGACTTCAACGTGTGAATCAGGGAGGGCCCAAGCATTCACTTTGTAGTATTTCTTGTCTTCCCTCCTTCCTTCCTTCCTTATTTTTAAAGATTTATTTATGCATTTTGTCTGCATGTACATCTGCATACCAGAAGATGGACTTGGATCCCACGAGACTACAGCTATAGATAGGTATGAGGCACCATGTGGGTGCTGGGAATTGAACTCTGGATCTCTGGAAGAGAAGACGGTGCTCTTAGCCACCTCTCCAGCCCAGTCGGCAGTATTTCAAACCCTCTGACTTCACAAAATTAATGTCCTCTCATATGAAAGACACAGTTACTCTATCATGATGGTCCCCAAAGTCTCAGTGTGTGATCCACATTAGCTCTAATGTCTAATAATGTGCAATGCCTTCTAAGAATCATTTTGGTCATGTGGATGATATTCAAAGTGTGATTTATGCCAAGACAAATTTCTCTCTGGATGTGTTCTCCTAAATGGGGCTAGGACAGGCATAGTAAAGACACTCCCACCTGAACAGAAACAAAGAGCAAAAGCAGCTGGTCTCAGGTAAAGGACGACGTGAACCTAGAGGACAAAACAGTGCCATTTGGCTTCAGGTTGAGGCTTCCAGACCCTTCTATGCTGCAGGCCTTGTTCGACCTCTCTTAGTTGGACCTGTGTGTCTGCAGCCCTCTCAGGTAGCTGCCTTGCTCTTGTTGGCCTTACGTGATGTATATTATAGCCTGAATGATAGGGACATTTTTGCAGCAGCAATGGCAGCAAGAGGAACAGCTTTCTCTATAGTTGGGAAGTTGCTGCAGCATTTATCTTAGGTCTAATGCTATCACTTAAAAGTCAACCTGGCTATGGGCACTGCCTTGAGCCCCAATGTGGAGTGACCTTAAGTGAATGTTCTGAGATTCGAGGACCAGGTTTATGTGGCCAAGTGGCTATATTAGAAATGATAATTACTGTGGTTTGATATTTATCATTTCACAAAAAACAAGGCTCATGCCATGGAGGGACAAAACCCTAAAATACAGATCGGCCCCTGAAAAATCAATTGATTTATTAAAACTTACTGTATATTCAAATGGTTACCAGGTCTTGGGATGCAAAAAATATTTCAGTAATATGAACTATCTATGTAGTATTATCTGTTTTCTCCACCACTAGAATTTAGCTTAAGGAATTTAAAAATACAGCATTCAAAAGTTGAAGGACCTTAAAACGAAAACAGCAGGTGCCAAGATTCAAACAGTTCTGTCCGTCCCAGCAACACCCTTATTATATTGACAATGTTCCTTCCTCCCCCTTCTCAGTTGCTGCTGACTCAGAGACACTCCACCACCCAACTGCATCTCACTTTAAGAACTGCTAATAATTAAGAAGGAAATGTCGGTAAAACTCCAGAGTGGACCTTTACACCTCCTGGTGTGATAAGATTTTAACTTCTCCTGCATTCTCTTGTAGCCCCCTTCAGCAAAAGAAATGGTCCAGGCAGCCTCTGAAGATAAATATTTCCTTGCAGGTTTTTGAGAATAACTAGAGCACAGTCCCACACTTGGAAACGCTGTGCATCCTCCTCATGGGATTTCTGTGAAAGAAGGGTAAGCAGACCACGAGAAAGCATAAAGCTGATGTGCAGCTGCTTTTGCAAAATGGACCCATTGGGTTCCTCGTTTACAGAATTTTTGCAAAACCAAGGTAAATTCTTAAATAAACATAAATATATACCTATATATTTTTTTCAGACTAATCTTCGAGAAAGAACTCAGAGCGATATTCCTGCTTAATATGAGAAAGACCGAAGAAAGAGAGAGCCGAAGTGGTTAGTGCTGTTAGTGCTGCTCCTAAGCGCTTTGCCCTCACCACTCCATCGAGCCCATGAAGTATAGCTCGATGAATAACTAACAGATGATTACATTTATGAGGAAAGAGAACTCACAGCAGACAGCTACTTCCTATAGGTGACAGGCAATCTTCCACCGGGAGCTTCACCTGACGAGTCATTTTGGGATGTGATCACAAGGGTTGGAGACTGATGAAATTATCCTGTCCAACATCAAACACAAAGTGGTTGTAAATCAGCAGAGGCTGTGGCAGAGGGAGAGCAGCTCATTCTTTATGCTTTGCCAACCCTGGGGGCTGCATGGAGCCTCTTAACAATCCCATTAAGTGACCCCATAAAGAGATTTAATTAAAACAAACAAGGAAAACATCTGAATGTCCAGGGGCCTCTGAGTCCTCCTGTTGTGTCGAAGAAGAGATTTTCCAAGCAAATTCTATGGTTGAAAAACTTGAATGTGTTAAGGCTCTGTCTACAGAGCACAGTGACATGTTTAAATAAATAGACGCCTGTCTGTTATAGCTCTCCACTTGACCTTGCCAGGCGATTGCATGCTGAACTTAGACTATCATTGTGTTTTTTGAGGGACACTTAGGGAAAGGCAAACCACCAACAAGAAGAAGAAGAAGAAGAAGAAAAAAAAAAGCCAGCCAGCTCTAGTTGAACCTGGTCAGGAGTCCCGTAAAATCAGAAATTGATCTTGCAAATGCAGTCTATCAAAAGGAGAGGGGATGAACTGTAGATGATTTACACATGGTGTGTGCTGAATAGTACCTGATTTACACACGGTCTGAAGAAACCTGGAGGAGCCATTTTGAAGTTTGCGCTGTGGAAGGGACCGTATTTTAAGAGTAAAAAATTGTCAGGTATCATTGAATAGGGAAGGAGCTTTCTAAGGATCCCATTTCCCCATCACCACGAAACAGATTTATATGCTTTGTCTCCTTCCGTTGGGAAGTTCTGGTATAAATCCTTTAAGGTTCAGGGCAAGAACCAGCTACTCAGAGGTTTCCCGGACCTGATAATCTGCACAAAATTGTGGTTGGGGGAAACAACAGCCACCACCTCCACCACAACAAACAACAAACAGTGGGAAAACTCTTTTTAAATGGTTATGCTAGACGGGTAACTGAGCTCACACAGGTCACCGGTGCAATTTTATACAAGCCCAAAGCCTTTCTGAGTTACTTGTGGAACCTACCATGCAAGGGCATTTGAGCAGCCCTGCACTGAAAGACCTGTGCACATTCAAACAGGCTGCTTTGATAGGAACTGCGGCTGGTGTCAAGATACCCTTTGTCTTTTATTTCCTTCTTAGCTCTCTCCCTTTGTAACCGAAAGCTGAAATTTCATGAAATCACACGCGTTTAACCCACTAATGGTGTTCCTCGGGTGATGTCACACGGCTGATAGACAGGGGGATTTGTTTTACTTTTTGAATTTATAACTTCTCAGAGAACATGCAGACAGAAAGAAAGGCTCTCTAGTGCACCTTGTGTAAAAGGCGGGTGAATATGTCCCACGGTGCCTGCTCTTTGGAACTTTGTTGATGGTTATTTTTGTGCTTTTAGCTCTGCAGTGCCCTTTCCTCGTTGGGAGTTACACTTTAATTATCTGGTACTTTGTTGGGGAAGGTATGTATTGGCTCTCAGCCAGTGTGGGCTTGGACTCTCCTTGCACTACAGTGTCTAAAAGCATGTGAAGAACAATGTTCCAGTTAGATATTTAAGTGTTGGAAACACGATACACAGTGCATTTTTTTCTAAGGGGCTGATCAGCGGGAAGTTTCAAAAGCACACAAAAGGTAAGCTTCGTTCACACCTTTTAAACATCAGCTCGGGAACACTGCAAAAGGGGGCTGAAAATTTACTGAGAGGTGTTGGTATCCCCTTGTAGTTTTGTGTTATCTTGGAAGCATCCCACTGATTAGAATGATGAAACTATCATTTCCAAATAGTATTCTTTCTGTTACAGCTACCATCCTGGGGGTGACAGACTTTTCTTCATCTTCTAGATTCGGGATGTCTCACTGCCAACTGAAGTGGTTCAGGATAAATTAAGTGGGACATGCCTGAAGCAACCAAGTAGCTTACCTTCCTTTTCAGGTTAATTCTCCAAGCTGGAAGGGTCAACTCTCTTCTCTCCATATGTCAGAGATGGTAAGGGGAAAAAAGTATGCGGGAAAGGAAGCCAGCTCCTTTTATTCTCCTACCCTGTTGAGACAATAATTGTGTAAAATGTCTGGAGTAAGTTAAAAGGCCCAAAGACAGCCTTTAATTTACACCCTGCAATGGGTTAAGAGTCCAGCCAGTCGCCTCTGTTTCTATCAGTCATTCTTCTTGCAACAATTGAGCTTAGTTATTTTAAATGGTAAAGTATTTAAATTCTCCTTACTGGGTCTCACAATCAAACACTGCATGGCTCACCAGCCCCAGTCGATTTTTAGACTGCTTTGTACACGTTGGAGGGTTGGGGTTAGGGGGTGGTGATGAGGTGTAGAGAGGGTAGACAGAGTCCCTGGAGAAGCCAGATCTCTCCCAACACACGCATATACCACATGTACAATTAGAGTCTCCTTCACAATTGTGATTTTGTCCAATCTTTAATCTTCTTAGCCTAAATAACAGCCAACTTTCTGCTTCCTATTGTTCGTTCTATAATTGCATATTCCTTCCTTTAAAATATACTCAAACAACACCCCCCAAAACTGAGTTTTTTAAAATATTGACTATATTTAGAGGGGAAAAGGAATGTCTAAGATTCTAAGAGGGAAATAACTAGTGTAGGAATTTAAGGGAAGAGAATAATCCCCCCTCAGGAATGACTTCAAAAGACCCTCATGCTCCTCAGATCGGGGTAAGATCTGATTGCCATAGCCGCTTGGCAAACTCAGAGTTCATCACATGATAAAAAGGTGAATTTTTCTGTAGAAATCTTCTTTTTCATATACTTCATCCCCAAATTAACTTGAACCTCAAAATGCCAATGGCCATGTCTCTGAACCCGAGTGTGTATTTCATCTGGGTCTAGAACAGACCATTTAGCTGAAAACGTAAGTTATACAAAGAAGCACAATCTTGGGAATGGAGGAAACAAAGTGTTGGTGAAGACGTAAGAGCTCTACGTTTCGGCGTCCTTAAGGAATCCTCAGAACAGATTTAACCTTTGCAGAAGTGTAACGGAATCTGCCACCAGCCTCCAGAGTTGATTTCAAGGTTTCTCTGGCTGTAGGTGAAGAGATTATAAACTGGTGAGATAGTATTAGGAGAAGATGGAATGATATCTAATTTAGGCTAATCTTCAGTAAACTCAATAGGGCGGCCAGGCCATCCACTTTCATATAAACATATTTGATTGATGTGGCAGGTGTCAGAACTACCTCAAAACTCTCACTTTTCTCTAACATCTCTTTAATGATCAGGTACTTGAAGTGACAAGAGTAAAATCAAGCAGGGTTTCACAGTGAGTGGCACTGCGGTGGGTGTGAGGGGTGGGGATGGGGAGGAGGACAGAGTCTAAAGTCTGCGGATGAAAAGCCTACCATGCTCTCCCAAGCGCCACTCCCAGTACCACAGCATGTGATGCATTCCCGCTTCTGGATGATACAGGTAGAACTGCCCCACCATGTTCGGAACGAGAGCTCTTCAAACCCCCCCCCCCCCGCCTTCAATTTATTTCAGAGGAGTTTCTGTGGTAATTATACTTTCAAAAATGGCCTTTGGTCTAGGGAGGTAGCTCAACTGGTAGAGTGCTTATGTGGTGTGCGGGAAGCTCTGGGTACCACATGAATCGGCTTGGCGGCACTCACCCGGAATCTCAGCTCTTGGGAGACCAGAAGTTTAATTATCCTCCCGGACAACACGAGAGTAGGGCCAGCCTGGGATACTTGAGACCCTATCTCAAAACAAAATTATTCACCATCTTGGTTACTGAGCTTTGTGCATCCAAGATGAGTACCTTCTCGCGTCCTTCTGTCCTTTGTCCTGTGCCTGTGACTGAAGCCATCTGTAGTTCTTCCCAATCAAGTGTTTTGGAGTCAGATTGTACTCGAAGGAGAGGGGGAAACAGAGCCCTTCTGTTAGTCCAGGCTGTGCATAGATTTCCACAGGAGGGGTGCCTGTACTTGTCCAGGAAGGACCAGAGAATATGGGTGACTCACTGGCAGTGAAACCCTTGAAATAGGCCTGGGACCAACCTCGGTCACAGGGTGGAGAGCAATTGTCCTGCAGTCTTTTCCTTTGTTGTTAATCTTTCTGATGTTTAAAGTGAGCGTCCACTGAGAATATTCCACTCTTGGGTGCTCTGTAGCATTACCTCAAGCCAGCGGGCTTCCACCCCACAGTAGAACGTGTACACTTACACACTGCATATTTGCACCCTAGTCTTCTCTCTCTCTCTCTCTCTCTCTCTCTCTCTCTCTCTCTCTCTCTCTCTCTCTCTCTTTCTCTCTCTCTCTCTTTCTCTCTCTCTCTCTCTCTCTCTCTCTCTTCTCTCTCTCTCTCTCTCTCTCTCTCTCTCTCAATTCTATTTGGATACTTCATTGGGACTATAATACTTGATCATGTATGTTTGAGAAGGTGTTATTTTCAGGAGCTAAAAAAAAAAAAACCCTATATTACAGGTTTCTTCTTTTCCTAAAAAGATTGTAGGAAAAGGCAGTACAAACACAAATATTATAAAAAAGAAACCTTACGAATAACAAAAAACATTTTTTTAAAAAGTAACATATAATTTCATACATTTCATCACTTGCCTTTCCATCAGCATGTACCGAAACCAAAACAAAATATTTCTCGAAAAAAAATTTTTTTGTCAATAGCTTTAGAAAAAAGTAATACAATCTGCAATTAAAGCATTAAAAAGAAGAAAATCTGAATATTTATTGTATTGAGTTTTCTTCTTGTTTATAGCGGGCGGTGATGGTGGTTTTACAGAGGTGGAGATTGAACCTTGGACCTGACACTGAGCTACTTCCGAGTTCTTATCAAATTCTCTCACTCAGCTGTAAATTCAGTTGTCGTTAGTGGTACAAACTTCATAAAGATTGTTCCTGTGCTGTGTTTAGCCTGGCGTTTAATGTGCTTTTTTTTTCTCGTGTGCCCGAGTTTGTTGCAAATGATAGGGTCTTCATCACAGAGTAAACGTGATAGGGTCTGTCAAAAGGAACAGAAGGCTCAAGGAGGGGCCCTGTCAGTCACTGGACACACTATTTTTTTCTGCTAGCACATACCAGTGGGGGCTGCTTTTCTCTCATCTTTTAATGCCCGAGTAGAGTATTTGGCTTAAAAATCAAAACAGTTACATTTGAAAATGACATTTCAGAAAGAAAAAGCTGAAGCTACCCAGGAAGAAGGAAATAACGGATACTGTTGGTGTTTGGTGGTCTTGACGTGAGGCCTGTTGTCATGCTTTTGATAGCTCACATTTTGCCAGGTTTTCATTTTATCTTAGCCAATGCCCTGAACAGAAAACACAACGAGCAGGTAAAAAAAATAATCTGTGAACCATAATAAATGGATTTCTGCCAATGACAGGTCATGATACTGGGGGAAAAAATCTGTGATGACCCTCTTTCCTCTACACTCATTTATCTCTTCCTGGTGTCCACTGATAGATTCTTGCTGTATGATTTATTGCAGAAAAACACCACCTAGAAATGGGCTTTTGATAAAATTGTTCAAGGATTCCTGGACAATAAATCCTAATCTTAACATGCAATGCTGCAGAATGTTTCACCTTTCTTATGCTATAAATAAAATATGCCAAATGAGATGATAAATCCATACATTTAAGCACTATCTATGTAGTTTAGGAAATAAAGTCATAGTGTGTACGCCTGCTGTTAATAGCAACTCCAGGCCTGGGAATATTGATGGCAGGGTTTGTGCATTTGCCGTCCAAATATTTAGCACTCTGCGTGCTTATGAAATTTCATGGCTTTTCATGGCTGGGAAGGCAGGATCTGCAGAGCTTAGGTAGGTTAAGCATAATCAGTTTCTGGTGGCTCAGGTCGAGGGATGCTCTCTGAACACAGCTTGCCTTGGGGAACAGCTGAGCATCTAAGTTTTATAATTAGTCATCTACTGAAGGGAGTGACAAGTCTCAGTCACCCTATTGTGACCCACTAGTGACATGGCTGTGAAGCCTGTAGAACCCTGGTATTTAGGCTTCTTCTCATAAACTCAAAGACAGGTATTTGCCCCCTCAGAGAAGAAAGGGCTTAAAGGAGCCTCTGCCTTGCTTTGACCCCATTTGCTTCTCTCTCTGTGTAAAACTTAAAGGTGAATTTTAATTACCGGGCTTCAAAAGCTCGTAAACGAGTACAAGCATTTATTTAGGCAAAACCTCCAAGGCCAGATTTTAATCTGCTTCATAGTTTCTTCATGTTGGTACCAACATTTGGGGCTGAAGAGTTACTTTCTTGCAGGGTTCTTAGCAGATCCTTCATTTCAAACACTGATGCTAATAGCCTCCTCCCTTCGCTCCTACTTGTGCTAAATGAAAATGTGTTCAAATGACTTCTGCAAGGCAAAAATCATCCCTGGTTGAAGTCAGGGGGACAGGGTGTGCTAGAGAGGTGAAGGGGGGGGGGAGAGATCTTTAGTTTTAGGCCAGTTTGGGCTACCAAACAAGAACCTGCTTCAAAAGGAAAACACAACAAAATAACAACAACAACAACAGCAAAAGGCAAGCAAGCAGAAGCTGTAGCTCACTGAAAAAGAACATGCTTAGCAGTTTTTGAGGCCATGGGTTCAATCCTTAGTATCTCCACTAAAAAGTCCAGAAATATCCAGGACATTGAGGGAAACAAAGGTACGCTCATTTTTGGATAAATCAAACAGGAAAAATGTGAGCTGAAAAACAAATACCCTGAATTTGGGAAACTGAAGGTTGGGTTTAAAGAGGGCTGAATCTTCAGAATGATGTCCCTAATTGTCACTCGCAGAATTGGGAAAGACCCGTGGAGGTTTGCCCGGCCTTTGAGAAATCTAATGTTATAATACCACACTTGTGTAGCCACTTACAGAATTGGGATGCGGATACAGGAATAGTGTGTTCTTGAAGGTATTCGCCCTGGAAAGAAAGAAACGGAAATGAGAATGAAAAAAAAAAAAAAAAACCCTAAGGTAACGTTCCCCCACCCCCCGCCAACAAATTGAAAATGGAAGAATCCATTATGTGGTGAGTAGTTTCTTTGTGTCCTCAGATATTTATTGAAGGTCAAAGACAGAGATACTTAATGGGTTATGATTATGTGAAATGAAGTGAGAGGTGATGTTTTACAACAAACACTTTCTCCAGTGACAGTGTATTATGCTCACTAACATGCCTTGCAGTTGCCTTCCCCCTGTATCCATGATTCAGAGCAGGAAAATAATATGTTATTCCAGAAATACATAGAAATTGGGGGTGTGACTTGCTCAGAGCCAGGGCCCTTGTCTCAAGACCCAGGGAAATTCCCTACTGTGCTCCATCCAACTTGAATAACCTTTTACTTAAAAGTATCGTGTGGCTCCCTTCGCAGCATTTTTTTTTCTTCTCAGTTCTAGAAAACAAATATATTTTAGTAATAAAAAATTTTATGAGGATTTACATCAGAGCTTCCATATTTTTGAGCTTAAAAAATTTATTTGTAAGGCCAGAGAAAGAGAGAAGTGTGTGTGTGTCTGTGTGTGTGTGTGTCTGTGTGTGTGTGTCTGTGTGTGTGTGTGTGTGTTTAAAATCTTTGAAATGACACTCATTCTGTGTTATTAATCAATAACACTTTTGGAAGGAACTTGTATTGTATCCGCCATGGTAACATTTACATAGGCTTTGGAAATAAGCAGAACAGCTCTGGGGACATGGCTAAGTTGACAAGGTGCCTGTTGTGATTTCAGTCACTAGAATATACATAAAGAAGTCTGGTCTGGCAACTCCTAAGACTAATCCCAGTGCTGGGAAGTTAGAGACGTGGGACTCTGGGACTTGCTGCCTGGTCAGGCTGGTTAGGTAAGCTTCAGGTCAGAGAAGAGCACCTCTCCAAAAAACAAGGTGGGTCGTTTTCCTGAGAAACATGCAAGCCTGCACATGCACACACATGCACAGACATCTGCACACACATGTGAGGCAGAACACACACATACTTGCACATACCCAAACAAACAAACAAATAAAGAGAACACGTGGAGACATATTACTCATGCAGGAAAAGTTTGTTGGCTGGAAACACTTTACAAAATTCCACTTAATCTATAAATTGGGAACATAGGGTTTTCTTGAAGTTGTTTCTTATTCCAACACATGTAACACTCATGAAATTGTGGAATTAAAATACATGAGCCTGTGGGAGCTGTTCCTATTCAAATCACCACACTTCCCCCAGTCATTCTAGCTTGTCTCTACTTCCTCAATCATGTCCAATTCTGAAACACCACAATAGCCCACATTCTCTTGGGTTTTCTCCTCACAGTAAACTCTCTTTCTATAAATATATCATTAGGTGATCCCTGTAGTTTAGTGCTCTCTACCGATGCCTTCCTCACAATCTTTCCTATTTTCTCAGTAGAACTAAACACTACTCTCTCAATTCCCCCCACCCATTGTCTGTGTTTTGCCTGTCTCTAAAATATTTGTCCTATGTGAATAGTAACATAGGAAGCCATAAGTGTCAATTTCACCTGATCCCTCAAATGCACCTATCACAGAGACCCTCAAATATTGGTAGAGCGCTAAAGAAAATGAACATATGTTGACAATCTGGTGCAGATGAAGGCACTGTGAATAGAAGCAGAACTTTGCCATGGAGAAGAGAGATTCACAAGGTGGTTGATGATGATCTCATGGAGAACAAATATTAGGCTATGGCAAATGCTCTTGGAATAAAGATTACACAGTACCACAGGAAAGGAACCTGGGAGGAAGACATACGGTTGCAGCTTGAAAAGGCAGAAAGAGAACAAGAAGAACAGGAAAGCTAGAAGTACACGTCATGTAGGCTGTGGTGAGCAACCTAGTCTGAAGGCTGATTCTGGCTAGGCAATGGGGAGCATCGGTGGCTCACCTTTATGATGGGTGATTTGAGGAGCCGTTGCTGCCCAGTGTTGTGAGATCATGTCACCTTGCATATGCGAGCCTGAGAAAGATCAAAGTTGAAAACTGGATGTGATGGCACCCATCTGTAATCCCAGCACTAGGAGTATGGAGATAAGAAGAGCAGAAGTTATGGGGCAAATCTTGGTTATATAACACCTCTGGGGTCAGCCTGGGCAGCATGACATGAGGGTTTGTCTCAAACAATCCAACAGGTTTTAGTTTGTTTGTTTGCTTGCTTGTTTGTTTTTTTAAGTTCAGTTTTGGGGGTTGGAAAGATGGCTAAGTGGTTAAGATTACATACTGTTCTTTCAGAGGCCCTGAGTTCCATTCCAAGCACCAGGTTGGTTGATCCACAGCCCTCTGAAATCCAGCTCCAGGATGACTGTAGATTCCCAAGTATTTTGGACACCTGCACTTGTGTGCACATACCCATACCCCAGGGCACATATACATATAATTAAAAATAATCCTTTTTAAAAATGTATAGTTCCCACTGAATGCTCATTGCCTTTGTACCACTGTAAATAGAGAGTAAGTCTGGGATGGCCTGCGGTTGCAACAGACACTGGCCTTTCATCCAGCAGGGTACTACTGAATCCTTGGCTTTTATGGAAATACCAGACCCTGGAATGGTCACATGGAAAAAGTCAGCTGTTTTCAGATGTCTCTTAGTTAAGGTTTTATTGCTGTTAAGAGACCCCATGACCAAAGCAGCTCTTATAAGGAACAACATTTAAGTAAGGCTGGCTTACAGGTTCAGAGGTTCAGCCCATCATCAAAGCAGGAATCATGGAGGCACCCAGGCAGGCATGGCACTGGAGAAAAAGCTCAGAGTTCTTTATCTTCATTCAAAGGAAGCCAGGAGCAGACTGTCCTCAGGCAGCTAGGAGGAGGATCTCAAAGCCTACTTCAACACTGACATACTTCCTCCAACAAGACCACTTCCTGGGCCAAGCATATTCAAACCACCATTTATTTGAATTGGTTTGAATACATTAGTGAATTATAGATATATCCAAGAATGTCTGCCACCCCTCTTCCCAAACGAGGAATTGTTCTTTAGCACATTTTGCTGAGAGGAGCTTTCTTCATCTAAAAGGTAGGTTTGTGAGCAAAACAAGTCAATGACATTGCAATTAGTTACTTTATCTTAGGCACATACTATGTAGCAATGTAATAAGCAAGGAAACTTCAGTGCCATTTCCTACATAGACTCACATGTCCTTTATTTCCATGGATGGTAAACTTCTTGTTAATGACTACCAATCATTCTGCTTCCTGTTGTATCTTCAAACAGATCACTCAACTTCCTTCATTCAGTCTATAACTAAGTGCCCAATGTAAGCAGAATATATGGGAGTATACATTATATACAAGAGTATGTAGTGCACACAGGAGTATGCAGTGTATACAGGAGTATACAGTATATATAAGAGTACACAGTGGATACAGGAGTATGCAGTGCATACAAGAGTATACAGTGTTCATAGGAGTATGTAGTATATGCAGGTGTATACAGTGTATACAAGAGTATACAGTATATACAGAAGTATGCAGTGCATATAGAGTATACAGTGTATATAGGAGTATGAATGTATACAGGAGTACACGGTGAATAAAATGCATACAGAAGTATACATTGTATACAGGAATTGATTGCATAAATACTAATTGCTTAGTCTGATATTTGAGTACATTTGGTTGAAGAGAGGACACTCATAATTCTAGGATTTCTGTCAATACAGAGGAACACATATTTATACATTTCACAAAATCATTTTCCTGTTATTGGATTTTAATTATATTTTATTTTGCTTTGATTTTTGTTTTTCAAGACAGGGTTTCTCTGAATGGCCCTGGCTGTCCTAGAACTTTCCGTGAACAGCAGGCTGGCCTCAAACTCAGATATCTGCCTGCCTTTGCCTCCTGAGTGCTGGGATTAATTATTAAGCCACTAGCTCCTGGCTTAATTATTAAATTAACAAGCTTTCTTCCTCCCCCATTTTCTGGAATTTCCAAGAATGGTTCGATGATAACTTCAGAATCACCGTATTAATGAGAAGTTGGCACTTCATGAACATCAAATTATCATTCTAGTAATAAATTAGCCATTTTAAAAAACATGTACTTTCAGTGTTCATTTTATTTCAACATATAAAACCCAATAGTTATAAATAAAATTTGATGTAAAAATTAGAGAAACGAACACCTGAACATAGGAAAAAACATTTAGAAAAAGCTAAAAAATTAGTGAGTTGCACATACCCCATGAGGAATCTGGTCTGGTTCTCGGAAGATTAATGTTTTAAGCCACCAGGACAATATTTTGGTACTATGAAAATATTTGCCTTTTGAAGAAATTTTACCTGTTTGCCTACATATGGAACAAAGGGTCACAGATTTTTTTTTCTTCCAGTCTCTTCATTTTTCTGAGCCATAATAATGGTGTAAATTTTAAAGAGAAAATATCGTTTTCCACCAACTTTCCAGCTCATACTCTGAGAAAGGCTGAGATTTATGGCGGTGTGACTGTTCTCCACTTGGAGTCTCCAGCCAAATGCGCCACATGACTGAGCTGGTTTCTAGGAGGAGGCTAGTGATATGGCACCATAGTAAATGAGGGAAAGGAATTTAATCACTTAACAAGCTTCCTGCTTTTGGATCCTGGTGACCACTTTTGGAACCTACACTTACTTGCCATTTGACCAATTGCCCTCACGTAGCTATCTTTTAGTTGTTCTTGTTTTTAAGATTTATTTATTTATGTATGTATATAAATACACTGTAGCTGCAGACACACCAGAACAGGACATTGGATCCCTTTCTAGATGGGTGTGAGCCACCATGTGGTTGCTGGGAATTGAACTCAGAACCCTTGGAAGAGCAGGCAGTGCTCTTAACTGCGAACCCATCTCTCCAGCCCCTTACGTTGACATCTTACCAACTGCCCCCATGTACCACGCACAGAATTTTCTTTGCCCCACATAGTCCTATACTCCAGTATTTTACTCTTCCCTACCTTTCTGGAAATTGGTACATTTTGACTCGTTTCATACTCAGTATTTATTCTTCTCTTCTCTTCTCTTCTCTTCTCTTCTCTTCTCTTCTCTTCTCTTCTCTTCTCTTCTCTTCTCTTCTCTTCTCTTCAATGTCATGTTCAATTCATCCTTCCACCAAAGCAAACATCTAAGTGAAATGAAAATGCCTTATTTTATAGTTCACTCCAGTTAATGCCACAGTAAGTGTTTGAGAAGGTTTTGAAACAACAGCTTATAGTAATAAGCTAAGTGTGGTTGGGGGAGGTGTTGTGTTAATACCAAATAATGACCACTCACCAATATTCACATCCTGATTGATCGATTCTGTGTGACAATGTTAGTTTACCCAGAAAAGGAGACCTTATAGATTCAGGAATATAGAGGTTTCTGTGAGATGTGACGCTCTTGGGTTTTCTGAGCAGGTCCGAGGTAACAAATAAGACCTTTATGAGGAAAAGAAAATTAAGTTGGCAGTGGAGTCAAAATAGAAGATATGAAAGGGGCATGAAAGAAACTTCACACTGTGCTATTGGCTTTTAAGATGGTAGCCAGGGCCTGAGCCTACGAACCCTGTTGGGGTTCAGGAGTCACCTCACAAACCACATGAACCCTGATCTCAGTCAGACAGGGATGGTTTATTGAATGCTCACTCTAAGATTGATCGATCAGGGCAGTAGCTTAGAATTCTGCGGCTGCAGCTATGACCCCGAATGTTTTTTCATTCATGTCAACTTATAAAAGCTAAAACCACAAAAGCTATAACAAGCTCATATGCAGGTACATGAAGTGCTGCCTGGTGGTCAGCTCTGACTCAAGCCATTTTAGATGTAACAGTTCATATTGACCTTGAGATTTTGATTCATTACATTGACAAAGTAAGTCTCGGAAAAGCCCAGCATAGACTTTTATCCTCTGGTTTATTTTCATGAAGTGCATTTCGATCAAGTATAGCAAGATTAGAAAGGAAAAGTACAAAATATATGGTTCAAATTATAAAAGGGCACCAGAAAGTGCAACAGAGCTAATTCCTGTGTTTGAGGAGATAAACAAATTAAGGGAGTGGTGTAAGATTCCTCCCTGCTAAGCTTACTGTTTATGCATTTGCCATTGAACAAAGAATAATTATATCATGTTAGGTGCTATTATTACTTGGTTATTGTTTTCATTTGGACTTTTAATCTAGAATGAACTACAACCCAGAATTGGAGGACACAGGATTTTGATCCAGATCTTGAGGTATGAAAAGCTTAGGTCCAGGCATTGTAGTATACATCTTTAACCCTGAGACATAGGTAAGCAGATCTCTGGATTCAAGGACAGTTTGATACAAAGGAAGTTCCAAGTAGAGAAAAGCTTAGGTCTGGGTGTGGTGATACATGCTTTTAATTCCAGCATTCAGGAGACAGGGCCATGCAGATCTCTGGGTGCAAGGTCAGTTTACAGAGCAAATTCCAGGACTGTGAAGCTTAGTCAGTAAAGGATATAATAGAACAAGGGGGCCATGTTCCAGGCCCAGCAAGCATCAGAACTCAGCAGCTTTGGCCATGTGACTCTGGTTTTAGAATCAATAATAGAAGGGACTACTGGGAAAATTGATTCTGGCTAGATGGAGCTAAGACATTAGTGGTGTTAAGAAGAGACTAGCATCACTGAGTTGAAATCTTCTGAGAAGTGTTTTCTGAGAGCACAAAGAAGCTGTGTTTCAGAGATAGCCAAGATTGTACCTCATGCTGCAGCTGGACTTGGTAATCTGTAAGAACCACCCACGTAGTATTGGTTTTGAAGGTATGAAGGGGTCATGAAACGCAGCTGAGGCTTGGCACTATGAGAGGCCAGGGAAGATGCATCCTCATTTGCAATTGAGGACCAGGACTGAAGGGGTCATGTAAAGAAGTTGTGTCTTAGCATCATGAAGAGAGTCTATAAGATGCTATTGGTGAAGTTGCAGTGGAAGACCGGCATATTGGAGATGCCAGTACCATGGGATGATCACCAAGATCAGCAGCAGCATTGGAATGGAGTCAACCAGAGCCTAGAGTGCTACTGAAGGAAGAGCTGGAGAAGTGAGCCAAGCCCTTTGGAGAAGCCCAGAAGATTATGTGTAGATCTGGGTCATTGGAACAAGAAGCTGTAAACTTGAGGTTGCCTTGGATATCGTAAGATGTTAGAGATGTCAGTGCTGTGGGATACCAGCTGAGGAAAACTGCTAACAGGCAGTGGCTGAGTCAATGAAGACGAAAGGGATCGTGAAGATCTCGCTTTTACATCAGACATAGAGATGCAGAGTTTGGAGTTTGCCCAGCTGGTGTTTGATGTTGCTTTGGTTTAGTATTTCCTCGTTATGACATTTTGGAATAGTAATGTATATCCTGTAGTACTGGAGGTATGTGATTGGCTTTTCGATTTTGATTTTATAGGGAATTACAGTTAAGTGATTGGGTAAATCTAAGAAGAGACTTTGAACTTTGGACTTTTAGCATTGTTGAGACTGCTGTAGTCTATGGGACTTTGAAGTTGGACTAAATGCATTTTGCATTATACTGTGTTTAGGTATGGCTCCTATTGACTGCTATGTTTTCATAAGCCTATGGGGGGGCCAAGGAGTGAAATGCAGTGGTTTGAATATGCTTGGGCCAGGGAATGGCACTATTAGGAGGTATGGCCTTGTTGGAGGAAGTGTGTCACTGTGGGGGTGGGCTTTGAGATCCTCCACCTAGCTGCTTGGAAGATAGTCTCTCCTTGTTGCATTCCAATCAAGATGCCTGTCTAAGTTAGGGTGTCATTGCTGTGAAGAAATACCACGACCAAGGGGACTCTTGTATCAGCCAATGCCTCCTCTAACTAGATCTCATAAAGGAAGGCCCAGATACTAACCTGACGTCCTTGAGCATTCTACATCATAGTTCTCAGTGCTCATGTATGTCGTCCCTGATCTCTACTCTCATTTTACTTTGGTTTGCTTGTAACTTTGCAATCTGTATGCACTCTGTTCTTTCAACCCTTAGAATAAGACACCAAGAACCAAGAAACCTATGGGCCAGGCAGTAACCCCACTCTCAAATATAAAAAAAATACTATGTATGTATCATAGAGGCACACATATTCTATGGGGCTAGCTTCATGAAAATAGTGCATGTGATGAGTCTGAACAAAATGGTGACTTGAATGTGAATTATCCCACAGCCCAAACTCCCAGTAAATGCTGAGTTCTAAAGTAGGCCTAATCTACCATCCTTTTCAGTGTCTTTGCTGTTAGAAAAGCTTTTAGTGGTTCTGAGAACTCCGGATTCAATTAGCTAGACCTCAGAAAGAGTTTCGTGAACATCTCACTTTGCAGGAGTCGTGAGAAGCTTTAAAACCAAACAGCCAAGCATGATCCCACAAGCCCAGCGCTTGGAGGCTGAACCAGGACAATTGTGAGTTTGAGGTCAGGCTGTGCCACAGAGAAAAACTTTATCTCTAACAAACAATAAAGAAAACAAACAAACAAAACCCAACATGGTAACCATCACAGGACTACACTTATATCAATATCAGCCGAGGAAGCTGGGTTGTTGCTTCTGCTACTGCTGTTGTTTGGTATCATTGATCACCGAGCTGAAACCATGGCAAACATGGTAGTGAGAGAAATACATTCCCTGGTGCATGAATGGGATGTGAGATGCTGCTTGAGAAAAGGATTGAACTGTGGCTCCAATGAGCCTGTGGGCCAGATTTCTAGATTTCCTTTAACTGAAAAATGAACAGGAAAAGATTTAACGAATGAGCTAGGCACGGCCAGAAGACTTTCTGGAGGTGTGTTCCTATTCTTCCTTTAATTTAAAAACACAAAACCAAAGTTAACCCTTTAAAAGTTTTCCCTTGGCTCCTTGCAATTCTGTGAAAGGGCCCTGTTGAGCACTACATGAGTGGCTTCTGTGTCATTGTGACGAAACACCCAAAACAAACCTCTTAGGAGTAGGAATTTTAGGTCATTGTTTCAGAGATTTCAGTCCATCATGGCAGGGAGAGCATGTTGGAACATTTTATATCATGAACATAGGAGGCAGAGCAGAGCAAGGGACAGCCTCCATGGACCTGCCTCAGAGAGCCACTTGGTCTAACTAGGCCCTGCTTTCCACAGATTTACGGTCTTCTGATAGTCTTTTCAATTAGAGCTCCATCAACAGGTTAAATTCATTGAGTCGGAGCCCTTGTTGTCTAACTATCTCTGCAAATAGACATCGCCAGAGATGTTCTTATTAAACTCCGTGGCATTTCTGAATCCAGCCAAGCAAACGACCAAAATTCATCCTCACCTCAAGGAATCTGAGTGCCTAGAAACAGAGCCTCACCCCACAGGAATGTGGTCCGGGAGTGTGTGAGTAACAAAGGCTTGTGAATTTACGCCAGCTGCGTCATGGATCCATGCTTCAGGTCTCGGTCTTTTAGCTACATTTACCACTCTGTGGCCATGTGAGTCATGAAATCAGGTATAAAATCCTGGATCCCACAGGTTGGGAGAGAGAAAAGCAAACCGACACACCTAGGCAAAGACCATCAGGAAATTTCTCCAAGCTTCTAGCCCTGGAGCACAGGGTTTTGTACATGTGAACAGAATGGAACAGAACTGGAAAGGAGTTAAGGGTTTTTCTTTAAAAAGAATTAACTAAGACCCTAAGTGCGGCATCATAGAAAAATGGTTTAGTAGTAACCCAACCCTTTTCTGTTTCCAACTCCATTCTTGTTCCATTCAGTCTGTTCTGGGATGTTATTCTCTGGTGTCTTTATATTTATCACCTTAAAAATAATTCACCACTGTGTGGATTATGCTTTCATGTATTTTATAGATGCCAAGGAACAGAAAATTTATTAAGGGATTTATTCAGAGCAGTTCAGTGAGTAGCTGATCTCAGATTTAAACTCAGTTGCGTTACAAAAGATATTTAATACATACTCACAAAATATAGCCTATCTGCAGTGAGCAAGGGGCTGGAGAGCCTGTGACACCATGCTTTCGGGTTGTAACTGATGTTGGTTCTGGAGATGCTAATCTTGACTACACCATTAGGGCTGTAACAAATACAGTTATACTAGCTGCCCAACCCATCTAGTACTTGGAAGCATATTTATTTTCATCTGTTTTTAAACTTGCAGTTTAAAATAAACACTTCTACAATGAAACTGTCTTAGTTAGGGTTTCCATTGCTGTGGTTAAAAAAAATAGTGACCAAAAGCAACTTTAGAACAAAAGAGTTTACTCCATCTTAAAAGTTGTAACCTAAGCTGGACAGATGACTCAGCAGTTAAGAGCACTAGCTGCTTATCCAGAGGTCCTGAGTTCAATTCCCAGTACTCACACGGTGGCTCACAACCATCTAGAATGAATCTGATGCCCTCTTCTGTCATGCAGGCATACATGCAAACAGAGCACTCAGATAAATGAACACTTTTTTTTTTAAGTTGTAACCCATCATTTAGGGAGGTCAAAGACTGTAGCCTAGATAGGAAACAAAGCAGAAGCCATGGAGGAGTGATGCTTACTGGCTTGCTCCAACTGCTCTCTTATAGTACCCCGGACCATCCGCTGTGGGCTGGTACCGCTCACAGTGAGCTGGTCTCTCCCATGTCAATCATCAACAAAAAAAAGTTCTCATAAACTTGTCCACAGGCCAAGACTCTCGTTCTGGAGGCCAGCCTAGCTTGCAACTCACTAAGTAGTCTAGAGCAGCCTAGAACTCTTCCAACCTCTGTCTCCAGAGTGCTGCAATTACAAGAATGAGGTACCTACCACACCCTGTTAAACTTCCTTTTGTCAACAGAATGACCCATAACACAGTTTACACAAGGAGATACAGGGCAAAACAATGTGTTTGGTATACTGCTTTCCCCTCCAGGGTGCTAAAAAGCAACACACAAAACCCCAAACAAAACACACTCACCAAACAAATGGTTCCAACTTGGAACCTCTACTGTTCCTTCTGTTTTCAAATAACTGATTTGAACGGAGTTGACAAACCAGTGCTGTTAGGTTGCCAATGTCTTTAACCCAGATACTGACTATCTGTGGTATGATTTTAGACAGTTGTGACATATTGGTATACCACACTGAAACCTAAATTGTTGTGTACATGTTCAATGCTCAGTTGCATGAGTGTGTCCATAACTTTATGCAGCTGTGGAATTGTATGCATTCATGTGAAACCATCACTAGTAACATAGAGCACTACTTCTGGCTTCACTCCAGCCCAGCTCATAGCCCTGCCCCTCCACATGTCTACTTAGACCATGGATTCAGGGTACATGGCACAAGAGTCATCATGAAGCTTTTACATCTTGCTGATACCTGGAACTTGCAAGGGGTTCCTGATTCAGTGGGTCTGGTATACACCTCCCACTCTGTCCTTTGTATGTTTAGATTTTACCAAGGTCCTCTACTGAGCTTTCTTCTAATAATTCCTGTGGACAGTTTTACCAACTCTCACACCATCTATCCTTTGCCTGTAGTCATCTTTGAACTTCTTCCCCAGACTTCCGTCTCAGGAGAAGGTTTATAAAGCACTATCTGCTCCCATCACTTACTGTTCACAGGACCATAGTGGCACTGCTGTTCTTTTGAATCATGGAGGCCAGGTACTGAGGAGCCTGTGAGAGATGGGTTTGGGGACTTCATTGTCCTCACAAACTTTGACGTTGTCCATCTTTTTCTAAATAAAGAGAAATAGCGTTTCTGCACCTCTGTGTCTATGTGACCCTGCCCATGTGCCATTCAGATGGCTGTGTCCATCCCATCCATACAGGGACTCTTGGTCTACTTCTCTCCACTGTGCAGGTGTCCTGTGATCCCCCGTCCCTCAGTCTTATACTTAATGCCCCTATACCATCACAGAATTTCAGAAATAGCTAAGCAGCAGAACTGTCAACTCTAAAGAGATCAAAACTTTGCTGCAAGGAGCTTGTCATGCTCAAAAGAGACTGGGAGCTCTGACGAATTAGAAAAAAAAAAAGCCCTTTCGCATACATCTCTAATAGCAGCTGCTTCCCGGGTTGGTGTGACAGCAGAAGCAGGGCAAATGTCAAACTACCAATGATAGTGACAATTCAGTGGGGCCTCCATTCAGCAACTGCTTAAAATTCTTTTGCATAATTATGCGAATTTCTCTTTAAAAATATGTACATATTAGTTTTAGCACAAGTAATGATAGCTTTTCTGACACAGGATGTCTTTGGTTTTTCTCAATAAATTGCTATTTTTTATTTTTTTATTATGGGTTTTGGAATGAAGATTGATTTTTGAACCATTTTGGGGGATAATAGCTGACTTTTGTGCTACTATGCCACTGCACAGCTCCCATTTTGATAATTAAATATAAACACGCTCCCTCCGAAGAATACAGTCACTTAAAATACAGCTTCATTAATAATCGATTTACATTATGGAATCTCTGTGCATGGAAACGACAGCCTCCCAAGGCTGTCATGACACTGTCAGTCTTGTAAAGCAGGTAAGAATTACTTCCTGAGCTCGAGAGTCACAAATAGCAATGGTTTCCTTGGAGACTCAGCTGCAAAGCTGTGCACTGTGCCTGCAGGACTGGCCTCCCCAAACGTGGGGGTAGTCTCTCTCTAGAGGTGAATTAGGCTTCCTAGACTGAGAGAGGCTGAGCTCGGTCCTAATGAGGACACTAGGTGATTGCTGTCGGGACTGTGTGGCATAGGATATATGCTCTCAGCAGGGTAGAGGTGCCCCGATATTTAGGATATGGGTCATGTGTCATAGGAGACATGCTCTCAGCAGGGTAAAGGTGCCTAATGTTTAGGGTCATGGGTTATTTGGTAGGAAGAGTAAAGGCCATGGGCAGCTTGGTTTGTAGCATTAAGCAGACAGAAAGCAGCAGGATCATCATCGATGTGTCACCTCAGAGGAAAAGCCTTCAGGATGTTTTTTGACAGACAATGGTCAAGTCACCAGGTAGAGGGATACTGTGGAAAAGAACACAAGAACAATACAAGTCTTTTAAAAGGGACTCTGGACTTCCCTTCTCTCAGTACTGTTTTATTTATGGAGCTAAACAGGCATTTAATATTTGAGCATTCAGGATAGCATCTCTGGGTGTGGTAACTAGAACGGCACCTCACACACACTCTTCACCTATACCCTTTATGGCAGCCTTGGCAGGGAAGGTGTAGGTTTATAGGCAAGCTCTGAAGGAGACTCTGACGCAAGTTGTTTACTGCTGGTCCCTACTGCCTATTACCTCTGGGAGCGACAGATGCCAGAGTTCAAGAGGAGACTGAAACTTGAGACTGGGTCTGTCTACATGCTGAGGAGACAAGGAACACTGTAACTTCTGCAATTCAGATCTTTAAGTTCTGAATTGTAGTTCATTCCAGATCCAGTTGTTAGGCTGACAACTGAGAACAGCCATCACATTCTCCGTGACTTGATCAGTCTGATTTCTTATATAATCCAGGACTGCCACAGGGGTGGATAACACCCCCACATAGGAACCTCAGTCCTTCCACAACAACTATCCCTCAGGCTTGCCTAGATGCCAGTCTTACAGGGGGTTTCTGAACTGATATTCCCTTTTTCCAAATGGTGCTTACTTGTCTCTTGTGGACAAACACTAACAGAAAAGCTCATGGACGAGTATGGTGGTAAAGATTATGTGCCTTGACAGCAGGCTGGCTGGACTTCAACCAATGACTTCAGTCATGTGGATAGAGGTAATTCTGTTAGACACAGTTTTCTCATCTGAAAATGGGCTTTTATAACCTTTACTTACTTTAAAGGCTTTTTATACGAACTGATTGAAAAGAATACTGGAGAATAAAGGTCTTAGTATATATACAGCTTATAGCAACAGCCATTCACTGCAAGGCCAGCAGAATTTTACATTTGTGGCATGTCAAGCCAGGCGTGGTGGTACATGCCTTTAAATCCAGCACTTGGGAGGCAGAGGCAGGTGGATCTCTGTGAGTTCGAGGCCAGACTCGTCTACATAGTGAGTACCAGGACAGCCAGAGCTCCACAGTGAGACCCTGTCACAAAACAAAACAAAACAAAACAAAGCAAAACAAAACAAAACAAAAAAACAAAAAACAAAAAACAAAAACAAAACAAAACAAAACAAAAAACAAAAAACAAAAAACAAAAACAAAACAAAACAAAGAAACAAAATATAACAAAATTATATGTACGTTTAATCAATTCTTCTTGGGTGTTTAAAAATGTCTATTGTCAATGCACTTACTCTTACAGTTTAGGCTTAAAGGTAAATTTTGACTTTACCTGACTTTAAAAGTTAGGAACTTGCGGGCTAGCGAGATGGCTCGGTGGCTAAGAGTACTTGCTGCTTTTGCTCGGCTTGCGTTCAGCTTCCAGCTGGTTACTTACAACCATCCTTCAGTCCAGCTTTAGAGACTTCAATGAACTCTTCTGACATCTGTGAGTACTAGGCACACATATAATGTGCATACACACACGCGGGCAAAACATGCATATACATAAAATAAAATATATGTTTTCTAAAAGTTGTAAATACCTTTTTTAAACAGTCCTGCACAACTGATTCATTCTAGGACTTAGTTTGCCGAGTGAGCCAATACGTGACTTACTAGATGCCAAGTAGATGAAATGACCCTTACAGTTCATGCTTTCAAGTATTTTCTTTGTTAAGACAATTGCTATGTTAACAACATGCTGGGTCTTCTGGATCTTTCTTAAAACATATTTGTCATATTATTATCTTCATCATCACCGCAGAATTATTTTCAAATAAAATAAAGATCCTATTTTTTACTTGTAAAGTTCCTATGAGAGTCTGAGGGAATTTTAAATCACGTCACCTGATTGTTTAGATGTGGCGTGCCAACATATGCTAACTTCCCAAATATATACATTTTGCCTTTGTAGATCTGTTCACATTTAGGTTTCATACCTGTGATGGTTTATTATATGCTTGGCCCAGGGAGTGGCACTATTTGGAGCTGTGGCCTTGTTGGAGAAGATGTGGCCTTGTTGGAGAAGGTGTGTCCCTGTGGGTATGGGCTTAAGACCCTCACCCTAGCTGCCTGAAAGCCAGCCTTCTACTAGCAGCCTTCGGATAAAGACGTAGAACTCTTATCTCCTTGTGAACCATGCCTTCCTAGATGCTGCCATGTTCCCACCTTGATAGTAGTGGACTGAACTTCTGAACCTGTAAGCCAGCACCAATTAAATGTTGTCTATTATAAGACTTGTCTTGGTCATGGTGTCTGTTCAAAACAGTAAAACCCTAAGATACTTCCTGACTCAGAGCCATACTCTTCTGAGACTCGGTGGGTACATGAGTGACTCTCCTATTGCTATGATAAAACATCATGGTCAAGACAACTTATAGAAAAGAGATTTATTTTGGCTTATGGTTCCAGAGGGCTGGGGTCTACAATGACAAGGTAAAGGCCTGGTGGCAGGAACAAAAAGCTGGGGTCTCTTGCAAAGCAACAAGCAGGAAACAGAGAGCATGAACTAGAAATGGTGCAAGTCTCTAAACTCTCAAAGCCGGGCCCAGTGACACACTTCCCCCTACTAAGTCTCTCCTGGATGTCCTAGAACTCACTATGTGGTCTAGGCTGACAATTAACTCACAAGTACTGGGTTTAAATACATGCCCCAAATCCTACCACTTTCTAGGATCTAAGCTGCATGCTCATCAGAGCATGGGACAAGTGTGTGCTAGCCTTACCTCTTAGGGTAAATTTTGATAGTGGGCAGAGAAATACACAACACTTTTCTCTCACAGGGAATATGTACCAGGTCAAGGCAAGAAGAAGAGCTGGAGTGCGTCTTCATTTCCTCCTAAATGGGGTTGAAAATCTCTCAGTGATCTTGGTCTGAGCTCTCCATGCAAAGCTTCTCCTGCATTTGATGGCCAAGTTACCTGAACAAATTTGCATACTTTCTGTTTTCACAATTGCTGTGGAAAGTGAAATATGACCCAAATTCTTTGACAATCTTCCCACTGAAAACTGAGGTGTAGTCCACTCTCGTGAACTGCCTGCAACAGTAGTGTTGGGATGGGCTTGTGAAACCAGGTCCCAGGAAGCCTTAAGTTCTTTCAGGATCCAGCTGCGGCCTTGTGGAGCAATGGTTGTGTCCAGACTCAATCAGGGTGAGTTTCCACTGACACTGAGCATGCACTGACAGTTATGGAGATGAATGTTATCAGAGGATGAAAAACAAAACAACAAAACAAACAAGCAAAGGAACAGAGAAAAATCTTGGCTTATGCTATAAGGCATGATAGGGATAAGATGGCTATAACCTGCTTGCAGTTTTACACTTTTCTTTCTGGTATTAGGGACTGAACATGGTGAACCAGCACTCTGCCCTTAAGCTCTGGATCCAGGCCTCCTTTTCCTTTTTAAAAATTTCACACTTAAAATTTGAGGTTTAAAAAGCCCACTTTGGGCCTTTTTCCCTTCCATGATGGTCATGGATCTTCTGATACTGCAAGCAAGGCCCCAATTAAATGCTTTCCTTTGTTAAGTTGTCTTGGTCCCAGTTGTCCCTTCACAGCAGTAAAACAGTATCTAAGACAGTTACTAATGATTTTTTTTTCATGTTATCAATGGGAAGCCAGTGTGTTCTTCCAAAAACCAGACAAGTGGAAGTCACCAAGAGAACATTCTAATTAAAGTATGCCTAACTCCTGTTTCCCCAATAAACAATGTCTGGTTGGGTTCTGGTAGACCTTAAAGAAGGACCCTGGTACAACCAGTAACCAATGATCTGCCTCATTCAAGTAGCATGCATAGTTCACAAAGCCTGTACCCTTAAATCGTCTTTATCGCTACAGGTATCTCTAAGGCCCAGGATAGGCTTGGTCAGAACTAACTTAAAATAGCATCTGAAGATGTAAAATGGGAACCCTGACCACATTCCTGGGCATTTGAATCTTAAGATTGCATTAGGACAGGTGATGGTATCATGGTCAAGATCTAAAGTCTGAAAAACTGTACAACAGTCTTTCTAGGTAATTCTCTGAGGTTCGGGAACTGATACAAACACATCAAATGCTAAGTGCCCAGGTTCTTATCCAGGGTTACTTCTCATTTAATCTATGCAGGCTCAGAGAGCAAATAAGATTGTGTTCCTCTGAAAGTCAGGAGCCCATCTCACTGTCCTTCACTTTCCATACTTCCTCATCTCTATCCACAGCACCTGACAAGTAGGAAGGTTTTTACTTGCTGCTGAAAGGGTAGCAGCTGGCAATTAAAATCCCTGATACCTAGGACTTTCTGCTTTCTTCACAACTTCTTCCTAGCTCCTGTAGAGTTTCTGTGAGCTGCAGGTGTTGTACAGGTACCCATCAGAACCCAAGGTGTGTTTCACAGAACGGTGGAAATGACGCATTGGGGTGCAATCCTTCACCAGCAGCAACACAGTCCTGAGCACTGGGAACTTTCTGTGATCTATGTTCCTTAATTTACCCTGAGATGTATACACACTTTACAACTATTTATTAATGTGTCCTTATTGCCTAGAAATCATATTCTTCCATGTTAAATTATGTCTGAATTTCAGTGAAGACTTGAAAGATATATCCTGGGAACTGAAGATGGGTATTGCCTACATTAAAAGGGAAAAGAGAAGAAAATATTAAAGGGAGCCAGTTGGAGATTTATTTTCCTTTTCTCTCCCCAGCACAGAGAGGTTTTTCTACATGGAAATCTCCTTGTCTGTCTCACACCCACTTACATTACCTTCTTAGTGGTTTGCAAAGTGTAGATCCTGGGACAGCATCATCAGGATCAGTTAGCTTGTCCAGCGATCCAAAAGCTCACCCTGTATAGACCAAGAAGAAAGTCTGCAGGTGGGGCCCAGCAATCTGTGATTAACAACCCTCCAGATGATTCTAATTCAGCTTTAAGGTCAGGAACTATTGCCCTGTCTCTGAGCAACAGTGTGCCCTTTGATGCATTAACTGGCCCATCAGTGGTCTGAAACAATATACAAGCTTGTCTAGGTCCCCAGGCCAAGGAGGGGATGGTTGAGGAATGGCAACCGTTTAACTTACTGTGCCATAAAATTAAATTTAAAGTACTACGTTAACAGCAAGTATTATGTCTTCTAAATGAAACACTGCTGAACTGCGGGAACTCTCAGTCACATAAATGTCAGGTAATCGCAATAAAGGCAACAGTGTTTAATCCATTCTTACTGATTTCTCAACTTTTCACTAGGCAAACACCATGTTTTCATTTTGCTCTTTGTTTAGTTTCTGTACTCTATTGTTTAGTGGCTTTATATGACAACTATTTGTATTACTTGTATTGCAGATGGTAAAAATATGACTAGGTCTTTCATGACCGTCAGGTAGAAGGCCTTGGTGGTCAGTTTTCTGCCCTTCAGCAAGGCCACCTTGGGAAATTCTGAAAACTTTCTTAGATCCCTAGTTAAACTCTATGGTGGACTCGTTTTTCTCCCTGAGGATTGCCAAGGAAACTACATGTTATTTCATTCATTAAAAATTCTTTCAATGTTATCTAAAATGGTTAGTGCTCTATCTAGCTATGAGGGAAATGAATTCCCCAAATCTGATAAAAGTTAATCAAAACAGAGGTGTGTGACTCATTCAGAGGACAAAGCATGCCTATTAAAAATGTTCCAAGAGAAGACACGAGGATGGAGCTGCTGGAGGCCACTCTAACTTCTGTTATGATCATTTAAAAGGGATTTAAATGACTATTTACATCACTGTTCAATCAAAGGCACCTTCTCTGACAGCCTCACATTAGACAGAATATTTATCCTGTGCCTGAAGCGTAGAGCACCTCCTGGCTTCCCAGCCAGCCCACTGCTGCATTGCGTTTGACCTTTCTTTAATGGCAAGTCTATAATCATATTTTGTCACTCTCTTTTTCCTTACAAACTATTTGGGAAAAGAAATAGGACGTGAGACGACATCAGGCATACATTCTATCTATATAAAGAATTACAGAGGTGTGGATAGACATTTGCTCTGGGTCTCTCGATAGCATCATTCTCATTCTCTCTCTCTCTCTCTCTCTCTCTCTCTCTCTCTCTCCCTCTCTCTCCCTCTCTCTCTCTCTCTTTAATGAAGCAGAATTGAGCTTATTAACATTTAAGCTGCATATTTGAATGCAATAGCTTTAAAAAGCACACTGAAGTTATATGCTCAATATAGTTAGCATTTGGAAAATAGCTTTAAAACTTTTTTTCATTTGTAGAGCTACTTTCCTATTCTCTGAGATTTCGTTTGACACAAAGTCATTTCAAATAGATGAGAGACATACAGCTGTGAGCAAATTCAGGACAGAGGGACTTTAAAAAGCTTCCAAGTGTCCCTGGGAAGGGCAAGCTTCTCAGGCAGTTTTGGCTAATGTATCAGAGGAGGGGGAAGGCTTCTACTCATTACCTCCAGCTCTTAAAGCCAGCTATGGCATGCCACCATTATCTCTAGCAAATCACACTATTTTTACAGCCTCCCTGTCCTGCTAATGGTTTTCTGTCAGCCATTTTTTTTCCATGCTCACTTCTGATTTCACCATAGATGTCTTTTTATTTTTTATTTTTAAACAAGTCCTGTCAGATTTGGTCTGGAAATGGTAAACTTATATTGTTTTAAGTCATAAGAGATCTTTGAATAAAAGCATGTCCCAAATGTGTATGTTCTACACGGTGCTTGCTACATGAAGTCGTGCTAATTCAACTTAGGTTTCTCTTTTCCACTCCTGATATTACTGACTCCTCTTTTCAGGGATAGAGATAGCTATCTAGCGAAGCTGAAGTATGTAATAGAAATGTCAAGATCATACTTTCTGGTGTCAATAATCATTTAGCTTCACGTGAACTTTTTTGATGAAAAGTCTTCCTAGGTCTCCTCAACCATCATAGTTCTTGTTTATCATCTATCGAAACAAACACTGAGAGCATGACCTTCCTCCATTTAAAAATAGATGGTGGGACTGGCTGGGGTGTTACATACCTGTAATTCTAGCACTGAGGATGTGGAGGCAGGAGGATCAGGAGTTCAAGACTCATCTCAGCTAAACAGTAAATTCAAGGCCAGTCTGGGCTACACTAGACCCAGCCTATAAACAAAGAGACACATATTTCTAAAAGTGAAAATAAAATAAGTAGCAGACAAGCATAGAAAGTTGCAATTGCATTATAAATTGGTAGGGTGCTCCTTTCTGGTTTGTGGAGCACCTCATTAGTCAGTCAACACTGATCACCTGTATAGGACAAGAATTTTATCCGTGAGTATGCACAGTGCAACCCTACTCAATGGAGAATAGGTTAAGGTAAATGTGCAACCTGCCTTGGAACACTTGTTTGGAATTGCCCAAGAAATATATCTATGGAAACATGAGCCTCTATTTTGAACACCCTTTTGCAGGAAGACCAAGAGCCATGTTAATTTAATCTCTCCTAAATGTTACCAGCAGAGTAGAAATGGACGCTGTCATCCCTGTAATCAGTTGCATGGTGCACAAGGGCACTGGTCTCTCGTGCCTCATCTGAGAGCTAATCTTTCATTTCATAGCAGATCTTTCCATATCAAACAACACAAATGACTTAATTTGCATGACAGGATTTGTAACGGGGCAAATCTAGTGTCAAAGTCGATTAAAGATTACACCAGAGAACTATCATAATCAGTCCTCTAATGAGACTAAATAGTGCATGTAAAGTCTCCCTCTTTGCCATTCCAGTCATGTATAAAAGGGAATGCGTTTCTTTTCATCGATGAGCCAATCCTTTGGTTTGCACATTGCACCCTATGTAGAGCTAAAGTCATGTCAGTCTGGTTTCAGAGGGAGAGAAAGGGAAATAATAAAGCAAACATCACTTCACAAATGACATTGCTTGGTATAAGCCAACGTTTGAAGCCCTTAATTCTTCTAATCTGCGAAATAGTCAATGCTAATGGGTTTTTGCCATTGTGAAAGCTGATGCATAGAGAGAAAAACTTTAATGAGCTGCCTGGGCCGTGTGCTTACAGATACCTGTCAAATGTCTGTCATCTTAGCTATCGCTGAGGCATTATAAAGAAAGTAAGAAGGAAGGAACGACAGTATTTGTACAAGCATTTTCATGCTAAAATGGCACAATTTTCTTCCTGTCATAATTTCATTGTATCTGAAAGTCAGGAAAGCTTAACCCTTTCCCTAGCATGTCCTGGGTAGTTTGTATCATGCCATATTGGAACAACTGGTTCTAAAAACAGCCCCGTGATTTTGTAAACAGTGTTTTCCATTAAATTTGGTTTGGGAAATAGAATTACCTTTTATTTTCTTTCTTAAAAGACAACAACAAATTACTGAGCCAATTGCTTCAAATCGGTTATACCCAGAGACGTCTGAAGTTTGTTAAGGCAGAAATCTCCACAGCACGGGAGGCCGTCATTTGCATCAATTCCTTATGAGTTCTTAATGTAGTATTTCTTTGTATTTTTGTGTGCCTAATGAATATTCCAGTGCAGATAGGTCAACAAACTCCACTAGTCTCACCTTCTTCTTCATTGAAAAAAACACCAAGAGTGTATGTGAATATTTTATTACTCTAGCAAGCTCTGCTATTGGAGTGCAGTCTTCTCTGCATTTTCTCAGATTCACTAAAACATAGAATAAAAATGCAATGTGAGTCGAATCCTGGGGAGAATAAGTCCCTGTCCAGGTGTGGCTTGCTTTTCCAAAGGAAAAGAACAAGTAACTGTATGAGTATTTGTGCCCTGGAGTGAATGCAAGCACCCAGAGAGGGGAGACACCAAGGTTTAGGTCAAACAGTCTTAGGTTGTAAAGAAAGAGAATGGCCTCTAGCCCTTCGGATTCTGCATTGTATTCCAGTGAACAGGAAGGGGACCACTCTCTGATCCTTTCTGTTTGCCACACCCACCAGCCTAAATAAAGCAAGACAGAAAGAAAGGGAAGGAAGTGGTTTCTAAGGAGGGAGGAGCCTTTTCCAATACACAGCATGGCCAAGTTCAGGAAGGCACTCCTGTCCTCCCAGGGCTTTCTGACTGTGCATACCAGAAAGGCTTCTGCATTTGATCTGTGCATTTATAAAATATATATATACATATATATATATAATTATTTAAAAAGCCACATATTGGGGAAAAATCCTCCAAGCTTACGATGAAACCGTAAGAATAGAAGGAATTAGCTGCGAATGTAATAAAACCACGCATCCATTTTTGCGCCTGTGGGTTTTATAAATAACACAAGCATGTCGTATCTCTTCCCTGAAGAAGCAGATTTTCGTACAATGGTCCCGTTACTGTTACACTAGCCTGCTACCTGATTTCAAGTACTTCAGCACATTGTCATTATATCTTCTAAGCGTCTCTAGCTGTGTGCCCTGATAAGATGTTCGATTTGCTCTTTGTTCCTGGAACACGGTGTGGGTGTGTGTGGGGGTGTGTGTGCTAAGAAGCACTACACACAGGATGTCAGTTCTTCCCAAAAAAAGCCAGGAGAGCTTTCTTCAGTTGGTTTCAAGCATTGCCACAACCTCATCCCCTTTGACTCATTTGCTAGCCCTCCCCATTATGACCCAAAGAGAACAGCTTTAATGAGCTCATTGGGCTGTATTGTTTCCTCCCAAACTATTGTGACTTGAAAGAGGAAGTATTAAATGTTTATGCTGCAGGTAGAATACCAAGGCCCTAATTTGTTCTCTTTCCCCTGCTTCCTTTTCCCAGAGTGATAAGTCAAAACAAACTCAAGGAGAGGGCAAATTTTAGTCAAGTGGCATTAAAATTTCAAATTAGATAAACCAAGCCAAAAGCATGAGAACAAGGGTGCCTCTAGCATTCACTGCCTTCATGTGGCCCAAACCAGGCCCCAATTAGCTCTTAAGGATGGGTGTATAGAGAAGAAACAAGGCCAACTTTAACCGGAATGAATTGTCTTAATAGTCTTTGGTGGGGGATGCTCAGCTATTTTGAAAGGAAACAAATTTATTTCACCAGAACAAAAAACATCCTCCTTGGAACTTACTGTGATTTCTAAACAAGGAAACCTTTTAGGTTTAAAACGAACAGCCAGGCCAACCTCTGTGACTGTGGGTCTTTATTTATTTAATTAATATTTACCATGATTCTTTAGATTGCCAAGCCCTACTCCAATACAGGATTATGTTTTGTGACAAGACCCACCTTCACACCACAGGATCTTCAAAGTTGTCAAGCTTGCTTTCTTCAAGATTCTTTGTCTCTCTGCAAAACACATTTTGCCTATAAAGCCCCACTTACCGGAGTTCAATGTAAAAGTCCATTAAACTGGGAATGGTAACTCAGACCTATAATCCCAGAGTTCAGGAGGAAGAGACTGAGGGAAATAGGCTGGCAGGAGTTTGAGGCCAGCATGAATTAAATAGTGCACTTGGGACCATCCAGGGATGTGTAATGAGACTTTATCTGGGGGACGAGGAGAAAGATAAATCTATTAAATAGGTCTGATGTGTGTAATAGGCCCACACAACTGTTGTTCATGCTTTTCCTTGTTTTGAAATCAAAGGTAAAATTAGAAGCCCAAGTTGACATCCATGTTGGTCCCATTCCATGGTGCCCGGAAAGCCCACCTACTCCATTTAGACACATATTCATATAAATCACCCTCTGCTTACATCTCAACCTCTATTTATCAGGAGGCCCCTCCATCTCCCCAGAGCCATTGTGTCACAGCTCCAGTCTATTCCACATGGAGGAGAATAGAGCCCCCAACCACCAGTGCTCAGACTTGAATAACATAAACTAGCCACATATGCACAGCGTCCAGGCAGAATGGAATCACTTTTGAATATGAGCAACTCACACTGTGAGTGAAAGGGCTACCAGCCATCTTCCTGTAGCCCTTGTGAGCAGACACTTTTTGGCTGTCCTAAACCCTCCTCGCCGGGAGCACTGCCTCTGTGACCCAGTTGCTACACTTCTGATCCTCTGCACCCCAGAGGCTGTCATAAGTCGGCCTCCTTCCCAGGAGTTGAACACACAATAGAGAAAGGGCCCTGGCTGGGAGGTTCAGCTGCCATTAACCCCTACCAGCTGTGCCTGTGGGGAGCCTTCTGGCCTGAATGTCCTTTCTCTGCGGCCGCCTTCATGCCACTAATCTAAGCATTGTTAGGGAGGAATGCTGACAGGAGAAAAGAAATTTTTCTTGTGTCCATGCAAGTGTGTGTATCCATGTGTAAGTGAAGGAAGAGTGAAGGCTAATTTCTATAGTTGGCATGAATGGAAGGATTGGGAAAAAAACCTAGTTAAAATGTGTTTACTTGCTTAAAAGGCTCAGTCAATTTAAATAATTTCAGTAGTGTGCTCTATTTTTTTTTTTTTTTGGAAAGGGGAGAAACTAGTTACTATTATAATTTTCTTTAAATCCTTTGAGATGTTTAGGCATGTTTAAGACTTTTAAAACTCACTGCCAAGAGAGGAAAAAAAATTTTTGAATTGAAATTCGTAAAAATGCTGGCATAAAGTTACACACGTACAGAATTACTCAGTTCTAATGGACCTGAAGAAAATTAGAGACAGGGAACTGGTTATACTGGCCTCACTTAGCTCTGGAAAACTCCTTATTAAATACTTAGACAAGTGGGGGTTTTGTTTTTTTTTTTCTCTTACAATTGAAATGTAGAGTTTAATTTTATCAACCACCTCTAATGACTCTAAAGAGGACAACTATATTTAAGAGAGGAGAAAAGAAACCCACCAACTTTTGTTTTCATTGAGTCAGAATATTTCAATAAAAGAATTTGATTTTTTTTTTCTTTCCTCTTCAGCTTTAAAGAAATTCAGGGGAAGACTTGAAGTGGTAACGTTTTGAATTTAGAAAGCCAGGTAGAGGGATGGTGATAAGTAGAATGCTAATTCTGTGGCCAAACAGGCATCCTAAAAACCACAGGCATCCTACTTACTTTCAGTTTTGGGGGCTTTCATTTGTTTTTTCAAGGTGCTTCCACTGAAACAAAAAGAAACAAAGCGATGAAACAAAACTTATTAGTTCCTCGTGTTACCATTTGAGACAACAGTTGGCCTGTTTCAAATCAAATTAGGAAGAATTCATGTAGAAATCTCTGTTCTGGACAATGAAAACATGTCGTAGTAGGACAACTGTTTGATACAATAAACTGCTACCTCACAGCTGTCCCATGTCTAGACTGTTGTGATCACTGGTCCTTCTGACAGCCACTGCCACAGAGCATGCTCCTCACTAGGTCCATCCGTGAAATTCAGTCAGATCTTCATTTCAGCCACCTGATTGTGATAAAGTAGACCTAAGGAATGAAACCACAGTCTCCTGAATTTGCATGCATGGGTGCATTAACAGATGCAGTAGTGCAGTCTTAAGGGCAGCATTCCCCAACTGTGGACAAGAGCTGATCAAATCAAACAAGAAAGAAATCTTCCCTCACTTTGTCTGTCTCCTAGCCACTTAGGTCTGTGAGCTTACCCGCCAAAGGACAATTATCTTCAAAAAGAGAAGCAAGCTTAAATAGAATAGGTAAAAATGATAATAAAGTTTTTCACTCTAGTCATGGGCTAAGTCACTTGGTCAACCACTAGGTCAGGAAGACCTGCTAGGCTGTTTGGGAAACATGACTCCACACACAGCTTGCATTCAAGAAGTTTTCCATCCCATCTTCTAAGAAATCCTATGTTATAGAGATACGACATTAAGTAGAACCATAAAATGCTTTCTGCTGGCAAGTGTTCAGTTAAGTTCCCGCCAAAGAGTCTTCCTGCTGCTTCCCACTCCAGTCCTCAGCTTACTCTGCTAAAGACCTTCCAGGATTCCCTGCCTAGATCACTCGGAGTTCTCATTAGCAAAACAATGAGGTGTAAGGGCTGGGGATGCAGTTCAGTCAGTAGAGTGCTCACTTAGTATGAGTGGACCTGGCTTTGATGCCCAGCATCAAATAAACCAGGCGTGTTGGCACTTATGCGATCACAGCATCTGGGAAACAACAAAGTAAGCTTGCTTTAACTCTACTAATACTGAAGGGCACATTAGTTTTATAATCTCTAGCTAATTTAGAAAACTATTGTAAGGGTCCATGATTCACCAGAGAAGGATACCCCAGACTCAAAGAGTTTGTAATTTTGAAGAGTGTTTTATTCTGCAGAAATCTAGCAGGCTGGGGTCCCCATTACTGAGATAGAGAGACCACCAAGTGAGCTCACAGGCCTGACTTTAAAGCACATTAGGGAATTCTGGTGTAGGTGATCTTTATCTTACTCCTTCTCTATGAAGATTCTAATACCTGGGTGTGGGGGTTTGACCTCACCTGGAAACTGTTGCTGAGGAAGTAGTTAAGAAAGTCTCTGCTGACCTTTTGTCCTTGCCTCAGGACAGGTGGCAGGGCAGCTTCTGAGGTCAGGGCAGTTTCTGACTAGCTGCCCGAAGCCTGGGTTTTTTTCCCCCCAGTAACTGACTTACCTGGGCTTACCTGAGCTTGCCCATTTCTTAGTCCTACTCTCTTAAACTGCCAATTTGAAGCTTGCCATGGAGTCTGCCTAACCTCACTATTTCCAATTCATGTCTGGATAGATGTCAGATATTATGATGCTGACTCCTGCAGACAATGTTCCCTAGTGTTCAGAATCATCCCCGCAGACTCATGAGCTAAACATCTTCCTGGACTTGCTTCCCTGGATCTCACATAGTGAGTTCAAGGCTACCCTCCTGAGTACATGAGACCATGTGTCAAAAAATGAGGGGTCGGGAAGGGAGTTGTGTGAAAAGAAAAATTTAAGATGTAAATAAACACTAAATTTGTCTTAAAACTTAACCCAAGACAGCAATCACCAAATTATAAGACTGTAACACAGAGCTGGAGAGATGGCTCAGTGCCTAAGAGCACTGATTACTCTTCCAGAGGTCCTGAGTTCCAATCCCAGCAACCACATGGTGGCTCACAACCATCTGTAAATGAGATCTGATGCCCCTCTCTGGTGTGTCTGAAGACAGCTACAGTATACTCAAATACATAAATAAATAATCTAAAAAATATATAATACATCTGTCTTCTCAACTCAATAGACTGCAGCAGCCCCCTGCTTGGCTACCCTTTTACTTACTATAATTTCTATTATCCATGGTCGAGGAAAGTTTGAATGCAGTAAATGGAATTTTCCAGAAATAACTTATGAGATGCTCTATTTTATCATCTCAGTGTGTTAAACTTATATATATATATATATATATATATATATATATATATATATATATATATATGGGGTAAAACATAGTCTAGGGGGTGGCTGAAGCTCAGAGCATACTTGCCTAATATGAAGTTCAACCCCCAACACCACAAAAACAATGAATGAATGAATGAATGAATGAATGAGAACATTACCTCAGCATGTATGTTAATGAGCTAAGGACTTACTTAAGGGTATAACCCTTAAGTGTGCCCACCACAGCCTTCTGGGTGTGCCTGGTGACATTCCTCCAAGAGACTGTCCCTCTCTGTCTGCCATTGTTAAAACTAGTCTGTCTCCTGTTTCAATGTTAGCACCCTATCCCAGTCTACCCCGACAAAATTCTTGCTTCCTACCCATCTCTTCATTACAAAGCCCAAGCTTTGGTGTGAGGGGAGCACCAGCACAGCCTCTTCGGTCCAGAAACAACTCATACTCAGCACCCTGGGCTCAAGATTGGTGTCATTCCGAATACCCTGTGCTAATTTTCCCATGGGTCTGAAGTTATCCTGAAGTGGGCTTCTAGAAGAGAAACCATTTGGAACTACATGGCCACCTGAACAGGGATTAATTCTGTTTGAGAAGTGTTGCTGATCTGACAAGCTGGTCTTGAAGAAGAAACAAAGTAGCCATGCCTTCTAAGAATGTATGAAACAAACGAACAAAACGAGGGGGGAAAGCCTCAAAGAAATGAAAAATAAAAGCCATCGCCTTCACCATTTCCACTCAAAATCAACATTGCTTTGCTAGTTGATGGTGTCCATGAAGACTGTAAAAGGTAATTAATTAAGCAGAAACACAACACCAAGTGGCACAGGGCAATCCTGCTTTACAAATGGCCAGGAATAAGTCACATTCTTCTCTTAGAAAATGATACAGAACAAAAAATTGAGGAGTACTTGTTTCTGTTATAAAACTTTTAAGAATGTATTGTGTGTGTGTGTGTGTGTGTGTGTGAGAGAGAGAGAGAGAGAGAGAGAGAGAGAGAGAGAGAGAGAGAGAGAAGACAGACAGAGATAGAGACAGAGACAGAGAGAATGTGCCATGGTGTGTGTTGTGGAGGTCAGAGGACAACTTTGTGAACTTGGTTTTCTTCCTCTACCTTTATGTGGCTGCAGGAATCAAACTTAGGTTTCCAGGTTTGCTCAGCGAGGACCTCTTACCAACTGAGTCATCTCACTAGCACTTCTTTTCAACGTTAAATTCAAATTAAATACCTATTCGGAAAAGAACAAAAGAGCAGTCTTCAGAGGTGGCAAAAATGGCCAGCCAGGCAAAGGTGCTTGCAGCCAAAGCTGACGACACGGGTTCAATAGCTGGGACCCACATAGTATTAGAGACCCTACTCTTGTAATTTGTTCAGAATTTGTCTGGCCTGAGACTGGCTACTTAGACCAAGTTGGCCTCCAATCCTCAAAGATCCACCTGTCCCTACCTCTCAAAGTGCTGGGTTTAAAGGTGTAGGATGCTACTGTTAGCTTAAGTAAATGTAATTTTTAAAATGTAATACTTGAAACATCTTTAAGCCAGAAGCTCTATGGCCTTGGGGTATAGCTCAGATGGTAGAATGCTGAGCTAGTATTTTGAAACCTTGGATTTAGTCCCAATCATGTATAACCCAGGGACAACTGTACAGGTCTGTATTCTAGAATTGGAGGGGTGGACTCAGGAGTTCAAGATCACTCCTAGGGAGTTGGCTTTTTTTTTTTTTTTTTTTTTTTTTTAAATCTGAGATAGGGTTTCTCTGTATAGTGCTCACTCTCCTGGAACTCACTCTGTAAACCAGGCTGACCTCAAACTCAGAAATCTACCTGCCTCTGCCTCTCTGCCCCTCTGCCCCTCTGCCCCTCTGCCCCTCTGCCCCTCTGCCCCTCTGCCCCTCTGCCCCTCTGCCCCTCTGCCCCTCTGCCCCTCTGCCCCTCTGCCCCTCTGCCTCTGCCCCTCTGCCCCTCTGCCCCTCTGCCCCTCTGCCCCTCTCTCTGCCTCTCTGCCCCTCTGCCCCTCTGCCCCTCTGCCCCTCTGCCCCTCTGCCCCTCTGCCCCTCTGCCTCTCTGCCCCTCTGCCTCTGCCCCTCTGCCTCTCTGCCCCTCTGCCCCTCTCTCTGCCTCTCTGCCTCTCTGCCTCTCTGCCCCTCTGCCCCTCTGCCCCTCTGCAATGCTGAAATTGAAAATGTGTACTACCACCACCTGACATTACGCCTTATTCTAAGTTACTTTCATATTTGCATGCTCGGGATATATTCTGTCTCAAAATTTTAAGTTAATAAATTAATTAACTAACCAATTAATTAGAATTTTTATATCGTATGGCAGTTGCCGGCATTCAGCCCATAGGGATTCCTTACAAGTCTATTGTAAAATAAGTTAAAATACCATGACTTAACACCAAAATCTATGCAGATTTCTGACTCCTCTGGAAACATCAGAACACCCTGAATCTCTTTGGCTTCTGGCTCCCTCAATGATTCATGGGAGGCTGTTGAGTTCAAACATGACCTCAGCGCTAACACCCTGCTCCCCTAGGTTGAGCATTTGGAATCCCTGCAATGCTTAGTGTGAGGGTTAATATTGATGGCCAACTTGTTGGGACTGAGAAATGCCAGGGAGGTTAGTAATACTTTCTGGTTCTGTCTGTGTAATGTCTCCAGAGAACTAAGGGATTGTGGGGGCATACATTCCTTTGAGAGGCTATTATTGAAAATTTATTGATAGGTGGTGTGCCTGGTTGGAGAAAGACAGTCCCTGGGGACTGAGATTTTTGGAGAGTGCATCTTATCATGTCCCCTGCTGTCACCCATTTCTGATCCCTTCTGTCATGCAGCGAATAGCTGTGCCTTACCCTGCCCATCTTCCATGACATTCTGTCTAGACACAGATCAAGATCAACTGAGCAAGTCAACCATTACCCATGACCTCCGAACCCATGAGTGAAAATAAATATTTCTTCCTTCTAAATTGTTTTCTTGGGTTATTGGCACACCAAAAAACCTGAGAACCGCTCATATTGAGGTTTCCTTATTTATACTACAAATTGGAGTATATCACTTCATGAAACTCATGTCCACTGTCAGAAATTACATCGAGAATCGAGAATCGTTGTTTACTTGCCCCTTTCCCCACTTCTTAGGGTCTGTCTCCTGATTTTTTTTCTCTCAGCAAATATGCTTTAATTCTCAGATTAGCAGCTTCCTCTATATTTGACTACTGCTGGCTGGTAGTCTCTTCTTTTTCCTTTAAAGACACACTACAGTATGCATGTGCAGATGTATTTTCAATCTACTAAGTGTACAAAATACTTAACAGAAGTAGATAGTATCCGGGACTTTCCAGAAAGTGAAAACCGGTAAAAGTTGAATTTTAAAATATCAAAATATTACAAACTTGATCATTTTCTCTAACATGGGTTATTTGAGTGTAGATCCTAGATCTCATTGGTCTAAATGCATTTGTGTGAGAATCAGGGCCACTGGTAATATTCAGGCTTAAGAAAGAGAGAAAGAAAGAAAGAAAGAGAAAGAAAGGCAGGCAGGGGGTGGAGAAACGGCTCAATGGTTAAGAGCATGGGCTGCTTTTCCAGAAGAGGTGGGCTCAATTCCCAGCACCTATGTGGTGGCTCAAACCACTTGTAAGTTCAGTGCCAGGGGATCCAAAACCCTCTGTGAGCACCAGACACAAAAGTAGTTTACATACCTGCAGGTGAAACACCCATGCACATAAAAACCACAAAAGTCAAATGCAAAACCAAACTCAAATTTGAGAGACTGAAAATGGTGTGTCTATTTCAGCTCTCAGGAAGCAGAAGCTGGAAGATCTTGAACTTGAGACCAGACCAGGTCACATAGACAAGAGTGACACTGTCTCAAATAAACTTGCTCAGAGAATAGTAATCCTAATACAATGCAAAAGATCAGACATGAAGAGCAGAGTAACGTGGACCATACAGTGACCAGAGAAACACGATGTGAACTGGAGAAGAAAAAACACGGTCTGTGTGCTATTGCGCATCCTGCTTCTGAGAGAACAAGAAATCAAGTGTGGAAACGTAGTGGTTCTTTGTCTCTAATGAATTGGAATAGCTATCACTTTTCTCTTCCAGGTCAAATGCTAGAACAGATGGTAAGGAAAATGCAATTTTTCAGACACTGTTATGTAGGCAGACTAACCTGGAACTCTGTAGATCAGATGAGACTTCAACTTGCCATCCTCCTGCCTTCTCCTACTTAAGGCAGGGATGACTCTTATCTGCCACCACACTCGGCCTGCAGCGGTTTGCTAAGGACAATTCTGATGCAGCAACCTTCCTTTTACAGCTGTGAGCTCAGAGGTAGAGAGAGAGCAAACCCCAGAGTAATCCTTTCCAAACTTCCCTTTATCCTTTGAGAAATGCCTGGCTGGTTTCCCTTGTTCCAGAAGAACAAGTATGGAAAGCCAGGTGGTGGAGTTTGAATTCTTTGCTTGAAATGCTCTGACTTGCATTTCTCTGTAGGGGACATAAATAAGCCACCAAGGTAAAACAAAGATTCAACTGCCAACTTTCCAGAAAATGTTGACACAATAGCTTCTGAAAAACATATCGAAGAACAAATTCGAAAATGAAGGGACCAGCCCTTCCTACCCTCCTTTGAAGGCCATCTAGGACGATCTTAATTCATGAAGCTGGGCAGTAGGAACATGTATGCCAAAGGTTACACTAGACGTCTCATATTAGTTTTTTTAAGGGTGATGGTTCAAATGTGACTCACTCAACTCTACCCTCCTTGGGTTGGGAGAACTTATTTCTTAAGGAAAATACTGTGTGTCATCTGATACAACTAGGCAGACTTCCTAAGTGTACCAGAAAAAGTGTTCTAAGATATTCGATGTACAGAGTCCCTCATGTAGTTTAATAAGTGTGTGGGTTGCACAGTGTGTTACACAGAGCCACGGTTACTCCATCCACGTAGGGAAGAGTCTGAGTTTTTCTCAAGATAAGCGTGTAAATTACCAGATGCGCTTTTCTGCAACAAAGTTAATGTTTTATAAGTTCCTTTAGAAAAGAGAGAAGGCAAATACATGTCAACTAAGTGGCAATGGTTTCTATGATATGTTACCAATTGGCAGCAAAAACTTGACAGAAAACCTCTCCATTGCTCAATGGAGAGTTCTTGGGCACTGTGCATGCTGGTTAGGGTGCCCTCTTCAGAGGTCTGACCTAGGTGAATCTCTCCCGCAGAGACCTCAGTCAGCCTATTGCTAAGGCAGAGCTTCCAAAACCACTATCCCGTCCCCCAATACCTTCCTCTACTCTTTCTAACTTTGTGCTCACATACACTTAAAAAAAAAAAAAGTCTAAAGATATATGCCATCTCCACAGTTGCCTCCAAGGCATTTGGGGAGTTTGTGCTGTCTCGTCGTACATAAGCCACCACCTAGATGTTCATTACCTAATTAAATAGTCGAATCGACATCTGTATGATTTCTGCCAAGTTTATCATATGGGATCTTTTGTATTGTACATCCACACTGGGGGTGCTATAGAGGAAAAAAATTATTATATTAAAAGGTAAGGCTGGCTATCAATTTTGAACAGGATGATTCCTAACTCGTTTGCTTCAGAGAGGAGTGCAAACCTTTGGAGGACCTTTCAGAAACCCGCAAAGTCGAGGGAAGAGAAAGAACTACCACTATTAAAATGCGCATGCACTGCTGGCTGGCACTGTTGTGACAGCCGAAGTATCGGCGTCAGTCAATTATCTTCACAAATGCCTCTTGTGCTAATGAGCACTCACAAAAATCAGCAGACTTTTCTGGCAAGGAGAAAAGATCAGTTTCATTGCTTGCAGAACTAATTCAGGGTACAAAAGTGAAGGCTTGGCCATCCCTGTCTCTTTTACTGCTCCTTTTGTGAAGGCTTTTGATGTGCGCTGAAGAGCCGGGCCTGTTTGGGCCCTCCATCTCCAGTTCATTGCCTGCCATTAACATACATATCCATATGAAAAGTTCGCTAAGTCATGAACAGCTGTCCAGAAAGGAGTTTGAGAAGGAGAGGAGAAAAAAGGACCTATGCCTTCTCAAAATGCTGACAATACTATTTAGCCCCCCTTTTGGCAATGATATACCTAACTTTTTAAAACCGCCTTTCACTCCAAATGGAACGAAGTATAATACGACATTCAAACACAGTGGTTTCATTTCGAAAGAGTCGTTTGCTGTATTCAGGGGGAAAACGTCTATAGTTACCAGATGCAAAGAAAACCCACCATTCATGATACATACGTGTAGGTTGGACACACACACACACACACACACACACACACACACACACACACACACACTTTACATTGTTTTTTGCAGAATGCTAAATAAACTCGAATCTTTCACTTAACCCAGAGGAAAACCCCATGCAGCAGATGCTCCTGAGTGGTTTCATGCCGGTTGCTTTCTGCAATCTGTGAGACTGACAGTTACCTATGGTCAATTTGTTATCCATGGAGGTTATGTTAGCAAAAGAAAATACCATCCAAATTGCACCACAAAACTTTTGTTCTTTTAAGGATTAAATAATTTTTGTCTAGATACCCTGATGAAAATTCCTGTTAAGATTTAAAAAAAAAAAAAAAGACTTCTTAGAAATGTGTAGCCATGGCTTTGAAATGGAGAATTTGTTTTTACACATTTTCAAGTCCCGGGAGCCTTTTAAGACAGCTGCTTAATTAAATGACTGCCATTATGTCCCTGGTCAAATTTTTCTAAAGGCAAGAAGGAAACAGTTTTTCTTAAGAAGAGGCCCTGAGGGCAAAGTGGGAAGAAATAGACTTTAAATTAATGATGAGGAAAGGGTGCCTTCCTTATTACTTGGACCGGGGCTTAGTTTTTATCGAGCTCCAAAAGACAGCACGGGACAGATACATACATCCTTTTGCTCCCAACCCGCGGAGTTCATGACCTGAGGCCATCTACAGGGGCACCGCATCAACCATTTTTTGCCATCTTGAGTTTGAAACTTCGGGTCGGCAGATCTGTCAATTAAAGGTTTACCTTCATTTACATTAAGGGCATTTCTTTCTCTCTTTCTCCTTTTAATCTCACACTTCCTTTCTTGCCCATTCCTTCCTTTCTTCTTCCTAAATCAGAATCACATTGCAAAGAAGAACCAACAGCCCTCCATTCTGTGAAGATTTTAGTCCTGTAAGGACCCTCCCACCATGCCAAAACAGCTTGTGCCATATAAAACCAAGACTTTAATCCCACTTGTTGCTCTCCCCGCCCTTCTTTCTCCAACTCCCCTCCCACCCCCAACTCCGGAGTCTCTTTACAGCCGCATCTCTCCCAGATCAGTCGCTAAAAATCTTTAACTCTGCCTATTTTGATCTGAAAATTAAATCTTATTTACTATGCATCCTGTTTGTTGTCCTTGGAGAACCCCAGCATTCATTTCAAGGGGTCCAGAATGACTTCTTAAACACATTTCTCTCTTTGCTGCAATTAAACAAAGTGGGGCTGTGATTAGCCCTCCGTAGGGGGGAAGGAAAAAGACACCGTTGAATCAAAACGAGGGGACCTGGCTGGGCATTATTTCCTCACAATGCCGGAGTTTATTGCTGAAACCTGCTTATCCCTCAGCTCTGCACTCCATGGGAACTTCAGTCAGGTGGAAAGTGATTTTCTTCTCTGCAGCTTGAAGAATCGTTAAGACCCGCTGAAGGCCCTAAAGCCGGTCCTAGTAACTGAGACATTTAGGATGATCTTTATGGAGTTTCGCAGGAGCTTCTGCCTTCTGCTCTTAGAAGAAGAGTTAATAAGCTTTCACTGACTCTTTATTTTTATTTATTTATGTTTTTAAAAAAAAAAAACTAAGCCAAAAAAAGCGCCTGTTTAAGTACCACCTCCCTCTAGCTCTTGGGAATCCACTCAAGTGGGCTTTGCTTGGCTCTGTGTTCATGACACATAATGAAAACAATTTTACGCTGTGGAGGGAAGTATTGGGCAATTACTGATGTAACAGCCACCTGCAGTAGCGAGCCCTGGCTGCAGCATCGTGTGGTTCATGAATATTTGATGGTGTGATGTTATTTTGAATGGCTGGGGCAGGTGAAGGGGGCCGAGGGTGTAATAAACGACTCTGCTGGAGGCTGTGTCCCTACTCTGTTTCCCTGCAGGGCCCACAGTGTAACACCAAGAAGCATCCTGACCCCGCTTGGATGGAGGCAAGGGCCGCTAAGCCTGAGGCAAGATGCTATGACAAGTCACGGTGGGCACTCTTTACAACCCCTTGTCTGCCGATTTTACACACGTTGTCCAGCGTGAAAAGCCACAGCATCAATCTTGTCTGATTTAATTTGATAAATTAAGTGTGGATAAGGATTAAATGAGAATTTTGTAATGGAGAAAGCTTGTCTTTTGCTCTTTAATCCAGTTGTAAGAGGGAAACCCTATAAAATATAAAGCAATGACAGAGGGAAAGAGCATCTCTAGTAGCATTACACACAGAGATGCTAAGTTAGAATACTCCTTGCTTTCTGGTGTTTGTGTAGGATGCACTCATCCCGTATCCAAGCATATCTGCCACCATGCAGACATACAGTGGGAGGCCTAGAAACACCAGGAGGAAACAGGGAATTCAACATGTTTTCTGCAGTGAAATGCACCTATTGAAAATTGTTCATGAATAGGTGGACTGTTTTGAGTATCATTTCATTTTTCAAGTGTTATTTTCCAAACATGAAATGTCAAGATTTAAACTGAGTCTCGTAGCTCTAACAATACATTTCTGCCACCTCAGACTTGGTGAGTCCTCCTTCCTGGCATGTTTAAGGTATCAGACTCGAAATTCACGTTGTGTATAACCAAAATGAAAATGATGCGATACAAATTATTCTGCGTTGACAGATATTTCTATAGGCTGGGACAGTCTGAACAAACAGTAGTTAGTATTCGGACAATCTGATAGAAATTCAGAACAATTCCTTCTAAGATTGTTGAAATTTATTCTAAACTTTGCGTGTGTGAGTGTTGAGAATGGTGGAGTGTGATTTCTTTGAAGATGAGTTTGGAAAGGTTATACATTAGAGTTCAGGTTCAATGGCTTTCTAGAGAGAACATGCTTAGTAAAGGATACAAAAGATTTATAAGATCCGTGAATGGATATATATATATATATACACACATACATTCATATATATATATGTATATATATACACACATACATTCATATATATATGTATATATATACACACATACATTCATATATATATATAAATTTGGGACAGTGACAGGAAGAAAATGCAGGTTGCTCAATATCCTGAGAAAAAGTGGTGCAACGGAAGAGTAACCCGAGCAATCAGAAGATTCTCTTTAATGTTTTCTAAGTGGTAGTTTCATGAATGTGCTCATAACATTTCATAACATTAATTTAGCAGTTGTATCAGAATAAAATAGCGTGGCAATAAATTAAAACTTCCCCTTTCTCGTTCGCCTTGGGTTCTACTCGTGAAGCTGCAATGCCCAAGTCATTGGCAATCTTGTTTGCACTTCAAATATTATAAAACCAAAACAACAGAGTTCCTAAATGTTTGTACAGTGTGGACAGGAGTTGCTTCATTAAAGGACAGTACATTGCCTGAATTCTCATATTGTTTAGTATTGGCATTGCTCTCTGAAATGGCCATTGGAGAATTACCTCAGCTTGTTAAAATATTCTGTTCCTTGTCATCTACCTGTCAAGAATGAGGGCGGCTTTCTAAAATATTGGTTCTTTCCATTAACCAAGAGGAAATGATAACATCAGATGATCTTGATAAATCATGTCATAGTAATCCACCTCTTTCCATGCACAGGTTGGATAAAAGAGGAACACACTAAAATACTGGTGTTAATACACTAATATTAATAGAAATTGACACATATTCAAGAAACCCCAAAATATTTAATTTTGACTTGCTAGATATTTTTCTGTTTCATAATATATGTTAAAGGTACCCCGATTAGCAATTTTGTAAAGATCAAATTATTAACGTGCAGTAAATTTCAGATTCATGTAATTCAATTTTTAGCTTAAGAGATGTTAAACTCTGTATGTAAACGACATTATTGAAAAGCCTGTCTTCTGGAAGAAAATTGCTGTTTGACAATTCTATAGAATATTTAAGAAAGGCAATTACACCACTCTAGTAGTTAAAGATGCAGGTGTTGAATAAAGTCTCTGCTTTTGATTTCTGTAGGAAACTACAAGGAGGGAAAGAAAGGAGACCTGGAGACCTGACTTCACAGCCAAATCTCTAACCTTACCACCCCTGTTCCTGTCCCCTGCGTCTCTGGATGATAACACCTTGTGACCAGAGGGGACACTCAGCTAGTACCCCAATGTAAAGAAAAGAAAGGGAACAGATGTCACTGTAAAATCCACGGAGGCATTGCTCCTTTCAAATCATACCAAGGAAAAGTGCCAACCACCAAACCTAGGATCATTAAAAACATAACACAGGCCTTATCATAAAAGACCACAGAAAAAAATTTGTCTCGACTGAAGCAGTTTGACAGAAATACTTAACTTGGTTATTACTGAAGCCCAAGAAATACTCTAGAAGGAAGAATTACAGATTTATTTTAAAAATAAATATATTATTACATTCAACTTTGTTTTTAATCTTTATTTGGTGCCTGTGCACGTGTATGCTTGTGTATTTAGAGATCAGAAGTTAACAGATTCCAACTTACGTTTTTTCCTTTCATCAGTTTGTTTATTTTTTGTTCTGTTCTGGTTTTTGTTTTTGTTTCAAGGCACAGTCTCAGTAAATATCTCTGTCTGTCTTGGAACTCACTATGTAAACCACGCTGGTGTGGAATTCAATTCACAGAGATCGATCTGCCTGTCTCTCTAGTGCTAGGATTAAAGACATGGGCCATCATGGCCAACTTTCATCTTATTTTCTGAGGCAGGGTCTCTCACTGAACCTAGAGCTCATGGAAAAGCTGGCCTGGAAGCTGGGGTGGGGGTGGGGTGGGGTCCAGGCTGCTGTCTCTACTTCTTCAGCCCTGGGATTCTATGGAGATGCCACCATGCCTGGAATTGTATGTGAGTCCTGGAATCCAAACTCATGCTTGGATGGCAAACACCAAGAGAATCATCTCCTGAGCCCTTATGTTTTCTCACATTACAAAATGTTGAAGCCCAGCTGATCTTATCTTTAATCCCTGTACTACAGAGGCAGAGGCAGGAAGATCTCAGTGAATCTGAGGGCTAGCTTGGTTTTCATAGAAAGTTCCAAGACAGCCAAAGCTACATAGAGAGACGCTGTCTCAAAACAAATAAACAAATACATAAATGAAGTGTATTTCATTTTGGCAAGCCTTAAATTACTTCATTTTGTTAGAGTAAAACGTTTTATTGTGAATTCTAGTAAGATTTTTTAAATATGTGAATGCCTGCACCTGTGTAAACACACACACACACACACACACACACACACACACACACACACACAATGGCTAGCATTATCAGAATGGCTGCTGCATGGAACACTGAGCCCTTTAGTTCAGCAGCAGCAGCAGCAGCTACAGGCTGTCTCTTGCTTTCTCTGGATTTGAGCATTTCTTAGAGTTTGGGCAGACATTGTTTTCTTGTACTGAATGAGCAACAGAAGTGAACAGGACACAGATCAGTACAAGCTAAACCTATGGAAATATTAAGAAGAACACAGAGATTCCAGGTGCCGAGCTCTCTATTCTCCTTTGGTCTTTCCTGGGGTTTGGAACAGCAAAAGAGAAGGCGGGTGTCAGAATCTTGATTTTTAGTTCTTGAAACTCCACCTCCCCATACTTCTTTTTTTCTTTTAAAAACACGTCTAAGAACAGAGTAAGCAAGTCATACCACTTTTTTCTTCTCACTTCTGAAAAGACACACAATCATTTTTTGTCCTTAATTTAAAAAAGAGAGAGTGAAGGGTGGCTGAAGGGATGGTTCTGCCTTTAAAGGCTAGGCTCCCAACCATATATATCTATATCTATATAATGTATATATGTATATGTATATATGCATATGTATGTATATCTAAAATGTATATATGTATGTATATATAAAATGTATATATGTATGTATATATAAAATGTAGATATGTATGCATATATATGCATCTCTCTCTATATATGTGTATATATATATATATATATATATATATATATATATATATATATATAGTGTATCTGTATGTAGAGAAACACGTGTACATTTGGTCCCCTGGAGATGGCGTTACCAATGGGTGGCCTGCGGTGGACACTGGGAAACAACTCCAGTCCTCTGGAAGAGAACCTATGTACTTTTAACCAATGGGAGGAGAAGCCAAGTGCTTCTTTCCAATGGGCATCTTTCCAACTGTTATCATCCCACCTGTTTGGTTTTTGTTTGTTCGTTTTAAGATAGCAGTTAATGAAGTAGCCCAGGCTAGCCTTGGACTTACAGATCTTCCTGCCATGACTGCCCGAGTGCTTGGTTTAAAGGTGTGCACCACCAAGCCAGGCTTTTATCGTTAATTTTGCTTAACATCTTTCGATATTTTTATTTTGCAATGTCCACTGAGTTAGTCCAGTCTCATTCTTTCTATTGACATTTCTTCAGTGTCTCCGAGCTCTGCCCTCTCCAGTGCTTACTGCTTAGGCCTTAACTGAAGGGGCTGCACTCCTACCAACTCTTTTATTTGTGTATATGCATCGAAGGCCATAATGTAAGAGATCTCCCTTGCAGTACGATAGCCCCTGAATACAGGTCCTGCTCCAGAGCTTACTTCCTAGCTTACTGGCAAACATCAGCACTTCTTCCGTTGGTTTTGCCGACTGTTGCCAGAGTACCTTCCATAGTTTCTTAACTCGCCACAGCCTGTTTCTTTGCCTCTTTAGAATAACAAATATGTCTATTGATGGTACCCAGAAATGTGGACGGCATTTAAACTTGAGTCTGCTCTCCCTATGTTCGCTCCTGTCTACATTCCCTATTGCCGTTGAGATCTGTCTCCATCCAGTTGAACAATCAAGCGGGATAATCAACTTACAGGAGGAAGGAGAGCTTTGTCTGGATCAAGGCTGGGCTTGGGATTCTGTTTCTCCTGGGCTAGACAAAGGCAGATACACAGTTTTTGTCGCTGTTTACTGCCTGAAATCATCACTGGGTAAGGGCAGGAAGCGAGGGGATGGGACGAATAGCCCAAAATCCTTTTGAAGCTTATAAGTCTTAGAGTTCCACCAATACTCCCTTCCTGAGACCCGTTGCTGAAGGAAGAAACAATGTAGGCGGAATGGTGGGAATGCAGACAGAATGGTGACCACTTTACTTCCTCATGAATGGAAACTCCATCTGAGAAACTCTTGGGGCAGAGAATCTGAGCATCCATGACACTTCACAAGGGAAACTGGCTTTCATCTCAAGGAGAAACTTGTTGGTTATGATTTCCCCTTTGAAGTCCAATTTCCCCCAAACAAGACTTCAGGAATTAGCATGTAGGTGTCATGGAGTTTTTATTAACCTGTATAGACCAATTGGGCCCCGGGAATCACTCTAAATCATTTTAGGACACAGCAGCTGCACCAGTTCATGTGAATTACATTCTTAACACAACTCTAAAATTCTGGAGCATTCCAAAATTTTTTGGGGGGAATGCAAAACAGACTTTCACTGAACTCATCTTTTCTACCTTACTATTACTCAATGCATAACAGCCAATTGTTTCATTTCTGTATTGCAAACATGTGACACTGCTCTGCTTTAGGTCCCTATGCTTGTTCCCTTTCAGGAGAACACTCTTCCCAAGCTGTTGTGGCTGGCATCACCACTTCATTCATGCTGAAGACTGAAATCGCTCTCCATGGGGAGCACCACCCACAGTTGTTCCTCAGTTGCCACAGACCCTTCCTTCCTTCCTTGCTTTCTCTCACAGTAATGAAATTACTAACTGAAAGCATCTATCTTTTTAATGCAGTCTTCCCACCCCCCTGCCCCGTCTACTGGTTCCGAGGGTTTAGAAGAATATCTAACACATACTAGGTATGTAAAAGTATTTGCCAAGTGTACATTAATGAGTGGCCAGACCCAGTGAAGTCACAATCGATTGGGTATTACTACCTTGCACTTAATTCGAACTTTATAACTTACGAGGTGCACTCACTTGCCTCATTTATCTTTATCATTTGTCATTATCACTTGCCTGTCAGTCCTTCGAGGACGATTGGGCACATAGGAAGCCCCGTGAGAACTGAAGTTCCAAAATGTCAGTGAATGATGTTTGACGTAGGAATGCCGAAACTGGAGCTAGAGGTCTCCTCCCTCACAGTCCATTCTTCCTACCACCTCAGGAGAAATGACTGACCCAGAAGGAAGCAGTAGAGTCAATTTTATCCCTGTCACGAGTAAATCAAATGCAAAATCTTCCACAATTTTCACCTGAAAAATACAACTATATTTTTAGATAGATAATACAGATAGATGATAGATGGGCAGATTTGCATTTTAGTTTATAATTAAGTCAAACTGACTTCCCAGATATGCTCCAATAAACAGTTACATGTGCATTTGCTGAGTAAATTATTTGGTGATTCTTAGCTGAATTAGGCAGAATTTTTTTTTTTAAAAAAAGAGACATTATAGCAGTGTTGCTCTAGTAAAATACAATATTTGTAGAATATCAGCTACAAATTACTTCATTTCTGCTGTAATAAAACGGTCAAATAATTTCCAAGGTTTCGAGGAGAGTACATGTTTATAGTAAATACTGATGTAGATTCCTATAGCTAAAAGGATTTCCATCATTTGACTCTCTATAAATAATGGTGCAGATGCTGAAGTGGTAAAGAACCTTATCCAGGCCAATACCAAGTTGACGGTTAAACAGAAAGCTTCAGAACTAGAAATATGGTTTAGCAGCTAGGAGAACTTTCCACTCTTCCAGGGGTCCTCATTTTGGTTCCCAGCACCTATGGCAAGCAACTCACAATCACCAGTTTCAGCTCGTCTGATGCTTCTGGCCTCCCAGGGTACCTTATTCAACATGCCCATACCCACATGCAAATGCACACACACACACACACACACACACACACACACACACACACACACACACACACACATCTGCACATAAGATTGAAAAAAAATTGAGTTTCTCTCTCAGGCATTTTTGCTTCCAGGCCAGTGTACTGCATTTCTGACACTTTAATCAAAATAGTCTGGAAATCACTATCCCCAAATAATGAAGTTTTTCTCTCTAATATGAATATAACTAATCGGTTCCTTTGAAAAATGATAGTTCACTTGTATTTTAAAACAAATTTGTTTAAATTTTTCTGGAGGGTGCATGTGAGTGCAGTGCCCAAGGAGGTTAGGCAAGAGATCATCAAATCCCCTGGAATCGGAATTGCAGGAAGTTCTAAGACAATTGACATGGGCATTGGGAACTGAACTCAGGTCCTGTGGAAAAGAAGTGTATATTTTTAATCCTTGAGCTACTTTTCCAGGCCTTATTTGTGTGTGTGTGTGTGTGTGTGTGTGTGTGTGTGTGTGTGTGTGTGTGTGTGTGCACACGTGTGCTTATGTGTAAGACAGATACATATAGGTGCCTGCAGAGGTCAGGAGAGGGTGTTGGGTCCCTTGAGCTGGCATTACAGGCAGTTGTGAGACAATTACCTTGGGTGCTGGGGATGAGTCTTGGGTCCTCTGGAAGAGCAGCAAGGCCTCCTAACCAATGAGGCATCCCTTCAGCCTAAAGGACCACTTCTTAATGATAAAAAAAATAATGTCTACTTGCATTTCTCAAAACTGTGTTAAAAGGAAGAGCACAGTTCCCAATTTGTGATGGAAAAGTATGCAGGAGGAGAAACATTTGTGTCAGTCACTTCAACAAAGTATCATTTTGTTCCTCCCCTAGAGAAACACTAGCAACTTCTGTGAATGCTCTTGATGTAAAAAAATTCAGTCTTTGTTACATTTATACCACAGGAGCATCAAAAAATAACAGCATAAATAAGAAAGAAACAAGATATGTTCATGAGAGGTAAAGAAGGATAGGAGTTGATATGGCTGTGAGCATACTTATATGTTGGGAGAGTTTATTGATGCAGTAAGCATGCCTGTGAACAGTGACGGCATTTTCAAGCTCCACCTGAGACACATAATACTGCTCAATCTGATTTTCCTAAGATTATTTAGAGGCAAATGCTACATCTCAAAATGTTACGCGGTCTTTGGTGATGTTGGCTAGGTTTACATATAGAAATAGGAACATCCTATGGATTCAGGGAAAGAGACAAAGGAATTTTTTTGTTGTTGCTATAAATTAAGTTACTTCTAAGTGCTTTTTTGGAAGCCAGTAGTTCCACAGAACTAACCATGTGGACACAAAATAAAGAAACCCTAGGAAAATCGTGGTAAAATTCCTGAGCAACAGCCTTACCTTATCTCGTCTTATTAGCCAGTGTGAAAACAAATGCCCACTAAAGCAATCCTCATGATTAGGAGATGGCAAATGTTTAATTCTGTAATGAATCAGACACTGTTGGTGGGTGTGACTTTCCTAACATTGTATTAAGGTATGTCTCTGTATTTTCAATTGTTAATTCTATACCAGCAGAGAGCTAAGTGCTGGCAGGATTTTGGTATTGTCATTTCTATGATCCATGGCCAGATTCTGATTTGTATATGTTTGTCCTTCCCGATCTGTCCAAAACATTAAGGTCAAACAGTCCTCAGTGCCTTAAGCAGTCTAAGATGTGTTCTGGTGCTGTCTTACTGCTGATTAGTTATAATAAAGATCTGATGCCAATAGCTGGGGGAGGAAATATGGGGGCAGAACTTCTTTACAGGATAGAGAGCAAGGAAGGGTGAAAGCAGAAGAGGGAGAATTTTAGAAGACGTGGAAGGAAACAGAAGGGAGATCAGAGTGGAGCAAAGGGAGGTAAAGAGCTAGCCATGAGGTGGGGGGTGTGTGTGTGTGTGGGTGTGTGTTTTAAATATAAAGGCTTACCACAAGAAATATAAAGGTGTTCACTCAAGGACAATGTTTAAGCAATCTGTTGCCAGACTCTTGCAGAATCTGTGTGACCAGATAAATAGGTTAGTTGGAGAGGACAGCAGCATTTATTGAGTTTCCTCTTGCCTGTGGTTTGGCCAGCATAGAGGAAGTCAGAAGCATAGTGATCACTGACAGGATGTTTACAATGAAAGCTTAGATTATATACTGAGGGGCTTTACATGGCTTGGGGAAAATCACTTCACATGCCAGGCAGTTAGTTGTTCAGCACAGACCTGCACCTCCAACCCTCAAATCAGCGAGCTCCACACTGCTTATCACAAGAATTAAGTGCAAAGAATCATAGCATAACACCAAGAGCAAAGGCTTTATCATAAAAGCAAACCCAGTGTCACCTGATTCTCTGTCAATACCCACATATTATATACTAGGCAGCATATGAATAAAAATTTCCTTGATATCCAATGTATTCCAGAAGTGCATTGTTAAAAAGACTGACCAAGAACGGTCAGGATAATGAATGGAAATCTGAAGCTAGTGGGAGTCAGGGAAGGGACCTGAGATAGGGGAGGCTTCCAGGAATACACTTGAAGAGGCTACCTGCTATAGGCAGGAAGTATCTCCAGTAGAGGGATAAGGACACCAACCCACTCACAAAACTTTGGGTCCCAAATTTTCCCTGTCTAAAAGAAATCCAGGGATGGAGCAGAAACTGAAGGAAAGGCCAACCAATAACAACCCAACCTGAGACTCATCCCACAGACAAGCACCAATCCCGATATGATTGACGATACTCCGTTATGCTTGCAGACGGGAGACTAGCATAACTGTCCTCTGAGAGGCTCTACTCAGCAGCAGACTGAAATATGCAGGTACCTACAGCCAAACATTAGATGGAAGTTGGGGACATTTATGGAAGAGTTGGGGGAAGGACTGAAGAATCTGATGCGAACGAACGGGAACTCCACAGGAAGATTAACAGAGTCAACAAACCTGGACCCCAGGGAGGGGGGATGGTCTCAGAGTCTGAGTCACTAACCAAATAATATACACAGGCTGGAACAAGGGTCCCAGCATATGTGTAGCAGACAGGCAGCTCTGTCTTCATGGCTGTCTTGTCTGGTCTCATTGTGAGAGGATGTGCCTAATCTGGCAGAGACTTGATGTCCCAGGGTGTAGGGATACTCAGGAATGGACCCACCCTCTCAGAAGAGAAGGAGATGGGGAAGGACTCTGCAAGTGAGAGACTGGGAGGGGAAACAGTGTTTGAGATGTAAAACAATTCATTCATACATTGTCTTACGGTTTTACTGCTGTGAACAGACATCATGACCAAGGCAAGTCTTATAATGGACAACATTTAATTGGGGCTGGCTTACTGGTTCAGAGGTTCAGTCCATTAGCATCAAGGTGGGAGCATGGCAGCATCCAGGCAGGCATGATGCAGGCAGAGCTGGGAATTCTACATCTTCATCTGAAGGCTGCTAGCACAATACTGACTTCCAGGCAGCTAGGATGAGGGTCTTTTTTTTTTTTTTTTTTTTTTTTTTTTTTGGTTCTTTTTTTCGGAGCTGGGGACCGAACCCAGGGCCTTGCGCTTCCTAGGTAAGCGCTCTACCACTGAGCTAAATCCCCAGCCCTAGGATGAGGGTCTTAAATCCCACACCCACAGTGACACACCTACTCAAACAGGACCACACTCTCTACTAGTGTCACTCCCTGGGCCGAGCATATACAACCCATTACACATGCACACACACACACACAGACACACACACACACAGACACACACACACACAGACACACACACACACACACACACACACACACACACACACACACACACACACACAAAAGCTTAGATCATATTCTGAGGGCCTATTGCTTTAGGTGGTTTGGTAACAATGAAGATGGACATCTTTCCCATTGCTGTCTAAATTACTAAACACCACAGCACCACCACGTACAAAATAAAACTCAGACATGCCAGTAATCAGAGGAGGACTAGAGTCCTACTCTGGGGCAGTACACACACACACACACACACACACACACACACACACACACAGACACACAGACACACAAGAAATCTATGATGTTACTCTAGTTAGACCAAACATCTTTCATTAGAATAACTCATAAAAAAGGTGAGTTTGGAGTTTGATAAGAGGCACAACAAAAGGTTGGTAGTGCTTATAAAAGCTGCATGAATACACATAGCTGACAGGAGAGTGATAATTACTGTGGAAAGTATAGAATAGACACAGAAACTATACTGTAAGAACACTCAAGGCTGATTATTTGAAACAGCAAAGATTACTTGATATCTGCCAAAAAGGAAAACAAAACAAAAGTAAACAAACCAATAGTAATGTGATTAATAATATGAAAATGTTGGATTATTTCCCCAGTGCTTAAAAAAAGAAGTGTAAATCTATTGTCTCTTCTTCTAGTCAAGATCACTTAAAATTAAATCTACAGCTTCATAGGAACATTTTTTTTTGCCAAATATAATGGGTTAAAAGCATAGCATTTGAAACATATGCCACAATTTGTTGGTCAAGAATGTAGGCATTCTGCAACACATGACACTGACCAGCCACTTCATGGTATTTGCTAGAATTTGGGTAACTTTGGGACCTTCAAGATGGCCTATTCGTATGCTTGGTAAGGGTGGATGAAAGACTGGGCTCAGCTGGAACTCTAGTCCTCCTCTGATTACCGGCATGTCTGAGTTTTATTTTGTATGTGGTGTTCAGGAATTTAGAGAGCAATGGGAAAGATATCAGTCTTTATTAATCTCTGTCTCAAACTGTCTACTCATATCCTATGGTAGAGCAAGAAACAGAGGCCATATAGATAAAGTGTATGTGTGTATGTGGAGGGGGGGATTCATTTCTGTTTTTAATCTATGGTAATATTCACTTGTCATAGTCATTGAATGGAAAACATAAGTCCACTATTAGTGATATTTGACATATTTCTCTGTCTAGAATACAAAATAAAGTGCATATAGTCTGATGGAATTAAGAAAGGAGTTCAGCCGGGCATGGTGGTGCACACCTTTAATGCCTAGCATTCAGCAGGCAGAGGCAGGTAGATTGCTGAGTTTGAGGCCAGTCTAGTCGACAGAGCTAGTTCCAGGATGGCCAGGGCTACACAGAGAAACATTGTCTCAAGAAACAAACAATTCATCAATGCTTTAGGAGAAGGATAATATTTTAAAAATCCATAACCTTTCTTTTTGAATGTTTTAGCATTTCTATATTTATATAAAATTTATAAGCACAAAATAAGACATTGAACATGTCAAAAGGAAATAAAATATTTTAGTTATAGCAAATCAAACAAAGTCCATGTTAAAGGTCTATACTATGTATTATAAATTACAATTATTATTGTTGTTGTTATTGTTGTTGAGACAGCATAGGCTGGCTTCCAACTTTCTATGTAGCCAAGGGTGACCTTGAATTCTTGTTCTTCCTGATTCCATTTTCAAAGTGCTGGGATTACACACATGGACCACCACAGCCATCTTAAGTTCTATAAAATAGCACTAGACAAGGACTCTAAATAAATGAAAGAACACAGCATGCTGAAGAACTGAAGATGAAGTAGCATAAATGTATCAGTTCTCTAATCAATGTCCCTTTGATCACTATCTAGCATGTGTGTGTGTGCTGTCTATGTGTCATTTAAAAATTCTGATTCTAAAACATATGCAAAATATAAAGGGTTAAACATTCAGTACAATTCTGAAGAAGCCCATAACTTAGAACATAAACTGCCCGGTTTAATAATGGCTAATGGATTGGTATTGGTGCAAGGGTAGACAGTGAATCAGTGGGACAAATTAGAATTCAGAAACAGATCAGAACACACAGTGACACCTGATGTCTGACAGAGCTGACACTGCAGTGCAGTGGGGAAAGATAACAATTATTTTTTTTCAATAAATGGTACAGGGTCAATTGGATATCCATTTGGAAACAAATAAATGGTGAACCTTTTGTCTCACGCCATCTACAAAATTCAATTCTAGTCGAATTGTAGATCTAGATGTGAAAGGTAAAAAAAATTAAAGCTTTTAGAAGAAAACTTAGGAGCATGTGTCATGACCTTAGAATAGGCAAGATTTCGTAAAAGGGTACAAGATACCACGAACCATAAAAGAAATAAAAGATAAATTAGATTACATTAAAATTAAGGACTCTATTCATCAAAAGACACCATTTATAGGAGAGGGAGAAGTCATGGAAGAGAGAAAATAATTTACAATTCTTATTTCCAGACAAAAAATTTATACGTATAACATATCATGCTGTACACAATGATAATTAAAAGTAAACAAGTCACTGCCGGGGTGGTGGCACACACCTCGGGGAAGCCGTGAAATTGAGGGCAGCCTGAGATCTTGAGTAAAGTAGAAGAAGGAAGGAGAAAAGAAGGAGCAGGACTAGGAGGAGGAAGTGCATGATCCAATTTAAAAAATGAGTAGGACTGAATGACACTAGGTAAAAGACAATCCTGTGGCCATGGGGAAATGGGGAACTATACACATGTGCTTTGGTAGAATGCTGCTATGCAGCCCCTAGGATGGCTACCCTTGTAATACACGCAATGTCAAGTGTAGGTGACATATGGAGCAATCACAAACAACTCACACAGCTCTGGAAGAAGTGTAAACCCTAAAATCCCTGGGAGCGTCAACTAAGCTTCATATATACATTTCTACGAGAGCTTAACTAACCCTTTGTCTTTCTACTATACTGGTGTGTGCTAAAAACCTAGCAGTATACTCTGAAAAGGACAAATTGAAACAACATTAACCAACCAGACCCCCACAGAGCTCCCAGGGACTAAAACACCAAGCAATGAGTACATAGGGAGGGACCCATGGCTCCAGCCACATATGTAGCAGAGGATAGCATTGTCTGGCATCAATAAGAGGAGAAGCCCCTGGTCCTATGAAGGCTCATTTCCCCAAAGGAGGGTAATGCCAGGGTGTTGGTGGGAGTGGGTGGGTATAGGAGTCAGAACATCTTTATAGAAGCAGGGGGACAGGGGGAAGGGGGTATGGGAGAGGGAGGGGAAAGGGGATAACATTTGAAATGTAAATACATAAAGTATCTGATAAAAAAGGTGAAAAATAAAAATAAATATAAGAAAAGAGAAGGACACATTGAAACAAGTCTCAAGTGTGCAGTTCCATTCCTCAACAGAAGCACGACCTTAACTATTTCCTGTAATGCTGGCCTAGTCTGAAAAAACAAATCCATAACAGATATCTAAAGTCTGCCCTTTGCAGATAGGATGTGTGAGGAAGGTGCCTTTTCCCCACTACAATTAGATGAATTAATTAATGCAAACTTGAAAATCTGTGTCCTAGTTAGGGTTTACCATCGTTATCATGAGACATAAAGGCCAGCTGAGGAAGAAAGGATTTATTTGGTTCACACAGCTCAGTCCATCACTAATGAAAGTCAGCAGAGCATGATCTCAAACAGGGCAAGGATCCTGGAGGCAGGAGCTGATGAAGAGGCCATGGAGAAGTACTGCCTACTGGCTCACTCAGACTGCTTTCTTATAGAACCCAGGACCACCAGCCCAGGGACGGCCCCACCCACAGTGGCTTGAGTCCTTCCCCACAGATCACTAATTAAGAAAATGCCCTATAGACTTGTCTATAGTCGGATCTCATGGAGGCACCTTCTCAACTAAGGCTCCCACTTTTCTGATCGTCCTAGTCTGTGTCAAGTTGATGCAAAACTAGCCAGCACAATCTGGAAGAGGTTGGTTTTGTTTTAAATTTTTTCCCTTCAAATGAATTACTTGTCTTTTTTTCTTTATTTTACGTTTTGCTTTTGAGTCATCTGGATTCTAAGTCTTCTGTGCTATCTTGCAAATAAACTTACTTTGTCATGTATGCAAGAATTCTTCTGACAATTTTAGAAAGGTAATTACGCCCATAGTTATACTTCCAACACAATGACTACATATGCAGATATGCACAAGACTGTTCGCTGGAGATCAAGAGTATATGGCTCATGCAGAGAATGGCATGCAGAGAGCTCAATACATACACGAATATGGTAGTCTGCTGATTCTGTGCACCGCTCTATAGGCCTGGCCCGATTTGTACTGACTCAAGTGCCGCGGTGCCCCATAGTACCCATCCAGTTGGTAATAAGCCTACATCAATCTGGCTAATGAGGAGAACACAGCTGAGTGTGGAAGAAAAGATACACTACATTTCTGAGAGTCCCAACAAACAGCTCATCCAGGAAGAGTTTATTTAGGGGTGGAGAGGTTGGGGATGTGGAAGGTAGTAGTATGACAAGGACAGGAAGGACAGATAAACAAATTGCAGTGAGAGTAACAAGACACTTAAGCCCGTAGTAAGAGTAAGACAGAGAAGAGTCAACCTGTTTGGACGAGGCTCTCGTCTTCCCTGGATTGATGAGTAATACACTTTGGGCTGCACTCTTGCCTTCTCTAATTTGCCCCATCATTAAATTGAATAGCTTGGTACACGTCTCAAATATTTCACGTACATAAAGTCCTTCAGTGACGGAAGTGGATAGCTAAAGGAGGTCGTACAACTGAAGGTTTAGGGAGCTAGAACTTTTTACCATGAGTGACTCATCCAGTGGTATCATCCAGTGTTGAATGATCCAGGTTATATACACACAGCTGTAAGCAGTAAGATGTGGGCCTGGAGAAATGGCTTAGCAGTTAAGAGTGTTCATTGTTCTTCCAGAGCACTTGAGTTTAGTTCCCAGCATCTACATCAGGTGGCCCACAAACATCTGAAACCTTTTTCTGGTCTACATAGGCACCCACAGGCATACAGCACATGTGCTCATGCACACACACACACACACACACACACACACACACACATACTTGCAAATTTAATAATAGTAATAATAAATTAATCTTAAAAAATAATATGATGTGGTACCTGTTTTAAAAAAAGCTAGCAATATATTCAAAGGAAGCAAAACCACCATATATAGGCTACCCATGGAGGCTGAGCATGGTGGTGCATGCTTTTAATCCCATTCAATTAAGTTCCAGGATAGCCTGGTCTACATAGCAAGTTCCAGAACAGCTTGGGTTACATAGTAAAAGCCAGTTATAAACAGACAAACAAAAAAATCTGAGTGGGTATAGGAATGCTATTCCAGTGTCTGTTATTCGGGACCAGGTAATGTCAAGTATGCAAGCAGAAGCTCTCAACTGAACAAGGAAAAAGCTAGCTCATAGGCTGCTGATTCTGGAGACATTAGTGAAATTTCCTGACACCACCAGAGCTGCTCACATCTTTAGACCACAGTAATGCTTAGTAAACTCTTTTATTTTTTTTGCATTCATTGGAATTCCTTAATTATTTTATTATTATACTTAGTGTGAGGCTAACTTGGTGACTGCTTTGATTTGAGCATACAGAGCTCCTCAAAGGATCTTGTGTTTGAACACTTGATCTTTGGCTGTGTGGGGGTGGTTGTGGAATCAGTTCCAAGGATGTAAGAGTGGAGATTAATCGTAGGACTCTCTTTCTTTCCTTCCTTCTTTCTTTCTTTCTTTCTTTCTTTCTTTCTTTCTTTCTTTCTTTCTTTTTCTTTCTTTCTTTCTTTCTTTTATTCCTTCTTTCTCTCTTTCCTTCATTTGTTCCTTCCTTTCTGCTTCTCCTCTTCTTCCTCCTCTTCCTCCTCCTCCCCCAACTTGGTTTCTCAAGACAAGGTTTTTCTGTATAGTCCAGGCTGTGTTGTTAGAATTCCCTCTGTAGACCAGGCTGACCTTGAACTCAGAGATCAGATTGCCACTGCCTGATATTAAAGACCTGTGCCACCACACCTGGCTGAGCTCTCAGCTTTTTAAAGTAGCAGGCTTCCTTGTAAACTACCATTGCCACTTATGGAGTCCCTTTTGCTATGACTTCATCCCTGTGATGTGCTGTATTCCTTTACACCGTGTGATTCCCCTCCTAAGTTGTTTCTGTGAAGCATTTGCTCTTGGTGGTGAGAAAAAGAATGGATATAATGATCTTGAGTAACAAAGGTTATTAAGCACAAATGTGGATGGCTCTCGATATTGGGACTCAGCGTAATCTGGTAACTTTTATATGAATCAGAGGGTCAGAAATACTTTGCAGCCCCATTGATTTTGCAGTGGGCACACCTTCCCTTTGCTGACCATGACATAGGAAAAGGCATCCGTTCTCTTGCTTTCCATAAAGAAATATTAGGGATTGAACTCAAGGCTTCAGCTGTGCTAAGCAGACACTGAGCTAATCTACACACCCAGGCCCTCATCATCAAAAAGTGGAAGTACTGGTAAGAATGTATCTCGTTCATTCATCGAAAAGATGGTAAGAATGTATCGTTCAACAGATGTTTATTTGGAACCCAGTCTGTTTAAGGCAGGAGCATAGTGTCTGAGGATCAGAGTGCTGCAAATACAAACAACAGGCCTGCTTTTAAAGAGACTCTAGTTTAAGAAGAGTGGGGAGGGGAAGAGCAGGGAGAGAGATAATGTAAACTTGAAAATGAAAACAAATAGGAACTTACAGAGAAGATCAAAGCTTCTGAAGAAATAAAGAAATGATGCTCTCATGAGGTATCCTAGACTAGGGAGGTCCCTTATCACTCTGGTCTGTGTGAAATGGTGAGAAGGTGGCTGGAGTGAATTAGGACAGATTCAACAAGCATGGATACACCTGGATGTGTCAGTTACTGCAGCCACTGGGGATTTAAATTCAAGGTCACTGCTGCTGGCACTGCAGTTCCATGGGGACGCCCTGTGTACTGTGACGTGTGCTAGTCAGTGTACTGCAGAAAGACAATTATGAAGGACTGAGTCGGACAGATCCCTGAGAGCAGGCAGAGAGAGCAACAAGGCTGTAGGTTAAAGTACTTTCCACTTTCCTGGACATTCAAGATGACCGACTTCCAGGTTCTTCCTCTCAAAGACAAAATCTTGGTGAGCTTTTCCTCTTCCCCAGCTGTTCAATCATTTCCTTTGGGTCTGGGAGTAAGAACTAGTCAACTTCCCATCTCTGTCTGAGTTATCCAATTTCCTGTGGTAGCCTAAACACTTTATGTCTCCTTGGACAACATTATCCAGAAAGTATCCTTTAGTGGAAATGTGTGAAGTCAGCATTGAATGTGACTCGGAACTCCCTTAGGAAGATGCTTCCAAGCTCTCCTATCCCACATGGCTGCAGCTCCAGCAGTGTGCTCAGAGGCCGGGGAGGCATGGACATGTCAATATTACTGTGGAGGCCTCACCATCCATCAAAATGCCCAAGTTCAAGACCTGAATACAGCTCTGGCTACAGCAGCTGACATGAAGTGCTCTCATACATCCACCCAATCTTCTCAGTCTCACGTCCCTCCTCTGTACATTAGAATGGTAATCTCCAAATCACAACGTATGGTAATGATGAAAACAGACAGTAAATTATAAAATATTTTGTTCGTTCCAAAATATAAGTTAACATTTGCCTCCAAAATGTATTCAGCCTGAACCACATACACAAGCTGAGCTCACTGTCCTCTTCAAGATCTATGGCATGGAGATAAACACCTTTAACTCCAGCACTCAAGAGGCAGAGAGGCAGGAGGATCTTTGTGAGTTAGAGGCCACCTTAGTCTACACAGAGAGTCCAAGCCAGGCACAGCTGCACAACGTAAGACTGTATCTTAAAAACAAAAATAAAAGCAAAACCATAATATTATGTAAAGGCGCATCTTTCTTTATGAGCTACCGACCAAGAAAGTTGAGCAGTTTCTGATTCTGCCTTTAAGAGCGAGCAGACTGTCAGGATTTCCGTTCCAGTGCAGCTCTGCTTACCAGGGGAATCTCCAGAGTTCAGAACACGAGCCCGTTCAGCCTAAAGCCACTCAGACTATAAACACAGGAGCCTAGCGCCTGCTCATTCATCTAAACTTCCAGTTCAGCCTGTGGCTATTCTGCATTTGTCACTCAATGCCTTCCAGTGAGAGGGAGGAAGCTACCTCAGGAATGTTCCTAGTAGAACAAAGGCTAATAACCAGAGCAATTCGCGTCTGCTCAGGAATAGGGCCAACGGTGGCACAGATTTTTGGTTTTTCATCTTCCTTTAAGTTCTGGTTTTCTGTTTGTTTTGCTTGGGTTGGATGGATTTTGTTGTTGTTTATGGGGAGGGGTTTTGTTTTTATTTTTATATACCAGGGGCTATTTTCCAAAAAGGGAATTATTGGGCCACCCACCTCTGAAAGCAAGGTACAGGTAGACAGAACATGTTCTTTTTTTTAATGGATAAATGACTGGAATAAATAACAGACAAGCTTCCACAAATGACTGAAGCCTAAGATGTTCAAGGGATTGACAGGTAGCCTTTTGTGGAGAGCTTTTGGGGCTGCCTTCTAGGAATTTGGCATTGGGCTAGGGTAAGAAAGTAGGCTCAAGATGAATACATCTGAGGAAAGTGTTCTTTCTATCTTGATGGTTCTAAAGGGGAGGGGGATGTTTGCCCGGAAACTGGGAAAGGGAATAACACTCGAAATGTATATAAGAAATACTCAAGTTAATAAAAAAAAAAAAGACCCTTAATACAGTAATCATGGGACCTTTGTTTGTGCCTTGTTTTTTCCTTAACTACTTTGTCTTTGCTCTAGAACTGACCCTTTTTTTGCATGTACCTGCTTCAGCTTCATCACTGGCTGGAGCCATGTTATAATGTCTAATTGTCCTTTTCTTTTCAATTCTTATTTCCTCCCTTGAGACCCTGTTGACTGACTGAGCTGGCTTGGTTAGCCTTTGGTCTGCACACTTTTCTGTAGGACCTACAATATAATTTCAGAACTAAAGAATCAAGACTGAAAAGGCTTCCAGGCGTCCCATAGCAATTGTAAAAACAACTAGACTCTGTCTTCCATCTAGATGGAGCCCAAGTCCCAAGCAAACATAGACTTGAGTTCTGGCCTCTAGCCCTTCTGAGAAGTGACTAGATCTGGGCTTTCCATTTGTTTTGTGTACTAGCTTTCTATTGCTGGTATAACTTTCCTATTGCTGGCATAACTAGTCAACACACACACACACACACACACACACACACACACACACACACACACACACTGCCTTTATAACAGCTCAAGTGTATCAACCCATAGTGTTTAGGGACAGAACTAAAAACTAAATCCCATGGGGCTGAAATCAAGATTCTGACAGGGCTTACTTCCTAAGGAGAAGCAAAGAGAGGATCAATTTTTTTATTCTTTTGGCTTCTGACACTAGTACCCTCAGATTGTGACCCGCCCATTCACTAGTCTTCCAGGCTTGAATGTCTTTTACTTCTGTTCATTTTGATTTGCTCTCTCCATCTTAAAAGGGCCACCTTGGTAAGTCAGGGCAGAATTATCTCCCCCTTTCAAACTTCTTATTTAACCACAGCTGATAAGTTCTTTTTGCCATACAAGGCAACGTTCACAACTTCTTGGGCCTGAATATGGAACATTTGGGCTCATTATTCACCTGATTATACTGTGGGGCTGGGTTCAAAACATTATGTCTAGCTGAGGATAAAAGGGAATCTTCCAACCAGAGGAAAGAAAAGTACTAGCCGGTTTGAATTGAGTGGAGATAACCATGTATTCTTCCTTCCTGTATCCCTATGCCTCAGTTAATTCTGTACGTACAAATACCAAAGATGTCCTTTTCCAAGACACCTCTGACATTTTGTTCTTTGTTATAGCCTCCCCTAGGTTAGCTGATTAGAAGGTGCCTGCCATTAGGTCTTGGCTGATGAGAACAGATAGGATATGTACGAGTGCTGAAAGCAGCACTAGTCACAGGCATGGAGACAGCCCTTCTCCTTTCTTCCTCCCTTCCTACTAGCTGGATTAACATGTGAATTTGGGAACTGAAATCATGGACTTAGAGCATGAGACAACATGCCATGAGCTGAAGATCACGGACTAGGCCTGGGTCATCTACACAGTAGAACTGTCATAGCAGCCCAAGATCCCTCATGATCCTTCTAATTTACAGACAACTGAATTAGACAGCAGTGTTTCCCTGCTACTTGGGCATCTGTCTAGTAGTCAACCTTATAACCCGACGTGGTTCTCAGTATGAAGTCCATAATGGAATAGACTAATTCCATCCACAGCTATGTTCCTGGATGGTTATGCATCCTACATAGGTCAGTTGGCCTCTCCGTGCCTTATCTCTTTTAAGCGTAAAATGGAAGTGATAATCACATGCAACTCAGATATTGAAAATATGAAGCCAGAGAGGACACGTGGACCTCATCTGTGAACTCTAAGGCACTTTACAAAGAAAAGGGTTGAAAGATTAAAATGCAATTTCTCATTCTCCTCAAACACACTTGACTTTTTAACATCCTATTGTCCAAAGGCTCTGCCCATTTTCTCATTGACTTTCACTTATTGAATAAGGTCGGCAATATAATTTTAAAGATGTATGTAAGTTTATTTTTTTCTTCAAGGACTTGCTTGATAAGGCTGTGTTTATTTCAATTGGGAAGGGGAGGTCATTAATTTTTATTTTTCTAGATTAGCTTTTGCAAAAACACTTGTTAATGACAGGCTTGGAAAATTTCTGTTCCTCTATTTAATGACTTCATATAATAGAATACATATCCCTCTGTGGATGCAAAATTCCTGAAAAGGGAAACTGAAAGCCCACATGTTGGGTAGTGTTTGCTCACATGTGACAGAAATTCAGACTTTCTATCCAGAGAGCATGAAGGTAGCAAATAATCAACCCTCCCAGACCAGAACACACCTTGGACAGACCAGGAATCAAGGAGAGGAAGGATGACCTCCAAGCATTCTCTTTTTTTTTTAATTTATTTTTTTCTCCTCCTCCCCCTCTATATGGGTGTTCCCCTCCCCATCCCCCCCCATTACTGCCCTCCCCACAACAATCCCGTTCACTGGGGGTCCAGCCTTGGCAGGACCAAGGGCTTCCCCTTCCACTGGTGCCCCCACAAGGCTATTCATTGCTACCTATGAATTTGGAGCCCAGGGTCAGTCCATGTATAGTCTTTGGGTAACGGTTTAGTCCATGAAAGCTCTGGTTGGTTGGCATTTTTGTTTTTATGGGGTCTCGAACCCCTTCTGTTTCTCCAAGCATTCTTAGGGATGCATTCCGGTCTTCTGCCTTGGGTCTTTGAGCTATGGGTGGGCCACAACTTCTGTTGCATTTTCTTAAAGGGCTAACAGTGAGATTTGAAGAATGTATATGAGCAGGGCTATCTGACCACTTGGGACAACCTTCCAAGGTCTCAACAGCCATCTGGATCAGCACCAGCATTGACTTCCAAGGCTTTCTCTAAGTGCCTTTCAGTTTTGTCTACCCCTTATTCTTCCTTGTCATTCTTTGATACTTGACATGTGGAGAATATAGACCTGGCAGAATAGAATGAGCATCCAGAAATCAAAGAGAACAAAATGAAACTCTCATATCTTGGCATCAACTTCTAAGCAAAAGCTGGCTATTCCCTGTATGGTGAGAGCATGAAGCAAAAAGATGATTTCTCTCGTGATTAACTCCAAGCCTCTGTGTGTATTGGATTCACATTTTAAAACAACAGATAATTCCTGACCAATTTTGTCATGTGTGGATGCAAACCTGACCCTTGGTATACAGTTGCACAGTTCAACTCTACAGTCCAGTGGTCACACAGAACTTTCTTCTGCTGCCTTTGTGCTTGGCATAAACTGGGCATCTTTTGGGAGCTATTCCAGATGTCGAGAGTTGTTCTTGTAAATGAATAACAACTGGTATATACAAAGCCACCCAGAACACTGTAATTACAAACTGGAAGCTCATAATTGGTGCATGAACCACTTCCTTTATGAGTTACTTGGCTTTATTCACAGTTTTTCTCACTGCAAGGGCTGTGTCTCCTGGCTCTACCTTTAATAATGGTGACAAGTCATAATAAGTATAATAATGCAGCATTACTTTCTAATTACAAAGAAAATTTCCTCTCAGGAGCTCAAAGCACTCTACAGACATTATCTCATTCATGGTTCTAACCTCTGGTGCTGCTTGGCGGTCACTAATATGACCATAGTAGCCAGATGGCTACACTCTACTTCTCAATCATCAAGGAAGACAAGGGAAGCAAGAATAATCTTTAGACTATGCAAACTCTTACAGAACACCAATACTGAATTTCAAAGGATGGTATGTTTGCTATATCTTGCTGAGAAAATAATGAACAAGCTTTTTGTAGTTTTATCATAGCCATGAAGGGACTTCAGGATCCAGTTCCTCTAAGGACAAAATGCTTTGTACTGTGCATCGTTAAGAACTCTCAAATGCAAAAAAAAAAAAAAATCACACAAATTGAACAGTCACTTAGCATTTGGCATTGTAGACCCTTAGGTATAGATCAGTCATCAAAACAGAGATCAAAAATTGTAGCTCATGGGCCAAAATCATGCTAAAAATGGATTCTTTTAGACAGGGTGTCATGTATCCCTGGCCTTGAGTTTGATATATAACACAGAAAGATCTCCAACTTCTGATCCTCCTGTCTCTACCTATAGAGTGCTGGGATCAAGTCATATACCACTAAGCCCAGTTATTTGATGTTGAGACCGAGCCCAGAGTTTCATGCATACTAGGCAAGCATTCAGTCCAGTTTTCCATCCTTGATAACACACAACCTTCATATACAAATCATGGCACAGAATTCTAGGGTTTGGTCTCCTGGATCACATCTATAATACTCACCATGTAGTTCTTTATTTAAAGGTTTGTGGACCCCAATTCCAAAGAATAAGTCCAGTGTGAGAGGGCTTATGGAGTGGAAAGTGAAGAGGGTGTGACGCCCCATGGGGTCTGTCCATGAGTTGCTGGTTCTTTACTGGTCCATTTAATTTCTCAGTGACAATTCTTACTATTGATTTACTAGACTCTTTCCAGAAAGGCCTATTCTGTCTGTGTCTAATATGACTGCACTGAGGGCTGTGTTTCTATTTCCTCTTGAAGTTCAGATGAGATGGTCACATTTCTTCTTGCTTATGTTCAAGCTGCTTTAAGTTTGTTGGAAATGCATTAAGTGCAGAGTCCTGGCCTTGATGGTGTTTACCAGTCCTCACAGTGGGTGAATGAGCAGTGGCCTCTCTTGACTTAATGTTCATAGAGGGTTCTGCTGCTTCTTTTCTCTTTGGCTTTGTTTTTGTTTTGGATTAAGTCAAAGATCCAGGACATTGATATTCAGATTTTGCATTGAGAGAGTGTTTGATTTGCACAATAGGACCAAGTGGCTGTTAGGAATGGTTTTCAACATCATGAAACAGAATTGGACTCTGGTGTTTCTGAGGTTGGCATTGGCTTTTCTAGTCTCCTAGATGCCCATGCCTCTCTGAGACAACTTAAAACAACTTATTTCCTTACTGATGTTCCCTCTCCACTTTTAACCCCATCAAATTAAAAATTTGACAAAATAAGACGAGACCTGGGGAGCAAGGTTCAGAGAAGGTTGGACTTGATAGTTGAGTTTATAGTTGGCTTTCATGAAGTCCTGGAACAGTCCTTAGCACCAACAAGTAAAACTTTATAACACAAAGAAAAGAGCAGAGAAGAAAATAATTTAGGAATCATGAAATATTGACAATTTCCATATTTTAAGACATATTTTATTTTAATGAAGATTTCCCAAATACTTAGCATAGTGGGAATGGGATTTTCAACACCAAAGCTGAGGTTTTTGCTTCTGTTAACTGCACCCTAAGTGATAGAGGTGATCTCTAAAATTGAATGAAGAAGGACTAGGAGGGGCACATGTTCTCAGACCACAAATGCAACACAAAACCCTGCATTGTCTTTTCTTTCACAGAGAAGAAAGGATGAGGTGGCATTTGGTTGCTGGGGAGGATTTTTATCAGTCATTTTATGTGACTTTGAGCATCATGTTGGCTGTAAAGGAGATTAGTCATCAGTCTCGGAACCCCATAAAGCAAGGCACAGATGATGGTAAGAGATAGCAGGAGACAAAGGCAAGTTGCAACAGAAATTATAACAAGTAAAACTTAAGGTTCCACTTAAAACTTTCAAACATGACCTTTGGGATGACACCAAAGCACAGGTGACGGGTTCATCTTCATCAAAACTGAGGACTACTTTGAACATCAAAGGAAACTGTTAAGAAAGCAAAAAGGGACCAGTGAGACGGCTCAGTGAGTAAGTGTTTGCCGTGCAGGTCTGGTGACCTAAGTCCACTCACCAGATCCCATATAAAGATGGAAGGAAAGAATCGACTCCACAAAATTGTGCTCTTGCCTCCACATGCACGCCCCTCCTCATACCCTACTCAAATACACAATAACAATTAATACAATAAAATCAAAAAAAGACAATTTACAGTGTAAAGACCACAGCCTGTAGAAGATATTTTTAAAATAATAATTCAACCCAACAACTACAGAAATAGCAAACCAATTCAAGACTTGAATAAAAGCCAGGCATGGTGGCACATACCTGTAATCCCGGTACTTGAAGGTAAGGGTTGGGTAGAGGCAGGAGAATGAAAATTTTGAATCCAGTCTGGATTACATGGAAAGACCCTATCTCAGGAAACAAAGAAACAAACAGATGAAACCACAAGACTGAGTAAAGAACTGAAGCAGACATTTCTGTAAAGATATACAAATTGCCAATGAGCACATGGGAAGATGCCTGGTGCTATTATTCAGTAGAAAAAGTAAATCAAAACCAAAATGAGATACCATTTTACTCATGGTAGAATGACATTAACCAGCATAATAGGCATTAAAGAACAAGAACTGTCCAGGGCATGCACAAACTGGTACCCTTCTAAGTTGCTGGTAAGAATGTAAAATGGGACACCATTGGACCAAACAGTAGGGTGATTATCAAACACAAACACAGAACCACCATTTCATCTGGCAATTCCACTTTTGGAAGAATACCCACAGTAGTCAATATTAGGGACTTAAACAGATTATGTGAGACCTTTGCTCAAAGCAGCATTATTTAGAGTAGTAAAACAATTCAAATGTCCATAGGCAGGTGAACAGAGTCAGCACAATGTAGAATACTATTCATCCATAAGAATGAACAAAATATTGACAGATAGCATGATGTGGGCGAGCCCTAAGTGCATTTTGTTTAGTGAACAGAACCAGACACAGAAGAATAAATATTATGTGATTTCATTTAGGTGGGGTACAGAGAGTGGATAAATTCAGAGATAACAGGTAGACTAGAGCATTATCTTTCAGTGTTCTATTGCTGTGAAGAGACACTATGACCAAGGCAACCTCATAAGAGAAAGCATTTAATTAGAGGCTTGCTCACAGTCTCAGAGGCTTAGTCTGTTAACATGGGGTGGTAGGTAGGGAGCCTGACAGTCTGTAGGCAGATGCTGGAGCCGTAGCTGAGAACTATACCCTGATCCATAGTCAGGGAGCAAGAGACTGGGCCTGGCATGACATACTTTCTCCATCAAGCTCTGTGGTGGTTTGACTAAGAATAGCCCCATAGGCTCATGTAGTTCAATGATGAAGCACCAGGGAGTGATACTATTTGGAAAGATTATAAGGATTATAGGGTGTGGCCTTCTTGGAGGAAGTGCGTCCCTGGAGGTAGAATCAGAGGTTTCAAAAGTCCGTGTCTCACTTAGAGTCTCTCTCTCTGCCTGCGCATCCTGATATAGCTCTTGAGTACTGCTTCGGCAACTTTCTGTGTGCCATCATGCGCTCCACCATGATGATAACAGACTAAACCTCTGAAACTGTAAGCCAGCCTCTAATCAAATGTTTTCTCTCATAAGAGTGGCTTTGGTCTAGACAGCAATAGAACAGTTTCTAAGACAAGTCCATATCTCCTAAAACCTCCTAATCCTGTCAAACCGTTCCACTCCCTGGTGGTTAAGCATTCAAATATATGAGCCTATGAGGTCATTATTTTTTTTTAATAATTCATTTATTGTATACACACCAGAAGAAGGCATCAGATTCCATTACAGATGGTCCCGAGCCACCATGTGGTTGCTGAGATTTGAACTCAGGACCTCTAGAAGAGCAGCCAGTGCTCTTAACCACTGAGTCATCTCTCCAGCCACCCTATGAGGTCATTCTTAATCTATCAAACCCAGAACAGGTGGGGAAGAATAGGAATATATTGATTAAGGAAAGGGTAAGATTAGGGATGGGATGATGGTTACACAACATTGTGCAGGAGGTTACAAATGGTTAAGACTATAAATACTTGTGCACATTTTAACACAGTTTGAAAAATGCATTCTTTGACATCCATTTTAGTACTGGATATCTGATTCTTGCTTTGGGATTGCTTTTTTTTCATAATCTGGAAGGGTAATTTCTTCCTTGAAGACAAGAGCAAACCTGCAGATCCTGCAAGGAAGTGGGGCTGTGCCCTAGCTGTGATTTTGGCACAGGTGGACTGAGTCCATAACATCTCTGTTACAGAGAAGAGCTACAATTCATCTTTTTAAAAAAGATTCGTTAACCTTATGTATAGCGGTGCTTTATCTGTATATACATGTGCATGCCATAAGAGAGTATCAGATCACATATAGATGGTCATGAGCCACCATGTGGTTGCTGGGAGTCAAACTCAGGACCTCTGGGAAAGCAGTCAGTGCTAACCACTGAGCCATCTCTCCAGCACAACGATTCATCTTAATGGTGGTCTGTGAACAACCACCTCTGTATGGCACCTCGAAATGAAATTGGTTGAAGACTTCAAAGATTAAAAATACCCAATTCTTTCAGAAGCCATGTTTTTTTCCTATTTGGATCCTTTTAGGAAACAGTGTAAAATAATGTTCTTTGCCAAACATCCTGAATGCTTATAGAAAATAGGGTAAAAATCCTTTTCATGTGTTTTTAATGGAAGCGATTAACAACGTCTGATCAGAAAAGCTGAAAATAAGTAGCACATTCTCAAGTGGAGGTAAGTAGAATAAACTGAAGTATTACCTCCAAATATTTATACTTTCTTAAGGGAGGTAGCTGTATTTCTCTCTGTGAAACACAGACTCTTCCTTGATCAGGTTCTCTCCTGGATACAATCCATAGATGCTTTTATATAACACCAGGAACAAGTTATGATGCAGGTGGCAGTGAACCCACTTTTCTGATGGGTAGCAGAGAGGTAAGTGAACCGATCAAAGCTTGTAGTCTAGGGCTTTGCTATGGGTAAAGCACGGCTATCATTTGATAGCAAATCCGTGGCCGGGTGGTACATTCCATTTTGTAATCATCTCATCGACTGCCTCCATAAAGAAAATCATACTCCAGTTAAATTTGCATTTCTTGCTCCAACATCTCAAATAAAAGGAAACACATTTAGTGAAAGGAATCCCAATTCTTCCCCAGCCTCCAAATCAGTTGCACTGCTTGAGGCAAGATTCCCTGAATCTGTTTCCCCAAGAAAGATATCATCGAGCCCCTACTTATTCCAGTCATATGCGATTCATTTCACATGGGGGGTCTCTGCTGGGAGATTCGACCTACCTCTTATTATTTTCCATACCACAGTTAACAAACATCAAATGTGTGGTGATGCCCTGTGTAAACAACCGTGTGCCAGTGTTTGCTTACAACATCACAAACTGCTACAGTTTGTCATTGGCAGCATTCCTTACTTTTTTTCTATGTTAAGTGCAGTTACAAACATTTTACAAATTAAACTAAGGCTGGGGAGATGGCTCCATGTATACAAGGTTTGCTGTGTAAATAAGAGGAACTGAGTTCAGATCTTCAGAACCCACATTAAAATCAGGGTATGGTGACACCTGTCTATAATCCCAGCACTGGGAGATGGAGACAAGCATATTCTGGGGGCCACTGGCTAGTCAGCCTAGCATAAATAGTGAGTACCAGGTCCAGGAAGAGACTTGTCTCAAAAATGAATGTGGGGTCCACTGAGGAAGATTTCCAGGATGCCCATCCAGCACAGGTAAGAACATTCACATAAATGTGTGCATATTTGCATATAACACACACACACACACACTCATGCACAGAGACACTTAAATCAATCTATTTCAGAATTAGCAAGTTATTTTTAATTATTATACAGTAGGTTCCTCCTCTCATGCCATTTTTGCCAATCACATTGACTAATGTCTGGACGTCTTGTCAAGAAAAATATTCTGAGATTTCCAAGTTTCCATGTGAACAGGTGCATTAGTGTTGAAAGCGCCTCTCAAGTTATTTTCTAAAGGCCAGAACTGTAGCAGAAGCATATGATTAAATCTGCTTTGAGTCCACTTTGTGCTTTTTGAGGAGACCTTGATCAGACTACAGTTACCCTTCTGAAGCAAAGCTGAGAATTCTATTATACCTCAACCATGTGGTTTAAGAATTCAGGTCTGTGTGTGTGTGTGTGTGTGTGTGTGTGTGTGTGTGTGTGTGTGTGTGTGTTATTGTTGTTGTTGTTATTGTTGTTGTTGTTGTTGTTTTCAGTACTAAAGATTGAACACAGAGAGCCAGGCTCGCTGGTCAAGCAAGCACTCTACCCCTGAGCCATATTTCTGGTGCAATCATCTAGGATTTGAAGTAACCTTTCAATCCTACTGTGGTGGTTTGTATATGCTTGGCTCAGGGAGTGGCACTATTTAGAGGTATGGCTCTGTCAAAGTAGGTGTGTCTCTGTAGGTTCAGCTAGCAGCCTTTAGATGAAGATGTAGAACTCTCAGCTTCTCCTGCACCATGCCTGCCTGTATACTGCCATGTTATTCATTGAGGATAATGGATTGAACCTCTGAACCTGTAAGCAAGTCCTAATTAACTGTTGTTATTGATAAGACTTGCATTGGTCACAGTGTCTGTTCACAGCAATGAAATCCTAACTAAGACACCTGCCATGTGCCCTTCAGCCCTTGGGTTCCTGGGGTCTGTCATGGAGGCAGTATCCACAACAGAGGGGGCTGCTATCTGATCAGTTCTCTGTAAAGTCATTGGCCTCCACCCGTCTTTGCCATTCCTCCTGAATCCTCCCCTTGCTGGCCAGCTCTGCTTGTTTCCTCACATGGTTCTGATCTTCTCCGCCTTTCCTGCTTCAAGTATCTGCTTTCCTCTCTGCCTCAGGTTCACCTGACAAGTCAACCTTCAATCATTTTGCATTTTACATGGCCAGGAGCTGACCACAGCATTCTGCTTTGGTGTTCTGAACAAACACAGCACTAATCCTGGGTTGGCACTGCCCTCTAAGCAGAACGTGATCAATATGATGTCAATCCTAAAGTTAACATGAACGAAACAATTTAGTTCAAACCAGGTACCAAGTCAACCTCCAAAGGAGATACAATCACTTATTTTGTCAATGCAACGTGCGTGCATGTGCGCACGCACGTACACACGTGCACACACACACACACACACACACACACACACACACAGAAGACTGGTTGAAAAGTAGTGGATTTTTGTGGTCAAAGGACTGAGCATAAGGTTTATACTCAGTGTTCTATATGGTTGAGAGAGCCACAGTTTCCGCCATTAGTAACTGTGTGCCTAATGTACACCATCATGCTTAGTCACCATGGCTAGGTGTAATTATCAATGGTTGGGATTTAAAGAGTCACTATATTTATCAAGATCTGAAGAGTAGATTAGAGGCAAAGAAGATGTTATCCCGCCAGCTTCTAAATATGAACTCGGAGAAAAGCCAACCTTAGCAATGAGAAGGAGAAACCACAGGTTAGTCTAGACCAGACCTCCTCATGCTGGCAGCACTCCCATCCAGGAGAGAGAGAAGCCTGAACACATTTTTAGTTTCCAGAAAACAGGAAGGGGGTGGAGATACTGACATCTACTCTGTCAGTAGGGACCAGAGATATCGTTGAACACTTTCCAGGGAATAGGACAGCTGCCTGAAACAAAGGTTTGTTTAGGTCAAAGGCCAGCAGTAAGGCCAAGACTAATAAAACCCAACCTACAGCACATTCTAAAACCAGCGCTGACAGGAAGGCCAATGAGTGTCTGACCACGCCTTCCGGGTGTAAGCTCCCTGGCCATGTATCCAGAATGTCACTACTATTTCAGCTCTCTCTGATATTCAGAAAATGAATTACAATATTCTCTGTAGTATCTTTATTTACCTTTTCTTTGTCAAAATATTTGTTTCTTTAAAACAACGACCTCCCCCCTCAAATCATCAGTGACAACAACACAAAGTGGGTTACTGTCTCATGACCATTAATTCTTATATATTTAAATATTTTTATAAGGCATAAAGTATCAAGACAAAAAGAAATGAGTCACTAGTTATGAAATCTAAGCCTGGGCAGCTTTAGTATGGAACTATTTTTTATTTGAGGTATTTGTTTGGGAAGTTTAGAAGTGATGTCTCTTTTGGGTAACTGACACTTTGCCCCAGAATAAGGCTGATACTGGCTTGCTCATGGAGTGCCACTGCTCATGAAATCACCAAACAGCTATAAGCCCACAGTCATCACCATATAATGAATCATCTTGGACTAACTTGTTTCTAAACAACAGATGTCCCATGAAGTCAGCCACTATATAATTTTTTCTTGTAAATTACTTAAAACTGTAATTAGAAAATGCTATTTACCTTTTGGTAGTTCTATCAATACGAAACAGAGCGACACATCTGTTGAATGAAACCTTTGTAAAGTAAACTCTACTGGACTACTGTGGTCTTATGGCTCAGAATTCTATTCTCTTTGTATTTTGATTTTTATAGAAGGCTATACTTGAGAAACTCTAGGATTTTTAGAGATTTTTGAATATTATTATAAAAAGACTGGACTCTGAATTTTTAAAGACTATGAAACTTCCTTAAAAGTTGAAATGTTTTATATTTTGATGTTTATATTAATGCGTGATTTTGGAAATCAACAAGGAAGGAAAGATTATGGCTTAACAGCAATGTGCCTGTGTCAAATTGACAAGGGATTGGTATATTTTATATTATTTAACTCCTTAACAAATTAAATTTTCAAGTCAAGTTATTTTTTTTAATATGTAAAAGTAGCCCAGTATAAGAATTTAAGCTATGTATTTAAACTAAATATGTAAACATTTCAGGGTAAGCTTCCAGTTTTATTTTAAACATGTGTATCTATGTTACGTAAATGTATGAGAAAATGATAAAATGTAATATACAGAAGAAAGAGCATAGTTTCTTTCGTGGTAGCAGAGCAGGTCATTTTAATTTCGTTCTTTATATTTCTCACTATTTTCGGCAAAACTATAATTTTTATAAGCAGAATGTGTGCCAGAGTTTAGACTTTATATTGCTTTGAACTATTTTTGAATGATATGGAGGCATGTGCATCTTATAAAACTACCTCTAGGTGATTCTAAGGTATGACCCAAAACTATAATTTGAGAAACATTTTCCAGCCTATTTTAAGTTCCAACAGTACATGGCAGAATCTATCTTTATTTTTTTAACGCGAAAAAATGTACACATACAGCTTTGTTTCTAATAATGGGAACCAGAATCATAGCACCTAAACATTCAGAACCGTTCTACCATCCTTTCTTAACAAAGGGTAAAGATGTTCTTTATTACAGACTGAATGTGTTCCCTTCAAATTCATGAAGGGGGCTTTGAGCCCCAGTATGACTGTTTTGGACACCAGATATTGGTTCTTTTGGAAGGTTGTTCAGGCTAAATGGATTCCTAAATACAGAACCTAACCAGATAGTGGTGTTTTTGCCAGCATAGACAGCATCATCATAGGTGAATGGAAGACATTGCAAGGGGAATGACTGCATATTAAGAGATGAGGCGTAACCAGAAACCAACCGTGTGGATATCTTGACCTTGGGTTGTGTTTATGCCACACAGGTTGTCATATTCTGTGACTATATTAATATAGCTACCATTCTGTAAAAAAAGAATATAGCAGTTACCTAGAGATAATACCTATTAATCTATTAGTGATAGTCAGAGGTGCGGTCACAATCATGTCTTTCAAAGAAAATTTCTATGAGAAAGATGCTTTCACGAGTCTTCTCCTGTGGAGGATTTAAAAAACAATGTTGTTTTGGTTTCATCTTTGTACTACTATACATCAATATTCTTTTAAAAATATTTATTTATTTTATGTATGTGAGTACACTGTAGCTATCTTTAGACACACAAGAGAGGCCATTAGATCCCACTATAAATGGTTGTGAGCCACCATATGGTTGCTGGGAAGTGAACTCAGCACTTCTGGAAGAGCAGCCAATACTCTTAACCACTGAGCCATCTCTCCAGTCCTCATTAATATTCTTAAAAAACTCAGTAGTTTAGAATATGAAATCATCGTACAAAATTAGGCATATTTATGTACATTAATGGTGAACATGAACAGAGACAAAAGCATGATTTTATGAATGGAAGAGTAACACCATTCTGAGTAACATCAAGCAGTATAGGCTAAAAACAAGGAGGTAAAAGACATGTATACTAGAAAGTATATGGATTAAAAACATCAAAGACACAGAGACATAACTCATGCTCACCGATTGGAAATGCCATTCAAGGCCCATCACCACCCAAAGTGACTCACGGGGGAAGTACAATCTCTGTCTAAATCCCAATGACTTTTTTTTTACAAAAATAGAAAAAAATCACAAATTCTTTATGGAACCACAAAAGCCTATAATATCCAAACCAACCTTGAGAAAGAAAAAGATGAAGAAATTATATATACTGGTCTTAAAATATATTATACAGAGATAATAACACAAACACTAGGCTAAAGTTGGACATACAGATTAGTGAGTCAGACTGGAGCCCAGAAACAAGTAATACTCACACCACCAGTTGATTTTTCAACATGGCTTCCCCTTCCACAAATGTATCAGGAACTGGATACTACAGACAAAAGAACAAGGTTGGAGTTCAGAGATTACCTTAAACATCAACTAAACTGTATTAAAGATTTAAAAGTAAAACCTGAAGCTGTAAAACTCATCAGAGAAAAAAAAAACAAACAAAAACATACAAGCAAACATAAACATGATTTTATGAGTAGAAGAGAGAAGTCCATGCCAAAATGAAATTTCTTGTTTTTTTGGAAACTCGGTTGTGTTATGTGATGTTTTTCTGTGAAGTTGTTTTGTGAGAGGATGTTTTGCTGAAGCAGGCATGTGAGAGAGCATATGTTTTGCTGAAGTGGAGGCTTGAGAGGGCATGTGATGTTTAGAAAGAATATAAATATAACCCCACAGAAAGTGAGTGTAGGCTCTCCCATTGCTATGCCCTGCAATGCTTTGCTGGTCTTCTCTGGTCTTCATGCCATAGAGAGAAATGCACCAAAGAACTTCTCTAGTATTCTGACCAATTCTTGCCATTTCTGCTGACTCATGCCCATTCAAAAGAGCCTTGTGGTTTCTGCTAGGTTGAGTCACTGCTATTGATTCCTGTTTGGTGTTTGCTATTGGACTGTGCTGCTGATATGCTGACAAAGAAGATGGGTTCACCCCAAAGAACTACTTCTAAACAGGTCTACAAACCTTCTTTAACCTTTCTCCTCTACCTCTGCTCAGTGGGCTAGAAGGGAGGTTGAAGCATTTAAGAATGCTAATTGAAATAGGTTTTGAAAAATCTAAGCCTACACCAAAATGCAAAAGTAAACAAATCAAAGACAAACACTTAAGGGAACAAAAAGGGTTAAAGAGAAATAGGTATTTGGAAAGCACATGCCTCTTGAGCACTTGCTTTCCAGAGTGCATAAAAAAATCGTTCACAACCCAAAAGCAACACATTTAGCAGTGAGTTCAGGCCTTGATGAGCTAGACCAAATACAGTCAATTAACAATGAGAACCATCTCCCAGTGTTACTAGTAATCAAGGCAAGGCACATACACACTCCATCCGTACAACCTCCAAGATGTTCACTATCGCAAAAACAATTCATGGCTAGGACTTGTGAAATCGGGACCTTTGTACACAGTTGATAGAATTCAAAAATGGAAAATCAACATTAAAAAAAAGCTTGAAATTGTTCTTTAAAAGTTAAAAATAGAACTCTCATATGATCTAGATGTTCCACTCCTAGATATTTATAAGCCCCCCAAATTAAAACAGTCCTGGCTGGGGGTGCGGGGGGGGGGGGAGTCACTCCTTGAAGAGACATCTGTATTCTCATGCCACCACCGTGATTCTCAACAGTGGAATCACCTGGTGTCCATGCCCGTGAGATGGATGCAGTGCTATGCAGGAAGGAAAGTCCCTAACGTAACACCATTAGAGAGCCTGAGCAGATGGCAGAGATGAAAAGACAAACACTGTCTAGGTAGGGTATCTAAGATAATTAGTTCAAGTATGAGGTGAAGTGGTATGGTGGGTTTTAGAGTCTGGAGCATGGGAAGCAGTTACTAACTAAGGAAGCTTCAGCCAAACAAGGTGCAGAGCTCTGGAGACCCATCCTGGGGGCCCGGGACCTGCAGGCATCTGGCACTCCCAGATCTGCCTGTCAGTGACAAAGCTCAGATGGTACGATGGTGCAAGTGACGGTGGAGCTAGAACTTACAGGGGGATCCTGGAGTTGATAGACTCTTCCCTTTAGCCCCGAGCACAATCTTCTTGACACTTTTGACCTAGAGTAAACCCCTATGACGTTTTCCAGTTACCTCATCACCAAACCATTCTGAATCCTCCCACAGTCACCCTGAACATTCAAACAATATCAGAAACCACAAAGCTTGCTCACATAAACCCCATCCAAAAGACCCAACTATCCTTTCCTTCTTATCGACTAACCTTCCAAATGATCTCAACAAGATCAACCTGGGTGCTGTGGGATGCAAGTTCAACCCTGTAAACCTGTGGATAAAATTCAACAGCAGTTAAGAGTCATGATTTGTTTTTAGTTGTTTGCGGAAAATCGATTAAAAATATCTCCATAAGCAGACTGACCCAAATGGTCATGTTTACACATTTGTACACACTTGTAAAGTTATTTTCTCTGCCTACGTTCCTAAAAGAATTACTGAGTGGTCAAAGTAAATATACACTGTCATTTTACATTGTATTATACTCCATAACCTGCCCATTGATATTAAGAAAAGTTAATCTCAGTATCAGTTAACAAGGTTTGTGCTCTTTTATCTATTAGGACTCTCTGATTGTGGGGATCTGAGAAAGCATTGAGTGAATGAGCAAGTTTGACAAGGAGATGCTCATGTCAAGGACACAATGACTGAGATCATGAGAATGGAAAAACCCTCCTCTGGTTCAAGTACAAGTGTTTACAAATGACTGGTGCGTTTGACAACTGGCAAGTGCAGCTTCCTCTTCCCTAATGTTTATGTCCTCAGACTGCTCTACTGCAGAGAACGCCCCAGATTAGCCATGGCCTCCTCTATGCTGTGCCTATATATAACATTCTAAGGTTCTCTGTTGTTGCAGAGCACACACAGTACATCTGACCCTGGCTTTTATGAGTGTCTGACATTTCTTGGGTGTCTGTTCTTTTCACTGCCCCAGACATTTCAAAGCAACAAGCCATGCTGGTGGTGTCTCATGGCCATGGAGAGATTGAATACTATGCAAATACTAGTTAACTTTCCATATTGTACTTGTCGATATCCCAGAAAGCCTTACTTCCTTACAAGGGTGGATGAGATTGTTGTAGTCATATGACAGTACTTGTTACAATGGCAGACACCTCTGAATTCCATGTGAGAAGAATTATTACCTCATTTTAGAGATAAAAAATGAACTTACTTAGTCAAAAATTTGTCTTGGGTCACCCAGCCTGTATATGACAAAATGGGAAGAAACCACCATTGGCAAAGGTAAACCCCTGGTACATCTTACTTGCTTGTAGAACCCTGTGAAGCAGGTGTCTTCTCTCATACGTGGGTGAAGAAACAACCTTCATGAGTTCTGCACTCATTCCCTTTGTTTTCTAACACCTAAAGCAGAAAGCCAGGCACTTGGTAGGAGTGGGCATGTAAATGCATAGGCACATGTATCCCTCTGCAACCTGAAGAGTTCTCTGTGAAGAAGTGCATAGTAACTATTTAATTACCTTACATAATGTCTTGTTTAAAAGTAGCTTTTTATGATTTCTTCAAGAAAAGTACATTTTTTTTTACATTGTTAGGTATGGGAAACACAGTGGAAACAGAAAAATGGCGTGTTCTGTCCACCAGCTTTCTGAGGCATCTCCTTGGTGAAGAACTATAGTGGTGCCAGCCATATTGATGGTGAGAGGATGGTTAAACAGTAAACCGATCACTTTCATGCTTGGTTTCTCCTTAAAGCTAATTCTGAATAAAATCACATATTACTTGTAAATTTCAAAGTTGTTATTTGATTGTATCATGGCCCCCATAATAAATAAAGACCAGTGTTTAAAAGAAGAGGAATAAACCAAATAATTTCAAGGCCAAATATGTGTCACTTTTAGATTAAATTTGCAAATCTATTCATTTAGTATGCTCAGTCAGAAAGACAGAGATACAGAGTCCCCTAAATGACCTCTCCCTGAGAAATAATTAATTGGCCTACAGTGTGCTTTGTTAAAGTAAGTAAATACCCTTCATGAATATAAATTTAATGCTGTTTGAGGGAAATTGGTCTAGATATTTTTAATCCTCCCTCCTCTTTTGAGACTGGAATTTAAAAAAAAAACCCATAAGAAATTTTATAGCATTTAGACACATTTTCATAAGTAAAGTAAAAGGTTTCTAGAATTTGATTGTTACTAATGGGTTTCCATTAACAACTGATACTGTGACTACAGGGTGACTCATGGACAAGGTGTTCAGAATATTTCAGAAATGAGCAATGACTGGGGAACATTTTATTCATCTCCTCCATTTACAGGAGCCACAGAAAGAGCTACCAACAAAACTAGATGTTCAGTTCCCGCAGCCACAACACACAGAGCATCACAGCGTCACAGCGCTGCTGCAAATGTCAAATGCAAAAGGGAGGGGTGCTTTTTCCTCTTGCCCTTCCTGCCTTTTCCTGAGCAATGAAATGCAAACCTTGAAAGCCACAAAGTCTCCATTTTTTTCCCTCCCTTTTTCAGTGCAAGGAATAGAACTCAGGGCCCCAAGAGCCGGGCAATTGCTCTAGCTCTAAGCCCTATCCCAGCCCCAGACTTCCAATACCCATGTGAGTGTGTGCACATGCGAGTGAGTGTGTGTTTGTTTGTGTGTCAGAATGTTCTGTAAGTGCGGTAAGGGTGTATGTGTATGTGCGTGTGCACTGCATCTGGAAAAGCAGCTTTTAAAATATCTCAGGCGAAAACCTAAGAGAAACAGAGAGGGAGAGGGGAAGGAGGAGAAAGGGAAAGCAAAGGAAAGAGAGAGAGGGAAGACAAATAGGGGAGGGGAAAATGATAGGGAGGGAGGGAGGGAGAGAGAGAGAGAGAGAGAGAGAGAGAGAGAGAGAGAGAGAGAGAGAGAGAGAGAGAGAATCTCCTGGGATTTATTCTAGAAGACAAAATGTGTGGTGATCATTTTTGCCCAAACTGTTCAAGTCAAATGAACATATATCTTATGGATGGAGAGTGAACCAGGAAGAGAGAGAGGAAGAAAAGAGAAGGAGAGAGAGAGAGAGAGAGAGAGAGAGAGAGAGAGAGAGAGAGAGAGAGAGAAGAGTAGAGTCAGGAGAGAAGGAAGGAGACAGAGAAGGGAGAGAAAAATTAATTTTAATGGAATTTATTGTATAAGGCAAACATGCTCAGAATTCTTATTTACCCAAACTGCCAAAGACAAATGAATGTACCCCTGATGAAGAAGCCAGGAGACAGGGAGTTGGAGAGATGCAGGGGATTGACTCTGTCCATTTTAAAGTTAATCAGCATCCATGGTGATGTATCCCTCCAAAATAATAAAATGGATTAATCAGGCGCTAAGGGAGAGAGGAGGGCAGCCATTTGTCCCCCTCCTGGGCCGGGATGACATATACATAACACGAGAAAGGGCACTGGCAAGTAGCCACAGGAAGAGCACCTGGAAGATTAAAGCCGAGGCCGGAACATTAACAAAGTACAGACCACACTGAATTAATGAGCACTGGAGATAGACACTCCGTGGAGTCTTAATTTATTTCCCTTTTCTACCTCATCCTTTAAGAAAATGACAGTGTCTTCTTATCGATTTTACACTCAGAGATCAATCAGAATTGCCCTGACTCAGACAAAATTTACAGCAGTGTCTGACACCGCCCGGAGCATGTGGGCCCAAACAGACATTACAAGGAAGCAATAGATCATGTTTGTGTGTAGAGCTTGACGTGCTTAAAAATAAGCTAATCTGGAGTGGAATTTCCTTCTCTCTGACAAGCAGCTCTGCCCAGCTCTTCGGCCCCTTGTTACAAATTTCTCTCCTGGCTCCACTATTAATTATAACATGCGAAAAGGATTCATGTATTTAGGCCCTGAGGGAGGTCATCTGATCCACAGTTTTAGATAAAATATAAACTAACAGATCACTCCTACTTAAACAATGTGAAATGTCACTGTGAGGCACTCCATAAAAAAAAAGCGCTAGAGGTGTTCCCGTCAAGAGCTATGATCAATTCTGACAAGCCAACAATATCAGGACTAAATGATGGGCCTGTGCATTCCTAAACAGCCCCCAGTGGAAACGGCTGGATCCGGAAGCTCTTTTGTGCAAGTAACTAGCTGTATTAAATGCAATAATTACAGAAAAGACACTGACTATAGCGCTCAGGCAGTTGTTGGGTAAGCCGATTGTTTCCGCACCGCTATTTATCTTGTAACGGGCCCTATGTGTCCTGTCTTGATGGGCGGAAAGTCGGCGCAGCGACCCCTTCCACACCTGTCAAGACTCTGGCTCCCTGGATGATGTGGTTAGAGAGAGACTGGTGAGGCACAGGTAACAGAGGAAAAGTCAGTGGCTTGGAGAAAATGTGTTTGGTCTGTGGATCCTCCTTTGGCAAGACTCTTTGGTCTCATGTGAGGGTTCTTGCTGTCTACCCAGAAGCCCTGCAGACACCACATAGAAGTTCCCAGTTGGTCAATGATTCTGTAAGAATGAGAGAATTTGCTGGATGATACCATCTAAAGGAAAATGAAGGTGGTCAGATCCTAGAGTCTATATCTGAATAAAGTAAATGATCTAAGAGACTTCTCTAAATAGCCGATTGACATATTTGACCATGTCACAAAAGAGTGCCAAATACTTATACACGTGGAAAACAATATATTTCTCTTTGGCAGGAGATATTGTAATTCCTGTAGTGTGATTTTTTCTTAGAAAAATCATTTTTCACAAATGATTAGGACCACTGAGATGGTTCAGTGTGTAAAAGTGCTTGCTCCTAAACCTGAGAGTCTAAGTTTGATCCCTGAGACCCATGTAGTAGAAGGAGAAAACCAGTTCCTGCAAGTTTTCTTCTGATGTCCACACCCTGGCCAAGGGCATCTCTCTCTCTCTCTCTCTCTCTCTCTCTCTCTCTCTCTCTCTCTATCTCTATCTCTATCTCTATCTCTCTCTCTCTCTCTCTCTCACACACACACACACACACACACACACACACACACACACACTGAACTATAAACAAAGGAAGAAGTACATATGCCTACAAATTCATGGGGAAAATGTTTAACATACCTGACTATCAGAAAAATGCAAATCAAAGCTATATGGAGATTTTTGTCGCACATCAGCCAGGATGGCTGTCATCAAGAAAATCAGACAGGGCTGGACAAATGGCTCAGTGGCTAAGAGCACTTGCTGATGACTGAGTTCAGTTCCCAGCACCGACGTGGTGGCTTACAACCATCTGTAACTCCAGTTCCAGGATATCTGATGCCATCTTCTGACTTCTGTGGGCACTAGGCACACCTACATATACACTCAGTCAAAATACTTCTACACATACATAATCTAAAAATAATTTTTAAAAATCAGAAAGTGCTGGCAAGGGTGCATGGGAATGTAGCAGGACACTTCTGTTCTGTTCGTGGGGATGTAAACTAGTCAGAGAGAGTTCCTTGAAAAACTAAAAACTAGAACTACCACGCGATCCAGGTATCTCATCTCTGAGTATGTCAATCTACCACAGATTGACATGCACAGCCGTGTCCATTGCTACACTATTTGCAGTAACTGTGGTATGAAGTGAGCCCAGATGTCAATCAACAGATGGATGAGAAGGAAATGTGGCAGACACACAGAGTGGAGTATTATTCTGTCGTGAAGAAAAAAAGTGAAATTATCGTTTGTAGGAAAAATGGCTGGAACTTGATATCATTGAGTTAACTGAAAAAAAAAAATCAGGATAGGAAAGAAAGGAAACAGTATTGTATGTTTTCTCTCAAAGTGGTTTTCTCCAAGACATGGAACAGGAAGGGAGGTCTGTTTGGAAAGAGGAAGGGGATGACGACAGTAGGGACAACAGGAGGATCAATATTATTAATGTATATAATACATATGCACAGAAAGTCATAAGTGAAACCACTATTTTTAATTTTTCATGTTAACAATATGTAAAGCATGCCACCAAATGTTTACATGGTATGTACAGTGACTTGAAAATTTCATGGTACCATATTAAAATGTACAACTTTTATTTCTAACACTAAAGTATAAAGCAGAGTACAAAAACAATACTTAAGGAATAGACCTTGTGGGGTGTGTGTGTGTGTGTGTGTGTGTGTGTGTGTGTGTGTTGGTAGAAATAGAATCTAGATTTCGTGTGCATGTTCCACAGATGTTCTGCTCTTGTCCCCAGACCTTTTCATTGCCTGGAGATAGTACTGTACCTCAAATCACATACAGCAGTCTAAATTAAAATTTGAAAACGTAACTTAAAACTGTTTTCTGTGAAATCCCATGTAATTTAGAGCTATCTTTCTGAAAAAATTCAGGCTCTCACGGATTCCAGGGGTACACATGAAGAAGGCATGGCCACTTCCTAAGTATATTCTATTTAAAAAAGAATCCTCTTAACAGTCATCTTAAACCCAGTTGGTGGTACGTACCTTTAGCCCCAGCACTGTGGAAGCAGAGACAGAAGGGTTCCTGTGAGTTTGAGGCCAGCTTGGTCAGTAATGAGTCCCAGGACAGTCAGGCCAACATAGTGAGACTTTGTCTCAAAAACCAACAAGGGTTGGGGATTTAGCTCAGTGGTAGAGCACTTGCCTAGCTAGTGCAAGGCCCTGAGTTCGGTCCTCAGCTCTGGGTGGGAGGGAAACAAACAAACAAACAACAAAATCCCAATGTCCTTATGCCATAATACATACATACATACATTCATTCATACATACATACATACATACATACATACATACATACATGGTATAGAAATACTCCTGAGAAGGGTCAAAACTTCCTGGGAACAACATTTCTGGAAAAATGACAGAAAAGATTGCATTGCAATAGAACCTGAGAGACGAGCGGAAATGGTCCCTGTTATCTAAACAAAACGGGAGTATTCCTGAAATCAGAAAAGCATGAGGCAAGAAATTTCAGGAGCTCTGAGAGCATAATCAGGCAGTGGGTTCATAGGAAGTAGGCAGCAGAGACTCTGTGCACGGTATGTGTGTGTGCATGATTGGCTTGAACTTAGTATACTCTTTTCTAGGAATGATGGCTGGTGAAACCTGGAAGGAGGGTGGACAGTTAATGGTCAAAGTCCTGCTCTAACCTTTGTTGCGCTGCATGTCACCATATCTAGTTGAATTTTACTGTTTCCTGGTAAGGTATAAATATTCTCAGTCCACAGGTGTGTGTGGGTACTAGATATGACTCAGTTTGAAGCACCTGGCACACTTTGTGAGACACTTCACTTCGGGCCCATCTGTGTCTCTTCCTGAGGCTTTTCCATGTATTTAGTCTTCCTCTGAAACCATTTCTGTTCATTTGTCCCATTGTGTCTGCTTGTACTACAGAATTAGTAGTTTTTCAATTGACCTAGATACAACTGCTTCAGTAAGAAATTCTAGATTTTACTCTGTTAACAGCCATTCAAAGGGTCTTTCTATGGCAAGAGACAGAAGAAACAAAGCTCCTAAATGGTTCCTAAATTAAGTTCCACTACCAACCTCACTTAATTTCCTTTACTGCAAAAAAACCCCCTGCTCCCTGTTCCCTATAGGTTTGTTTGCCTAATCAGCAGCTTAATTACTACTCATGGGGCAGGTAAACAACCCAAGTTGAGTCTAAAGGCACCGAAGTAGAAAAGTATTCAAGCTCACTCATTTGCTGTGGCTCCCCCTCCCCCAAGGGTTGCCTCACATCTCAGCTCTTGACTTGTGAATCAGACCTTTTAAAAACTGAGGAACAAAGTAACCTCTACCTAAATATTCTTGGTAACATTTTATCTTTATATTAAAAATAGTTACAAAGTTCTTAAGTGTTTATTGTAGAATATTTCATTTATATTAAAGCAAACTAAGAATTAAAAAAAAATCATCCACAGTGCTAACTTTTCTATCAAAAATAATTACCGATAAGAATGTACACAATTGGATCATTTTATAAATTAAGATCGTATGTGTTTAAACACAAATTGTGTGTGTGTGTGTGATCAGAATATGAACTTATTTTGTATCCTTTTTGTATTTTGTATTTTTATATCTTGTATCCCCTCGGCAAAGTTTAAGCTCCTTTGAACTATTTGATTTCCTTCCTTCTTCCTATTTAGAGCAGCCCCAACGGTCTCAGAAAATCAGAAGGACAGAAAGAAAAGGTACTCATTGAGACTGCACTATATAAAATTGTTTTTGAAGGGAGGTAGGGCCTCGTGATGGCTCCACCTGTAGAAGCATCTGTTTCTAAGCCTGAAAACCTGAGTTTGATCCCTGAATCCACACAATAAAAGGAGAGAATCAATTCCAGAACTATCCTCTGACCTCCACAGGTACAGCCCAGACACACACAAATAAATAACTGTAATAAAATTTTTAAATAAGATATCACTTTTATCCACCGAAAGTGGTTGAAAATGGACAACTTTAAGAATTACAAATTCACATAACTGTATCCAGTAAGTCAGAAAAATTCTTCTTTTGCCCAACCCTTCTCAACTTAATGTATATTTGATGCATGGAAACATTGTTTCATTTTAGGCACATGAGTTGAAAAGCACTGCTGCGTCAAAAGCAGAAAGGGAGCTTTTGTCTGAGAGAGGCGTCAAGTCAAAAGATACTCAAGTAAGTTGTGGGAAAGTTCTCACCCATCCTCAAGAAAAGAGAGGAAGGAGCCAGACTGAGTTTGAAGATGTGCGCAATAGGATGTTCTAGCTTCATTGAAAGGATGCCAAAGCAGGATGATCCAAGCCTCCTAACACACAGATTGCTACAACCGCATCCCAGACTCAGAAATGTTGAAGGTTCCACATTGCCTTGCTGTGTGAGCCAGCAAAAGGTAGCATGACATATGCCCCGGAGAATGACAGAAAACGTTCACGCATCAAGTGAGCAAGGCATGACGGGTGGGTCATGTGCTCGGAAACTGTCACCCTTTTAAAGGTTATATTAGCACTGGAGCTATGCATGGAGATGAACACTCTGTGCAACAGCTAAAGCATTACATCACTTGTCATCTTTAAAATGTGCCTGGTGATACAGAGGGGACATAACGTTTTGATGAACTCACTTGGTATGATAAGGACTTCCCAACCAAAGTACCACTTTTTTCTGAGCAGTAATTCTATTAAGGGGGTGGGGGGACTCATAAGACCTCATTTCTTTACTATCTGCCTTCAATCACACCTCAATATTATGAAACAAATTGCTCCTAACACTGAGGCTGTCATATTCAGGAGGGAGGTGAGCACGCCCACAGATGGAAAAGATTGGCACAGCTCTGGTTTCTTTTTATCAATTACATCAATCCAGTGGTTTGGTTTTTTTTTTTTTGGTATTTTGCATATTTATTAACTAGTATTTCCCCCTCTGAATCAGCTTTTTTTTTTTTTATTAACTTGAGTATTTCTTATTTACATTTCTAATGTTATTCCCTTTCCCGGTTTCTGGGCCAACATTCCCCTAACCCCTCCCCCTCCCCTTCTTTATGGGTGTTCCCCTCCCCATCCTCCCCCCCATTACCGCCCTCCCCCCACCAGTCTAGTTCACTGGGGGTTCAGTCTTAGCAGGACCCAGGGCTTCCCCTTCCACTGGTGATCTTACTAGGATATTCATTGCTACCTATGAGGTCAGAGTCCAGGGTCAGTCCATGTATAGTCTTTAGGTAGTGGCTTAATCCCTGGAAGCTCTGGTTGCTTGGCATTGTTGTACATATGGGGTCTTGAGCCCCTTCAAGCTCTTCCAGTCCTTTCTCTGATTCCTTTCAACGGGGGTCCCATTCTTGGTTCAGTGGTTTGCTGCTGGTATTCGCCTCTAAAATACCAGTGTTTTAAATGGCTCTATAAAGTTACTACCTGAAAAACACCCTGTTCACTCAGAGGATCCTGTGTGTCCTTCTACAGCTTCTGTCTAAAACTTGCCAATAAACAAGTCAGCAACTAGTACCCATGTGTCGTGATAGCTGCCTCCAAGTTGCTAGGCTAAGTCACTGTCAAGACACAGAATTTTATTTACCCTTGGTAGTCTTAGTTACAAGACAGAGATACACCTACCCAACTTCAGTACGAAGAATGTGCTTCTATGATCAACTGGGTAAAGCTTTTGTATCCATTAACGATTTGAGAATTTTCTAAGCTACCCTCCATCTTTAATTTCTTTAGCAATGTTTAAGGGGATTAATTCAGAAAATATTTACTGAGCACCTACTGTGTGTTAGACACTGCCCAGGCATGTTCAAAATTAAGCAGACATGTCCTGTTTTTCATGAAGTTTTTGTTATAATGATAAAGTCAGACCCTAAAACCTGAGGAAGATACTGGCTCATTGGTTTAGTCCTCAAGTCCCGTTCGTCACCAGTAGTCCTTGGGTCTCAAAGCTTAAGCTTCAGTTTCTTTCATTTTCCTTCTTTCTCTCTTTCTCTCTCTCTCTTTCTTTCTTTCTTTCTTTCTTTCTTTCTTTCTTTCTTTCTTTCTTCCTTTCTTTTTTTTAGGTCAAAAAGCTGGTAAATTTTGCCTGCTATTCTATCCTCACAGCTCTTGGTGGAGTCCGGAGAGGACTGAAAAGTAAGGAACTGAATCACAAGTTCATAAGTGGGACCACTCACCTTGAATCCTACTTACAACAATGCCAAGCAACCAGAGCTTCCAGGGACTAAGCCACTACCTAAAGACTATACATGGACTGACCCTGGACTCTGACCTCATAGGTAGCAATGAATATCCTAGTAAGAGCACCAGTGGAAGGGGAAGCCCTGGGTCCTGCTAAGACTGAACCCCCAGTGAACTAGATTGTTGGAGGGAGGACAACAAGGGGAGGAGGATGGGGAGGGGAACATCCATAAAAAAGGGGAGGGGGGAGAAGGATGTTTGCCTGGAAACCGGGAAAGGGAATAACACTCGAAATGTATATAAGAAATACTCAAGTTAATAATAATAAAAAAATTAAATAAAGTACATAGTACACAGATTTTTATTTGGGGGCTCGATAACATTCTGTTATTTATTAGAAAATGGAAAAAAACCTCTCTGGAGATATATATATATATATATATATATATATATATATATATATATAATTTTATTTTGAAGATAGCTGCACATCAAAGGTGTTAACCGGGTCACCTAAGGACCCAGTTCTTCCCATTTGACTGGTTAGGCATTGCCTCAGGCACTCATAGAACGGGGAATTTTTTTGGGGTAGGGGGCTTTGAAAATTATAATCTTACAACTAGAAAAGTGTTGTCATCTATTACCCCTATGTTATAGAACAGTTTTTTTAGAATTGTATGCTATAAACCACTACTTAGTCAAGCAATCGTTGTGGTAGTAAAATTGGCAAGGTACTGGGCCAGAGATGTAGTTGGCAGAGTGCTTGCCCAGTGTGTGCAAACTTGTAAAAATCGTGTACATAAACTTATGCAAACTTACATGTACATTAATTGTACATGTGGTGGGAGCTTATGATTTCAGCCCCTAGGAATCTGAAGTGGGAGGATCGGAAATCCAAAGAGATCTTCTACTGCCTGGCTGAGTGGGAGGGCAGCTTGGGCTGCATGAAACCCTGTCTTCAAAGATAAAAAATGAGCCGGGTACGGAGGTACGCACCTTTATTATCAACACTTGGGAGGCAGAAGCAGGTAGGTCTCTGTGGGTTCAAGGCTAGCCTAGTTTACCTAGAATGTCCCAGGACAGCCAAGGCTACATAAGGAAACCTTGTAACAAAAACAAAACAAAGAATGAAAGAAATAAATGGAAGATCAAAATAGGAAGCACCGGGAGACAAACTGTGCAGTAAGGGTAAAGCCATTACTTGTATGTGATGTATTTATATAATGTACACAGTTGTGTTTATACGATGTACACAGTTGTGTATACATGCCCATGCAAAAAAATGTATTTTGTTGGGAATCCTGACCAAAAAAAATGCAAATACAGTTGATACACAGGGGCTTTACCATTTTTATAATATGAAGATTCCAGTAACAGACCCAGGACCTCAAATTTCTTTCTCTTCAACCCTTTCCCTGTTTATTATATCATGACATCCTTAAGAACTCCCCATGACCATGAGTTACTTTTTTGCCCAGTATCCCTCATTTCACCCACAGTTTTGTGATGATTTCCTGACCTTCTTCATCCTGAGTTGTCAGTAGTTTCTTTAGCGTGAGATGCTGTCCACCAGAAGGCTCCAACAAATATCCTTACACCCTAGGTGAAAACAGACAATAAACCAAAGTAAGGGTAGCACAAAAGTCCAGCTGGTGAACCGATGAGTTTATTTGGGTCACTTATGGATGGGGGATAAGTGGCAGGAGCAGAATTGATTCAAAACCAGATGCATTCATGAAAGCCTACCCAACCATGGATGAGCGCTCACAAAAGCTAGAGTTCTAGAGCACACAACAGAGGCTACAGGTAACTCACCAGGTTGGAGAGTGGCTTTTCCAAGCAGCTCAGCTTGGTTTGAGCATCTCTCGACAGTCTTTACTGCTTATATACATGTAGGAAGACGGGGGTTTTTCTCACTAATTTTGTGTCAGCTTGACACAGCTGGAGTCGTATGAGAGAAGGGAACCTCGACTGAGAAAACGCCTCTGTGCAATTCAGCTGTAGGTAAGTCTGTAGAGAATTTTTTTTTTTTAAATTAGAGATTGATGAGGGAAGGCACAGCCCATTGTGGGCTGGTAGTACTGGGTTCTATAAGAAAGCAGGCTGGGCAAGCCATGGGAAACAAGTCAGTAAGTAGATCCTCCGTGTCCTCCTGCCTCCAGCTCTTCACTTTGAGTCCTGTCCTGACTTCCTTCAGTGATGGATGTGGCCCAAGCTAGATAGTTTTCTCCCCAACTACTGGGTCATAGTGTTTTATCATAGTAATGGTAACTCAAACTAAAACAGAGATCTAATATGTACCATCAGTTTCAGGGACTTCCTGAAGGTTTTAAATTGTTTGCTGCCAGACCTTAATAGCTTCCCAGCAGGATGAAATCTCAGCCACCCCAACTTGGAACATCACATATCTTAGCAAACTTCCCTTTAAGATGGGAGGTCTAACTCAGAGGAAGCTGTTATACAACAGATGTTTTTAATTTGAAATAAATGTCAGAGTCAGCTAAGTAATGAACATGAGAAATTGCACAAAAGTCAAGGATTAAAAAAAAAAAACACCAGTATTTAGAATACTGTAGTAAGCATGGAACCCTTTTGAGCACAGATTTACAGGTTACAGTCCGTGAATCTGGCCCAGCCTTGTCATGGAGCTGATTCTTAGAACCTTCTAGGTTCTAAGTCTAAGTTCCTAGGTCTTAGCTGGTGCTATTTCACAGGACACAGGACTCCCTTCTGTTACTGCAGCTTGCTAGTTCCAAAATGAAGAGAGTTTGGTTTCTGATCCGGGACAAGGGACTGAGGTGCATCTTTTACCTATCAAGACAGACTTGGCCTCCAGGTTCTCCCAGCATCCCTCAGTCCCTACCTGGTATATCTTGCCCATTACCTTGAACTTTCCAGCCCAGGTGCTGGGCTGCCCTTTCCCCAGAGGCTCCTCCCTATATTATCTAGACATTTTGCATTCTCCTCTTCCTTCTGCTCCTCCTCCTTGTGCTTCTCCTTCTCTCTCTTCCTCTCTCCAGCCCTTCTACCTCCCCCTCTTTCTTCTCCTTCCCTCTTCCTCCTTCCCCCACTTCTCTTCTCTCCATGTGCACACATCCTTTTTCTCTCTCTTCCTTTCCTACGCTCCCCCAACACCACATTTCCCAATAAATCTGTAAAAATTCAACACTTCAGAAAAACTAAACATGTTGTTACTTGGGAAGAGTATTCTGAAAAGTAACCTCACATATTCAAATGTGGTAAAATATGGTTATTTCCTACTCCAATGAAGCCTGATGGCATTGTATTTTATAAAGATGTAATGAATCAAAAAGTCTACATATCCTTCTGAAATATGAGCCAATTAAAACTTTAGATTGAAGAGTCATTGTATGTCAAAATATAATTTAATGACTTAAGTCAATGAGATGTTGTTGTTATTATTTATTGATATTTTTGTTATTTATTTATTTATTTATTTAGAGACAGGGTTGCTCTGTGTATCCTTGGCTGTACTGGAACTCACTCTGTGGACCAGGCTGGCCTTGAACTCAGAGATCTGCCTACCTCTGCTTCTGGAGTGCTGGAATTAAAGGTAGAGACCACCACTGTCTGGCTGAGATGTCATTTTTATGAAGTCCTGGGTCTACTCAAAGAGAAATAGAAATAAATATCCCAGTTTAAGAGAGTCTATATTTAATGCACACTTCTGTGATTGGCTCTTGCAAGATTTTCCTTGATCCCACTGTACTTAAATATAGCTTATTCTCAAACTTATTTAGTTAAAAGGAAAGCCTTTGACAAATTTTATACATGTCCTAGTGTGTCTCTATAGCTGGTGACAGTGTAGGCTGTGAGGTAGAAGGCTCTTGCAGGGATTTTGGCACCCTGTTGTGATTTTTACAGTATCTGTTTCTGCCAGTGTTTGCTAATTGGTTTCTTCCACCCAGGCTTTTAGGAACGAAGATTCTCCTGCTCCAGAAATAGTCCTCTATCTGGTGATGAGAAAAGCCCATTTTGGGCTATGAATGGCTTTCTAAATAACTAAATTTCCTTAATAACTTTATATCCCTAAAACCTCATTTACAAAAGAACATTAGAATGGGTGTCTTCGTTTCGGTTTTACTGCTGTGAACAGACACCATAACCGAGGCAACTCTTATAAAGACAATATCTAATTGGGCCTGGCTTGCAGGTTCAGAGGTTCAGTCCATTATCATCAAGGCGGAGCATGGCAGAGTCCAGGCAGGCATGGTGCAGGAGGAGCTGAAAGTTCTACATCTTCATCTGAAGGCTGCTAGGAGAAGACTGACTTCCGGGCAGCCAGGATGAAAGTCTTAAAGCCCAGGGCCACAGTGACTTCCTTCAACAAAGCCACACCTCCAAATAGTGCCACTCCCTGACCCAAGCACATCTAAACCACCAAGGTGTCTGTCATTTAGGTTGGGTTCAACATAAATTAGGTTAAATTTTTCTTAGGGTCTCAGTCCATTGGGGTCTATAATAAAATATGCTGAGACTGGGTAATTTAAAACCAACAGGCATTTACTCCAAGTTCTCGAGGCCAGGAAACCCAAGATGGAGATACCAGTAGGCTCACTGTCCAGTGAAGGCCACATGGATGTTTCTAAGATGGCACCTTACTGTTTCATCTTTACACAGAAGAGACAGAGACTGTGTACTCACAGGGTGGGAGACAAAAGGGCACCTGAAATGTTAGCTTTTGTATGGTCATTGGTCGCTAATCATCAGGACAGAGCTCTCAGGATTTAATCCTGAATCCTCGACTGCCTAAGGTCCCACTTCCTTGTGTGTATGCATATGAAGTTCAGAGGACAACCTCAGGTGTCATGTCTCAGGATCATCCATCTTGTTGTTTGAATTAGGGTCTCGCTGACCTGGATTTGCTAAGGGAGATTGACTGGCTCGTGAGTTCCAGGGATCCACCTTTGTCTCTCACTCCAACACTGGGGTTAAAAGTCTGTGTCACCACTCCTGGCTTTTTACCTTTTAAACATGGATTCTGAGGGACAATTTACAACCCAAGCACCTCACTGAGTAACACCTGGCTAAAATTTATACCTATTTACTTATTTAATTTCAATCATTTATTCATTTGTGGTACTGGAAATTGAACTTAGGGCCTCATGTACATGCTACCCGAGATTTTTACCACTGAGTTATTTAGGATCACATTGGCAATTAGCTTTCAATACACCAATTTAAAGGTACATTGAAATAATCTTCTAGAACTGAGCACTGTGATTTTTCCCTAAGTCTTGCTGTTCTCTATAGGTGCATTAGCTAACTTTGAATACTGACATTTTTCAGGTTGAGAAAAAAAATGTTTCTGTAGAGGAATCTCCATTACTAGCCTCTTCCGGCACCAACAGATGCATTCTTGACTTCCCCAGGACAACATCTACAAAAACTATGAAATGAAGGTCAGCAGTGTTTGCCATCAAAAGCCTGCACTACCCTTGCATAATCAAGAACCTAGTGTGGAAATACTGGGAAGATGGCAAGGAGTCTCAGATTAGAGTGAGAGAGAGAGAGTACAAAGTGACCCCTGGAAAACTATGGAGAATTCTGAAAGCTGTTGTGTAAAATCAGGAATTTGGAAGAATATTAATGGTAATGAAGAGCCTGTTCATTTTATTTTTTTAATTTTTATTTATTGATTGATTGGTTGTGTGGGGGTATGTGAGTATGAGTGTGTTTCACAGCATGTGTGTAGAGGTCAAAGAGCAAACTTCCGGAGTCAGTTCTGGCCTTCCACTGTGTTGAGTCAGGTTTCTCTTATTGTATCTGCTTCTGCAATATGTACTCCAGGCCAGAGGGCCTTCAGGCTAATAGCATTCGCCCATTTCTGTCTCCTATCTTCCTATAGGAATGCTGGGATGATACATGTGTCTGATTAGTGCCCTCACATATTAAACCATCTCCCAACTTCCCTATTGGTTTTCTCTAAAATTCTCATCCCCTTTCCTCACTTCCCTTTTCCCTGTTCTACTCACCGTGGTGTGTGTGTGTGTGTGTGTGTGTGTGTGTGTGTGTGTGTGTGTGTGTTGAGGGAAGAGGACAAATTTGGGGTTCTCTCCTTCTACTATGTAAGTCCCAGGGAATTGAACTCAGGTGGTCAGGACTGGGACTATATTCCTTAACCTGCTGGCCATATCTTCAGCCCTCCTCTTCCCTTTTAAGTTGGAACTCACCAATAGTTTCTAGGTTCTGTAAATTGACAAACCTTCTGACTTCAGACATTTGGCTTCATAGCTACTGTGATGGTTTGTAGATGCACTATTAGGAGGTGTGGCCTTGTTGGAGGAGGTGTGCCACTGTGGACATGGACATAAGACCCTCACCCTAGCTGCCTGGAAGCCAGCATTCTGCTAGCAGCCTTCAGATGACGATGCAGAACTCTCGGCTCCTCTTGTACTATGCTGCCATGTTGATACCTTAATGATACTGGACTGAACCTCTGAACTTTATCCAGCCCCAATTAAATGTTGGCCTTATAAGAGTATCCTTGGTCATGGTGTCTGTTCACAGTGGTAAAACCCTAAGACAGCTATGAGCCTCTTAATTCCTCATCTGTTAAGATGGTGTCAATGGTGTCTTATTCCTAGGCTTACTACTCAGCTGGTAATAAACCCTAGTTAAGTGGGATTTATTATCATTGCCAGTGTCTCAAACAGCTGTGCCCTCCCTAAAATATATGGACCAAAATACAAACAAAAAAACCAAACTCTTTAACCTCTGAGCTTTTGACTCAGTGTAGCAAACTTTAAGTCAGGGTACCATTTCCATTTACTCTGAAATTATACAGCCTTTCTGAGGCAGCATTGCCATGAAAAAAATGTTTATAAAGTAGAAGATGACAGCTATCTGCCCATAGTTTACTTTCCAGTGGAAAAGAAATGGAAGCCCAAGTTTGCTCAGAAGTTCCCAACTCCCCAGCTCCATCATCAATGGCAAATGTGTTTTACATGGTATAAGGTTTTTAATAACTTAATATCCAAGGGATTAGCAAGCACAGGTACAGTTAACATCCATCTGATGGGGGGGGGGTCCATGATGCTGTTGGTTATTACAATGAAGAGGATTTGAGAAAACAAACCGTCCTTACAGATCCACAAGGGGCCGTAGTAACTGCGGCACAAATGGGTATGTCACACCAGCAGGTTTCCTAAAACAGTGAGGAGACATAAAACTTCACATACAATATTTTCCTGTCCACAAGTGAGATGTTACAGTAGACACACTCAGGAGATCTGATGGATGGGGGTGTGATGAATTCTTACCTTAAATATCCTTTTGCTGGGCTGATTTTCCTCCCTACCTCATTTGTCTCTTGGATTAATCTACAGGGTAAATCTTGACATTGATATAGGAATCGATGTAGAAAGGCATTAGTGAGGGCCCTATAGTTTCTTACTTTTCTCCAGATTTCCCCAATATCTGATGGCCCTCTATGACTCTCTAAGGTAGAGCATGTGTTTGACTGATATTCATATCTTTGGAACCATGGTCAAGTCCACATAAGACAATATGAGAACTGGGAGGCTAAGCAAGGATTCACCATGGCTTCCGCTCAAATCAGTGGAACGAATGTCTTTCTCTACAGCCTTAGAGGACAGTTCATTCGTGCTGTACTTTCTAGGCTAGAGATGTGACTCAGTCACAGAACTCTCCCCCTGAAATGCCTAAGACCCCTGGGATTCCTCACTAACTGTGGGTGTGGCATGAGGGGTGCACTTTAGGAAGTGAGTATGTACCTGAATGGTAGAACACATGCAAGGCCCTGGGTTTTATTCCCAGCCCTGAAAACACACAAACAAAATGTTAAAATATGATTTTCATGTAGGTTCCTGGAGCAAGAACCAACCCCATGCATTCCTCCTTTACAAGGAATTAAAAAAAAATCTGACCTTTGTTTTTGTAGAGACAGAGGCCTCATTGTATAACCTCCCTGGCCTGGAACCTGCTGTGTAGACTGGTTCTACCCCCAATTCACAGTGACCTGCCTGTACTGGCATTACAACTATGTACCAACCCACCCAGATCTGATCATTATTTTCATAGTAATTATCTCGAAAGGGCTTTAGTCTGAAGTGAGATTGTTCCAACCATCAATAAACTCTACCAAACTCTAGATTTGACCATTATTTAACAGTGATAGTAAACTGGGTTTGATATTTATCATTACTCTGCTATTCAAGGATCCTGTTTTACAGTTGGGGATGGATAGTGGACACACATCTATCATCTCAATACTCAAAGCTGAGGCAGGAAGACTGCTGAGAGTTTGAGGGTAGCCTAGCCTACAAAGAAAAATTCTTTCAATAAATATAAATAGATAATAGAAATAACAAAACAAAATAAACACAGTATGAGTCTCTTCGTTCAGAGAGGAAGGGACAAACGGCAGAAATAGCTGCCAAGCTGCCAGTGTGTTTTTCAAGTGTCACCTAGGAGATTCCTCTATAGGACGCAGACTCCAGACATCACTTACCAGGTAACAGAAAGTGAAGAGTGAAAGATCCAAAGTTTCCTGCTGCTGTCCATTTGGTTCCTCTTTGTATCAGTAAATAATTAAAATGGGAACTCCATCTCACACTAGCACCAGCACTAGCGGGCCACATGATGCCAGTGGTCTCATTCAACCAACTAGACTTGGCAGACTCTCTGGCCCAGAGCTCTCAAAATGTCTCCACCCAACTTGCTATGTTCCCTCAGTGGGTCGCTTCCAAGCCAGCCCCATAGTCATAATTTCCAGTATGTCAGTAAAATCAAAACTCTAGGAGCTTGTAGTTTATCAACCAGATTTATATCAGTAAATTCTCATGCCACAAAATGTCCACACAATAAACTCAGAGCCAATTGATATTGATATAAACTACCCACCTAGATAAGGCAAATGATCCTGTAATTTCATAGCTACTTGTGGCTAATTAAAGACACATGAGGTGGGTCATCCTTTTCCTCCTCCATCTTCTCGCTTTCTCTTCTCCTCTCTCTCCTGGCTCTCAAAAACTCTGCCCCAGCCTTTCTTTTTAACTGCCCAATCATAGGCCTTACCTTATTTTGTGCCTGCCCTCACCTGCATATAGACATCAATCCACACATATTAACTATGTTTTTAAAGAAATCATGTATTTAGATTCTTGTGTTAACTAGCACAAGAACTTACTCTTTGTAAGAGTAACTTTTATTCACCTGATATAATTGTCATTTCAGAGGCTTATTGCTGAATAAACTTGCCCTTTCTAGTACTTTCTGAACTCTAGGTATCTGCTTCAATTCAGCCATTCTGGTTCAAACTCCTCTCCAAGCTGACTGACTCAAACTGTCTTCTCTCAGCTTCTGACTGAACTGCTCGGCTAGGCCTCAAACTAAGTCTAGCAACCTGTTCTAATCTTCTAGCTCATTCTAATTCTCTGTCTTCAACTGCCTCTGCCGACTTGTACTGAACTGCATGAATTCACGAATGAACTCAACTCCCCTACATTGCGTTCAATGCACTGACTTCCAACTCCCTGGCTGAACAGAACCAACTCTAAATTCAGAAATCTTGAGAGTGCTAAGATAAAAGGCATTTACCACCATGCCTGAGTCTAACCTTTTCTTTACCTGGAACTTGCTCTGTACCAGGTTGGCCTTGAACTCAGCAATCTGCTTGCCTCGGTCTCCTGGGATTAAAGGCATATACTTAAAACGTGTCTGTATGCCAGTCAAAGTAGCCATGTTGCTGGATTAAAAGTCCTCTACATCCAGTCCTTAGTTCAAGTACAACAATTAGGAAGCAATGGAGGAGCTGGGATTATAGCTCAGTTGGTAGACTACTTTGCCTAGCATATATAAAAGCTCGGAGCACTATTCCCAGTTCAATAAAAGTTGGTCAGGGTATTCGTCCTAGTTAGAGTTACTGTTGCTATGATAAAACACCATGACCAAAAGCAACTTGGGCAGGAAAGGGTTTATCTGGCTTATACTTTGACGTCTTTGTTCATCACTGAAGAAGTCAGGACAGGAACTGAAACAAGGCATGAACATGGAGACCAGAACTGATGCAGAGGAGTGCTGCTTACTGGCTTGCTCAATAGTTTTTGCTCAGTCTGTTGTCTTGTAGAACCTAAAACCACCAACTAGGCAGTTAATGGCACCCACAGTAGGCTGGAACCTCTCCTTCAGGTGGAATAGTGATGTCTTTAGTCTGCTTTAGACCATATCCCAGGTTTACCTCTTATGAGCTGTATAGCTGACTGTGAGTCACCCTTGGGCCACCATAGCCTCAGCCTCGATCTCCTCATCTATAAACTGGGGAGACTCATACTACCTCCTCATAACAGTCCCAGGAAGATTAAATGACAAGAGCCACTAAAAGTCTTTTAGTGCCAGGCACCTTGCAAGCCCCAGCTTTGTGAGCTATTTCCATTAGTATTCATGCCACCATCAACAGGCTGGGTTCTGGTTCAGAAAGATGAATGGACAGTCTAGACGCCTCTCTGTGATGCCTGTCTATGCTAACCCATGAGCCTTTTTCCTTTCGTGACTCATGTTGCTTCCCATGTCCCGGAAAAAGGGGGTGTGAGGGGGGAGAAAGAAAAGAAAAACAAATCCTTAAAAGTGGTTCCACAAAAGTGATTTCATAAATCACAGGTAGAGAGCTTTGGGAGCCCTGTTCCCATTAACGTTCTTGCTATTATTATTATCATTTTCATCATATTATTTTCAGTCATGTGTATGCTCATTGTCAGGGACCTGAGAAGGCCAGAAGATGTTAGCTTCTGTGGAACTGGAGTGACAGACAGGTGTGAACTGCCCAACATGGTCTGCCAAACTCAGGTCTTCTGCAAGAGCAGCGTTCTTAACCACTGAGCCATCCCTGTAGTCCCCAATTAACATATTTAAAAAAAACTCCACATTTAAAGAAATCTAAACACCCCAATGAATTCACCCTCCCACCTGTAAATATGTAACTATGCTTACAGTAGGAAATTGAATCGTGTGTCTAATTGTTCCAGAAGAATCCATGTTGCTGATGCAAAGTAGTGACTGTATTAGAGCTCAATACCCCAGTCAAATTGGTTGTTATGAACACTTACATACGCAGCAGATAATAAACGCATTCTCTGCTTTCAAAGAGCAGGTTGCTGTGTTGTAAATAAATCATTATATTACCAAAGGTGCTAAAATCAGCAATCACCTGATCCTCACTGGCTAGCCTTGTCTGAACTCCATTTTTTTTTCCTAATTAAATGAGAAAAGAGTAAAAGAAATCTTTGCAAACTGTCCTTCATACAATAGAGGTTCTGGCTGTAGGGGGTAGGATGATGAAACCATCTCCACTTATGGTATTAGGGAATGGCTAAATTACTTTCTCTGTGTGCACTTCTGAGGGATGATATAATTTTCTAAGTCACATAAAAATACATAAACAGGAAGCAACTGGCTGCACCAGTTTCCCGGGAATTCAGGTAAATGTGACTTTCAAAGAAAAATATTAAAGGGACTTTATTTTTTAAAGTGTCTTCATTCTCTTTGAGTTCTTGCCACTTGTCTGTTGACACAGATTTTAGCTCTGAATGTATATTTTATTAGCTCCGAATGTATAGCAAAACCCACATTTTGTTGAGCTTTGGCATCTGTGTTTGGGATATAAGACCTTAAAAAGTTACCTTTTCTAAGCATGCTTACCACCGTCTCTAGTAAAATTAAACTTGTATCCCTAGTCTGTCTATTGATTCGAAGCTGCTTTTACAGTGTTGAGTGACCATAATACTAGCCATGTGAATTTTATTTAAATTGATCTCTCGTATCTTCATCACCACTCCTTAAAATGAATCTTATTACTAGAGATAATGTATGTGTCAAAAAAAAAAAAAGAAGCCTCAAATGCACTTCCTGTGCTCTTGACAGGGTGACAAAATATTTCTCCTATCCTTTCCTAATTGAGCCGCAGTACAAAGGAGGACATTACAATAATATTAATAATAGTTACACGGGTATTTGTAGGTACTGTGTAACCCTTCAGTCCATTTTCCCAGACAATGGTGACTACAAAGAGGCTTCAAAATAGAACATTGCACAATATGAATGCCACTTTTTTCCTATCTTACATTTTAAAAACATCATTGAAATCAGAAAGTTCATTTACAAAGGACTGGCAGTTGCAATCACAGCAATAATGTAGTGCTGAGAAAAAAAGGGTAATTGGTTTGGTAAAGATCGCTTTCCATTACACCATAAAGCACTACACAATAGGAAAGGTCGCCAATTAAGCAATCATGAATACCAAGTACTGAAGCTGATGAAAATAGGGCAGTGGTTTAAATAGATTTGCAAGCAATTTACCTTTTCACAATGTTGGCAATCTGATGCAATTTGCTTGCAATTTTGTCTGCTTTCAGTAGCACTCGAAGCTGACACTACACAGACCAAATGGCAAAGAGGCCCTGCATAGAAAATGTAAAACTATCTTGGCTGCATCAGGAAACCAGAATGGTGGTTCATCAGGAAAATTACAACAATTAACATAAGTGCTGCAAAAATCAACACTTTAAATGTCACACTCACTAGTCTGTCCAAAGACTGTAAAAGTACCATCCCCATTGCTGGACTAACAGTAAATATGAAGCAATCACCAGCAAACCTTGGGCTGATGGCTTTACAATTGATGTGACATTCTCTGGGTGATAAAATAGCCTCTCATTTTACAAAAGTAAGTATTTTTCTTTTTTAGACTTAACCTGAATTATGTCAACACAAAATTTACGTTTAATTTTTTTTCTCCCCAACTTTTTCGACAAAGCCATTTCATGCCATGGTGGGTGTAGTTGGTCTTGACATTTAAAAAAAATAACTTTATATTTCAGAGAATTAGAGCCAAGTTGATAAAAAATAATCCCTCCTCAAATATTGATCTGAGGCTTTCAAATGTAAATCATGCTCCAGATTTATGTGGAAAGCCATTACAGAGGGTGAGGTACAGCATGTCTGACCAGAACCTACTTTATTATCTTACAGAGGGCTCCAAAAAGCTTCTCTGGAGATTCCCTGGAGGGCTGGCTGGAATTACAGATGCCAGCAGATGTCTACAGCAATGTATTCCCAGCTAAAAGTTAGACACCTTGAAAATAATTGATAACTTCTGCTTTGGCGCCCATGTGAAGCTATAAATTTGTTAGGCTTTGGGGAGAATTGGCTTATAGTGTAACCCTGAAGATTTCTCGGTGAGCTGGGAGGATCTCACAGTAAGAGAACAAGAGGAGACTATCAGAAACATCTAAGTTTAGTTTTCGTATCAATATTGGCTGACAGAGTTATTTCACAGTTACAGCTACGAAGAGTTATCTTCCTGTTCTGTGTGAATTGTTTCATCTTTGGGCATAAGGGCAGGGTAACATTTTGACCCTCACGACCAGTTTTGCTTTTCCCGAGTTCACACGCTTTAATTCGCACACCCATAAAGAAATGACAGAATCAGGTTCGAAGTAGTGGGAGGTAACATGTTCACAGTAAAAATGAAGCAATTTTACTATGAGAACAAGGTGTTCGTGAAGAGTCCACTATGGAAGATGAACCCCTTCCCATGTTCACTACACAACATGAATTGCCTTTGTTCATTTAGATCTGCAGAAAACTGTTTGAGAACTCAGGGTGTCTTTAACTATGGGACCTAATGGGTCGTGTTGACATGTGATCCTAGGCTCTTGCCTCAGATGACCTCTCCTGGCATCACTACAGTGAATGTCATCCAGTCATGAGTTTCAGTGCCCAATATTTTTATCAACATTTATTATTACGCAATAATATTAACTCCAAGGAAAAGCTGTACCAAGTACCTCTTCCTCAGGTTCATTTAATGAATACCTGCAAGCAGCATCCAATTCATATAAGTCTCTAGGGTCGTCATCCACACTACCCACTGAAAGCCATTCCCAGACAATAAGAATACTGACCAGAGAACTGGGATCCAATATGTGTCATATTTGCTGTCTGGGAAGAAGTTCATTGCTTACCTGAAAACAGGGGGCTTAGCTTCCATGGAGCTAACTGAACAGTTGTCTTGTAGCATTCCCATTTTCTACAGTCTGAAGCTTCCAGGGTGGGATGAGCTCTTCCTTGTTTTTAGATAGCCTATGTGCACCTGCTCTCTGAAGGAACGTGTACATCTGTTGCCTGTAGTGGAAGACTCAGAGAGAAAAGTCACCTCAGGAAATGTGTGACCTTCAGCTGCTATCTACAACACAACAGGGGTGATTCTTTGAAAGTTTGGCATCAGCAGGCTCAAGGTAAATTACAGACTTGTAATAGCAGTAAGGAATTTGCCATATTACAAAATTGCTTTCAGAGCAGCAAACATCGACAAGGATTCTCTCTCTCTCTCTCTCTCTCTCTCTCTCTCTCTCTCTCTCTCTCCCTTTCCTTCTCCCCCCCATCTCTTTGTGTGTGTGTGTGTGTGTGTGTGTGTGTGTGTGTGTGTGTGTGAGAGAGAGAGAGAGAGAGAGAGAGAGAGAGAGAGAGAGACAGAGACACTCAGGATGTTTAAGGGAGTGGTATACAAAAGGATAGGCAGAACCCTCTCATTAATTTTGGTAAATATAATGACCTGTGGAATTTTTTTCTCAGCTGCTGATTGGTACCACCGAAAACAATTATTACTGGTTAATTTCGCTGCTGGCATAGTACATAGTAAATATTTTTGTTCTATCACTCTTTATTAACTGCAGAAAAGACCCTTTCCATTTTATTAATCAAATTTGTCAAAGCTACACACAGCCACTACATAACCCTAAAGCATAGACTGTCTGAGTGATTTCAATGCCAGGTACAGCTCATAGGGTTGACCCCAAACATGAAAATTTAGTGGAATCTGGAACTCAGACTTAGAGTTAAGTGAAAAAGTTACCAAAGAGGAAATTTCAGAATCTTTATTAGTTTGACATCTATACTCAATCTAGTTACTTCCTAATTTAATCTAAGAATATGGGTAAAAGGTGGTATAGATTGTTACAAGGCTACTCAACTAGACTTACTCCACTGCTGCCCACCCCCCAATCCGAATAGCCACTCTGGACGTTAATGTTTATTCAAGTAAATGTTCAATTTTTAAAGAATCTCAAGAAAACAATAAAATTAAAGCGTTTCTTTTTTTTCAGTGAACATTTAAAGTATAAAAATACATTTTACCTCAGTGGCAGCTGTGAAGCCCCGTGGGTTAAATAACATCTGATGGCGTTTTACCTTGACTCCTTTCATCAAGTGGCTGCAGGGAAAGCGCCTCATCCCCATGTCTAAGTTTTGTCTTTTGTAAAACGAAGGCAGAAATCTTACAGGAATCTGTGCGGATGGGAAGCTTTGAATTAGAAATGGCATATATCAGATGTTTAAATAGAGAGCATGGGCTGTAGCCACACTGGCTGTTTTAGCTGTGAGTGATGACGGTTGGGGAGCCTACCCTGGTGAGCGTCCAAAGTCAGGTTTGTGGGTTTGTTTTCTTTCCGGTTTTCAAATGTTTGCAGTGTGTCCAGAGTTAAAAAAAATGGGAAATAGTTACTAGACTCGGGTGAGATAACCTGTACTGAAACATTTGAACTGGGCAATGAAATTGAAGAAACATTTTATATCATAATCAAGAAGAAAAAAGTTTCCTAGAGGGTACTTTTCACGTTGTAATTTAATTTACTTTTTTTTTTCGGTGTTTATAGTCACCACATAAGACCCTTTCCCATCTATCATCTAAAATGTACTGACTGTGTGTTCCCATACAACAATTCTGCCTAAAAAAGTTTGCTATCGATGGCTGTCCTGATGTGCGTAAGCAGAGTCTGGTGTTCACACAATGACAAAAATCAACAACAATGTAATCTTAGACTGTGTCCTATTGTTAAGCAATGCATGGCTATGCTACAAACTAGTTTCGAAGCTGGAACAGTTTGAATTCCAAAGGCTTGGCATGTGCTTGGCAAGTGGGGCTCAGAGTTTCTCTCAAATCTATAGAATTAAGTTGATTCCAGTTCTTGTGATGCTTCCTGTATTGACAGTTCTGATAGCCTGGGACCTAAAACAGAAAGCTAGAGAGAAAGTCTGGGAAAATAAGTATGAAAGGTGCAAGAACTCAGAGCTCATAATCCAGCCTGTCCAAGTTAGAAATTCAATGCAAATCTAGATCAAGAACAAGCCAGACATCGGCTAAGGCTCAAGAGACTACAGTGTCTGTTAGAGATCATGGATCTGGAAACATTGAGAGGGAGAGGGAGAAGGATATGCTTCTCTGAATGGTGAACATTTATAAGCACATTCTTTAAATCAGCCTCTAGTGCTCCCCATAGCCTACAGCAGCTTCTCTAGGCAATGAGAAATGACCATTGTTTCTTGTGACTCACAGGAACTTAGAGCGGTTGCATTCCCATGAAGGTCCATGACTGGTTGTGAATCCCCCAGATAGTGGTACACAGGATCTACACACCAAACATACATTGAGTCCCCGATATGCACATTACCTAGTGGGACATATACACATTCTGTGGCCTCCATCTCTAGTGAACAAACAGAATAGAATAAGAGATCAAAACACCCTATTGTAAGCAGATACATAAATGGAAACATGGAAATCATAGGTGCCTTAAATAAAATGAAGGTGTCAAGGTTGGTAAGAAGATATCGGTGATGTTCGTGAATCCATAATCCAGAATATAGTATTTCAATAAACATTGCCCTTTCCTTCAAACAAGGCTGATAAAGACACCAGGGAGCTGGTGCTTGAGATCATACTTACATATTTCCCCAGTTCTGCTTTAGAGGGTGGGAGAAGCATTTCAATGTAAAAGAACAAAGAAGAAAGGAAGAAATAAAAGAAGGGATGGAGGTGTAAACCCAGCCTCCTCAGGGCCAGCAAACTCAAGTCCAGTTGCTATTGGAAACTATTCAGCATTTAAAGTGGGAGCCTGTCTGGTTTCAGACTCATTGGTGCTGTGAATAAGAGAGTTTCCTCAGCTAGAACTACACATAGCCTTTTACATAGCATGCCCTCCATTTCTAGATCTTAGCATGCATTGTAATTCTCCCTCAGATATGATTAAGACGTGATGACCCTACACTCCAGTTATCTTAAAGGGACAAACTGAATTCAGAATGGTTAAATTTTCATTCCCCTGAGGCCCAGGGCCCAATCGAACTCTAATGGGACCCAACGCTGTCATTTTTATGACCTTAGGGTTCCAGGCTGAACTTGAACACAGCCGCAGGCTACTTTGAATATAAGGCAGTTATGAACAAATGAGGATGTCATCTGCTAGAGGATACTTCAAACTGTCCTTCTCAGTTCACTGGAAGGGTAAAGTTCAAACAGGAAGTCACAGTCTGTGCCTGTTTGTATGTTAGTGAAAGTCTGTGTTTGTATTAGAAATCGAAACCATCACATCTTGTTGTCCCGTGTGGATGACTGTTGTCCCTTTTCTGTTGTGGAAGTTCCACTTGCAGAATACTCAGTCCTCTCTCTACCTGTCCAGTGCTCCATTTAATACCTAACTGTACATTGTCACACCCACAAGTACCCTACAGTGGCTCTCATTGCACCTGGGATCTATTTGAAGCAAGCGCAACAGAGGCCAAATCTTCTAAGTTTTGGCTGTCTCATAGTCACCCAGAATGGTGACTTTAGGTTTCAAAGAGTCTTTCCAAAGGAGGCCTTGGGGCAAAGATTATCAAATGTCACAGACTGAGCCTGTCTAACAGCCTCCTTGCCACGGAGATACTTTATCTCCTGGCTCCTAAGTTTGGTGGGAATAAAAATATTGCACAGATGGGCCTATAACTGACCGTAGCCTGCCCCATTGTATGCCCAACCATCTCTAATTACAGCAACACATGAAAGGAAGAGATTTGAAAGGGCAGGTGACGGGAGAGGAGAGGAACCTGTTTGACTTAAACAGCACAGGATCCCTCACCATCAGGCCTGATGTACATCAGCCTGACAGCTAATTAGGGTAGACATGAATTTTTCCAATGTAACAGATGTTCGCTAATCAGGCCAGATTTGGAACCCTTGCGCCAGCAACATTTCATGCACAATTTAACTATCTAAAAGGAATAAACTACTTAATGCATTGTGCTGAAGGCACAGCTGTTTCACAATCAGAAAATTTGCTGTCAAAGATGTTCTCTTTAAAACTGACATGTTTTTATATAACTCTGATGGGGTGTTTATAATGTATTAATAGTTGTCAGCAAGAGCTGCTGTCATCATCACGGAGTAAAATATTTCTGAAGGTATATTAAAATGAACAGACTCCTTTCTCTTCCCCCCAAATCCATTCAGATAATTTAACTAGGTTGAATGTGGTCTGCTGGGTTCCAGAGTGTATTTGAAACAAAGAGCACCAATGTATGCGTTCATTGTGTTCTAAAATTCAGACAAAACCCACGCTCATGCCTTGCTTTTTGGCTTTACTGGCTTAAAATAATCATAATTCCACATTTAGAAGTAAAGGTGGAATTTTTGAAAACAAAAAAATCATTCTTCTTTTGGTAGGAACTCTCGCTGGACAGATAGCATTTCCACACCAAAAATGTTTTATTGAAGGAAATGAGGGTTTGCTCATTACAAGCATGAACTAATGCAGCAACTAGACTGAAATGCTTCTCTTTCTCCCCCTCTTTCTGTCTTCCTTCACTTTCCCTTGTAATTCATTTACTAATTGACCCTCTAATGCTACAAACGCCTGATAAATATAAACTTGAAAATCTTTGTATTGTCTCTTTTAAAGGCGGTTTAGTCTTTTTTTTTATGCGACTTATACTTTTACATAGTGAAACAAAACAGTAATTAGGAACTTGTCAAAAAAGTTCACGTCTTTTAAAGGTCTGAATGTGGAAGTCGCTGAGTAGTGTTTGAAGTAGACATTATATACTGTGGGCCAGTGGCTTAAGGTCGTGCAACGAAAAACAGGTTGTGGGGCTGTAGTGATCTGCATTGCCTGTATAATTTAGTAATTTGCTTATTTTAGTAACACAATTTATCATTTTTCACTATTCTGTAAAGCATAATTGTGCACTTTATTTTCAAGCAATGATGTTAAAAGTGTCATGAATTATGCTTTATTTGACAAGAGAGCCACGATCGATGGTTTATGTAGTTTCTATGGAGACTGGATTTCTATGACCCTCTTTTTCATGCACAGGCCCCTTTGCACTTGTGACTCTAAGGGCAGCTATGTCGAACTGATTGGATCAGTAGCTTAGATCTGACAAATGCAAAAATGAGGTCTTCAAATTCCAGTCTCAGTTGAAGAACTATCCTCAGGGCTGATAAGGGAGTGCAGGATACTCTGCTATGATTCAAGATCATGCTGTTACATTTTCTTTTCTGATAGAATGAGCATTTCATTAAAAACTATTTGCAGACCAACCATACATAGTGTCACACTTTTAGAGGACAGTCCCTTGCCATACCTGGAAAGTGTTTGCTATCTGTGTTCCAAAGCAGACCAGCCCTGAGAGTTGTTCAAAACGAACTAAAAGGATTGGAAACACGATGCTCCCAGGCGATATTCCATGTAATGTGCTTTCTACCATGATCCTTATGATTATCTTTAAGATACATATCTGCGTATTCAAGACAATTTCTTAGTCATCGGTGGCTTTTTGCTTTTGTTTTTGGGGTTTTTTTTTTTTTTAACATGGGACATGTTATAAGCTGTATTGTTTAGGGTTACAATCGCTGTGATAAAACACCATGAATAAAAATCAACTTGGGGAAGAAAGGGTTTATTTCACTCACTGTTCCATGAAAAAGTTCATCATCAAAAGCAGTGAAAGCAAGAACTCTAGCAGGGCAGGAACTGGAGGCAGAAGCTGATACAGAGGCCATGGAGGGCTGCTGCTTACTGGCTTGCTCCTCATGGCTTGCTCAGTCTGTTTTCTTATAGATCCCAAGACTACCAACCCAGTGATGAAATCCATCAATCACTAGTTAAGAAAATGCCCTACAGGCCTGCCTACAGCCTGATCCTGTGGAGGCTTTTTTCTCACTTGATGATCCCTCCTTTCTGATGCCCCGAGCTTCTGTCAAGTTGATATAAAACCAGCGAGGACATGAGCTAAGACTGCAAATAGAGCTTTAAAAACTTAGCATGCATCATAGGACTACCTGCTTCCTCCTTGATGATTCAGCTGAAATATGTGTATGCCATAGGATAATGCAAAAAAGATTTAAAGATCTTCTACAGATTTATATTTCATTAAGATAAAATTGGTATCTGGGAAAGGTTCCTTGCCTGGTCCTTCCACTTCCCATGGGCTTCCTTTGGCTTCCCTGGCTCTCTGATCTCATCAACTGTACTCTGCTCCCTGAAACAGGAGCACAGAATCTTTCTCCTTAGCACTTCTGATTCATTTTTCTAGACTAGAATGTTCTCCCCTCTTCTTGATCTGTCTGACTTCTCTTTGTTTGATTCAGCTTAATTGGAGTTTGCTCATTGATATCTCCCTGGAAACCCTGATCCATGCTGCCCCCCCAGCTCCCACTGTATCCTTTACTTATTTTCCTATTGTCTTTATGTTATAATATATAATATAGCATTATATTAGAAATTATATATACTATATCATTAATATAATTTAACATATACACTCATATTTTGCTCTCCATTTTTGGCTACCTACTTCAAACCATATCTAGATCTAGTTTCTGGATATAGTAACTACTAGCCATATGTGACTAATTAAATCTATATTAGGTGAATTTTAAATGAGATACAACATCAAATACCATTGTTAAATTTTTCTCACTAGCTCAGATATGGAATGTTTTTATATAGAGAAAGTTATGATTTACCAGAGACCAAAAGAAAATCTTGACATATTTGTACTTCTAGTGTCTGGACTAGGAAGTTATCTGTCACAGCTTCATTTGTTCAGTACATAGATGGATGGGTGGGTACACAGACTACTATTTATACATAATTACTGAAGAGTATAAGGATCTCTCCAGAATTGAAAGAAGTGTACGGTGTAGATCACATGTATCGAGATTCCAAAATTCAAGTTCCAAGTCCATATTCTGATAGTAATTAATGCCCCACTCTCTGTTTATTTTTTATCTCAACTCCAAAGCTCCCATCTCTCCCATGTGCAAGATGGAAGAAGAGAACAGACTTCACAGAATTGTTCTACGGATCAGGTGACTCATTGAGGACAGTGGACGTGTAGTAAGTCTGCACTGGGTGAAGGCTCCCAATATAACTTAACTGATAAGTTAATGGCGTGGTAACAAGATCCCAGGAGGTCTTGTTCAAGCTGTGTTTGGATACAATGTATTCATGTTTTTCTGAATACTCAAGCTATATTTGGATATAATGTATCCATGTTCTTCTGATTGTGTTATTTTATTCATCTCCAGTTACAATACCTAAGACACCACAGATGCTGTGTTAATAAATGCTATGTTGTTTGTTTAAGGGGAAATAATGACAAGAAAAAAGTCTCTGCTGTTCAAGACTGATTTTCATTTTTCAAATGTTTTCCTTCTTTCTTCATTTGGTTGAATTTATGGCTGCAAAGCTCATGGATATGGAAGGCACATTGTACTTTAAGGGACATCATTGAAGATGTAAGATATCTGCATGAGAGTATATTAGACCAAGATCCTGAAGGGTAAAACTTAACCTCTGTGATGCTTTATCGACAATACAATAGGGTGATACTTTTTTTTTAATTAATGCTTTGCCCTCAGTTTTCAAAAGAGCTACAGAGCTTCGGGCTTGCCGCTGCTGACCCGCATTCTTCAGAACAAGCTATGCAAGCCAGTTTTCCACACGAATAACATTTCACACATGTGTCTGCAGCTTATGGTTATCTCTTTATTGCGATCTCTCTCTCTCTCTCTGTCTCTGTCTCTCTTTCTCTCCTCCACTAGCCAACAATGATTATACACATTAAAATAAGCAGCCCTGTTTAAATGGAACAGAACATTGGCCAGAGACAATGACTAAGACTAAACCAGTAAGTAAACAGAACTGAAGGCTAGGCTAGGGTCTCTGTGGACCCAGTAACTCTCTCCAAAGCTCCCAGTTCCCTAGTTGCAAATAAGGAATCACATTGCAACTCAGGGGCTTTAGTTCTACTTCTGCAGGGGGTCTCTGGGATATGGCTGAGTGAGACCTTTAGTTAAATCAGGTGGAACAGCTTTTGTCATTCCCATGTCCCTGGAAGGTATGTGGTTTGCAGGTGTGCAAAGTTATCTGTCAGAAAAATCCTCAGAGGTAGGGTTGCTAGATCAAAGGAGATGGGCATTCATTGCTTTCAGTGATAACAGTTTCCTAGAGTTTCCTTTTATAACATTTATACCACTGTCAATAACACAGCAAATTACCTGCTTCCCACAGGCTTACGAAGACAATATTTATGAATCTTTATATTTGGGGAAAATCTAAGATTTTAATAGTATACTTTGAACTTGGATATTTTGTTAGAATTTTACATTTTGCTTACAACGAGGTTCTGTTTTATATCTAGGGTGCACTCATTTTCTATTTACTATTTTCAAATTATCATTATTACTTTTAGTATTTTAAACTATTTTTAGAGTGTTTTGACCTGTTGGGCCATCTGATCAGCATTTAATCATTATTCCAGCTTATTACTTTTCTCTGGACTTGCTTCCAGGTTCTGTTTCCATTTTGTGGTTTAAAACATTATTTTTTTATAAATTTATTACTATTTTCTGCTCTGGTCTTTGAATTTATTTTTTTAATTATAAAAGTCTTTACACACTACAGTCTAAAATGTGGCTTTAGTTTTTAAATCTTTGAATGTGCGATGTGAAGAAATAAACTTTTTAAAACTGGGCCACCATTGCTTTGAGACTCCATCCCCTCACCTGCCCTCTGCACCTGCACATTGACTTGAGGTCCCATTTCATCAGTTCTGGGACCATAAGCATCCAGGAAGATTTTCACTTTTATCAGTTGGTGTAAACATTTGGAGTGTAGCCAGAATGTTTTCTCAAGCCTTCCGCATTCTGCTTTTTAAGTTATCCAAACTGCAGAACATTCCAGTCACCCTGAGACTTTATATACTTTATTCTGCTTTGTCTTGTTCCTTTTTGTAAAACTTGATTTGTCTACTAGATGCACAGAACCATAACACTTCCAAAGAAGGAGCAGAGGACACTACTATTTAACTGAAAGCGGTGTGGGGGAGAAGATACATACGTGGAAGATGATAAGACACTTGTGGGGAGATAATGCTGCATATATATATATGTGTATATATATATATATATATATCTGTACATTTCTGGGGAGATGATGCTACATAGATGAAGAGAAGATATATTGCGGGAGATGATACACATGTAGGAGACAATACGACACATGTGGGAGATGCTATTATAAGTGTATGTGAAGACAGTAATGAGAATGACTTTTATACAATTGAACTATTATCAAATGTATTAATTTTGAAGATATTTAGGGGCCTGGATATATGGTTGAGAGTATTTGTTGCCCTTGCAAAGGACCCAGGTTCAATTTCCAGCATCCACTTGGCAGTTCACAACCTTCTATAACTCATTGGCACCCTCTTCTTACTTTTGTGGGCACCAGAAACATACACTATGCAGAGACATACATGCAGGCAACACACTCATACAGGTAAAATCGAAATAAACATTAAATAAAATACATAGCATTTTTTCTTTAAGATGTATACTTCAGTGAATCTTATTGGCCATAATGTTTTTTAAAGAACAATTTCATGCAACAGAGTAATTACCTTTGTTGACCAATGAAGTTAACAATGTAACAATATAATAAATAAAAGACCATTAGGAATTTTTTTTCAAACTAATAGTATATCATCTCTGCTGTGCAAAGTCCCTCACTACTCCATCCTCTGTAGCAATTATAGATTTCTTCTGTCCTTTCCTTGTTGCACTTCATACAAACTTCCATTTAGCATTTTGTTCTGAATTACAGCATTGCCATTTGCCTGTCACTCCACTGAACTATCGGCTCCTTGTTCATCTTTGAAGCTCAAACAATAGATGGGAATTGCTGGCTCTTAGTAAGCAAACAACAAATGTGGGTGGAAGAGAGAAAGACAGAGAAATGAGGGAGATAAGTATTCAGAGACATCAGAAGACACGTCTACTGGAAACTGGGGAATGTGAATGGGAAGCATATGCTAAACTGACTGGAGGTATGTGTCACCCACCAAAGAACACTGCTTAAGACCTTCTGTGTCTCACATAATCCAGGGCGATATTTCTAGTGACTACCAGGCAGCTAGAGTTTTCTTATTAAAGGGATATCAGTTCATGTCTCCCCTCTGGTCAAAGCCCTTCTTCCATCCCAGAGTATATGTTAGTATTCTTATAATTGCTCTGGCCTGCATGATATAGCCAGGTGTCACATCTGTGAGCTCTTTTGCGCTTCTTCTTGCTGAATACTACTCCTACCACGGACACATACCACCTTCTCTACTGTTCTTCCAACATGCTGGAAACACTCTAGACATTTGCACTTACTATTCTGTCTAGAAAGTTCCTTCTTCTGAAGATAGCTCTGCAATGCTCTTACCTTTTCAAGTAACAATACACACACACACACACACACACACATTTCAAATAACAAATACACACACACACACACACACACACATATATATGTATATATGTCTTAATCTGACATTCCCACATCTTTCCTTGCTTCATTTTCGTTTTCAAAGTACATGTGTCCTTTTACTACACAATATAAAACAACAAAATATTTTGTTTGCCCTGTGAGAATATAAACTCATGAAGGAAGGTGGGCCTAGTAGGAATTAATTGTCTAGTGCATAGCTATTAACTGAAGAGATGAAGGTTATGTTCACTGAACAAATGTCTGCCATGCATCTGTTTTACATTCATAGTTATCACTGTGTGGAAGACATTTATTTTTACTCCTAGTTAATCAAATGTTTTTATTGTGAAAAGATTATCAAATAGTTTGTCTGCATCGGTTGAGGTATAACACAGTTTTGTTCCGAGTCTGTTAATGAAGTGCTGTACTATTTTAAATGTTGAACCATCCTTTCATCCCAAGAATAAGTCTTATTTTGTCATGGTGTATAATCTACCTAATACGCCATTGAATTGGGTTTGCTAGTATCTAGTTAAGAATTTTTGCGCCAGTGATCAGAAAGGATGTTGGTCAGTAGCTCTTTTAGTTTATACTGACGAGCCTCATCTGTATTTGATTTCAGAGTGCATCTGACCTCATGGAATCATCTACCAACATTTCTCATCTCTTTATTTTTTTTTAAATAAGTTTGAGAAAGATTGGTAATAGTTCTTCAAAGGTTGGGTAGAAATCCTCCGCAAAGCTATCAGGTCTAAGTCATTTTTGTGTTGGATTTTTTTATCATCATCGTTGTCGTCGTCGTTGTTACTGTTACAATCTTCTTACTAGTTATGTAGCTATTTATGTACAGTTTGTTTCTTCTGCTTTAATCTTATTATTATTTGTAGAAATGTGCCTCTTTTAATTTCGTTCAGTTACTCATAGCTAGATACTTTCTGGCTACTATGGGATTATGTGTCAGTGTTAAAGCTACAGTGTCTAATTTGACTTGGTACCAATTTAACTTCATAACATGTAAAAGCTTTGCTTATAGCTCTGTTCCTGCCTCCTTGAGAAATTATCACAAATTACATGTAAAACGCAAGCTAGTGATTCTTTTAAGTGCATTGGTCTCTTACACTGTGTCAAAAACAAAACACAGAGCTATACTATCAAAAATAGCTTTTAAGTTGGTGAGTTTTTAAGATGAGTTTAATGAAGAGCATAGAAGTTGGAGTTGCAAACTTCTGTGACAACACCTCTGTTGCCCAACCATTTACTTTTACTGAGATCCTTGTGTCTTACTGTGACTGTCAACTTGCTCTTCTCTCCAGCTACTCAGCCTAATCAGACAGTTCCTCTTCCCAGAACTATTCCAAGTGCTCACGTCTCCACAACAACCCCACAAATGGGAGTTATCATGATTCTTATTTCATACCGGAGGGAATGGAGGCTTCAGCTTGGGGTCAGTAGAAAACATTAGACCTATTTCCTCCCGTGCAATCCAGAATTAGAGCAAATTATTAAATACTGTATGCCCTTTGTATACAAAACAACTATACCCTTGTTCTTTGTCATCACCGAATTTGGCTTCTAAGGATTTAGTCATACCATTGCTTAAAAACTAAATGGCTTCCCATTCCTCCAAGACAATGCTCAGGTTCCTTGCTATTCTTGCCAGAGAACTAAGCTCATCTTTCAACGTCTTTGACCTTAACAGCTATCACCCCAACCCAACCAAGCTCCACATGCCTACCACTAATGGGCTTTGAATGTGCTAACACTCATAACCCATGCTCATATTGTACTGAACACTGTCACTACTACTCATCCCTGTTTCCCCTACTTGTCCCCACTCATCCATCCTTCAGGTCTCACTGTGAAAGGAGGCCTGGTGATCTCAGGCATTCTCCACTGGACTTCTACTCCTCAAGGTTGTGAGGCCCCAGGATGAGTTTGTCCAGTCCTATGCCAATGGTTTCTAAATCTCTGTTCTGAGCTATCCTTGAAGTACAGCCATGTGGATCTAATCACTGACATCTCTGCATGGAAACACAAAATGAGTGCTCCATTGTTAGCCCACAGATTCACGGATAACCCTGCTGCAAATCTTAGTTCCCTTGTCTCTGACAAATATTCTAAAACCCACCACCTTTTCTCGGTCTGTCTTGTTTAGAACACGGCAGCTTTGTAATTAAGATCCTTGCTTCATCCTTGCCACAGGCAGCAAACAGTGCAAAAAAAAAAAAAAAAAGTAAAGTCTAAACCGTCGAGTGCCTTCTCCCAATCAGGATATTTCCCTCTTACAATGCTTCCAAACCCACTGACCTCACTCCTCTGTTTTTGACTGCAAATGTGTCTCGTACCTTCTAGGACTGACTTCACCTGCATGTGACAGAAAACCCCAAGTGAAGATACATCCATTGTTTATTTTATCCTCATATAAAACAAATATAGTCCTAAATAGTCCAAGGATGGACTACACACAAGACGCAGGCTCCATGTTGTTTGTAACTATAATGATACTATCACCTAGACAGGGGCTGGACCATGTGATCTATGATGTCAGCTGTGTCTCAAGCCATTCGTCACCTTCCACCCAGAGAGAAGGGCACAAGGCATTCTTCTGCCCTTTAAGGGTGTGAAAGTTGTATTGTTTTAGCCAACCCCATCAACATAACATATCACCCTGAAAAGTCTAATGATTCCCTTTTTACTGTCCACTAGCATTTTATGTATAGGCATACCTCAGACTATTTAACCATCCATTAAAGGTTTTAGGCTGTTTCTACTACAAATGAAAAGTGTTTCTACTACTACAAATCCACACGTTCTGGTATGGGTTTTAGTGGTGACATAACATTTTCATTTTTCTAGGGGAAATGCTCAGCAAGCCCATTTCTGGATGTAATAAATGTTCGTTAATATTGTAAAAAGCTGCCTGAGTGTTCTATTTCTTTTCAAGGCAGAGACTTGTAGGTGACGGAGTTCCTCTTATCTGCTCAGGCTCTTCCAGAAACCCTGAGGGGTTTGGTTTGGTTTGGTTTGGTTTGGTTTGGTTTTTACCTAAGGTCTTCTCACATATGCACAGTGATGTCTCATTGTTGTTTTGTTTCTTCTTCCCATCTAATGTCTAATGCCTCTGGTTGTTCCAGACCGATTCTATTTTTTGTGAAAAGCCACTTCATGTCTCTGGTTTATTTTCTGGCCTCCCTCTTTAATAAGCACTAGGCACAGTGACCCCAAAAGTCCATGGACAGGATTAGAGGAGCGGATATTTGCTGTAGAAAGACTTTCTTATTCCCTGGAGAGGTCAAATAGGTTTCCCAGCATGGAACATTGGAAAATACATATGTGATTTCTTAAACAGAGTCCTTGAGACTTAAAGATAGGAAAACAGAGGTAGGTTAAATAAAGAACATGCAGGCTATTCTCCTTCATGGAAGCTGAAGCGTCTTTTGAGGAAGTGTACTGGTTGGTCTTCATCAACTTGAAGCTTGGGGTAGTAGTTAGGCGGATATGGGTTGTATAAGGAAGCAAACTGAGCTAAATGGAAAGCAAGCCAATAAGCAGAATCCCTCCAGAGACTCTGAGTCAGTTCCTGCCTTGAGTTCCTGCCCTCCCTTTCCTGTAATCAGAAATGAAAGCCAAATAGATACTTTCTTCCCAGAGTTGCTTCTGGTCAGAATGTTCTAGCACAGCACCTGATGAGTATACACAAATGGAAATGAAAAAACGTCTAAGTGGGAAATTGTTACTTTGTGAACAACTATTACTAATATAGTTTCACTCTTGGGGGGTGGGTAAAGATCGTGGGCAAGTATTTTTAAGGCCCAGTCCTGTTGCCTTTTCACCCAAGAAAAAGCAAGGCATTCTGTTTAGCACTGATTATGCCACAGCTGTATTCAAATACCTCTTCCTGTTCTGAGGCAAGGGCACACTGAGATTTGTTCAGTTCATCATTGTTAAGAGTATAACCTCACAAAGTCATCATGTATTTACTTAGGATCTTTCTGACCTTGATTTATCACTCCATGTTACTTTTAAAATCTGAAGAAAGGGGCAATTGTTTTTCACAATTTCTCTGTATGAAAGCAAATTTCCACTTCAACACATTATTCCCTATCTTTCTAACTGAAACCTTATCCTGTGAAACTTCCCCCAGAATAAAATCTCCCTTCATGATTTGGAGCAGCTCAGAGCACATTAAAATATCAGCACACTGAGATGCACAGAACTGTTCCCTGTATCCAAAACTCATCTGGATTGGTTGTAGTGGTACTGGTCTTTAATCCCAGTACTCAGGAAGCAGGGGCAGGTGAAATTCTGAGTTTAAGGCCAGCCTAGGCTACAAAGTGAGTTCCCAGACAGCTAGGGCTACAAAGAGAAACCCTATTCCAAAAACAACAAAAACAAAACAAAACAAAACAAAACAAAAATTCAAACCATATCAACCAACCAGACAAATAAAAGAACTCATATGTAAGGGTTTTCACACTTGGGGTGGCTGCAGTGGGTAGGGAGGACACAGCTCTGCCCACAGAGTGAGTCCCGGCTTTCCATCTCCTGTTCAGAAATGCAACAATGCAGATTTTCAGGGGCTGCTGACCAACCAGGGCTCCAAGTTTCTCAAAGAAATAGCCTGATTAGAAAATCCTCCTGTTTCCTCCTCGCCGCTCTCACCACACCTGCACCTCTCATTTCCTCTAAGGTACAGCAGCAAAACTGCATCTTTCAACCCTGGCTCTTTTATCTGATGTAGTGGATGACAGGTAATCTAGCTGAAAGTTCCGACAATTGCACCACCAGAAAAACACTGGCTGATGAAATCCAAGCAGTTATCACACTAACCATCACCTGTCAAGCCTCTTGCTTCAATTTAAGGGCGCATCAATTTTCTGAAGAGGAAATCAAGGGCAAAGAATAAAAGCGCTTCAGATAAACACTGACAAAGGTCCTTTCTGCTTTCTTCTTCTTCTTTTTTTTTTTTTTAATTTATGATGGGATGTACTATCATAGGTTGCTCCGTGAGGTTTTATCAACTGTCCTGATACATCCCAGATAGCTCAGAATTCTTTGGCCATTGATGAAGTGCTATACAGCTCTCACAGAAAGGGCAGAAGATTTCCAACTGAAAATTACTTTCACTAAATACCGCAAAGATATTGAAGGCAGAGATGGGGCACACGACAGCAGTGTCTAACAATGAACCTCTCAGTTCTCCGGGCTGGCAGACAAGACTGATTAGAGTAAGAACACGAAATAATGTTTTCTTAAAACCAGGGAGCATATTGTATAAAGTGTCAGGTACAAAGAGTTTGTATGTTCTTTGTGGTGAATTGAGAATCCGGTGCTGCCAACTGTACTTACAGTGTGGCCTGTCACAGCTACCAGGCCAAAGTGTACACATGCAAATTCTGGGGAGGAAAGAGAAGAGGGAGGGGGAGATGAGTGAAACAGTGATCAGATCAAGAGAAGGACTTACAGCTTGCACTTTTACAGAAAGATTTTTTTTGGCTCTGGGGACTGATGTCCATAGGATTGGGGTGCTGGTGTTTTGCTATAGTTGTTCTGGGGTTTAGTGGGCAGCAAACACGTAGGGCATGTACTAGAGTTTCCTTCCTAGTTTTTGAGGTACTTGGAATTGACCCCAGGGCCGTGCACATGCTACGCATCTCCCTACTGTTGATTGTGTTTCCCCTTAGTGCTTTCAGTCGAGACAGTCTCCTGACATTGCCCCAGCTGGTGTGGAACCCCATCAGTAACCACGGCAGGCCTAAAACTTTATGACCCTCCTGCCTCAGCCTCTTGAATAGCAAGGGTTATAGGTGTGTATCACTAGGCCGGAATGCAACTTTTGATTGATCTTAAGATATACAATCTGATGTGAGGCAAGCTGGAATTTCCCCACTGCTGATGTCTCTCGCAGCTCTTTCTTGGTCCATTGGAAAGTTGCAGCTGAGGCTCCTAAAGTGTCAATTAATTCCTCGGTTTCTTCTTGTGAGCCATGTATAAAATAGCCAGGGTGGAACACATCTATTATATCAACATTAAAGTGAGATTGGAGATGAAGATAAATATTCTAAGAGTTTTGCAAGTCACGAGGGAATGGACTCAGCCTCATGGCTGAGTAAAGGGAAAACAGCTGTAGGCCACTGAACTTTTCAGCTCTCCCAGTCAGGTGTACAGCCTATCCTTTAGGTGGGGAGGCATAAAGCAACAAGGAATGGTGTGGACAGGACAGTGGCTTACACATGCCTATAATCCTGATGCTTAGAAGGTAGAGGCAGGAAGATTAAGAATTCAAGACTCATAGGATGTTTGCTGTTTATTGGTCACCGAGTTTTAAGGATGATGGAGAAGGAATATTAAGAAATTAATTTTCCCTTGACTCTAAGTCACATTCACCAGTGTGTGTGAGTGTGTGTATGTGTGTTAGAGTGTGTGTGCACGTGAGTGTGAGTGTGTGTATGGGTGTGAGTGTGTGCACACGAGTGTGTGAGTGTGTGTGAGAGTCTGTGAGTGTGTGTGTGAATGTGTGCGTATGTGTGTGAATGTGTGTGTGAATGTGTGAGCGTGTGTGTGAATGTGAATGTGTGTGTGAATGTGTGTGTGAATGTGTGTGTGAATGTGTGTGTGTGAGTGTGTGTGTGAGTGAGTTGTGTGTGAATGTGCGTGAATGTGTGTGTGTGTGTGAATGTGTGTGTGTGTGAATGTGTGTGAGTGTGTGTGAATGTGTGTGAGAGTGTGTGAGTGTGTGTGTGAATGTGTGTGTGAGTGTGTGTGTGAATGTGTGTGTGAGTGTGTGTGAATGTGTGTGTGTGTGTGTGTGTGTGTGTGTGTGTGTGTGTGTGTATCTTTTAGTGGGAAAATTATATTTTGGATCAGTGACATTTTAGGGCTGCTTCAACTCTTTGTAGTCCTGTGTGGTCATTGTACACATTGTAGTAAATGATATATGACTGTTGGTTGATAATATTGACTAATTAAAAAAATCACTTTGTGAGTGAATATGAGCCACCAATGGTATTAACGGCCTTAAAGCAAAAGGGAAGTGTTAACTTTTCATGGGGCATAGGAAGCCGTGGCCCCTCTCTTCTGTGACTGTGAGGCAGGGTACTTCTGTCACCCACTAGAAGCTGAAAGGAGAGGTGTGTTTTCTACGGCACTTCTAGTTCTGTATAAAAGTCATCATGCAAGATATTCATTAATCTAACCCACGGTATTTATTTTTCTTACACTCTGAGTTTCTAGGTATACCTGTGAGTGAGCATGGTAGGCTGCAATGTGCCTTTTCAGTTTTCTTTTATATTTGGTCATTTATCGGGGAGTGGAGGGGGGCATGTACATGGAGGTCAGAAGACAGTTCGGGCCAGTTGGTTCTCTCTTCTCACCAACTGGGTCCTGGGGATGAAACTGGCGCCATCAGCTGTGTAAGTGCCTTTACCCACTGAGCCATTTTGCCAACCTTGCTTTTTCATCTTTAAAAGTGCCTTTAGTTTAATGCAGTATGTCCACTTTTTTTTTTTCCTTTCGGGGAATTTTACTTTCCCTACAAGTCACTCAGGACATAATGGAGAATCATGCTAGATTTAAGACAAACTTGAGAGACTCTAATTCAAGTATGAGGTGATGGAAGGCTTTAATTTAAAGGGATTGGGCACTGGAAATATTCAGAATGAGTGAAACTAGCCTTCATCTGAAAATGGGCAGCTCTCTTCTCCCTAAGAAAAGCTCTCTGTTGAGGAATAGGATCCAAGGAATAGGATCCACTGCCAGCACCCAGAGGGCAGTGGCTTCTCATGGGCCTTGTATACTGGTCATTGAGTCTAAGACGAGTGTGCGTGTATAAGAAGGAAACCGCCTCATTTCCCCTCAGTTAGAAAGATTTGGTCAGGAAATTCCACCACAATGACAAATCTCTGTGGTTACAACCTTAGCACAAGCTATTTTCAAATGTCTGCTGAAGTGAGGCCAAACTCAGCATCTAGCTGTGGAGCTGTACTGGATTCCTGTTCTTAGTGAAGAGAACTGCCTTCCTGTGCATGGAAGTTCAGGGTTCTTCTCCTCCTGTATTGTAATGAGCAAGGCACATGTTGTATTAATAGACCAGGCTATCTCTTCCAAGGCTGGTGTTTCAATGGCTTGCTCCATGTTTCTCTCCTAAGGTAACATAATTAATGCTTTTCTACTCTGAACAACAATTGCATTCGTAACTCTTAAAGATCCATTTCAAACAGGAGATGTTGACAGTGTCCAGCATTGCCTAAGCTAGGACCTCATGTGGACTCAAAGCAGAGTTCTTACCTAGAGGGAAGAGCAGCATATTTGCCATTGAATCATTATCGTGGGCTGCTAGTAAACTAAGTTAGCAATTACTAAAGATTTTTAAAATTAAAAAGAAGCAGCATATTGACTTGGTATATTTAGAAAATGACTACGTCTTGAATTTCTAACATTTTTATGTGGTAAATTGAAAGCTTTAGTTTTGTTTCAAAACAAACAAAAATAAAAGCAACAACAACAAAAAACTCAACCTGTGTTGTTTTACTAAAAAAAGAACCTGAGCTGAAATTAGTTACATGTTTGCAATATACACACACAGACACACACAGACACCACACACACACACACACACACACACACACACACACACACACACACATGCCGGGAGTGTTAGCCTGTGCCTCTAACCCCAGCAACTAGAAGGCAGAGGCAGGTGGATCTCTGTGAGTTTCAGGACAGTCAGGGATACACAGTGAGACTCCAGTCTAAAATACACACCCATACTCACATATAAGCTCAAACCCACACCCATACCCACCCACACATGCACATGCACATATACTCGTGTGTGTGCCCATGCACAGACACACAGATACAGACACAGACACACACACACACACACACACACATACACCCCACACATGCACACCATCTCATACACATATACAAACAGACCCCACCCCACCTCACACAGTTAGAAAGACAATGACAGAGAAATAGCTATTGCCCACGAGAAAAAAAAATTTTAAGCCTTCAATTGAAGAATCAAAAAGTTAGAGAAAATTAGAATTCTTTCAAAACTACTGTTTCCTCAACTTATATTTCATTTAGTATCACAGCCAAACCATCAGCTTTTGCACATACAGTTTTCAATGACAGAAACAATTATTTTAAATTAAATCCCATGACATATTATCACAAAATAAATTATAAATATGAGACTTTAAGGAAAATACCATAAAAAACAGCATCATTTATAAATTCTTTAAAGGCAGGAAGCCTTTCTTTTCCTGCCCCTCTGTACCTACTATGGTATATAACAGCAATAAATACCTCTTACAGAACTGAAAGCAAAGCTTACCTGAGCTCGTGGTTCATGACTTTGACACACACACACACACACACACACACACACACACACACACACATATTTCCTGGGATAAAAAAGTATTACTTCTTTTAAAATAGAGAGTTAATGAATTATTGTCTTCAAATAGAATAGTTCCATTTTAAGTTATAATTCTAGATTTTGTTACAAATTTTATTGGTAGTACAAAGATAAAACATTTCATCGCACGTGCAGAAGCTGTTTTTAATATGTAATAGTGATGCTTTATATTCAAATCTTCTGCTTTCGACTTGTAGGTTTTTTTTAACCCCGGGAACAGTGAGACACACAGAATCTGGTAGCTGGTGGAAACTAGTTTGTGTGAAGTGAGAAGGCATCGGATGAAGCCCCCAGAAGAGCAAGAGTGTTCGTGTTATTATTTTGCGAGCACTTTTACTTCCTGATGTTTGAACTGAGTTTGTCTTCCATGCTCGCCCCATTCAGACAATGAGGAGGCAGTCGGTAGTTTAACAGGGGCTTCTACCTGGTCCGATTTTTTTTTTTTTTTGTGATGTTTGCTGCACATACTGAGTTGAATGATGTGAGTTATGAACGTGAAATTGCCTAGAAAGCACAAGAACCTTGGCAAACATTCACGAAGCAGCGCACAATGCTTTAATGCAGCTAAATGATTTAATGACAAGGAGGGAATTACTGTAAAATATAATGCTGGGCCTTGGCTGTAACAGCGCCTGCTGTCTAGACTAAGAAATCCAAAATGGATTCCAGGAGGAAGCACAATGCCAGGCTGTGGCGTGCTTGCCTGGTCCTCCTATACTGTTATTACTGTTCAACAGTCCTGAAATCTGAATGGCAGTGGCCTGAGCCCTTTCAAACAACAGAAAGAAGGTCAATTTTTGTAATGAGGAAATGGAAGTGGTGGTGCCAGAGATCACTGACCCTTACAGTTTCTTGTGAGATAAAGGAGCAGTGAAGTGCGCCAGGAAATTACGGTGTAGGACAGCAATGACACCACCATCACGGAACAGAACCAAGCAACAAGGAGCAAATGCATGAAAATGTGCATAAATAAAACGCACGCTATATCAATCCTGGCTTTATTCCTCTTCTCCAACTGTGAAAAGCCGGGCCCACCAGTTCTGCAAAGAGAGGAAAATGCAGAGAACCCAAACTTAAGTTTGAGTTTATGTCCGGGGACATTCGTTTAAAATGCTTGGCATGTGCTCACCTCAGCAGCACATACACTAAAATTCAAAGGAGTCTATGGGCTAGGTATGGACCAGTTAGAAAGGACCTTGCTCAAAGGGCCAGAGTAGGACTCTGGTGGGCCACTTCCCTGCCAGTGGTTGACTGGCGAGCTCCCAGGTACTAGAGGCATTGATGCATTTCAGGAGATGAAAATATAGCCTAGACAAAGAAATGCGGTGGAAGCTGTAGTATAGAATCAGTGGTTGTTCACTAACCAACACACACTTAACCAATATGTGTGTGTGTGTGTGTGTGTGTGTGTGTGTGTGTGTGCATTTGGAGGCCGGAGGTGAACATTAGTTGTCTTCCCCTATAATTGCTCACCCTATTATATTTTGAGGCAGGATCTTCCACTGAACCTGGAACTTACCTATTCAACTACACTGGTTGGGAGCAAGCTCCAGGAAAACCTCCCATCTGTGCCTCTGCAGTCCTGGGATGAATAGGTGCTCACAACCTCACCTAGCTTTTATGTGGCGAGCAGGGAACAGGTGCATGTCCTCGTGCTGGCATTAGCAAGCACCTTACGGACAGAGCCATCTTCCAATCCTACTTTAGTGTTTTAAGATCAACCTGCATGTACATGCTGACCCAAGCTTTACTTTGTATTGTTTGGCAGAGGAAGAATAGTGTGCTATCTGGGCTGGTTGAGTATTGACTTCAATACCTAATCATCTTACCCTATCTCACGCCCTTCTGCATTACAGTTTTGTACTATCCCTGTAGTTGTAAGCCAGGAATTTCTGAATAAAAGAAAGCCCAAGCTCGCTACCACTTCTAATAACACCTATTTCACTGGATAGTAACCTAATGTTCAATTATCTATATGATTGAAGGCAGCCCCAAAGAGGTTTGTGACACCTTCTTAGACTTTCTTTTTGACAACAAAGCAGAACTGTGAGGTTAGGCCAGGCTTCAAAGCAATGTTTACAGTTTTAACAGCTGTTGTTGTATAAATATAAAAATAAAAAAAGTATTATTGTCTTTTGCCCCGCTAGCTCTGTACCACGGTGCCCAAGGTATCTGCTAGATATCTTGGCGGAAGCACAGCCCAGCCACACACTTTCCTACACTCAAATCCTCACATAAAAGAACACAGAACACAATAATCTTAGGTCCAATTGGTAAGATATAATTGTGCACTTAAACATACAAAACCCGGTACTATCCATCCCTTGAGAACATTAATAACAACCTGTAAATACACAGAGCAGAATCTTAACATCACCTGCCATCTTGTCCTGCCACGGCTTCTCAGCCCCTCTCCTCCGCCCTGTCTCCTCCTCTCTCCCCTAGTCTCCTCCTCTTCCTTCAAACTTCTCTCCCGCCCATCCTTCCTTCTCCTCCAATGACAGGCCTCCTTCTATCCTGTGCCTGCCTCACCTGTGACGTCATCCTACAAACAGCTTTGGTTTATTTTATTTTATTTTCATCAATTCAGTAATTGTGTTAACTTCAAGGGGGCAAAAATGGGAAAATTTACAAATGGGATATAGAATAAGACATAGAGTGATCAAGGCTTGGAAGGGACTCAATGATCAAATGGTCGTCATCTTCTTTATGGGGTAACTGTAGTCACTTCTTGATGATTCTTCAGAGGCATCTGGAAAGCTAAAGAAATGGTTACAGAGACCGTCAGTCACACCAGTATCAACTCTAACTTCCTCCTTGTAATGATGGAGGAAATGTTCTCAGCTTAGCAACTAATAAAAAAGAAGACATCCAGTCACCAAGAGGAAGCCAAGGGGAAGGGTTGCAGGACTAGACATGCCAGTTTGCCTAGTACACAAAACTGTAGAACCATTTATAAATATCTTAAAGAAATGTATCAGGAAATAGCTGAGCTCCCAAGCAGCTAAGTTGGACATAGACAAAAACATTTTTCAATCTATGAAGAGGATGAATATTTAAGGCAATTTTTCAAACATAGTTAACAAATATTCAGAAAGTGCTGTCTTGGCCACACACTGCTATTACCTTAAGTGCTGATGGGACAGAAATAAACCAACAAAGAAAAACCACAAAGGTCAGAAGCAGAAACCAGTGAATTAAGATGCTGTGTTGACCTTTATACTGCCTTGTGTTGGACCAAAATGTGAAGGTTGTTTTTTTGTTTGTTTGTTCTTTACTTATTGTTTTTGTTGTGTTTGGTTTGGTTTGGTTTGGTTGTTGTTGTTTTTTAATACAAAGAAAATAAACTAAGAAAACCTTTTTTTCCACCCAAGACAGGGTTTCTCTTTGTAGCCCTTGCTGCTCTGGAACTCGCAGGTAGACTAGGCTGTCCTTGAACTCAGAGATCTGCCTAACTCTGCCTCCAGAGTGCTGGGATCAAGGTGTGTGCCACCCTACCCAGCTTTAAGCTCGAACTTTTAAGTCTCAGAAGTGTTTGCTTTGAAGTCACCCATAAAAGAAAGTAGGGCAGAGAGCTCATAACTCTGAAAAACTATAAGCCATGTCATGTATTTCAGGGTGACACATTAAATTAATCATAAGTGAAAATAGCTGTAAAGAATGTAATATTGACATTTCAAAGCACAACTTTATATCACCGTTTTCTCTGAAAGTCGATGGAACATAAATGCCACAGGGATTTTATTCACAGCCATTTATTAAACAGTTGCAAGACTTGGATTTTCTCCTGGTTGAAGCGGTGTTCCACGTGCCATTTTTATCCTAACATAAATGGTTGATATTTTAGCATCTTTTATTGATTATAGTACTTCTGCTATACAACAAAAAGGATATAATTAAAAATGTTAACTTGAAATTTTCTATTATCACAATACCCTGAATACCAAAAAAAGCATTGTACCAAACAGTTTTTATTAAAAATGTCGGTAGGCGTTACAGGAATAGCTAGGCGAATAACATCTGCCACCAAGCCCGGGAACCTGAGTTTGGTCCTTGAGACACATACGCATGTCTTGTGGAATCCCCTCAACACACGAGCACATACATAAATAGGATAAATGCAAAATAAACAAAAGATAATTAAAACAAATTACTAGGCCACAAATTAATAAAATTATATCAAAATTTAAAATACTTGGCTAAGATTATTAAGTGTAAAAATCCATCCTCTAGTGAAATGGATTAGTGGTTACACGGTCTTAATTACGCCAGAATTGTTTCCCACGCTAATAGACAAACTGCCCTTTTATGGTAGCCTAGCAATTACAGAGCCTGAATATCATGATGTCTGTCTACGACCTTTAGGCACAGGATCCCAACACTGAATAACAGAAAACCTCACTCTTCAGTACCACTCCCAGCATGTCAAAGGTACTCTGTATGCCTTAGCTCTCATGGTCTTCTTAGTTCCCATCCTTTGAGGTTTTCCTTGTTGGATGAGTTACGTCCCTCCCAAACCAAGCCACTTCTATTCCAAGTCCAAGAGTTTCATCTTAACCAGGATCTTTTAGATAAACAGGAACTGCTCGTTGATGTCATCACATCATTGTCAAAACAGAAAGCAAAAAAAAAAAAAAAAAGAAGAAGATATGAACTGAATTATCGATGTGGATAGCCATGTAATTAATTAAGTGACTTAATGGAGCACACATGCAACACACACATACCATACACGCATACTCTCTTCATCCCTCCAGGCGCACACACAAGCACACACACACACACACACACACACACACACACACACACATTCAGTGTTACTAAAAGGCCAAGAAGTCCTACATAAAGACAGTTAATACGGCAAAAGTACCCTGTGAACTTAAAAGAGCCGTGTTTCTTTTCTGATGCTAAAGCCTCATGAGCAGAAACTAAGCAGAGACATGGAGCACTTGCATCATTCTGAGAACAATGGTGTTTTAGAGGAGTTTACTTTTCCAATAGCATAAGGGGGCTGTAATGTAATAACTCCTATTTCTACTCCCTATCTAAGATCACACCTCTCATTGCCACAGGCTGACTCCCATCTCCCTACTGGTCTCCCCCTCCTCCTCCTCACAAGGGGAAACACTCAGCAGGTACTTAATAAACAACAACAAAGATATTAAAAAGACATTAATGACTCATTATCTTTTTTTTTAAACCAAAGTCTATTTGTATGCGTGTGTTTGGCAAGGATATTCCGGCTTCTCTCCTAAAGAGGTGTGCCAAGTACTTAAAGGCCTTTTGAAAAATAAACAAAATCTTGTTTCAAAATAAAAAATTTAGAAGTTCTTTGTAAAGGCAAAACTTGCATTTTGAATGTCCTCTTTGTTAGATGCCCAAATATAGCGACTCAGCAGTAATTGCTACTTTATAATCTCCTGAATATTGAACTATTTATTATGCAAATTAACACTCTTTAGAGTGTGCACCCGACTATCCATGGAGTTCTCTTTTGTTTACCTACTTTATGTTTGCAGTTTTTGCCAGTCAGCGTGAAGAGGCATCTTGGTATTTTACGAACCCCAGGCCTATGCAAAGTCCACCACACGCACATCAGCTACACTTCACACTCTTTGTTTTTAAGCAGAAGGTGTATGGTAGAGGTGCAAATTTTGAGAAAGGAAAAAAAAAAAAGGTTCCTAACAGCTAGTAGAAATTTCCAGCAGAATTTTACTCTTATGATTATTATCCTTAAACCGTACTGTGACAGCTTAACAGACAGGAAGCTAACAGAGCTCTGGCATAGAACATCAGGTCCCAAGAAAAGGGCTGCAACAGAGGTTGGTGGACAAAGATTAGATAAGGCTGTCCTAGGTTGACAAATTTTGTACTAGCCAGGACAGTTAGACCACTGATAAGATGTCCGTGTGCTTCTCTGCCCCAGTTGGCAGTTTTGGTGACAGTCTTACATATAGCTTTATAAAAGAAGAAGACAGAAAATAAGAAACCATACGAAGCACCAGAGGTTCCAAATGGTCCTGGTATTTCTAGCCTCTGGCCAGGACAAAACCATGGACATGTCTAGTTCCTGGCGAAGAGCAAGAATTAATATCTTTTTCTTTAAAATGCCTGCTAATTTCTGTCTCCCATTCTTATCAGCTGCACTAGGATAAAACATAATCCTGCCTTGAATGTGTATTAATACATATATTAATAGAACCAACAGTATAAACAAGGGCTTTATTCTCATTTTACAGATCAGGAAATTATAGCTGTAACCAGCTAAGTCAACCCAGCAGGGAGGCATATAGAATCCTCTTCTGTTCTGTTTCCTTGAGGAGAAGCTTTGCACACTCAGAATGCTACATAGCACATCCACCCAACCCCTTTTAGTGCCCTGTTAATTCAGGGCTCAAATCCACTGAAGCCTTCAGAGAAAGACCAGCCTCTCATCTCCCACATTTATCCAGTGTGGGCCTGAGTTCAGAAAGTCCAGGTTTCTGGAGTTCTGAGTGCCACACAAACTCCAGGGCTTGGTAAACTGTCAGGCAACTGGAAAAATCTTAAACTTTCTTAAGATCTTTGGGAATTCTTGTTTGCTCCAAATGTGTGCAGAATCCTCAGGTGCCACCAACAATTTTATCTTACATGTCATCATAGTGTGCTGGGTCAGTGTACTTTGGAGACCTTAAATCAGAAGAAAAGACATAAATCAATATGTATCCTGGCAGGTTTAAACTGGTAGAAGATGAATTGTGGTTGTTACCTCATATACAGGCAGTGTTCTCTCTTTCACTCTCTCTCCTTCTTTCTCCCTCTCTCCCTCTCTCCCTGTCTCCCTGTATCCCTCTCCCTCCTCCTCCCCCTCTCCCTATCCCTCCCCCTCTCTTCCCCCTCTCCTCCCCCTCTCTTTATCCTAGGTGATGCTACCCATTTACCTGTGTGAGCATTTCTCTGTCTTTTTCAGTGTGTCTATGTTAATATCTTTACCAAGACACACAGTAGTAACTCACTAATGAGCAAGCTCACAATGCCAAGTACTGGGAAAATTAAAGGTATTTCTTGATGGTGTTCAGTCAGCTGTGTTATAAAGTTCATTGTTTCAAGTATGGGGGAAAATTATTCCAATGCAGAAACCTTAAACTAATTCCCAAGGATGTCTCCCCCTTCCCACGTCAAGCATTCTAAGTTGGGTATTCTTGAGTCTAACAGGCTAAGACTCCTTCTTGCCTAACCTGATAGAGCACTGGCTTAATCTTAAGCTGTTCTGCCTGTCACCCCTGCTTCTGGCTCAAATCTAACAACTTCTTCTCTAAAAAGTCTTCAGTTAGTCGACTGCTTGCCCACCATACATGAAGACCTGGGTTAAATTGCCAGGACCACATGAATCATAAGTGTGGTAGAGATAGAAAGATCTAAAGTTCAGGGGCATTCTCAGCTACATAAGGAATTTAAGACCAGCATAGAATAATAAGACTCCATCTCAAAATAAAATGATACTAAAAATAAATAGTCTTCTACAGACAGCAAGCCAGTCTAGTTCCAAGTGTACTAATGTCATAAGCTCCTTTCTGGACTGAAGGATTGAGACACTGGCTATCTTCTTTACAATCCGTGTGTACCTGAGGAACCTCTTACATCAATTGTCAGAGTCTCACCACATCATTTACCTAGACAGTATTTATGGAAAATGAGACACATCTAGATCATTCTTTTCTTTTTAAAAGGAGAAAACCAAGTTGGGTAAAATTCAGGGAATGGCCAAAGCTATGCCTGGACTAGAATGTAAGGACCCTGAATATCAGGTTATTTCCAGGAAGGAGGTAATATAGGAAAACCTTGTTTAATTTGACCTGCTAACAGAATCAGGGGAGTTGATATCATCACATGAAGCCTATTCTTGTCCTCAATCCAGCAACCAGCAACCAGCAACCAGCAACCAACAACCAGCGACTCAAGTCACAGTCTTTTACTGCCTGTTATGTGTAAGCTGATTGGTCAGGTGGTAAAGATACCGAGATCTGATCAAAGATCTTTGATCGTGATTCAGGTTCAGAGCTCTCCTCTGGGTCTAACATGCCTCACCACCATGGTCCACGGAATCCAGGATAGGCCAAGCCTGTGGACTTGCTGGGTTTGTCTCTAGTTGGCCTGAGAAGGCAGTATGAACAGACAGGCTTTGACACTGGACAGCTCACAATCTGTCACCTGCAGGAGGGAAGCTAAGCATATGCACTGATTTTCTCATGTATAGAGTAGGGTTGGGAGACCAATCACAGGGGAAGGCAGGGTAACTGCAACAGGCATGTGGGATGCCTGGCGCCAAGGAGCTATTCAACAAAAGAACAACTGCAGTATAGCCACTGTTGTGACCAGTAGCAGCCAAATCACATCATAGATGTCTATCAAAAACATTCAAGTCTCGAAAGGTTTGTCTGAAATTCAAGATGGAAGGACACAAGTTTGAATGAAGACATCAGCTTCTTCCATAAACAGACGCTCAGCAACAGCTAGTTTTCACTCCATGTTCAGAACCCCTTTGCACTTTGGTGATTGGTTATATCAATAGGAATTTCTTTCTCCAGGGGAAGGAACTGTCCTGAGCTCAGTCCGGCTGTCACAAGTGGTTGTCTCCTTGTCCTCAGAGGGTTGTGCAGATATTTGAGAGGCCTAAGGAAGAGCACGCTGGCTGGTTCGAGGGTCAGTTTTAATGTGTGACCTTGACTAGGTTGTGGAGGACCCAGACATTTGATTAAACATGATTTCAGGGTATGCTTTTGAGCATTTTAAAAGATGAGTCAACACTGTCGTTGACAGACTCAGTAAAGCAGATTGCCCTCTCTAATGTGGGTGGGCCTCTTCCAGTCAGTCAAGGCCTGAGGATATTGGTCTTCTCTCGCCTGTCAGTCAAAATCTCGCTTAACTGGCACCATTGTCCCTCCTGAGTGAGGGCCCAGATTATGGGATGTCTCAGTCCACCTGAGCTAAACTAAGTGTCTCTCTCTCTCTCTCTCTCTCTCTCTCTCTCTCTCTCTCTCTCTCTCTCTCTCTCTCTGATTCTTACTCATTCACTACCTAGAAAACCAAGCTGGAGAGAATTCAGGGACTGGTCAAAGCCATGCCAGGATTGGAATGAAAGAACCCAGAACATCGAGTGATCTTCGGAGAAAGGATCAAGCAGAATCTGTTTCTCAGGAGAACCCAGACCAGCACTGTCATGTACTAAAATCACACATGCCAGGAACCAAGCAGCAGTGGATTTTCTAGTGAGGGAGAGAGAGCCATGTCCAGAGGAGCGTGGGGCTTACAAGAGTATACAGAGAGTTACAGGATCCAGTTCCAAAGAAGTTGAATAGACCCAAAAGCCATTTTTCTCTCAAGATGGAGGGGTGATATTACCTGGTGGCAGAATTTGGGCTGAATCATTCTTTGAGTTTCCATCTGATAATAAGATGGGTTTATTTGGCCCTTTAGAAATCCGGAGGATTCATATTTTTAAAAAATGTGAGATTTACTATGAACTTAGGGAATATAGAAATAGAAATTCCAAATTTGGCAATTGATTCTTATCAGCAACAATCATTCTGTATTTATGTATTGTATATATCACCTAAACCATGGGGGTAGGGGAGGTCAAAGGGTTTATTTCTCTAGATCTGTGATCTAGTAAAAAATAAGGTTGACCATATAGTCTATCATTTTTCAAACTTCCACCAGCAAGGTGGTTCAATATGTAATGTAGACGCTTGTCACCTGATGAGTTCCATATGAAACAGACATGGAAGAGAAAAGCAACTCCTTCAAATTGTCTTCTGAGCTACACATTAGAGTGTGTGTGTGTGTGTGTGTGTGTGTGTGTGTGTGTGTGTGCAAATACACACACAAATGTAAAATCTAGTTTTTTTTCTTTTTTATTAATTTGCTTATGTGTTCACTTTACATCCCTGATCACAGCCTCCTCCCCCTTCTCCTCCCAGTCCTACCTTCACAAATCTCTCCCCCATTACTCCCTCCCCATCTCCTCTGTGTAGGGGAAGTCCCCTTGGGTACCAGCCCAACCTGGGACATCTGTTCACAGCAGGACTAAGCACCTCCTCTCCCACTGAGGCCCAGCCAGGCAGTCCAGGTAGGGGAAGGGCATCCAATGGCAGGAAAGAGAGTCAGAGACATCCCCTGCCCCATTTGTTAGGAGTTCCATAGGAAGACCAAGCTGCAGATCTGCTCCAAATGTGTTAGGGGCCTAGGTCCAGCCCCTGTATGCTCTTTGGTTGATGGTTCAGTCTCTGTGAGGCCCTATGTGCCCAGGTTAGTTGGCTCTGAGGGTCGTCTTGTAGTGTCTTTGACCCCTCTGGCTTCCTCAACCCTCTTCCTTCCTTTTCCACAATGCTGCCCAAGTCCCTCCCTCACTGCTCCATGCGCATCCTTCCCAAAGCTAATGCTTTCCCCAAATAGAGAAGACTTTCTATCAAGGGTATGTGAGTAGCTGGGCTCCCCTGCTAGAACCTTCAGACAAGCTGTCTGGTAAAATCTATTTTTAAAAACAATTATTGTTCATACTCCATTCTGAGTGTCTTATACTCCACAGTCAGAGAGATCTTTTAGAGGGGAAGAAACTTCAGCTGTGCAGCGTGCCTGGTGATTTTCCCTAATTTGCATAGGGTGACAAACTGGGCATAAGAAATACCCTTGGCACAGCCGTGTTCCAAGTTCTGCTTATAAGACAGAAGGGCTTTATTTTAAATTTTTCTAATAGACTAGCTTTTCTAACCACCTTTGTCCATTATTCTACCCATGCAATCCATCACCAATGAATACATGAATATTTATGTGTATTTGTAATATGTATAGCATTTTAGTAGGCAATTCCCTTAAAGACTTCTCCAGCATTCTGTGAACAAACATCAGTGGGCTCCCATGACCCCTTTGTGTGCCAACTTTTAACCTGATTAATTTGATTTACAATATCACAGGCAAGCTCTTACAGGGGAACACAAATATAAAGCCTGTTACTAAGAGAGTGAGTTAGAAATACCAGAGGAAGCCAGCATCCCAAGTCACCACCCGGTAAAGGGGAAGGAAACCGACAGACTCAGCCTGGGGCTGTGGGTCATTCTAGAGAATTCTCTACAGTGTTTTTGTTTTCATTTTTATCTTAATGAACATTCACAGAGTTTACATCATCACCATCAACACACACACACACACACACACACACAGAGAGAGAGAGAGAGAGAGAGAGAGAGAGAGAGAGAGAGAGTTTCTGCTACTCAACATTTTAAGTACTTTGTTTCTTATGGAGATACCCTTACAAGGTTATACCTGCCTTCTTGCTTGTATCCTTTCTGCTACAACACTAGAAAAGTCAGAGGAGCCCACATGAATGAACTCAGAGATAAGAACCATCTCATCAATTCCGGTTTTCCATTCAAGGTCAGAACCAATTAGGAGGCAGATAAGGAAATCTAGCAGATAGAGCTCCCCTATCAAATTACTGGCTTCTTTACTGATTGGTTTTAAAGGACAATACTTAGATGTATCAGCACCTCTGGGTTTCCATGTTAAGGTCCAGAATTTGACCAAACTTGCTCAGAGGCAGCTGGATTTATGGCACTATAGAGAACCGCTAAATAAAACTCCTGCAGGGAGGAATACTTTAAAATGGGCTCAGCAGCTGTCAATTCAACAGAACCTAGAATCACTTAGAAGGCAAACCTCTGGGCATGCCTATGAGAGATTATGCAAACAAAGTTAGCCTCTGGGATGGCTTGGAAGGAATTATCCAGGTTGGTTTCCTTGAGGTGGGGAAGACTCAGTTTGCCCGTGGGCAGCACCATCTGTGGGCAGAGGATACATGCTAACTCCATAGAGAGGACGTCTCTGTTTCCTGAGCAGGACACGTTGTAAGCAGCTGCCTTACATTCCTGTCAGCAATGGGACAAGGAACTAAACAACCAAGGCTACGCGTATCTGCTCACTAGTCCATTGTGTCCTGGTTGCCATGTTCCCTTCCTCTAGGAAGTAGAACTGAAGGATCAGAGTTAGGCCAGGAGTGAGGCTCTAAGTGTGCCTCCCAAAGGATGGTTTGTAGACCAGCTTCATCTGGTTCCTAGTAATAAATGTAAATTCTGGGGCTCCACACCAACTGAAACATAACAGTCCATGTCACAAGATCTCCAGGTATTCTCATGTTCCTTGTAGTTTGAGCATCCAGATTCAAAATAATAAATTTCTTAGAGCATTTTTTTTACCTCGAAAGCAAATTGTTCTACTATTTTATTGTTATTGTTATTATCATTGTGTATGTGTGTGCACGATCTCCTATTTCTACTCTGCTACAGTTTAGCCAGCCTTCAAGCTTCATGATGAATTTCCTGCCTCTACCTCTCATCTCACTGGGATTATAGATGTGTGCCACCACGTCTAGCTCTTTGCATGGGTTCTAAAGACTGAACTCAGCTTGTCAGGCCTGCCTGCCAGGTGATTTTACCTGCTTAGTCATTTTGCCCACTCCCTCTTGGAGTCTTTTGAAATGTCAAGTTACCTGGGCCTTCTTGAGACAAATCAAACCATCATCTCTGGGGTGGGGCCAATTATCAATAGATTTGATACCTATGATGGTGATTAGATATGAAGGCTTTCTGCATGTAGCAGATGTTTGAAATTAACAGTCACTCACATTTTTGTGAGTCATTAGGTAACTCCCCCAACCTCTGCTGTACACAGATACTGCTAGGGATCTCTGTCCTGATGTTACCAGGATAGGCACCTCTCAACTAAGGGAGAATCTGTCCTCTTGAGGGCATCTGATTGTCATAAATAGGAGACAACATGCTACCAGCATATCATGGGAATACCCAATAGTGTGTAGTGCTGACACTAGTAACAAAAAATAAATCCAGTTAAAAATGGCAGTAGCGAGAGACCTCGCCGCCTGATCGGGTGGGCACTCTTGAGGCTGCAGAGCGGAGGAGACCACCAACACTGCCCACCCCTGCCCACATCCCTGGCCCAAGAGGCAACTGTGTAAGACCTCTGGGTTCCCGTAGGGGAGGGCCTGGGAGCGGCAGGACCCCTGCGCCTGAGACACCGCCGGAACCTGAAGGAAGCAGACCGGATAAACAGTTCTCTGCACCCAAATCCCGTGGGAGGGAGAGCTAAACCTTCAGAGAGGCGGACACGCCTGGGAAACCAGAAGAAACTGCACTCTGTGCACATCCAGACGCCAGAGGAAAACACCAAACGTCATCTGGAACCCTGGTGCACGGAGGCTCCCGGAAAGAGCGGCGCAGATCTTCACGGTTGCTGCCGCCGCGGAGAGGACTTAGGCAGTACCCCACGAGCAAACTTGAGCCTTGGAACCACAGGTAGGACCAAATTTTCCCCTGCAAGAAACCTGCCTGGTGAACTCAAGACACAGGCCCACAGGAACAGCTGAAGACCTGTAGAGAGGAAAAACTACACGCCCGAAAGCAGAACACTCTGTCCCCATAACTGGCTGAAAGAAAACAGGAAAACAGGTCTACAGCATTCCTGACACACAGGCTTATAGGACAGTCTAGCCACAGTCAGAAATAGCAGAACAAAGTAACACTAGAGATAATCTGATGGCGAGAGGCAAGCGCAGGAACCCAAGCAACAGAAACCAAGACTACATGGCATCATCGGAGCCCAATTCTCCCACCAAAGCAAACACGGAATATCCAAACACACCAGAAAAGCAAGATCTAGTTTCAAAATCATATTTGATCATGATGCTGGAGGACTTCAAGAAAGACATAAAGAACTCCCTTAGAGAACAAGTAGAAGCCTACAGAGAGGAATCGAAAAAAGTCCCTGAAAGAATTCCAGGAAAACACAATCAAACAGTTGAAGGAATTAAAAATGGAAATAGAAGCAATCAAGAAAGAACACATGGAAACAACCCTGGACATAGAAAATCAAAAGAAAAGACAAGGAGCTGTAGATACAAGCTTCACCAACAGAATACAAGAGATGGAAGAGAGAATCTCGGGAGCAGAAGATTCCATAGAAATCATTGACTCAACTGTCAAAGATAATGTAAAGCAGAAAAAACTACTGGTCCAAAACATACAGGAAATCCAGGACTCAATGAGAAGATCAAACCTAAGGATAATAGGTATAGAAGAGAGTGAGGACTCCCAGCTCAAAGGACCAGTAAATATCTTCAACAAAATCATAGAAGAAAACTTCCCTAACCTAAAAAAAGAGATACCCATAGGCATACAAGAAGCCTACAGAACTCCAAATAGATTGGACCAGAAAAGAAACACCTCCCGTCACATAATTGTCAAAACACCAAATGCACAAAATAAAGAAAGAATATTAAAAGCAGTAAGGGAAAAAGGTCAAGTAACATATAAAGGCAGACCTATCAGAATCACACCAGACTTTTCACCAGAAACTATGAAGGCCAGAAGATCCTGGACAGATGTCATACAGACCCTAAGAGAACACAAATGCCAGCCCAGGTTACTGTATCCTGCAAAACTCTCAATTAACATAGATGGAGAAACCAAGATATTCCATGACAAAACCAAATTTACACAATATCTTTCTACAAATCCAGCACTACAAAGGATAATAAAGGGTAAAGCCCAACATAAGGAGGCAAGCTATACCCTAGAAGAAGCAAGAAACTAATCATCTTGGCAACAAAACAAAGAGAAGAAAAGCACACAAACATAACCTCACATCCAAATATGAATATAACAGGAAGCAATAATCACTATTCCTTAATATCTCTCAACATCAATGGCCTCAACTCCCCAATAAAAAGACATAGATTAACAAACTGGATACGCAATGAGGACCCTGCATTCTGCTGCCTACAGGAAACACACCTCAGAGACAAAGACAGACACTACCTCAGAGTGAAAGGCTGGAAAACAACTTTCCAAGCAAATGGTCAGAAGAAGCAAGCTGGAGTAGCCATTCTAATATCAAATAAAATCAATTTTCAATTAAAAGTCATCAAAAAAGATAAGGAAGGACACTTCATATTCATCAAAGGAAAAATCCACCAAGATGAACTCTCAATCCTCATCTTCGGTTGGTTTATATACAAGTGTGCAATTTCTAGGCTTGAAAGTAAAATGATGCTATCTGGTGCTGGATAGAGGAGCCTTATTTTTTATTATGGCAGCTTGCTATTTTTGTAACATGGTGATTTGGTTGAACACAATAAAGTACAGTAGTAACTGATCTCCCCTTCTTCCTGGATGAGTGAGGAGATGATTAAATGTTGATGTCAGCATCCTTGAGCATATTCAGATGAGCTTCTGCTTCTGTTGAAAAGGATGCTGTGTTTGATTGTGGTCCGAAGCTTTGAAGCACTACTTGGCATCTCCTTCCTTGGAGGTCTCACTGTTTAAACATAACAGATTTGATAGCTTGTTGGTAAGGTGAGGTCCAGCTTGTCTCCACTAGGTCATCTTCCTGTGAATCCGGTGGTTATACGGTTTTGTTCTAGGGATATTTCATTTTTTTAATAACGGTTTTAGCTGACATTCATGGAGAGAATGAATCCTTAGAACTGTGCCACTAGTGAAAGGAAATCCTGTCTAGAGTATGTTTCTTTACAAAGCTATGTCACACCATCCTTTGGGCCCTCTGCTGGAAAAGTAGAATCAAGTCTCAAATAATGCCTTTTAAATTGCATCCTCTAGTATTATAGATGTAGGACAGTACCGTATCATACCTCTGTGGATGTAAAATAGCTTGTACCTGCTTTATGATACGTAGTAGTGACCGTGCTTTATCAGAGCTGTTTTTAATGATGTTGCTCAGAATGTTTTCTTTCCAGATGATGATTGAGAAGCTAATTTAAAAAAAAAAAATGGTGCCAGGTACCACAAGAGTAACAGAACTGTGCTGTTTTCTCGGGTTTTGTTTTTTTTACTTTTTTTTTTTTTAATGGAGTGTGCTGGATGTCTCTACAGTTTTGTTCAGATGACTGCAGAACCTGGAAAAGCTGTTGCTGCTGTTGATGCATAACACACTGCTATTATTGGTCTTTTTATATAAATATAAATATATATATACAGATATATAATTTGAATTTTTTGAAACTTTAGCTGTGCTGTCAACTTTGGAAAAAAGTATCCCCATTTACTGTGTTGAGTTGGCACTGTACAGAAATTAACAGCCATATTGGTCTAGAAATGTTGAACTTAAATTTTTTCCATTTGTACAGGGGTAACACACTGTATTAAATATGCAAGGTCTTATCTACGTGGGTTTGATTACAAAAACTAATAAAGTATTCTCTAAATTAAAAAAAAAAAAGGCAGTAGCGTTGAGGCTTCATCACTCTGCAGCATGTTACCTTCAGCCTACCGCATACCCATGCTCACAATTTTGAACGTAATAGAACTGCATTTTAATGTTATTTACAAAACCCTTGCATAGGGACTGGAGAGACAGCTCAGTAGTTAGGAGCACTATTGTTCTTCCAGCTGCCCTAAGTTCAATTTCCAGCATCCACATGGTGGCTCAAAACCATCTATAACGGGATTCAGTGCGCTCTTCTGGCGTATCTGAAGAGAGTGACAGTATATATATATATATATATATATATATATATATATATATATATATATATATATATAATGAATAAATAAATAAACAAGTAAATAATTAAAAAAAAAACTTTGTATACTGTCTTAGTTAGGGTTTTACTAATGTGAGCAGACATCATGACCAAGACAAGTCTTATGAAGGACAATGTTTAATTGGGGCTGACTTACTGGTTCATTGGTTCAGTACATTATCATCAAGGCAGGAGCATGGCAGCATCCAGGCAGGCATGGTGCAGGAGGAGCTGAGAGTTCTACATAGTGACACACCTACTCCAACAGGGCCACACCTTCTAGTAGTGCCGCTCCCCAGGCAGAGCATATAAAAATCATCACACAAATGAGTTATTTTCCTCTCCCCTATTTAGAGGAAGCAAGATACATGGTAAGTTCTTAGTGTCTGTCCCTTCAGGCACCATCATCTAGAGCCCACCTTCTTGCTCACCCAGTCTTCTTTCTCATTTGGAAGCACATCTTTCAGTGTGTCGCACAGACTGGCAAGGCTCTGATGCTGCCTCACGATGACTGAGTTCACATGTCCAGGTTGTGGCCCAACTCCTGAGAGTGAGTGTCACCTTGCAGCTTCTCGGTATTCTTTCCAAAGTATTGTAGTGAGTGCAAAGTTCAAGCCCTGTGGTTTTATGACTCTGTAGACAGTGTCTCCTCATGCCTTTGGAATTCCACAGTCTTAGTCAGTATGCACAGGCCATCTCCATGGACTGAGTTTACTGAACAAACCTTTCTTCTCTCTTTCATATGACCTTTACAAGACAACACAGATTTATTTCTTGTTCTATGTATTTAATTTTGGGTTGTCTATTTCTCCATATAGACTCTGAGTTTAAAGATATTTGTACTCACATGATATTCAAATCTGAGGCTCTTTCAGTTTTGGTCTTTTTGTCTGTTCGCTTGGTTGGTTGGTTTTGCTTTTATTTTGTTTTTCTAAATCTGGCAAGCCTAAGTACCTCGTTCCATGGACACTTCATAACATTTAATATTTGTTTTCTCTTTGAAGAAATCTCCTTTTCTTGATAAGTAACTAAATGATTTTTGTTTCCTAGAATGAAGGCTAGGATGTACATAGGTCCCATCAGAACAGCCACACGGTTTGTTAGACTTGTTAGAAAATTGGAACTTCTCTCAGACGCCTAAGCAGCTTCACATGCCTTGCTTCCTCCTGAGTCAGCAGCTAAAGGGTTAAGCCCCAGCACTTGAGTGGACACCTTAAAGATCTGATCAAACATCTCTTCCTATCAGACATGATCCAGGTAACTGTCATATCATCATTAATCGTGCCTCTCATTTTAAATTATGCAAATGATCCTCCAAAGATAACACTCCAATATAGCTAGAGTTGTGTCTCATCTATAATGTGTGCGCAGATAAAAACATGTCCGGTGTCTCATACAGGCTCACCTCCCTTCCTTTCTCCTTCCACAGCAAACAGTGGTGGAGCCTCCTCTTCCCAGGTTGCTTTTGCTACCATAACAATTCCCTGGCCTTCCCGAGGGATTAGCCATGGTGAGATTTACTTGTCAAGGAGGGCCCATTCATCTTCTCCCTGACAAATTTCAACACATGCACAGCTCTAGCACGAACATTTCTGCAGATTAATCCCTCACCCTTCTCAAAGGGAGGAATTATTCTCAAACCATCTATTTCAATACAGAGTTCCTGGTGTGAAGTTAATTTCCACAAACCTTGTGAGTGTGCTACCAAAACACCATCTCAGTTATTCACCAAGAACAGAAGCCCTTTGGCTTGTAGTTTTTCATCCTTATTGTTTAAATGTAAATGGCAAAGAAAGATGGGCCAAAGGATGCTTTTTAAAAATCAGTGATTTCTGCTAGCCTTTGAAATGGCCTCTGTGCCCAACAGCCAGTGGTCATTACCCTTAATAAACATTTATTCAGCATCTCCTACGAGCTACTACACATATATAACACACTGTAAGTGGAGATAATTCACACACACACACACACACACACACACACACGTAAACAAACATTGTACAGTTTCTTTAAAAAAAACAGGCAGGCTTTGCAAAAGCAATATGATATTTAGTTTAGTACAGATAACAGGGCTTTATTAAATATTCCCATATTTCTTCATAAGAATCCATTAACATTTGACCATTGGAATAGCCCAAAAATATCAAATAAAGGAAGTATAGATTAATATACCCTGATAAAATTACCAGATACTACAAACATGTAATAGGGGAAGCAAAAACGAACGAATAAAATAGGAAGTAAGCTGGTGATGTCCACAAGCTGAATATGAATCAGCGATTCGGTGCTATTGTGATAAAAGTCAATATGATACCAATCAATAGGAGTGGAGAGGCAAGGCTGAGGTGTAATTCTTCTTCTGGACTCCCTGTGAGTCAGAGGGAAGAAAGTATCCTGATGTGGATACACAGTTAAAATGAAACAGTGTAACTGAGGATGCAGCTCAGTGGTGGAGCAGAAGATCCTGGGTTCGATCCCCAACACTGCAACAAAGGAAGTCTGATGAGATAGGATTAACAGCTTTTAACATTCAGACCCACGAGGGCTTGAAGACTATTATTAACTACTGAGAGTTGTTTTTTTTTTTTAAGGGGAATTCTAGGTGGTTACTCTGTGATGTAAATTAAATGGAAAAAGTTTTTTTTTCAGTCTAAAATAAACTGCGTAGAAAGTTCCACTATAATAAAGGAATAATAATAAAGGAATAATCCCTTTATTATTTCATCAGAATGACAAAGAAATCAAATAGAAACTGCACGCCTTTAGCCTCAGTACATGGGAGGCAGGAGGATGTCTGTGAATTCCAGGATGGGCTAGGTCTACGTACTGGCTATCCATTTATTGTATGACAGACTTTTCCTGGGAATACACACACACACACACACACACACACACACACACACACACACACACACACACACTTCCTCATCCCAGAAAGGGAGTAAAGTAATGATTGCACTAATGTTCAACTTCACGAACTGAAGAATATTATGATTACTTACGTGAATGTGGGTGAGGGGTTATTTACAGGAGCAGAAATGACTCTAAGACAGCTGCATCACCAAAGCCCCTCCCACCCCAAGCATGAGTGACAGCTCCCAGAAACTGGGAATCTTAATATACTGCACAGACTGTAGTCAGCTCAACAGGCTCCAGGCCATGGCAACAGCCATACAATAATGTATAGTAATAATACAATATTGTATCCATGCTACATAGATTTTTAACTGTATCCTCAGTTGCCTTATGAGTTTGCTGTTGGTCAAGGAGATTGCGTGTGTAATATTGTTGCATAATAGAAAAATAACACTTTCTGGTTAACTATATTCTTGTGGTTTAACTTTACAACTTTACAGATATTATGACCCCCGGCAAATAGGGTAGTGAAGAGATGGTTCAGTGTGACACCAGCCACAGCTTTTCTCCTTGGATTCTCTCATAAGGAATATTTTTATTATTAGAAAGCAAACTTATTTTAAGGTAATTTCATTTTTTGTTGTCTCTTGGAATTGCCTTTCTTTTCAATATTAACATTCTGCTCATCTGAGGATTAAGAAACCACAGAAGAAAAAGCTGTTTCTGTGGCCTGGGTTCCATTTTGTGGAATGAGAGGAGGCAGTGCTTTGACATAGAGAACTTTTCCTCTGACCACGCCGTCACTGCTTGATTGAACCCCAAGAATTTTTAACTAAAATATGCTATTTCATTTACTGTTTGTTTATTTGTTTTAGAATTGGGTCTTGATTCAGATAGGAAGAGGAGCTGTGTTTCTCAAGTTTTAGCTGTATCTGCCCTTGCTTTGTCTCTCACGAAGGCTGACAGCCCCTTCCTAACTCACTTCAGTACAGCTCGGGACAACTGCCTGTAAAGAGGCAGATGCACAAGGCATATCCTGCCCACCACTTACTTATGTTCCCACTCACACTCTGAAGCATTTTGAGAAAGTATTCTGCCAGCTCACATAGTCAATTACTCACGAATATTAAGGGCATCTCGGAAACTTAAAAACAAATGACTATTGGCCTATGCATAACTGGCATATACTGAGTGCATAGGAAGTTTAAGACAAGGCGTTAGACTTCTTGGGAAGATACAAAGATTAATCAGAAACAGATTCTAGAAGGAAAACTTAGATTCATATGATGGTGATGATGATGATGGTGGTTGTGGTGGTGGTGATGAAGGAAGAAAAGGAGGAGGAGGAAGAGGAAGAGGAAGAGGAAGAAGAAGAAGAAGAAGAAGAAGAAGAAGAAGAAGAAGAAGAAGAAGAAGAAGAAGAAGAAGAAGAGGAGGAGGAGGAGGAGGAGGAGGAGGAGGAGGAAGAGGAAGAGGAAGGGGAAGAGGAAGAGGAAGAGGAAGAGGAAGAAGAGAAGGAGAAGAAGAAGAAGAAGAAGAAGAAGAAGAAGAAGAAGAAGAAGAAGAAGAAGAAGAAGAAGAAGAAGAAGAAGCTGCTGCTGCTGATGATGCAGGGTGTCTTTGCACAGCTCTAGCTTTTCTGGATCTCACTCTGTAAGCCAGGTTACCTTCAAACTCCAAAATCCACCTAGCTGTGCCTCCCAAGTGGCAGAATCAAAGCTGTGGTCCATTACCACTGGCATGGTCTTTTATTTGCATTTTCATGCTTACAAAAATCACATCCTATCATCAAATGACTAAAAGTCTCAAAATAAAATTGGTAAACACTAGGGCTTTTAAAAACAAATGCACACACAATTTAGAATACACTAAGAGTAAATGATGCTCTGTGCTCTGATGATAGGTGGAGATGCTCCTCTTACAAGATTGAGCTGTAGGCTTAAATTGACTTAAATTGACTTCTGCTATGAACCTTCTCTCACTGCTGATAATCTTTGGCACCTAACTCAACCAGAAGTCACTGTCCAGGAATAACATTCCCACTGTTAACTCCCAGAGCACAGCTCTTCCCCTCTGGGGAGGTAGCTCTAAGTCTCTCTCTCTCTCTCTCTCTCTCTCTCTCTCTCTCTCTCTCTCTCTCTCTCTCTCTCTCTCTCAGTACCCTGTAGTATTTCTTTCTTAGCAGTCTCCAGCCACATTGTTCTGGCCTTACCTCTCTTGAAGGTACAGCCTAAACTCCAGAGGTTAAAGATGCCTTAAAACAGACGGAACTCTAGACACCTAGGCTGGCAGGCCTCACATACAGCATTGGCCACATCAAACTACGTGACCTAGTCAGGTCAGATACCTTAGTGTCTGCAAGGATACTCTATTTTGTTTGCACAGTGAAACTGTCTAAGGAAATGTCCTTTCTCAAATGTCCTTGTTAGACAACGCATGACTGGATTTGAGGATGGGAATAGGCAACAGTAGGCAAATTTCATTTAGTTTTTTTCTCCTTGATTCTAAGAATGTTGTAAAAATGGGGGTGAGGAGGGACAAAAAGACAAGACAAAGATTCAAGCAATCACAAAGTCATTTAGCAAAGGATTCAGTTCTAAACAAATTGACCAATGAATACATTGAATACTTAGCTCACATTTTAGGTGATGTGGCTTTTCGTGGATTGATAATGAGCTCTTTTATATAAAGGCCTTCACTGCATCTGTCTTCCACTTTCTCATTTAGCTTACTTTACTTTTATTTTAATAAAGTTGCACAATAATTTTTAAAGGAATGAAATATAAGTCTGTTCTGCCCTTCTATTAAATAAAATATATTGTTTTCTTACCAAATACAAACAAAAAGAAACTCAAGATAGATAATTAAAAAGTCAAATTATAATATTTTACTGTTCTCATATTTACCTGGAAATTATTCCCAATGACATTTTTAATATATCAGTTAACTTTTACTGTAGTTCATTTGATGAGATTATTGTTCAGAATACACAATTGTCACGGAGACCTATTGAATGTCTCACAAATGAGCATCATAAAGCAACTGGCCATGCATCTAAAGCATTCAGTGATTCTGGCTTCTTCATCTTGAAGCCGCGTTTGAGCATGCAGTGTTGAAAGATGATTGACCACAAGAGACGAGAGACTGAAATCTAAAAGGACATAACACATCTGATCTATAAAGCCAAGGTTGCTAATTGGGTAATATTGTGCCTGCTTATCAATTGGTTCTCATAAACGTGATGAAGGCACCTAAGGAAATTGAATGAAACTCTTCACCCATAAAATATATTTCATTAAATTGGACATTGCCTAGCACATTTTGTATATCATAGTTTAAACTCATATACGACCATAAAACTGTGACACTTAAACCACCTAGCATAAACTCCATAGACATAGAGCAGGTCATTATAATAAGAAGTAAAACTAATTAAAATTCAACAATTCTGTACCAAAAAAGCAATATTTTTTCACATTAGAGATCTAAACCTAACTTTTTATGTGTTTAAAGATGTTTTAAATAATTTTTATCTTACCTACTACCTTGATATAATGAAAAAAACTCATGGAAAATCATTCACAACATGCAAATTCATTCATCTTTCTCTCTCTTTCTTCCCTCACTTATCTTTTTCTTTCTCTTTCTCTCTGCCTTTCCCTCTCTCTTTCTTTCTTAGTCAAGATAGGGTTTCCCTAGGTAGCACTGGCTATTCTAGAACTCGCTATGTAAACCTGGCTGGCCTCAAACTCAAAGAGATCCACCTAGCATCCCGAGTGCTGAAATGAAAGGTGTGAGGCACCAGGCCCAGCTCTGACTGACCTATCCCAATAAGACATTTTAGTCTCACTTTTCAGTCACAAATATTTATTTGTATAGTACTGTCTATGCCACTGGAAGCTCAGCACCAACCAACACTCTAAGAACGGATCACAGATACAAAATTTCTACATGATCAAGTCACTTCTGAGTTAGTGACTTCAAAACCTGTATATGTGAGCAAAGCGAAGTGGACTCAGTGGGTTTTATATACATGTCTGCGCATACGTACAGATGTATATACACAAAGCAATAATAATTAAATTAAATTCAGAGATTATGAATTTGGGAAGGCCATAAGAGGAGTTGGGAGAAAGGAGCAGGAAGTATATACTGAAGTATTCATTAATTAAGTTATATGAGCTAGTTATGAACAAGTCTAGCTATAAGGCCTACATAATTCATAAATTAAGTCTCTGTGTCAATATTGGGACCGGGCAGGTTGAGATAGTCCAATAATATACATGCATGCATGTATTGTATTGTATTGTATTGTATTGTATTGTGATTTATTTTATTTTATTTTATGTGTGTCAGTATCTTGTCTGCATGTATGTCTGTATAGTACTTGCAAACTTGGTGTCTGTGGAGGCTAGGGGAGGATGTTGGATCCCTAAGAACTGGAATTACAGATGCTGTGAACTGCCATGCAGGTGCTGGAAACTGAACATGGAGCCTTTGTGAGAGTAACCATGTCTGGCTGGTGAATCCCACACACCTGATTCTTTCCCAGAGTTCCTATCTCTGCCCGGATGTCCCACCTTTCCTCTCCTAAGAAGAAGCTGGCAGCTCTTTATTAAACCAATCAGAAAGTGATAGGGAAGAATGTTTACAACATATAAGGCAGGTGCTAAGCAATTAGAGTCACAATACCAAAATCCTGGACAGTTCTCAGCAGTCTGCTGGTACAGAAATCCACATTTGAATAATATGGAGACAGCCTTTATATGGTGCACAGGAAGATTACCCCAACGTGTGTTTACTTTGTATCCAGCCAACCTTCTTTAACTAACTCAAGATGGAAAGTTCTAGAATATGCAAACGGCACATATCTATTTGTTTAAAAGTAATTCTAGGATTATCTGATCATCAATTTCCCCCCACTAAAATAATCCTAGCCCCACACAAATCTTGATGTGAAGAGAACGCTAACAGGTCTGATTCCTTGATGAGTAGTATTCCTTTTCCCTCCCCTAACATGGCATGACTGTGGTGGCTATTCATTTCCTCTGAACTGTTCCAGTTTGGGAAGGGCTCTGACATGGAGGCATGGATGCACATGGGGGACAAATTTAAATCTTGCTACCCCTTTCTCACAGAAGACCCACTGCAGAGTGTTTGGCAACCGTGCCCTGAGACACTACTTCGAAAGTGAAAGAATGTTTATTGAGTCTTCGGTGTAGTAACTGAAGCTCCTCAAAGGTGAGGAAGGGACTACCTCTTAAATTCCGCACTGTTCAGATGACTCATGAATCGCGAGAAGAGACCATCAGCATCTTAACCACTTTTTGAACATTTCCCTAAGGCTGCATTAATAGCCAAGACACTTCTGGGATACTGTCAAATGAGGATTTAAGGTGAAAAAAAAACCTCTATTTGTCTTACTGTACTGGAAAAATGACTTTAGCAGACAAGTTTTTAGCTCCATTTATTGATTTTTTTTGGACTCTTTAACAGCCAGTCTTCTTCTGTGCCTAGTCTTGCAATCTTCTGCTCTTTCTTCCAACCTCCTGACCACTGTATTTTTTATATGATTATTATTTCTTTGGAATTGGAAAATATATTATTGAGAAGCACTTTTGGTTAGCTACAACTTGGTGAAAAGATACTCAGTCTTGCTGTTGGAACTTCACAGTGCTTCAATGTTAGGAGAGATATTGATGAATATGGGCATATTTTAAAACTGCTTAAGGTTCACCAATCAATTCTTAAACTTTCTTTTAGTTGCAGCAAGATTTAAGGAGCTTTATTACTACTTTCTTATCCTTCCTCTACTTTCCCTCCCCAGAGATGGGGAAACCAGGTTCTTGAAAATTGTAAGTGAAAGATTTACCATTAACCTATCTCTTTAACACATTCCTTTCATTTTATTTATTTTTTTGCTTGGGACAAACTTTGCAGATGTTAAGACTGAAACACCGATTTTACATTGCAAAGCAGGTATAGGTATATATTTGTTGCAAGCATCTCACAGATAGTTCTCCCTTGGTTATGTAAGAGTTGGGTCTTCACTGTGAATGGAATATCTAAATCCCAATCACTGGTATTATCATTCTACAGGGGACCTTCATCAGGTGACTTGAGACTGAAAGAAAATAGCCTTAGTTGCTGCCAAGAAAGGTATGCTATGGGTTGGGGATTTAGCTCAGTGGTAGAGCACTTGCTTAGCAAGTGCAAGGTCCTGGGTTCGGTCCCCAGCTCAAAAAAAAAAAAATTAAAAAAAAAAAGGTATGCTATACAAAATACATTTAGATAAACAAAATGGGCAAGGTGGTAAAAATGTGTAAACAATAACACCATGGAATTGCCCTTTTACATTTAGACACTGCTCCAATTAAATACATCATATCTTTACTATTAAAATATGTGTCGTTTACCATTAAATTAATTGTATCATTCTATGTATAAGCCTTTCCAAACCCTGAAAGATCTGAAGTCAGCAATACAGCTGGACTGTCTCATCAGAAAATCAGAACAAAAGCTGCTTCTGATGTGTCTCCACCCTTTTCTGCATGACAAAACTTCAGAACACTGTGGATGGAAAAATTTCTCTTGTCGTTCTGTCTGGGTGGACTCAGGTGGCCCCAAGCAGTCAGCTGGGTGGCCAGATGGGCCTGGGAGGTCCAAGGAAGCCTCTATCTATCAGCTATCTGATGTGGCTGTCAACTCAGAACCTCAGCTTCCCCTTTTCATCTTTCAGGAAGCAGAAGTTTTTTTTCTGGAAGAATACTGTGGCCTTTGGGAAAGACAGAAACCATAGTCTTTTAAGTCCTACTTTCTGTGCCACACAATACCATGTCTGGCAAATTCTGTGGCTTCAATAACTCACACGTTCAGGCTAGAGTCAAGATACGCAAGAAGGTATTCCTCTTCTGTACGGTAAGATTGTATCAAACGGGTACCAGGAGCTGGAGGGATACGTGGTCAGTCGTCAAGTTGCATCTCTGATTGCAAACGTCAGCTACTCAGTCCTAGAACAGAAGGGCATCTCCTCCCAGAATGTGAAATACCAAGTGTCCACTATAAGTGTATAGCAGACATTTAAAAGACATGGTACACGGTGTAACTATAGTAACATTTCCCAAACCAGTCCAGAAACTTGACCTGATTCCCATCATGCTTTGCACCTCCATGCAATACTTCCTGTAGTATGACACAGTCTTAGTATTTTCCAAGAAAATCCAGCAGTTCAGATTTCATCAAGAGCTCTCCAAGGGTTTATGAGGCCACCATCTCTAATTGGAGCAGTGTTTCAAATACTCTTTTCAATAACAACTGCATGGCAACCACTATGTTCCAGGCCTTAATGAAAAAGAAAGTTACATACTACATACACACACGCGCGCGCACACACACACACACACACACACACACACACACACACACAGACACCTATGATGAAATGGTAGAGTTAGGCTCTGATACTCTTAGGGGTGGTAACAAGTCTGAAATGGTGTGATTAGAGAACACAGGAAAGACTGCTTCCTTCTTCGTTAGCATCTTTCTCCAACATTTTTCAAATGTCAGATCATTTACTAAAGAAGCTACAAGTAGATACATTGCAATATAAACAGAGAAGGTTGGGCAGAGATCTGTTTTATGTTATTTAAATTCTACTGACAGCACCTACATTTTATAGCTTGGTAATCTTTCAGTAGCTGTGCCTTGATGTATGTAAAAATAGATAAATAACAAAATTAATAGCATTTATTTTGTCTCATTCAAAGATCCCCATTATTTGTGCCATAAATAACACTGGCCATTAATACTTGTCTATGAACTGTAAGTACTTTTTAATTGTATCTCATTATGGTAAACACCACAGAGCACAGCTCTCTGTCCCTTTCCTTCTACGTAAAGAATCTATAGGTTATAAAGAGGTTGTGTGTGTCTCACATACACATACTCTTTGTGCCCCAAAGCAGAAGATTTTTCCCATTTTAAAGGTTTCCCTTGGACAATGATCATTTTGTGTGTGAGAACAGCATTTTATCTTTTAATTTATTTTAACTGCTTGAAATGGACCAGCTGCAGAGTGGAAAGTGTGTTGACATTTATCTAAAGTCTTATCTTTATTAAATCACTTGTATTATTATCCTATATAAACAACTTAATAAGCACAGTAAATACTTATCTAACCGGAGTTGGTAAGTCTATTGAGCCAGCCAATTTACTCTTAATTTTCTGAATAAAAAAAAAAAAAAAAGGATAAAACCTGCTGTATCAGTTGAGTCACTGGGGAAATTAAGTCTTCAGTTATCAAATCTGCTGCCAAATCCAAAGTCTCCCCATGAGAACTTGGAGAGCTTTTGACTCTTCCTTTTCATAGGCACAGACAGAACCACATCCTGACCTTTCTGTACAGTCCACCTCAAAAGTACCGGTGTGAACGGGGGGTTTCTCTTTTCCTCCACACATTCCCCCAGCCCCAGTAACTTTCACTTGTCCTTCTCCAATCTGAAGGATAGCACTGAGAGTCAGGATTTATTCATATTTATGTCACTATTATTATTTATTAGTACTCATACTCTTACTCATAATAGAAGAGCGAACAGATGATTCTTCCAAATTGAAAGCCACAGAACATTGAGAGGATTCGTCATGGTCTGAAGCCACATGATCCGTTATGGTAGCCACTAGCCACATAATTTAAATAAAAGTTTAAGCTGCTTTTCAAGCCAAACTAATAATTTTTCAGGCACCCAGTAGTTATATGAGATAAGCATGCCTACCCTCACAGAAGTCTATGGAACCAAAGGTATCTAAACAAAACAGAAATGACCTGGGCACTCTACCCTGAACAACTCTGTTCATTTATCTGCTCTACCTGTATCTTATACTGAGCAGGCAAACATATACTGAGACCTCCTTTCTCTCTCTCCTTCTCTAGCAGGAACTACTGTCGTGAAAATGGTTCAGTTTTCAGACGTAGCATGTTTTCCCTAAGTCAGAATGCATGTACTCAGGAATAGTAGTAGCATTTAACATTTTTTTTTGTTCTGATGACAAACTCAATGCGTTTCTTTACTGATGGTTCAGTTTAGATGCAGAAGCCCACAGCCACTGTTAGGTAGGTCTCAGACAGTTCTGTATTGCATTGCACACTATGCAGACACATTTGGTTTTATATCTATTTCCTTAAAAGACTTCCATTCTCCAAAGATTCTGAGTCAGACTTTTTTTTTTTTTGCATTTTTTTTGCTTGAATTAAGATCCTTCTGTGAGATTCTTCAGAGCCAAAGCCTCCATCCAAATAATACTTCTAGAAGTCAAAGGATGTTAAAAGCGCAAAGGTTTCTGTGCCATGTGTTTACTTAGAAGACGGTGAACAATTGCACAGATTAAAGGTGAAGGTTTTAATCTTTCCCTGACAAGGACCAGTGCTCTTAGCATGCCATAGGGATATTTTTAGTATTTTTAAAGATGTATGGATGTATGTCTATCTAAGTATATGGCATATGTATGCAGATACCTTCAGAGGCCAGAAAAGGGTATGAGATACCTTGGAGCAGGAGTTACTGGCAGTTGTGAGACAACCAGTATGAGTGCTGGGAACTGCGGCCCTCTGAAATACCACCCAGTGTTTTTAACCACCGAGCATTCCCTGTATGGTCTGTTTTTAAGTAATGGCCTTGAACAGTGATCCTCCTTCCCCCACCTCATGTGAGCGGGAATTGCACGTGCGGACACAGATCTGTGAACCAGTTTTATCGAGACTTTCATATGAGAAAGAAATGAAATACAGTCTTTTCTCTCCTAAGCTTCTCAACAATTAGGTATACCTCTGAGTGTGTTAAATAAGCCTGATCTGAACTTGAGCTCACCCAGAACTGCAAGTAAGACACCTATTTACAAGCTGCTTGGTCCATGGCACTCTGTTACAGCATCAAAAAGTGGACTAAGGCAATTTTCTTGTGGCTGTGACCTTCAACTTGAACTTCTCCTCCCCTGCCTCAGAGTGCCCTTCAACACTGGAAATACAGGAAACCTGAAGAACTAAGCAAGAGGGCATAAAGGGAAACTTGGAAGAGCATGTGGGACACTCAGTATTTCCTTGGGAACTGCCATGTACCTATGACTGATACCTTTCCAGGAGGTGACAGCCTGGTCTATTACATTACATTTTGTGGGCACAGAGTTGGGGAGAATATTCTAGAAAAGTACTTCACTTAGAAGCTTTGAGGTGGAAGAGAAGTTATGCTAAAAGAATAGGGGTGGTCTGTCCTCATGCCCCTGATTCTACGGAGTCCCCAGACAACCATTCTGTCTAGTTCACAGGACAAAATACTTCAAAGGGAATTTGGCTTTTCCCGGGAATAAGGGTGAAAGGCACCCAGAAGGACCTGGAAGGACTGTAGGCTTGACAGCACCAGAGCACTCATCTTCATTTTAGGTCAGGACCCTGAGATGGATATGTGCTCCAGTTCATTCTGACAGGAGATGGGTTAGCAATTAGATTATGAGACCACCATTGAGCCAGGGAATGATAAACTAATCTGCTGTTAATTGCAAAATCGTTTTCAGATCTTGCCTCTTGGACAATGTATATACAGACAGTTTTCCCACAGAAAAATTTCACATTTACTCTCCTCAAATAAAACTTTAGCAGTTGTTGGTTTTTCTTATGTAAAGATCTTTCCAGAGACCATTAAACACCTCCTTCCTCCCTCTGTTCTTCTCCTGGCTGTGAATCATTGAGATTTTAATCTGAAAATGCAGCTCAGCAGGCAATCACTAAATCTCAGAAACTTCCACCTCTTTGCATATTTCTAAATCCTCTGATTAGCTAGAATCTAATACTAAACAAGTTGTCAAAGCAGACAATCCCATTGTGACATTATTTTCTTGGCGTTGAAGAAAAAAAAAAAAACATGACCTATTTATTAGCAGTATCCTTAGTCAAGCTTATAATGATTTCTGGCCTCTGCCCTTTGGTGATTTCCAAGGGATCTAGAAGCCTATATCACCTTGGCTGATATGTGATATAACTATTTAGTACAGCTAGGAAATTAACTGTTCACCCTTTAGCCTGGGGCTTAATGGAATCCAGTCTTCATATCACTGGCACTACTTAATAACTCACACACAACCTCTTTCCCAGGCTTCAACAAACGCTGACCACTTGTTGCCTGTGCTGAGATTCCTCATTTCAGTCTTGCCAGCAATGCACATCCTTCCTGCTCACTCATGAATTCACTCAACAAATAGTCAATTAGCACCTACAACATACCAGCTGTCAGATGCTCAACTATCATGGAGAAGCTACTGCATTCATTCTTTTCAGAAAATTAGGTAGTATTAATGTTTTGTTTTGTTTTGTTTTGTTTTGTTTTTTTACCTTATCTATACAGACTTGCTTCCTGCGGTTAGCCAATTCTTACCTTAAACTTCAGGCTGGTTTTTTTGGTCACCACGAGTCCCTACGTTTATAACACAGAATTGTATGAATGCAGGAGAAGAGTAGAAACCCAGACAATTTAATGTGCTTTGAGGATATTATTTGGTATATGAAACTAGAGTTCTAGACCCTGCTTAGCCCAAACAACTTGAACATACGAGGCAGCACTGAATTCAGTGTTAATAGCATGGTGTTCAGGAATCATTGTCTGCTTCTGTGATTTAGCTTCCTTGTTCCTCATGAATTGGAGGTGGAGGGGGGCGGGAGAAAATTAAGAAAGTTGGTAACTTTGCCTGGAGGCATCACAAGCATCGTTTGCTCTGTATTCCTGTAATACTCAACACATACATCTATATGTTACATATTATTTTCTATAACCTGCCTTTTCCATTACGGTTTCCAATTCCTACCCTGTAATTTCTAAGTACACATAATTACTACTTCAGGTGTTAAATTCTACATTTGCAAGTATCTACACCCCAGCCCTCCAAAACAAAAGACAGCTAGCTAAATACAATTACCACATTATGAAATGTGCAAATTTTAGCAATAATAATGGTCTAGGAATATTCAGACTGAGACAATTTTCCTCAGGTTCCTGAATTAAATGACCAAATGATAAAAAAAAAAAAAAATCTACATTTCTTTCCTTTGATAATTTTGACTTTGTGTTGCGTATTTAATAAGTGACCAAATTCCACATGTTAGGAAACAGAAAGTAGAAATTAACAAGAAAATTGAGTGTTAGTATATGAATATTCACAGCCTGTCTCTGGAGAGAACATTTTATATCCTCCTGGTTCTCAGCTCAGTGTTCACTGAAACAATCCTTTCCCCAGCTGTCGGAACGTTTCTAGGCATTGAACATGTTATTTATTACAGGAGAAGCAGAAGAGGTCTGTTTTCTGGTCACTTTTCTACCAACACAGGTAGACTCCTACGTGACCTTATTGTTGATGACCTATGGCTTAATTAGGCTTAATACAATGCTTATTGTATGTGACCTAAATATAGTGCTTTTATTACCACACCCCCAGCAGTTCCTGGTAATGTTGCATTGGTTATAAGAGTCACTCAAAAATCATCCAGATTGAGTGAATCGCTTAAACATTAATTACATGGAAAAAACTAAGATTTTGCCTCACAAAACCATAGAGATGAGTCAGTTCAACCTTTGGAAGATGATTTGACGATGTTCTTGTCTGGTTCCCAGCCTCTATCCCTTCTCTACAGCTTGATTCTGTTGCAAGAGATCTGATCATACTATGAACCCCGAGATTGTGTGCTGGAAAACTCTCTCTCTAATTGTGGTGTTGGCGCAACCCTGGCACACACCTTTAATCCAAGAGCTTTCTGTTTATTGTAAACAAGATTAAATAAAGTCAACCGTAAGTCAGAGATAGAGCAAGCAACCAGTTGACAGGGAGTGGACATAGGAAAAAGCCATAGAGAGTGGGAGGAAGTCAGGAGGACAGAGAGAAAGACACACAGGAAGTAGAAAGGAGGGACTTTCAATTGGAAGGGTTTTTAAGACAGTGTGAAAAAGGAGAAGTGGCCTTTCATTTGAGACGTTGGCTGAGGAGGAAGATCAGCTAGGTGCTTTCTCTACCTCTCTGAGCTATCAGGCTTTCACCCTAGCATCTGGCTTCCAAGTCTTCTTTGATAAAATCAAGCAATTGAGATTTTGTTAAAAACAAGTTTTTACTCTTTATTAATAGGATCTTGTGCCTTCACCATTGTTAAATCTTCAATTCTTGTCAAAATTCAATTCAATATGCCCCTTGGCCTGGAAGTTCTATTTATGAGGGTAACACACTGATATATTTGTATGTGTAAGATATAATCTATGTAGAAGGGGAGTTATAAAAACATTATTCAATATAGAAAGGATTGAAAACAGCCTAAATGTCCAGGAGGGAAGGGCTGATTTAAACCCTGTGGTGTACTCATAGAACAGACAGTTGTTCAGCATTTAAGTTGAGGTAATTATACACAGAGCTACTAAAGCAGTTAAAAAACACTGTTAAATGAGAAAAAGGTAAGCATATTATGAAAAATTCCATCACACACATATGTGTGTATGTGTGTGCATGCACACACACATCTATAATGTATAAATAGCAATGTACACATATACACATGCTATGTACTATATGTAAATTTATCAATGTATTAAGAACATGCCTAGAAGTATGCATAGGAAATAGGTAACCACTTGCTCACAAGGAGAATATTAGTATCCTAATGTATTGCATTTAAAGAAGGAATCCCTTCGTTGCCTTCTGAAGTTGCTATGACCGTGCCTCTCGTGCATACAAGTATACATATTACTTACACATATTAGCCTTTCAGCATTTTATTTATTTATTTATTTTGAGTGCTCTATTGGCATGTACATCTGCATGCCAGAGAGGGCATCAAATCCCATTATAGATGGTTGTGAGCCACCATACGGTTGCTGGGACTTGAACTCAGGACCTCTGGGAGAGCAGCCAGTACTTTTAACTGCTGAGCCATCCCTTCAGCTGGCACATATTAGGTTTTTTTAATAAAATAAAATGTGGTGTCCCTTATTCTCATTATATCCGTGAAGAAACTGAACTTCGTGGTGGCTATTAGAATGGATTACATAAAAAATCACACATAATCAAGTACTTCTAGTGTGTGTGAGCCGTGCAGTGTTTTCCTTTGTCTTCTCATTCTGACAACACGGCATCAGTCTGTGTGTTCTACAGTTTCTTCATGAACGATAAGTCAGAATATTGACAAATAGACTATATTTAGCTTAGAACCAAGTCTAGGGCATTTTCCTTTGTGCTTCTTAAAGTATGGTGTTGCCTAAAAGCAGCCATTCTGAGTATGCACAGATGATTTTTAAAGACTCTGACTCAGGGTATACTCTTTGCTTAGCCCAATGCTTGCCCATTTCTACTCACAAAGAGAGAAGCTGGAATATTTTGAACTTGACCTTTAGTTATTACAGCATTCAGAAATCTTTTAGACAGTACCTAGGTAGCCACTTGCAATGACTTGCTTGAAAAAAGAGAAACAATTCAATTATTTTAAAGGCAATGACTTTGATTTTTCACTTTTCTTATTGTCAACTACTGATACCTATTGACTTAAGAGCAAATAAATAGATTATGTTCAAAGACTGAACAGGAGGGTTTTTAATCTGTAATAAACAAAGAAGTTAGAATCCCTCAAAAAATAGTGAAACTTCATGTCAAGACGAATTTAGCACATTAAATCTGCTGTAGGTTTAAATCAATGCAGATGGCGCCAAACACAACACAACAAAACAAGATAATACGAGGGAAGATTCAGAAACATTGATCATAGCCAAAATACGCCCCAGCACTGTGAAGAGGTTTACTTCAGTAATATCTGTGGTCATTGACTAAATCGATAAAACTCATTCTTTCAAGAGCATCCAATTATCAGCTTACTGTTGAGCAGACATTCTAATAAATCAGCATACTTTACATAGAATTAGACAAGGGCAACATGCAAATTAATAATAGTGCAAAAAAATCTGGGGTGAACTCCCAGCAGGCCCAGAAAATCATCTTGTGATTAATTGTTTCATTTAAATTTGGTTCATAGAAGCAAACATTTCACAGCCATACCCATCTGATGGGTAGTTTATGGCTAGCCGTATTAATAGAGTTTGATTAAGCACTTAAGAGAAAAGATCAATACACCTTTGTCATATTTACACAACAAAAGGCAGCGTGTCAGTGAGTGGAAACCAGCAGGAATGGAGGTACTATATTATTCACAAAGTTAGCAGTAATATATTTTACAAGCACTTTAGTCATTTAGAAAATGGGCCTTATTAATAGAGCTCAGCAGCTTAGATGCAATGAACTGAAAAATGAGTAAAGCAAAAGAATTTCCAGAAACAAAATAAATCAAGTCAGTTAATATCGATAATTTTTTTTGCAAGAAGCATACACAAATTACAAGTAAAAAAGATTTGGTTTACACCTTAGCAAAGTATTATTAATTATGGCTCAGGGCATGTGAAGGAAACTTAGATAACTGCTCTAAAATTGTCCCGGCGTGTGTGAGCCCTCTTGCAAGATCCACTGAAAATTACCACCCCTTAGCAGAAATGTCCCACTAAATCAGCATCTCATTTTCATCTAGTGAGCCTGCTCAATGGGGTCACCAATCATTTACAATACCTGGAGAACTTGGACATGAGCTGGGTTCCTGATGATCCCAAGCAAATGCTTCAAGAAGAGAAACCAACTTCTCAACATGGAGGAATTTACAGAAATCATCACTGTTCCTTTAGGATTAGAGCCCCTGGATGGGTCTACACTGTCTTGGTCCCACAAAGTAGAATAAATAAGGCTGGCTCCTGAGTAGATTGAGTTTAAAATTTAGGAGCTGAAACTTAGAGAGGAACCAGAAATATGTTACAGTCTACCTTGTATGTAAGCAGGAAAACTGCTAATGGGAAATGGGTAGAGTGGAAACATTATCAACTCTGTAACCCAAGAAACCTGGGTTTGGGGCCAACGAGATGACTCAGTGGGTAAAGACACTTGCCAACATCCACGATGACTTGAATTCACTATCAGAACCATCTACAGGGTAAAAAGAAAGAACTGAAAACTGGAAAGTGTCTTCAGATCTCACTCCACTGTGTTATGCACGTGCCGCACACCTCCCTTCCCCTAACACACAAAACAAATCTGGGGTTGACTCTTCTAACTACATTCCTAATGTCTTAGTCTTTTTGGGTGTGGTGGTGGTTTGTGTGCATGTGGTGTCTGTGTGTCCTCGAGTGTTTATGTGCAAATGTGCATGTGTGTACACATACTTTGGGGATGTGTTATCATTGTTGTCACAGTAGAATGCTACTCTCTGAGTAGCTTACAAAGAGCAGAGAATTCTTTCTTATAACTCTAGAGTTGGAGGAGCCCCCGGTGAGTACCGGGTACAGGCCCTCACTTAGATTAATTCACTGGATTAGAATTCGAGAGACTGGATACTCAAATTTTTGTCTTCTTTAAAGGCCACTAATCTCATCACAGGGGGCTCCATCTACTCTCATGACCAAATACATCCCTACTTATCTTCAAAAGTTCTCAATATTAAGTACAACTAGGGCATATGCACTACCATGCTTGGTTTAATGTGGTGCTGGAATCAAACCTAGGCCTGACATATGCTAGACAAGCACTGTTGACTGAGCTATACTCTTGGTTCCTGTCCTTATAAAAAGGAGACTGAATGTAGTGAAAAAACTTGCTTAATATGTGATGGGTTTATAAACTTAAAACAATTAATCTTTTCTTATTACTGTTGAGCTTTTTAAATACCAAACTCCTATCTCACCCTAGACCAACCATATCAAGATTTGTGGAAAGGAAAACCAAATTTTAAGATTTTTAAGTTCTTTGAACAGATGCACTGAATGAAAAAGAGAGAGATGGAGAGAAAGGAAAGAGAGAGAGAGAAAGAGAGAGAGGTCATGACTGCTTCTTGTATGGTGGAAGAGAAGGTTCATTGTAAATAAAAGGGAGAAAACATGTAGAGGCAGAGGCATCTGGATCATTCTGAGAGTACAGAGTGAACATGGCCTTGAACTAGACCGTATGAGCAAAAGCACAGGGAGGAGTAGAAAGGGGAGAACTAGGCAGGCTAGTAGGCCAAGAGGCCAAAAGATAAAAAGAGTAAAAGGGACCTGTATTATATAGGAAAGAGCAGCTGGGGGAAGGGCAGCCCAGTACCTGAACTGGAGAATTTGAGTAGAGGGTGGGGTGTGTCAGACAGGAGGACTCTGTAACAGGTAGGGACTAAGGGATTCTGGGAGAACATGGTGGCCAGAGTTTTGATGTGTTAATAGGCATCTTGGTTAGTCTTCTATCCTGGTTCTGAGACCTAACTTGCACTATAGGAAGACAGAGAAGTGCTGACTTGTAGAGCTTCTCTGGAACACCCCAGTCATTTTGCATTACCGTGACTCAAGAGGTGATGTTCACAGAAGCAGCAAAGCCCGGATTTTGCCAGTAAGTTCAGAAGCAGGACTCATTATCCGGTGAACGACCGTCATCTCCACATTTGCTAACCACATTTGCCAGGTTTCTAATTCTTTCTTATGTTTGATTCCAATCTCTAGGATTATTTCAAATGCTGTTCTTTCCTTTTATTTGTAACATAGCAGAGGAGGAAATTAAAAGGTGCCAATTAAATGCTTTCAAAATTGTCTTTTTATATATATACATTTTAATACCAACAATGGCCATTGTGGCCTGAATCACAGCAATTAGAGCTCGTGTGTGTGTGTGTGTGTGTGTGTGTGTGTGTGTGTGTGTGTGCGATTTTTCACTCTTCCCCTTTATTCTGTTCCACTCTCCTCTCTCGCATGACACAGGAGCCTTGCACGGTAACTTAGAGTTAGAATTGCTGCAAGGTAAAATGTGTTATGAACGAGAGTTAAAATTACAGGTCATCAAACTCCACTGGTTATTCTGTCAAGCATTAGGGAAGAATGCAAATTATTAAAACGCCCGGACAATCAATTAAAATTGATCCTGGTTTGCTCCTCATTGATTCTGTGGCTGAAACTTGGACAAGAGGGAGTGTCTCTTGGTGACAATAGCTATGAAGTAGTTCCACATGTCCATATTCTTAGGTGCTGTGGTATATTGAACACCCTTTGTAAGTGGCAGGTATTCAAGATAGAGATCATTTAAATGCAGGGGAAAAATATTATCTGGGGAAAAAATACAAGAAAAGGAGATGTTTCCTGTAAGCCAATATTCAACAATGACCTAGTCTATTAGAAATCTATCGCTATACATGTTTCAAGGGGAAGAAAACCACCTACAGATGGGTTTCTGGAAGAGAAAGGTGCAAACTGATAGGATCTGAGTGGTGTAATGTCTGACTGGCAGACGGGGTTCTGTAAAGAGCTGACTGCTGCTGCAGTTCAACTTCTCCTCCTGGTGATTTCCTTTGTGAATAGCTACTTCACCTCTTAGGGTCCAGACTCCAGAAGGACACCTCCTTATTACTCTGTTTTGTATACCGTGTCACTACATTGACACTCCCTGAATTCGTCTCTGTAGAATATCTAATCTGCTTCCTGCCTATAACCATCAACCTTCATCATGTTGCTAGATGGGATTTCAATTCCAATGGTGGGCCTAAATGGGATTACCGTAGAGATTGTCCCTGATCCAGCAAGCCACTGACTTCTCAGTGTGATCTCTAGGCCGGTATCATTAGCTTCACTCTAAGACCTTGATAGAAATACAATTTCTTATGACCAGATTTTGTACTACTGAATCAGAAACTCTACTTATGGGGCCCAATTGTCTTTGTCTTAGCAAATGTTTCTGATCCATGCTAAAATCTAAAACACAGCAGAGCAAACATTGCTCTGAGACTTCACCGTGACAGTCCTTGTGTCCAAGAATGAGTGTGCGTAGCCTTATAACTTTAGTTCCTGGCATGGGATGTACTAGTTGGCAGTTCTACAATGTCATTAGCCACAGGAAAGGTTGCCTGTCTTGTTCTGTAACTTTACTTTAGGCTAAGATCAATGGCAAGTTAGTATTATGTTGTTCTACCTTGAACTCCAAGGGACATTTTGTACTTGTAGATGAAGATTTCCCTTGGGTCCTGGGTATTATTTATCAGAGGACGGATGACAAATGTTTGATGTAAGAGTGTGAGTGGGCAGTTGTTACTTGCACAGGTGATGGTGTACTTATGAGCTCAAGTTTCCAAGTAATCATCTCTGAAACCGTTTCTTCAACCATATATTGAACTGGAAGCTGGAAGTGAGATGTAGAACAACTAGGAATAAAAACAGAAAGCACGACTTGAAGAAATGTGTGCAACAGGACTCTGACCAGGCATATGTGAAACAACGTCCTCTGCACTGTGTGCCCTCCTTAAGCTTTCAAAAATAAAACCATAGGATTTGGAGACAAGAGAGAGTCTAGGAAACAGAATAAGATGTCTCTATCTCATAGAAAGGAAATCATGGCCATCTAGACTAAGGTGCAGCAATGTTAATGCACAGTGATGACATACGAACTGAGCCAAGAGCAAGAACTCTGTCTTCTGTCCGGTTGTCCTTGCACTGCTTTACGCTGAGGCATCTGTGACCTGCCAGGACTCAAATCTCCTCATGCTGAGGGAGACTCAACTAACTGATGTCAACCGGTCCTGACAGACACACTGTAGGTCACAATAGGAAAAAAAAAAAAAAAGGTGAAAGTCTTGTCTCCTGCAATTCCCAGCAGACCTGAGAATCTTTCTAAGTACTAACAGCTAAATGTCGAGGCAACTGGTCCTTGCTGGTTTTTCTGTTTTGGAGTGAATCCTGAAATAATTATCCCTAATGTAAATAACAATTTAGACTTTGAAGCATTGTGAAGAGGGTGACTTTCGGGCACTAACAGAGGGCTTCCCTGCCTCTCGCAGCTTAGCTTCAGCAAGACAGAATACTGCCAAAGTATTTAAGGTGTTGAAGGGTTTTTAGTGGCCTGGCTTTAAAATTAAGCACAATCACAAGTGAAGAAAAGTCAGATGTAGAAATCCTTTACTTAATGTAATTTTAACCTTATTTGGAACTGTGAAGATTTTAGTATGCATTTAGGAAAGTCCTGGAAAGGAGTACATTGAAATATCAGTGATCATCATTATAGTTATTTAGAAAGAGAATGACATTGCTCTCTTCCTCCCGCTTCAGGTCTGGTATGTGTTTTTTTAAAGTGAGTGTTTATTACATTTAAATCCACAATAAAAATCTTAGGAGGGAAGAAAATGCAAGCAATTATTCTTTCACTAGTGTTTCCTCAAATTCTGTTACAGGCAAACGGATTTCAATCTATATGTTTATTGGCCACCCACAAAAACAGCTTCTTTTGAAAAAAATAAATTAAATCATTATCAAGAAATCCTTTATAAGCCCTCTGAAGATTTTAGTTGAAGTTCGGTTTTTTTGAGTTGGTTCAAATTCCAAACACACATGGGCTATGACCCGAGGAAGAAAGCTTAGGCAAGTTTCTGATTAACCTTGGGAATTATATTAAGTTCTGAGGTCATAGAAATTTTTAGAAGTCACATCCTATGACTATCAAAACTATTGAAGATGGCCTTTTAATTTGGAAATAACACATTGAGGACTTCAGCAATTACTTTTTTCTTTTTTTATTGGATATTTTATGTATTTACATTTTAAATGTTATCTCCTTTCCCAGTTTCCCCTCTGGAACCTCCTTCTCCCACCCCCCTCCCCCTGCTTCTATGTGGATGCTCCCCTCCCACCCACCCACTCCCACCTCCCTGCCCTGGCATCCCCTATACTGGGGAATCGAGCCTTCACAGGACCAAGGGCTTCTCCTTCAATTGATGCCAAACAATGCCATCCTCTGCTACATATGCAGCTGGAGCCATGGGTCCCTCCATGCATATTCTTTGTTTGGTGTTTTTGTCTCTGGGAGTTCTGTGGGGTCTGGCTGGTTGATGTTGTTCTTCCTATGGGGTTGCAAACCCCTTCCAGCTCCTTCAGTCCTTTCTCTAACTCCTCCATTGGAGTCCCCATGCTCAGTCCAATGGTTAGCTGCATTCTTGTATCTCATCTTGTATCTCATACCCTCTGTATCTCATCCCTGACTCCTGTCATATTTGATCCTGCCCCTCACCCTACTTTTCCCTCCCCCTCCTCTCTTCCTCCCAAGTTTCTCCAACCCTTTAACTCCAGTGAGTATTTTGTTCCCCCTTCTAAGAAGGAGTGAAGCATCCACATTTTGGTCTTACTTCTTGAGTTTCATATGGTCTTTGGATTGCATCTTGGGTATTCTGAGCTTTTGGGTTAATATCTACTTATCAATGAGTGCATAGCATGTGTGTTCTTTTGTGACTGGGTTACCTCACTCAGGATGATATTTTCAAGTTCCATCCATTTGCCTAAGAATTTCATGAAGTCATTGTTTTTAATAGCTGAGTAGTACTCCATTGTATAAATGTACATTTTCTGTATCCATTCCTCTGTTGAAGGATATCTGAGTTCTTACCAGCTTCTGGCTATTAAAATAAGGCTGCTATGAACATAGTAGAGCATATGTTTTTGTTTTTAAATTTTTTTGACAGGTTCACCTGGCATATTCACATGAGTTTGTAACTAAATTTTAAGTCCTCCTCTAATATTGTGGCCAGCCACTAAGTAACTATAATTAAATACGTTGAAAACTTAAAATATTTTCTGAAATGAGATAATGTATGAATAAATAATAAATTTTTATTCTATTCACTTATTTAGAGGTAGTTTCAATATATTTTAGACTGGCCTTGAAATCGTGATCTTCTTACCTGAGTTTCCCAATTGCTGAAATATATGTATGTGTTTTTAGACAGTTCCAGGCCATAACTAAAAAAAGACGAATTCTTTAGAGCTAAGATTCTGAAGAAACAAAGGGAATTTCAGAATAGAAATCTCTTTAACAATCTTGTTACAATAAATAAAAGTAATGTATCCTGGTGTCCAATTACTAACAACAACTATGAAGAATTATGATCCAAAAGGTTATCCTGGGGAAGTGGCCAGAGAAAAGGGTGACCTGGAAGGGAAAAATGCAGAACAGTGAAATATGAGTTTAAATTATCAAGACTAAAGAGATAATTCAAAGAAGAAAAAAAGCAAATCTTCACTTTAAAATATTTCTGTAAGCAAAATGCAGGAAAGGCCATCATTCCAGAAAATTCTAGTCACTTGTAAATTCATTAGCTGTCTATCTATCTATATAATCATATAGACAGATAGATATAGATTTTATATATATATAAAATCTCTCATCTCCCATCTCTCTCCCTACATTCTCAGCCTTCTTTTACTTTTTACTTTAAGGAAAGGTCTCACGAAGTTTCCTAAGCTAGTTTTCTGTTTACTATTGTCTTAGTTAGGGTTTTACTGATGTGAACAGACACTATTATCTTTTAAGGTACTCTTATAAGGAGACATTTTTTTTAAATTAATTTATTATATATAAGTACACTGTAGCTGTCTTCAGATACACCAGAAGAGGGCATCGGATCTCTTCACAGATGGTTGTGAGCCACCATGTGGTTGCTGGGAATTGAACTCATGACCTCTGGAAGAATAGTCGGGTGCTCTTAACCGCTGAGCCATCTCTCCAGCCCCCATAAGGAGACATTTAATTGGGGCTGGCTTACAGGTTTAGAGGGTCAGTCCATTATTATCAAGAGGGAGGATGGCTGTGTCCAGGCAAACATGGGGTTGGAGGAGTTCCACCTCTTGTTCCCAAGGCAGCTAGGAGAAGACTGGCTTTCAGGAAGTTAGGATGAAAGTTTTAAAGCCCATGCCCACAGGGACACAACTATTCCAACAAGGCCACACCTACTCCAACAAGGCTACACCTTCTAATAGTGCCACTCCCTGGGCCAAGCATATGTAAACCATCACAGCTATGTCTTTAAAATCTTTGTCTGCCTGAGAAGCTGGGATTATCAGACTAAATTATGTGTGGAGTTGCTTCTGAGATTAAAAATAATGAACACATGATTATATATCAATGTTGAAAAGAGCTAGAGCCAAGACTGGCAGCTAGCTGTGGTCATTCGCAGTACTGGGTGCTGTGCAGCTGTGACAAGGGGCAATGGAACCTCTAAACACTACAGCAGAGTGAGTCCCGTGGATGGTACATCAATAGGGAAAATAAGCAAGACACAGAGAGAATGTATGTTATCTAGGAAGGGTAGAATGATGCTTGTGTTTACATTTATGTGTATTTGTTTTTTTTTTTTCAAAAATGGTTCTGCATGATTGTGTGTGTGTGTGTGTGTGTGTGTGTGTGTGTGTGTGTGTGAGAAAGAGAGAGAGAGAGAGAGAGAGAGAGAGATCTGTGTGGAGATAAGAGGACAACTTTGAGAGTTGCTTTGCCATACAGGTCTTGAGGGCTGAACTCAAATTATCAGACTTAGTAACAAGTGCCTTTAGCTGCAGATCCATTTTTCTCAGGTCCATATGTGTATTTGTGTTTGTCAAAGAACACAGAGAAGGGTAACCTGAGAAGCTAATAAAAGTGGTTAGCTGCAGAAGAAGAGAAAGCAAAAGAGAAGAAAATGAAGATGGAAATTAGTAAGTGATAAAACCTTCAGTTATTTGTGCCTTTGACTTGGAAACTATGCAAATGTTTTACATAATTTAAAATAATTTTTTACGAAAGGAATCCTTTTAAATTAGAATTCACTAAACTAAATTAATCTTGCAAAATACATTAAGGGACAGTAGTGCCATATCATTTCAGATTACTTTAAAATAAAATCATTGAATAGTTTTAGTAGAATTTAGTAGAATTAATTAAAAGACAAAAACAACCACAATGAAATATTAACCTCCTGCATCTTAAAAGCAGTTAGTGAAAGTACTTACACATATACATATGTGTTTTGGTTAGATTTTTGTTATCTCGACACAAGATAAGAGTCTTTAGTCTCAGAAAAGGAAATCAATTGAGAAAATGGCCCCATCAGATGGCTTGCATGTAGGTCTTTAGGGCATTTTCTTGGTTACTGATTGATTTGAGAAGGTCCAGCCTATTGTGGGTGTGGCCACTCCTGAACAGTTGGTCCTTGATGATATAGAAAAAAACTGAGCAAGCCAGAGGGAGCAAGCCAATAAACAATGTCCCTCAGTGGCTTATGTTTTGGTTCCTGCCTTTAGCTTCTGCCTTTACTTCTGTGATGGACGACACAGAGAGCATGGCCCATGGGCTCTTGAGGCACTGAGCCTTTAGGAAGTCCACACATGATATGGTCAGTTTATTCACACAAACACTCTTTATAATACCATGCTAACATAAAAGTTATACTCACCCTAGTTGGGCAGGCAGAATGTGCTATTGCAGGGTTTCACTGGGGAATTTTCTCCCATGGAGATGCTTTGGAGGCTTGTAGACTTGACACATGTCCACTGTGAAGTTCTTCAGCTGTGACAGACTGGGAGGATGGCACTGATGGAGGCTCAGGAGGTCCTTGGGAGTATAGGCCAGTGCTGACAGGCAGGCCTGTGTGAGTCCAGCAGTGGTACCAGAAGTTCGATGGTCACTGTAATCAGGGCCACACACAGAGGCTGGTCTCAAGTCCTCTTGCCAGTGGGTATCAACACAGAGGCTAGAGAAGCCACCTCACGGAGCACGACAGTGTTAGAGACCATTTCCAAAGTTCCATTTTCATAACATTTTTAGCGTTGTGCTATCAGGGCTCACAGCTTGGGGTTGGTTCACTAGCATATCAACACATCCATGGACTTAGTTTATTAGCACTGAATGCAACAGAGCTGAACTCAGGGCTGGAGCAGAAATTACTCAGAGCATACCTAGGATATGTGTGCCTACAGCAAAGTTAGCAAAGACTAGTAGAGTTATGTCAAAGGAATAAAGCAAGTCTTGAAGTGGCTGCCCCACTGGAAAATCAGATGTCAGTAAACAAAAGGATGGCTACCAAAAATGCACTGAAAGCTGCATCTTTTACCTTAAAAGGCACCAGGCTAAACCCTTAGATAAGGATCTTTTCAACCCTCATTGGACACTCCTTATAGTAGAAGACAACATAGAAGTCCCCAGTGCACAGAATAAGAGACTGTGGCATGCTCAGCACTAAGTGGCATATACATATCACACCCCTGACTCAGACGCTCGGGGAACTCCTTGGAGGAGAGGGCAGAAAGACCGTTAGAGACAGAGGTGTTGGATAACTTCAATGAAACAATGTTATCTGGAGACAGTTGCACATATAAACTCATAGCAATTATGTCAGCAGGCACAGGATCTGCATAAACTCAAACCAAACAGAATCCTGAGACAGAGAAGGCACAAAATCTCACCACTAGTTGAGGAGCTATTTGATAGCTTCTGGGTGGTGGATAGGCAGTTTTCTTTAAGGGTGTGACCCTACATAGGTCAACTATTCTGCAGGGCCTAACCCACTTGCAAGAATAGTTGGCTAGTAGAAATTGGTCTTGATGAGTTTGGGAAACATAAGAAGAATCATAGTTGGGTAGGAAAGAGGGTTATAACAGATAGGGTGGATGTGGAAAGAGTTGGGGGAGGGCAAGAAATTACATTGTACAAATTTTTCAAAGAATTAATAAAAATACAATTTTTAAAGTTACTAGGATTTTAATTGTTTAAAAAATTATTATTTATTTGTGTGCTTTTTATATGTGTCTCTGTATATGCCCCAGGAGGTCAGAGAGGGGCCCGCTCTCTGATGTCATGGTTGTGAACTGCCTGATATGCATGCTGGGAATCTACCTTGAGTCCTCTGCAAAAACAGTTCTGTGCTTTTAACCCCTGAGAAGCTTCTCCAGCCCTAGAGGTTCCTAGGATTTTAAAGTCATTCCATTGAGGGCCAGCATGATGAACCAAGTGGGTAGGGTGTTTGATGACAAGACTGACTAGATGAGCTCCGCTCCTGGATCACATGTTGTGCAGGCAGAAAACTGATTCTTGTAACTTTTCCTCTGACTGCTACACACCTGCATGTGCCACTCCCCATCTCTACACATACATACATGTGTGCACACACATCCTTAAACAAGATGGACCAATAAATGCAGAAAATACTTTATTGAAAACTAATGGACGAGAAGAATCAAATAGGTCACTGTGATTTCAATGTAAGCCAAGTAGAAATCTAGCAATTATGATAAAAGCTGTCCAACATATAACATTCAAATCCAGCTCAGAAATACACAAATAATAATTGGAATAAGAGGTCACCGTGCAGCCTTTAATGGCAGAGAAAGTAAATGAAGTGAGAAGACAGACTGATCTTGAAGGGTGGCAAGTAGGGACAAGCTAGAGTGCTGACACAGGTTTCAGGGACATGGCTTCACAGTGCTATACATGGGACAGAGGTTCCAACTTTTCTAATTTCTTAGGCAGAAGTTACTTAAATCCTGTATCTTGCATACAACATATGATAGCAGCTTGAGTACCATGGAAGATGAGGAACATGGTTAATCAAAGCACACATAAGTAGATTAATCCCCATCTTTGTTTATCTCAACGGTGAGTGTTGTCTTAGAATCATGATATTCAGAGGAGGGAGCAATCCATAAATAGACTTACTTGCATCGGATACAGCTCAACGCATGCCTTTAATTAACTGGCACATGAAGTTTGTGTGCACACATCAGCAGCACATAGCCCCGGATGAAGGTTGCTAACCTGTACTTGTTCAACAGTTTCGACAGTTTCAACAGTGAGTTCCAATGGAGTTTTGTTTTGTTTTAAGTTAGGCAGCCTCATAGACTTACTGTTTTTAATTTATATCCCCACCCTTATTCTAGCACACACATAAAAATAATGTAGATCCTGTAAGTTCATGGCATGTACATTTTTAATAAATTAAATCCTAGTCAAACCTAGAAGTAATAACGATCAATACAAGTTATTGCCTAGTATGTATTTTCATCATGGATCATTTGTTGATTCCTCATGTGTTTTGTATATAGTCTATCTATGTAACATGTTAGGAAGTAACAATTATCAATATCAAATCCATTGCTAGCCGAATTGAATGGAGGCATCAAGGACCCAAAGGCTTCCTGGGTAAAGCAGCAGGAACTGTAGAAGAATAACTAGGAAAAAGAAAATCAGATTAAATAATTAGTGTCAATTAGCCCCAGCAAAATCATTCCATAAACAATTGGTCTCCGGTGCCCTGCTTAATTATGTGAGGCTTCTATGATCCTCACCAAGCCTGCTTTGATTCATGTTGACTCTTGAGTTTCCCAGAGGTATAATTAATTATTGTCTTGTACATAAACCCCTGGCAATTAATGGCAGGAGAAAACAATAAAGTGCTGTCTTTAAAAAAAAAAAAAAAAAAAAAAAGAAGTATTCAAGAAGACCTTGACTGTGTGAATGACCTCTGCAGTGTTTTCCAGGGGAGACCCATCACATAGTTAGAACAAGCGGTTTGGGGTTGTGGCTAAAAACTGACAAATGAAACACAGGCGCTCCCTACTTTGTGCGCCACAAAAGAAAGCCCTGTATGCTGCATCGCTCTTTAAAACACTTGGTATTCACTCCGCACCATCCTAATTCGGTCTTGGACCTAATTAAAATACATTTTCAAACACCCAATTTAAATAATCAGTTTACTTTGAGAGTATTGTAGATAGTGCAACCTACAGCCTATTTAAAAAAAAAAAGATCAAAATTAAAATAGCATCCAATTATTCAGGTGTTCTTTGAAAGCTAGCACCTGGTCTTACCAGCTCCTAAGTGGCAACTCAATCTTCCCCAGAGAATGGCAGATGCTAGCAAGGTTATCACACCAGCAAACAAAGCTTGATATGTGGTCTATAACTGATGGTAGTTTCCCTCATAGGAATATTTAGGTCCTTTAAAATATTTCCCTGGAGTCAGGTGTGATGATTCGCCTCTGTAACTTTGACACTCAGAAACCGAGGCAGGAAAATTGCCACCAGTTTGAAACGAGCCATAGTTACAGTGAATACAGCAGGCCAGTCTGGGACACAGAGTGACGCACTGATTCAAAATGAAGCAAAGCAGAATTTCCCTGGCATTGGTTTTGGAAGGTCCTAAAAGCATTACTACACATATAAACAAACCCTTAGAATTTCCAATTTAGGCTGAGCATGGTGGCTGAAGACTTTAATTCTAGTACTCAGGAGGCAGAGGCAGGTGGATCTCTGTGAGTTTGAGGCCAGCCTGGTCTACAAAGTGAGTTCCAGGACAGTCGGGGTTGTTACATCAAAAACCAAAAGAAAAAAATGAAGGACTTCCAATTTAATAGGCTATTAGGTATATAAATCTAAACAATGGTCCATCCGAAATTGTGACCCGTTATACAGTCGCCGTACTGAGGCTGTAAGTAGTTTTAAGATTCAATCCAAATGTTGATTTACATGTGTACCCACAAAATTCAAAATGAAGCACCATCTATGGAGACAGCTTGTTGTTTTTCTGCATTGTTATTTGCATTTCTACATTGTTTCTACATTGTTATTTTAAGGTTGCAGGCAAGCGGATCTCATCTCCCCTCTCTGTCATGTCCTCTCTGGTAACAAGCACTAAGCTGAGCTTGTAGCCTCTCATTCACAGATTCCCATAAATCTTCGGTGATTGTGAGAGGAGGTTAGTCCTAAGTGAGAGAGATAGAGTGTGACGCTATTGAATCTCACGTACTAGATAACAAATAAATAAGACAGAAGATAAATCACAGCCCTTCAGTCTTTACCATGGAAATATTTTATTTTCTTAGTAAGTTGTCAAACTCTATTTAATAATAATAATATTAGCAAATATAACTTTGTAAAGCAAACTGCTGAAAACACAAAACAACAAAACACACAAGGTAAAACCAGAAGCTCCTCTCCTTCTACAAAGAGGCTTGATTGTGTCAAGAGAAATTAAGATGATTGGAAGACTAATCTCTAAAACACATAAATGCAAAGCCAGTGACACCATGATTCATGTCTAGTCTATTTTCCTAAATAACATGGAAATGTTTTCAATAAAAATTACTTTTAAATATTATTCCCGCACATAACAAAATTAGTAATAATACACCTAAGTCATGGTTTTGCAGTTAGGTTTTCCCCAGTGTTGATCGACTTTAAAATGTATCCCACATAAGCAGAGAGTAATGAGGAAAACAAGCAAACCAAAAAGGCACAAAAGCATTATTTGAAATATGTTTCATGAGAGTTAAGTTTTAACTGTAAAACATACACTAATAAGAGTACTAAAAATTAACCTGGGCAGAGTTAGTTATAACCCATGACACACTGGGTTTTAAGGCATATATGTGATTATGGGAAATTCAACAAAGAAATCAGTAGTTTCTAATAAATTTTACCACATACATTATGGGGAAAGTTTAATAAAAAGTCATGACACGCTTCACCCAAAAGCATTAAATAATTTACATGAAATGCTTAATATATATGGGGGTGTCTGGAAGGTAACAAAAACTGCACAGCAAAAGAAATAGGGGTTCCTTCTGAACAGAACTCCCAGGCACTAGAGACACAACTTTAAAACTTGGGCCTGTGCACATTCACAGCAGACAGCAGGCACAATGACATGTTAAATCACCTACATGATGTATGGCTTAATGAACCCCCTTGTGTTGATCACGCTTGGCATTAATCAAGAGCCACGAACAGGTTCCCTTATTTTCTCAATGCTGCTCTGATAAACTACAATTTCATTTAACCTTGGACAGCGACTTTAATAGCTTCCATGGGACAACTGTCGATACCTTTCTGGGTGTACAGTGATTAAACCACAACTCAAGATGCATGCCATGAATTTTCTTCATTTGAAATTAGAATTTTTATTCTTAACATCCATTTTGCATAAAATATGCTGAAGACACTGGAGCCCGTAAGGATTTGCATTTATCCAAAGTCTAAATCTGCCACGCTGTATTGTGAAACAGTAATTGATATCATATTCGTAAGCATTTCTACTAGTGTGTGTTTGTTTTACCTCTTGCAAATAATATAAATAATCTATCTGCCTTGGAAAGAAACTATGGAAGAAAGAAATTAAGAGTCAAAGTTTACTCGAGGCAGCTCTGCTTTGATGTTCTACTGTGCTCAAGACACCCAAGAAGCAGATATTCCCTCTACACCCACTCATTTTAAAAGCACTGGCAAAGATCACAGAACATGAACAGAGCTCACTAAACACAGACTGCTCTGAAGACAGTGCCATCCTGATTCAATTCCCCCTCCTTAACCTCAGATTTACTTATTTACTGACCTTAACTGGCATGAGGTTGATCTCCTAAACTTTAAAGGTGACAGCTAGGTGAAACATACGGTTGGCTCAGTGTCATGGAAGTTAAGTCCATCAGTTAAAACACTTCAACCTCTTAAATTAGAGGTGGAATCTAATCTCTTAAATTAGACAAAGGGTTTACACATGGCTTCATTTGGAAAGTCCATGGCATCTCTGACTTCTATTAAGGGAAGAATTCGAGTAATCCACTAGAGGATGCAATCTTCTCCAAAAGAAGAATAATTAATATGCCAGAAGACACATTACATGAAGGGGCTGGAACTGCCAAATGAGGAGAATAAAAGGTATGAATCTGGTCACAGAACACCCTCTATTAAAAGCCAAACCAAATCAAAACAGAACAAAACTCATGACAGCCTGTGTATGACGGCTACATTGTAGGAGTTGGAAGTCGGGAGCACAATGCGTGTAGAAGGTTTCAGGCATTCATACTGAGAAGGTGCTTTGCTTTGTTTCGCTGTTTTGTATGTGGTACTTAAGGCTGAACACAGGGGTCTCATGCACATGCACTCAACCCTTGATCTATCTTCCCAAACCTTACACTGAGAGGCTATAATGAAATTTCCAGATAGGATATAATCTTGTGAACTGTTTTTGGTTGTTTGTTTGATTGTTTGTTTTTAATAACATCTCCCATTTTTAAGTTGATTTTATAATTTAGCTATTTGGAACCCTCCTGGAGGGAGTAGAAAGGTATATCTGGACCAGAGCATTAAGTGCAGCCCACCCGTGACTATTCCTGCAAGCCATTCATCAAGGTTTCCTAGAGATGGGTTGGTGTCTTAATCAGTGTTCTATTTCTGTGAAGAGACAATAAAGAGACACCATGACCATTAAACTCTATATAAAGAAAAGCATTTAATTAGGGCTGGCTTACAGTTTCAGAGGTTTAGTCCATTATTAACACAGTAGGAAGCATGGCAGCACATGATGTTGGAGAAGCTGAGAATTCTTTATCAGACAGCAGGAAAAAGAGAGTGCCATTGGCCCTGGCTTGGACTTTTGAAACCTTGAAGGACCACCCACACACACATACTTTCTCCAACAAGGCCACATATACTCCAGCAAACACCTCCTAATAGTGCCACTCCCTCTAGACCTAAGGGAGTTATTTTCATTCAAACCATCACAGAGGGGGGATTCTGCTTTGTTGTCTTTGAGTTTTTCCTGGGATTCATAGTCTCAGGAGTATGACTAACTTCAGTGAGTTCCTTGGGTTTCAGTTCGGAGTTGTATTTCTTCTTTGTGAGGGAGTTCCCACTTTGCACTGGAGGGGAGCATGTACCCTACTCAGTAATGGATTTCTTGAATATGCTCAGATCTAGATCATTTGCACCTATGATCCTGACAGAAGCCGGCTGCTTGGCAATACTTTAGAAAGAGGCAAAGAGCAGAGTTTAATTACCAACCACATCTAATGCTCAACTGCTGCCCTGAAGATACTGTTTTCTCTTCTTTATGCAAAAGGAAGGAAGCCTAGAGCGATTAATCGACGTTCTATAGCACATCCATGCCCCTTCTGCTTTGTGCCTCCAGGAGGATATGTAGCACTGGTGGGGTTTAATGAGGAAGACCTGTGATGCTTCTGCCTGGGAGATTCTAATAGGAATTCCTGAGTCCAGTGCTGTGAAAGAACATCTTCGTAGACAGGCCGCTCTCAGAAGTCAATCAGAATGCATGCAAGTCATCTACCAAGAACCAACCAGGTTCGTGAGTCAGCTTGGTCAAGCACTCCAACACTCCTGGCCTTACTTCATGTCCTTAAACATGTCTAGCTGTTTCCACCTCAAGGACATTGTCCACCAGTCTCTTCTGCCAGAATTGCTCTTTTCTTCTTTCTCGGCTTATTAAATCCTTCTTAGTTTTCAGATCCCAGAGTCAGTCAAGTCCCCCAAAAGAACATGTGCACTGGAAATGATCGCTACCCAGCCCCTAGAGTCACACTTCAGTTATAGCATAAAGCAAATAATTTGTATTTTAAAGTACCAAACAGGTGAAGTGTCTTCATGGAGGACAAAGTATGATTTGAACAGGGAGCTAAAGACCAGTATCCTCAGGCAGACCTGTAAGAGCAGGAACAGAAACTTGGGCAGGGAGTAACAAGTTCAAGGCCTGCCTGGGCAACATAGTGAGCCTTTAGTGCAACATTTAAAAGTAACAAGAAGCTTGAAGATATGGGACTGGTTGAGTGCTTGTCTAGTACCAGTGAGGCTCCAGGTCAGAACCTTGTCACTGGGAAAAAGTATCCATACAATAAGGACATTTGTTTACAAAGGTATACTAAACCAATCCAACAATCCATAAAGAGTTTGTACCCAATGGTAGTCAACGAAATGCACTGCATGAATTAGCCCTGCTTTTTGTTGAGATGCTACAATTAAAACTAATATTTATTTGAAGTATGAAGTTATATATTTCATTCTTTTTATTTTGCATGTATGGTATTTATAAAAGTATGTTTGTGTGTGTGCATGCATGTGAAGGCCAGAGCTTACCACTAAGAGTCTTCCACTTTCACTTTATCTGAAACAAGGTCTCTCTCTCTCTCTCTCGCTCTCTCTCTCTCTCTCTCCCTTTCATTAACCAGCATTTACTGATTGGCTGACCTAACTGGGCAGGTGGCTTTAAGTCTCTACACCCCCAATCCCTCTGTGAGTACATGTAATAAATTCAGCCATGCTGAATTACACGGGTTCTAGGGATCCAAACTCAGGTCTTCGTGGTTGCTTGTCAGCCACTTTATCAACTGAGCTGTCTCCCCAACCTCAACTGGCTTAATTATAAACACAAAAATCTAGTTTTAGATTTTGAACCCTCCCATCCTTTGTGGAAGATCGGTTTTAATCATGTAGATTAGGACTTTCTTTTAGATTTCAATATTCAAAAGACATTTAATGAAGTCGTAGGCTGTTTTACTTTGAGTTATAAGGTTGTATACATAAGGCAATGAAACCTGGCTTCTTTCCCAGGGGCTGAACAGTCAAAATTTAATTGTGCCAGGGTAGAAAACAATGCCCAAGTTTAGATTCCTTAAATATAACAAGAGGAGCATAAAGCACACACACACACACACACACACACACACACACACACACACACACACACAAAAAATGAAAACCTAGGAATTGGAAGTAAGATCAGAGAGAGCTGAAGAAGTGCTGCTTATTAAAGTCCGAAACCAGTAATAAAACAGATATTTAAGTAATTTAAACCAAATATTCAATCTTACCCTCAGAAGGGCTCATGCTCTGTAAAACAGCAAAGATAACTAACTGTACATATGGATCTATCTTAACCTTCCTAGGTCTTAATGCTCTGCACCATAGGGATACTGTAGTCAATATTTAGTTTCGTCTCTGTGATGTGGTGTATGAAAGACCCCAGCTTAGCAGCAGTAACGCCATTTTGCAAGGCTGTACTTAAGATGACTGGTTCAGGGAAAGGTTAGAACACTGAGTACACAGCGGCTGCCAAGCAGGATGTGTATGGTTGAAGGCCTGGCAACAGGACCACTGCGGTTGAGCACCTGACAATGAGAAAAGCCCCGGGAGAGGTCCCACACCCTGGTGGGGGGCCGAGTCAGCCGTTATGTTCCAGGAAGGTGGCTAGGAAACTTGCCCCCGGGCTGAACCCTTGCCACATTAGAATCCACCAATTATATCCCTGTAACCATGCATCTGCTTCTGTATGCTTGCTTCTGCTCCCCAGAATCCTATAAAAAGCCCATCCTTGGTTCCGTGGGGCGCGCCAGTCCCCCGAGTGACTGAAGCGCCCACAGGTGCCTGTGTATCCCGACAATAAACCAAATCCTCTTGCTGATTGCATCCTGTGGTCTCGGTCTGGTCACTGAGTTGGAGGGTCTCCATCCCGAGGGAAAGTTCTCCCTGAGAACTTTTCAGTGTATATCTTTTTTTTTCTTACAAATTAGACAGTAAGAACCTTAAGCCTGAACTTTTAATAAATTTTAGGGTCAAATCCTCTGTGTTTTAAATACAGGGCTCAATCATAACTAGTACCTCTCACCTTTGCTGTTGGGAGGAGTAAAGAAGGAAGGAAACCAGGCAAAACTTAGAAGTACTTAGTTAATCAGCTGCAGAGGCCGTCTACTGCCACATAATTAAAGTCAAGGAGGCAAAATTCAGGGAGCCGAATAGCAGGCCTGGGGAGCACAAGCAGACTCTCTATTCTGTGTCTTACTAGTTCTTACCCTGGCTTCTCCTGCTAGGAGCTTGGAAGGGCTACAGGGAAAGTAATTCATATCTTTATTCTGTCTTCAGAGGAAGATCTAAAATGCCTTTTATTTCTCCAAAGAAAGCGGGAATAAATTTTTTATACCAAGCAACTACAGTGATTAGCAAGGGAAATTCATTTTAAAAGATTAGAACTGTCACTGTTTTATAGCACAATAAATAAAAACTGAAATTCCTATTTATTCATAACCCAGAAGCCAGGTGTGGTGGTACACACCTTTAATCCCAACTCAGCAGAAGAAGGCAGGTCTCTCTGAGTTCAAGGGCAGCCTGGTCTACATAGCACATAGCAGGATTACATAGGGAGACCCTGTCTCAAAAAAAATTTTTAAAAACTCATAATCATCAGTAAGAATGGTTTTTTCCATATACACATTTCTATATTTATGTACTAGATGTAGGCACAGGGAGGTGGGGAGGAATACCGGCTCTCATCGGGCTCCACATCCACATCGAATAATCCACACACAGAAGCAGCAAGGGTGTTACATGTGACAGCTTTGAGAGGGAGAGGGTTAGGCCTGGGCCTGGCTCATCAGGGAAACTAGCTCTTGAGACTTAGGAACGTTCTGTCAGGGAAAATGAGGTGGGGTTCCAACCAGGCGAGTAGAGCAGAGCTTAGCCTCCGTGCCCTCTACCCCTCAGTAGCACAGGACCTAGGGCGGTCATAGCCCTTCCATTCCAGAACGCTCTACCAGAGCTGAAGCTAGCAAGGTTAGATAAAGACAGAGCAGCGGAGACCAGCTCTGGAGCCACCTCACCACTCAGGCCCCGGGGAGATGGAGCACGGAACTGGAGTGGGAGAAGCCTGCCTGAAGCAAGAGACCCTAGCAAAATGAAAGAAGGTGGCCAGGCCTACCCTTGGTCCAGCCTGGGCTGCCAGGGTCTGGGTTGAGTTAAGCTAGTTTTCTAACTATCTGGAGAGAAGGAGCAGGTAGGAGCAGGACCAGGTCCAAGGGGACAAGGATGTCTGTTGTTCGGGAGCCTCTAGTGCCCCTGGCTCTAAGCAGGCTGGCTCTCGGAAGATCATCTCCCTGGGGAGATCATCCAGCTCTGTATCAAAGGTGAATGGCTCCTCAGATACTGGTTCATCTGTCAGACCATAGTACTGTTCCAGGTAGGGGTGAGCCAGTGCTTCCTCTACTGTGATGCGCTTGTTCAGATTGAAGGTCAACCTCGGATCCAGCACGTCAAGAGCTTTGGAGTCAGATTTGGGAAAAAGCTTGGCCCAAGCCACCTTGGTTTTAGAAGGCAGAGACTGTATGTAGTTTCAGGACTTCATATTAATGATACAATTAAAATCTCCTGGGTTGGGGAATACCTAGGATATCTAGAATATGATTGAGTTGGTCCAGGTAGTGCTTGCCCGAGAAGATGGGCTGGTTGGAAAGCATCTCAGCCAGAACACAGCCTACAGACCAGATGTCGATGGATTTGGTGTAGCACTTGGAGTTGGTCATGATCTCTGGGGCTCGATACCAGCGTGTGGCCACGTAAGTGGTCTGAAAGCCAGTTTGATCATACTCAGGGTCAGCAATCTGGGCCAGGCCAAAATCACAGATCTTAACGTGGTGTTCATGAGCAGATCGGAGAGCTTCTGGTCCCGATGCAGCACATTGGCTGAGTGTATGTACTTGAGGACACCGGAGGATCTAGTAGAGGAGGCAGCCGATGTGGTCATTGGTCATCGGCTGACACTTAAAGCAGCTAGTACAGATACGACTCCATGAGGTCTTGAACAACGTAAACATTCCAGGGCTTCCAGGGTGGGTGCCCTGAGGATGTCTTGGATGCCTATGACATTCTCATGGTGGAATCGCAGCAAGATCTGGGTTTCCTTCAGCATGTGCTGACATTAGGTTTGATTTTTCGAAGTAGCTGATCTCGATGGCCACTCTGGTCTTGCTCATGTGGACATAAGCAGAGCTAACCATACCGCATGCGCCCTTGCTGATATACTGCTGCTGCGTGTAACATGGACCCACGCCAAAAGGTTGCCCCTTCACCACCTACACCTCCCCGCCCCCTCCCCCACCCCCTGACCACAGGGCAGACCACAGCAGCTCCTCTGGGCTCCCAACCCCCTCAGCCGCCGCCTCATCCATTTCCCCAGTAAGAATGTTTTAATGGTGAGTTAGCAAAGCTTAAATATCAACCACACCTATGAGAATCTGAAAGATTTACTTGACAGCTAAATCTTGAAAGTACAGATTTTTTTGTTTGTTTGTTCTGATCGTTACTCTGACCTATATTTGTATCTTTAGATCTCTAAAAATCTCCAAACATTATTACCATATGTTGACATTTTAGCATTATCAGCTTTTTAGCATAAAAGTTTTGTAAAACAACTATTATACTTCTACTTACATGTTTAATTATCCTTTTTAATGAAAATAGTTTCTTTCACATAATATATCCTAATTATGGTTTCTCCTCCCTTTACTCCTCCTAGTTCCTCCCCATCTCCCCTCCCATCCTGATCCACCCCCTTTCTGTCTCTCATTAGAAAACAGATTTCTAAGGGATAATAATAAAATGAAATCAAGAGTAATGAGATAAAACAAAAGCTAACATCATAATCGAACAAAACAAACACAAGGAAAAGAACCCAAGACAAGGCACAGTAAACAGAGACACTCATTCGCACACGCAGGAATCCCATAAAACCCCTGAACTTGGAGACTTAGTATAGACACAAAAGACCTCCAGGAAAAAAAGAGAGGTGGTTCCCTACAGAGTTGAGGAAATAGATTTGAAGGAGAGGTGGGAAAGTGAAGAGCCTATATTAGCTTTCCTGCTTCCCCAGCCAGAGTAGCCTGTGCATTTCCAGGGAATGCCTGCTGGACTTGGAAAATGAGATACAGTGATCTGTGCTGGGAGAGAAGCTTAGAGGGGAGGATCTGTGGGACCCGATGGAGATGGGGCAAGAGAGGAAGGAAGACTACAACAGGGTACCTGCTGAAGAGCTGGAAATGAGACTTGGGTATGGGATCGTGGGGAATAAAGGCAGAGATGGAGATCTGTAGTTAATCCGTCTACTTCCTTGGATGGAGTTCACTTCATTTTTAAAATAAGAAAGCTGATGATTTTTGTTTATTTCTAAACATCTGACTTTAATCTTCTCATTTAATATATCTATGAAGGAATGGGGCTATCACTCATTGGCAGACTACTTGTATAGCATGTTTAAGGCTCTAGGTTCACCCCTCAGCAAACACACACACACACACACACACACACACACACACACACTCATGCATACATTCATGCACACATCTACAAAAACACACATACAGGTACACACACAAATGAGCACACACATGTACAGATACACACATATACATACACAAATTCACATATGTGCACACACAGGTACACAAACATGCATATAAACAAAGTATGCACACATGCATACATATGTACAGGCACACATATGCACACATATACACATATACAGGTATACATACATGTGTGTATACACATATCTTTAAAGTTTTGAGTTTCAAGCAATCTTTAGGTTCTTCATCTAAAAGACAGCATGGATTTTCCATTATTTTATTAAAGTCAATCATGAATGATCTGAAACTAAGCCACTTTCAGCAGAGATGGAAAAAAGACTGGATTTCCCCAGTTCTTTATTCAATATCTGTAGTTTATGATTACTACCGAAAACCTGCTATGTGTTGATTTGCACAAATCACCCACCTTTGAAGGTGCAATGATTTGGCCTGGTCACTGGGGATCTTGGAAGAACCAATTAGATAAATGGGCCCTTGTGGCCCGAAGAAGCTAATGGAGCCGCCTCTTCAATAATAAAACATGCCATTTCCTTCTGACAAGATAGCAGTTAATTTCTAATCTGAAAAATAGGAGCTGCCAGCATTGGCTGTGTATTTCCTTTCAAATACGTGGCTGATGACTCAGAATTACAGTTTTTTAGCCAACTTACCTATATTCAATTTTAAACTCTTCACTGAGTTGAGATGAAATGGGAAATGTGAAGGCGCAGGTGTGTTTTGCAGCATCTCCAATTCCCATCCCTTGATGTCTCTACCCTTCCGCCATGTTTTTAAACGACTATTTTAAAGAATAGAAGTGATCCCTGCTTCCGATCTTACTGCCAAGAACCCTGCCAACTAATGTAGGCTTTGGAGTCTTTGGGAGACCTAAATAAATAATTTGTTTTCTTTCAAAACTAAAGTTAGGGTTAGGCATTGTGGCACACACCGTTAACCTAATGCTAATGCCTCTGGAGGCAGAGGCAGGAAGATCTCTATGAATTCAAGACCAGCCCCTAGCCTAGCTAAAGTAAATTGTAAAATAAAATAAAATGATCATATCAATTACATCAAATCTGAAGATTATACTTGAACAGCATTACACGTTTTACACAATTGGTTTTTTACATCCCTCGTGTCTGTATCACAGTCTTTGGGAGATGTCATCTCTGACTCTCCCATCTATGACATCATATATCCAATATCATCCCCTTCTGTCATCCACAGTCAAAGATACCTGTGCAAACACACACACACACACACACACACACACACACACACACACACCACCACCACCACCACACAACACACAGAGGGGACCCAATCACTCTGACAATTTTTTTCTTTATGATACTAATAAAAATATATAGTCATCTTGTTTACCTGTTTTCTATCTATTACAAAACAAATGCAGGTTTCACAAGGGCAATAATCCTGTCTTATAAAGAGATGTTGCCAGAGCTCGCATAGTGCGAGGCTCACAGGAGGCGCAGGTATTTATTGAGTTAATGAGACAAATTGTCTTAGGGTTTCTATTCCTGCACAAAACATCATGACCAAGAAGCAAGTTGGGGAGGAAAGGGTTTATTCAGCTTACACTTCCACACTGCTGTTCATCACCAAAGGAAGTCAGGACTGGAACTCAAGGAAGCAAGAGCTGATGCAGAAGCCACGGAGGGATGTTACTTACTGGCTTGCTTCCCCAGGCTTGCTCAGCTTGCTTTCTTACAGAACCCAAGACTACCAGCATCAGGGATGGTACCACCCACAATGGGCTCTCCCACCCTTGATCACTAGTTGAGAAAATGCCTTACAGCTGGGTCTCATGGAGGCATTTCCTCAACTGAAGGCTCCTTTCTCCGTGATGACTCCATCTTGTTGACACACAAAACCAGCCAGCACACTAACTCAAAACAAAACTTTATCTACTATAAACTGAACATGCTAGGCAAACAGTTTAAACCTTCCAGACTATGAGGAACCCATGTTAGCATTCCTGTGTAGATAGGTATGTGTGACTATGACATTGTAACGAGCATTTATTGAAGATTTTCTGCCTGTCAGACACTCAGTGTTATGAATGAGTGAATTAATGAATCAAGTCTGGAATTCCAGTGTTCCTCCATGGTTAGAGAAACCCAACAGAGAATTTTAAGGATTAGACTGAAATCAAATAATACTGCCTTAGTTTGGGCTTAAGGTTGCTTAAGATGACATAATTAGGTAACACCCTTATTTCTTTTCATGTGCACTATGATTTAAATATGATCAGAAGCTGACAAGACACGTGATTAGATATTTTGCATTGTAATGGTGTAAATGGGCCATTGTCATTTATCATTCATTTTAATGTTAAAATCTATAGTCATTTCAAGTTCTTCTTAAAATTTTTTTAAAAATTACACTTCTTTATTTGTGGGTGTGCATATCTGTGTGTGTGTATGCATGCATGCATGCATATATATGTGTTTACCTATATATGTATGTGAATGTGTAGGAGGATGTGTGTGTGCATGTGTGTGGGTATATGTGTGAATGCATGGATATAAATATGTCTACATGTGTGTTCATGTGTCTATGTGTGTTTGAGGTGTGTGCATGTGTGCAAGTGTGTACATGGTTATGGTGTGTATTGTGCAAGTATGTGTTTATATGTGTGTGCATGGATGTGTATACATGTGTGTAAGTTTATGTATGTGTATGTGAGTATGTATGAGTGTGTACATGTGTATATGTGTGTGTGCTTTTGTGTAGATGTATGTGTGTGTTGGCCAGAGAATATCTTGTGGGAGTCAGTTGTTCTGTCTTTCCACCTTGTGGTTTCTAAAGATCAAATTCAGGTCATTGGGCTTGGTGGCAAAAGCTGTTACCAGCTGAACTATACTACTGCTATGTCTTCAAATTCTCAACAAAATATCATTTACTTGCAGTGAAAATTCAAAACTGTCAGGATGCCTTGGAAGATTTAAAAACGTATGTAAACAATTACTGTAGAAGACACTGAAATCACGCCACTTTCAGTTTTAAGATGTCCTCAAGTGCAAGAGATGTGACTTCATGGAATCGTGCACAAGCAGAGGGTGCTGGTTAATTTACCAACTCGCCGCTTAACTGATCAACGGCAGAACACACAGGTCCTCTGGCGAGTTTGTATAGACTTTATTAAAAAATAACAACTGAAAAATATTCCCAATGCCTTCCACATCTGCACCATTCTTTAAAGAGCAAGCACCCAGTTCTCACACTCACATAATTCTTCACAGAGACACATCTCTTCCAACCTATTTTTGTTTCCAATGAGAGCACAGCTGTCTTTCATTAGACATGTTTAACTTGCCAGCTCTCTATATGCAGAGTTTTACATGCTTAACGGAAGATTTTAATACAGTTTTAGCTCTTGCTTGAGATAAATCAAACTCAAAGTGACAAATAAGGAAGTGTCTGCAAGAAGTGGGGGGTTGTCTGATTTAAAACTCCGAGAGCCTTCAATCTCAGATTGCACAAATACACATTTTATTCACCAAGACATGATGGATACTTTATTGCGGGGCTGTTCTTTTTTAAATTCACTAGATGCAACTGAGAACAATCTGAAGCTATAATATATTAATAAGATTAGCCAGGGATAGAGAAAGAAAAACTGGTAATCTAAGTAGTGTAATTTGTCAAATGCTTCAGAGATGCTACATAAACATTTCCTAATCTTAAATGCCTTTCCTGGCTCCCTTGTTTTCATTTTTCTCTATTATACTCGCTACCAGCTCTTTTTGTGTGTGTATGTACAGTCCAAACATTTTCCTGATTATTAGGAAGCATGATTGTATATAAATGCAAAGCAGCTTGACATTATGCAGGGGAAATGACTGGCATGCACATTTTACTACATGGACCTAACTTATGACCTTCCTGCTGCTTGATGAAAATTCAGACTTTTAAAACAGCTCGTTTGTCCAATGAGTATAGTCTCTCTGCCTCTCCAAATTAATTACCTATAATAACATTTTGCCCTTTTGTCTAAAGATGGATCCATTCCCACAGTAGCCTGTTTCACACTTTAAAAAATAATCTCTAATAATTACTTATGCTTGATCCAAATTTTGAAAATTCTGTGTTTGGCAGCTATGCTGGCCAGCCTCCCTTCTCTCTGACAGAAATACATGGAAAAAATAACTTAATTTATTCTGTAGGAAATAAATTACTGAAGAGAACAATGTCTTTAGAAACAATAGCAGGCACCCCCTTAAAAAGAGTGGTGAGGTTAATTTTACCAAGAGCATGCTAAAATACCAGGTGATAGGACACACTGAAAAGGATACACCTCCATGAAGATACAATGAAACAAATGTGTCCACTTTGTCTCTCTCTCACTATGGGAAAGTAATCACAGACTGAGAGACTTGTACAGAAAATTTTGCATGCCCTCTACAAAACTGTGATTACTATAGAGATTGGTGAATTGGTAAAACTTAAGATAGACAAGAGGGGCTAGGAAGATGACCCAGTGTGTAAAATACTATCGTGTGAGGACCTGTATTCACATCAATATCACCCACACAAATGCTGAGCATGGTAGTATGCCTCTGTACTGGGGAAGGTGGAGACAGATGGAGACAGCTCGATCCCAAGGACTTGTTGACCAGCCAGCCTAGCCCCTTGGTGAGGCCCAGGTTCAGCCAGAGATCTTGTCTCTGAAAATTAAATGGAGATCAATAGAAACAGATGCGCAGTGTCTGACCTACACACACACACACACACACACACACACACACACACACACACACACACCCTCTCATCCCCACAGAAGAAACTAAAAAAACAACAGTTAAGTACAAGATGTAATTCGGTTTAATGCTGGAGAGGGAGAAAAGGAGCTTTGGTTTTCCTTGTCTGTGTTTATTTTTCTCTAAAGAGCATTATTGGGACAAAGGTAAAATTGAATATAAACTTATTTTAGGTGATTACTGTTGGATTGAGCTTGAATTTTCTGAAATTGAGAGTCTTGGGTCTTCTTAATCTGTTAGTACACAGGACAATGTAAAGATGTATGCAATAAGAATTTAGAGATGGGGGTTGGGGATTTAGCTCAGTGGTAGAGCGCTTGCCTAGGAAGCACAAGGCCCTGGGTTCGGTCCCCAGCTCCGAAAAAAAGAACAAAAAAAAAAAAGAATTTAGAGATGAAGAGTCAGGGTACCTGGAGACAGACTGAAGACAGCTAAACAGATGGATGGACAGACATAAAAATAGATTGATAGATGGATAAATGACAGATGGATCATATGCACAAAAAGCTAAAGCAAACACCAGAAAATGCTTTTCCATTTGGGGACCCTACGTGTAGTGTGTACAGGTGTTCTTTGTTCTATACATTTCTTAGTTTTATGCTTGACACTTTCAAAGCAGAAAGTAAAATGGAGGACCGTTTGGTGTCTGCCTGGGACAAGGAATTGCGGTGCATATTTTACATATCAAGACAGACCTGGCTTCCAAGTTCTCCCAGCATCCCTCAGTTCCTACCTGGCATACCCCGCCCCCAACCTTGAACTTTCCAGCCCAGGGGTTGGGTTGCCCTTGCCCCAGAGGCTCTTCCCTATACAATCCGGACACTTTGCTCTATCCTCCCTCCCTCCCTCCCTCCCTCCCTCCCTCCCTTCCTTCCTTCCTTCCTTCCTTCTTTCCTTCTTCCTCTTCCTCCTCCTCTTCCTCCTCCTCCTCTTTTCTTTTTGAGCAAGCTCTTTCTCTCCACCCCCAACCCCCATTGGTGACTTCCCTGGCCTCAGTCCTTGGGGCCAGGGAACTCATCCACCAGAGAGCTGCTTCCCAATAAGCCTGCCTTGAATACATTCTAATCTTGCTTGTATTGGCTCATTTCACCAGCAGAGAAGTAACCTATCAAAGACTATTGCAAACCATGTCTCAGAGACAATCATGAAGGAAAAAAGAAAATAGAAGCTAAGAAGAAATTATGCTTCTTAAATTTAGCAAATCTTTTAGCTTTTTTTCTTAACATTTTTTTCTTAACAGTGTCAATATTGATTTTTTTTCCTTTCTTTTTTGAGGCAGGATCTCCCTCCAGTCTTCTAAGCTGGTTTCAAACTCTCCATTTTCAGCTTGCCTTGTTGTCTTATTTACTACTTTTCTATTACTTTAATAAACACTATGATCCAAGCAAATTATAAAAGAAGGCATTTGATTGGCCTTATGGTTTCAGAAGATTCGAGTTCATGACTTCAGAGTGAAGCATGGCAGTGGGAACTTCTGAGATCTCTTGTCTCAGGCCAGACTGAGAATGGCAGGAGGCTTTGGAAGCCTCAGAGTCTGTCCCACACATCCACTGCAGGGATCCCACACCTCCCAACTCTTACCGAACAGCTCTGCCAAGTGGAAATCAAGCATTCAATCATGGGAGCCTATAGGGTCATTCTTATTCAAACCACCACACTAGTGTTGATAGCACAGACATGTACCACCACAGCTGGCTAACAATGAGCATTTTTTTAAAAACGAGCTTTGTTCCCTGTTTAGTCTGGTGTGTATGTCTATTGCTCCAAATTATTTGCCAAAGTTTCTTAGTTACTTTTGACATGGCTCCCCACTTTGGGGTGTACTTTAAGAGTCACAAATGTGAATGCCTGAGATGTTTTTCAAATATGCTTTCTCTTTTCAACTTTTAAATCACATTGAATTGCTTGCATTTATTTTCTATGTGCATGTGTGGGGGATCATGTATGCTACAGTGTTTGTGTGGAAGACGAAGGATGACTTTCACGAGTGGGTTCTCTGCTTCCACCATAGGGGTCCCTGGGATTGAACTCAGAACATCAGGATTTGGTACCTTTACCTGGTGAGTCATTTTATTGCCTCAGGGAAATGGTTTTGATTATTTTCATTAATGTTATTTTTTTATATTTCTAAAGGAGATACTGACATACTCTATAACAAGCTGTTAGCAAGGTATCTGTTACCTATATAACATCCCATAAAAAATAGATTAGTATCTATTTCTTCTGCTTGGTCCTCTGTATTTGTTTGTCTCAAAAGCCTTTCTTTCTACTTCCTTTATTTCTTGGTCTTTAAAAGTACCTGCAGAAATCTATATGGTCTTTATATGCAATAATTTTTATTTAACAGTCTATTATCCAGGGTTCTGTAGAGTAACAGAACTTATAGAATGAATCTTTCTCTAAATATAGAAAGGAGACATATTAAAATAAATGATAGGCCATGGTCAGACTAATCCAAAAATGACTGTCTATAGATGGAAGGTCTAAGAACCCCGTAGTTTTTCAGTCCACAAGGATGTCTCAGCTGGTCTGTAGTATACACTGGAATCCTGAGGAAGTAGGCTCTAACACTAGTGAAGAAATGGACTTGGATCAAGGAGAAAACAAGCAGGCAAAGAGCAAAAGCTTCCTTCTTCCATGCCCTTATATAGCAGAAGGTGCAACCTAGAATGGGGCCTTCCCAATTCAAAAGACCTAGACTAAAGGTGTGTTTTCCTACCCCAAATATCCAGACTAGAAATGGGCTTTCCTACTTCAAATGAAGCAAAAGTCCCTCAGAGATGTGCCCCATTTGGGGGTTTTAGTTCATCCCAGGCGTCATCAAGTTGACAACCAAGAATAGCCATCACAACTGGTTTCAAGACACAATTTGGATTTTCTTTTTGTATCAGGCAATACCAAAACCTACACTCAAGCTTACAAATGAAGCTAACTTGATGACTCTTTTTCCAAGTTGGCAGCCCTTCTGCTGGTGCTCCAAGACTTGGCAGGCTTCCTGTGTATCACATCTTAGTCTACTCTCCTTAAAGTAAGCTCAAGAGAAGATCGTTGAATTCATGGGCCCAACTTTGCTCGCAGCTCTCCCAACCCATGTGCTCCCAGAATATAAGCAAACAGGTGGTTCTCTCCCACACTCACATGTATCTCAACGTGTATCTCATGTTGCTGGTTCTAACCAATGAAACAATAGCCAATGCTATGCAAGCAGATGGGTAAAGAGCATTCGTATATTGGGGCGCAAGCCCTAGCTTCAGGCTATCAACTCTGGTAGTGAAAAGCATGTGACGCCTTTACTCACTTGCACTTTTAACACCCTAAGCCTAGCTTTTCAGCTATGTACAAAAAGCCAAAGTGGCATGATCAAACCTGACTCTAAGAACAGAGGGAGTTCCTTCCTGCAGAGCCTACTCAAATTCTCTAAACTCTGTCTGTCTGTCTGTCTGTCTATCTATCTATCATCTATCTATATCTATCTACCATCTATCATTTATCTATATCTATCAACTATCTATCTATCTCTATCTACCTATCATCTATTTATCTATCATCTATCTATATCTATCTATCATCTATCTATCTATTATCTATCTATCTCTATCTATCATCTATCATCTATCTCTATCTATCATCTATCTCTAGCTATCATCTATCTATCTCTATCTATCTATCATCTATCTATTATCTATCTATCTCTATCTATCATCTATCTATCTATCTATCTATCTATCTATCTATCTATCTATCTATCTACCTATCTACCTACCCACCCATCTAAGCTTCTTGTCTTAAGGCTTTTTTTTTTTCAGAAATAGGCAATTAATACGAAACTAGTACTTAAAGGTGGCATATTTCTTAATTAAAAACAGAAAACAGTCTTACGGCTTCAGATTCAGGTGGCTGCTGAAGGTTACAAAAACCAGCGAGCACACTGCTGCTGAGACTGTGGTAACAAAACTGCGGCAGGCGAGAGAACGCCACATTCTGAGGGAGGCGGTTGTGGGACAGTTTAGGAAAACATCACTGGTAGAAACTAATAGACTTCTGGATTGGGTGAATGTGTTGGCCTCACTGAAAGCCAGACATGTTAATTGGCTTCTTTCAGCCGTCCATCATACGGTACTAGTAAGGACAGATGCACTTACGGAAGTAGTGAGGAGCCAGTACACGCTGAAAAGAAAGGACATTGTTCCTCATCTTCCATCTTCCCAGTCACTAAAAAAAATTGTCAACATAAGAAATGGCTTCAGGGTAAAGATCAAATCATAGTGTGGCTGTAAGTTCCTTTGTTAAGAACTCTGAAATCTCTAAGGTTGTAGTTAACGCTTTCAGACAAAAGTGGCTTTTAAGGCTTGGAAGGTTATGTTCATCAGCAGGCTGACACACCGTGGCAAAAAGGAGCCTTTCACAGTAACCATTGTAGATGAGCTTCTGTGGCACCAAAGGAACCTGCACTGGCTCCTAGAAGGCTCTCGGAAGGCCAAAGTCACGTGTACAAACAGAAGTGCCGCCATCTTAGATTAAAATGTTCCCATTGGCTCAGAACAGAAAAGAGAGTCCTGGGACCCAAACTTCCACAGAAATGGAAGCTGGGGCTAGAGAAGACATTTGGCTGAATACAGAGGACATTTCTTGGTTTTCTTCAAAGAAGATGGTACACATTTTGAATTAAGGGCTGTAAAGAATAGTAAGCTGACTAGCAAAACCACACAGAATATTAAAAAGCCAGTAGAAAAGGCTCCCAGGGAGCAGTCTTAACACCATCAAACAGAATCCCCTCCCCTTGGCATTCGAATGTCCAAATGGGTTTTAGAATCTCTGTGAGTGGGTGTGGGGGTGCTCATGTGTCATGGTTCATGTGTGAACACAGGAAAAACTTTCAGGAACCAACAAGTGGGATGGAACACAGAGCATTAGGCTTGGCAGCAAGCACTTTTACCCACAGAACATTCTTGCTAGTTGCAAATGACAGTCGTAACCTGCTGAGTTTGAGATGCACAGAATTCATAGCAAAAAAAGAAGAAAAAAAAAATCTAGGTCATGACCAGCAAAGTCCAGCTGGAAGATCAAATCCAGTCTACTGTGCTGTTTTGTACAACCTGCAATCTAAGATCTGAAGATGATTGGGGAAGCTGGGTGCAGTTGTGTATGCCTACAATTCTAGCTCTAGATGGATTGGGGTGGGCAAGGCCAACCTGGGTTACCTACTGAGTTTCAGGGTACTCTGGGCTACATAGCAAGCCCCTGTCACCACCAACTGGAAAAATAAAGAAAACAGGAAGAAAGGAGGAAAAAGGATGGAGGTGAAAAATTAAAAGATGAAAATATTTTACGAATGTAAAACAATACGAATTCAAATTTCAGTTTAGAAATAAACTTTACTTGGGCAGGGTGGCCTCAGCCTTCAGGGACCAAGTCAGATATGTGTGACAGAGTCTGTGTCACCTGCACAAAGTGAAGTAGGTGCTGTCTGGTTCTTTATAGAGAGTGTGGGGAGCTCTGCTCCAGTTGTGACTCACGATTATTTACATGTGGTCAAAGGGAGCCTAAGCCTAACATAAAAAAGGAACATGTGTGTGCCGAGCCTTGGCACTGGCTTGTGAGCTTCAGGCCATCAGCCATACCCAGCTAAGACAGCCCACACTGGAGGTAGGGGAAATCCATCCAAAGGTGAGAGTGTGCAACCCATGGCCAAGGACTGCCCGCAGCGAAAAAAGTGTGGTACCAAAAAAAATCTGCCTGAGTCTGAAGAAGGAATCTGGGTTTATGGTAGCTTTCCACCTCCCTTCTGCATGTTGAAACCATGGCAACACAGGTACAAACAGCACATAGCAACAGAACTACGGCTTCAGTGATTCAACAGTTCCCTACTGCACTAAGGGAATCTAGGTTTTCATCAAGCAAGCTACTCCCCAGGCACAGACACAGTGAAAAGGGGTGACAGAGGTCTAGAAACAAGTGACTAATCTCACTTTTATAGCCTTACTTTCGTTCTTTCCTTAACTCTTTTCTAGTTCAGCTTAAATCTGACTGGCAGTGAAGCAAGAGTCAGGATGTTGCCACCAGCTGAAGGCCCATGATACCAAATCCAGACTCTTCCCTGACTGTTCTACGTGTGGAGAGAAAATCCAGCAAGACAGGACAAGCAGCCATGAAATGAGACAAAGAGAAAGAAGAGGAGGAAGAAAAGGCAAAACCAAATCCCTGATAAACAACTTCAGCAAAGGGGCTTCATACAAAATTAACTCAAACCAATCAGTAGCCTTCTTCTACTCAAAGGATAAATAGGCTGATGAAGAAATTAGGGAAATGACACCCTTCACAATAGTCACAAATTATATAAAATGCCACGGTGTACTCTAACCAAGCAAGTGCAAGATCTATATGTCAAGAACTTCAAGTCTCTGAAGAAAGAAATTGAAGAAGATCTCCCATGCTCATGGATTGGCAGGATTAATATAGTAAAAATGACCATTTTACCAAAAGCAATCTACAGACTCAATTGATTCTTTATATTTACATTTTAATTTCATTTATTATTGTGTGTAAGTAGAGTGTATATATGTGCCTCAGCATGTGTATAGAAGTCAGGGGACAATCTTATGGTATGACTTCTCTCCTTCCACCTTTAGGTAGATTCTAGGGATCAAGCTAGAGTTGTCAGGCTTGTGTAGCAAACATTTTATCTCACGAATCCTGTTTGTTTTTATTGTAGTAATAAATTCATTCTTCATGTTCTTCATATGCCTCTGACACTCCTGCTTTTAGTCTGCCATTAAAAATTATCGAAGAGTTTTGATTTAAAATAAAGTGACTGGGGAACAGTTAAGCAGTAAAGTGTTCTAACCAGTTAAGCATCACACACACACACACACACACACACACACACACACACACACAAACACTGGTACAACCACTCTGGAAATCAGTCTGGCAGTTCCTCAGAAAATTGGACATAGTACTTCCTGAGGACCCAGCTACTCCACTCCTGGGCATATACCCAAAAGATGCTCCAACATACAACAAGGACACATGCTCCACTATGTTCATAGCAGCCTTATTTATAATAGCCAGAAGCTGGAAAGAACCCAGATACCCTTCAACAGAGGAATGGATACAGAAAATGTGGTATATTTGCACAATGGAGTACTACTCAACTATCAAAAACAATGACTTCATGAAATTCATAGGCAAATGGAATGAACTAAAAAATATCATCCTGAGTGAGGTAATCCAATCACAAAAGAACACATATGCTATGCACTCACTGATAAGTGGATATTAAACCAAAAGTTCAGAATGCTCATGATACAGTTTACAGACTACAAGCTGAAGAAGGAGACCAAAGTGTGGATGATTCAGTCCTTCTTGAAGAGGGAACAAAATACTCACAGAAGGAAATATGGAGATAAAATGTAGACCAGAGATTGAAGGGAAGGCCATCCAGAGACTGCCTCACCTAGAGATCCATCCCATCTGCAGACACCAAACCCAGATACTAATGCTGATGCCAAGAAGTGCATGCCTACACTTGAGCCTGTATAGCTGTCTCCTGAGAGGCTCAGCCAGAGCCTGACAAATACAGAGGCGGATGCTTGTAGCCAACCATTGGACTGAGAATGGGGTCCCCAATGGAGGAGTTATAGAAAGAACTGAAGGAGTTGAAGGAGTTTGCAACCCCATAGGAAGAACAACAATATCAACCAACCAGACACCCCAAAGCTCCCAAGGACTAAACCAGCAACCAAAGAGTATAAACGGAGAGACCCATGGCTCCAACTGCATATGTAGCAGAGGGTGCCCTTGTCTGCCATGAATATGAGGTCCTGTGAAAGCTTGGTGCCCCAGTATAGGAGAATGCCAGGGCCGGGAGGAAGGAGGAAGTGGGAGGTGGGCAGGGAGCACCCTTATAGAAGCAGGGGGAGGGGGAATGTGATAGGGGGTTTCCAGAGGGGAAACCAGGGAAGGGGATAGCATTTGAATTGTAAAAAAAGAAAACATCCAATAAAAGGGGAAAAAAGAAAAATAAACTATAGATTGCCACAGTTAAAAGAAGAATCAATCTACTGGGTTGAGGATGCCTAACACATGAAAGGATCTGGAAAAAAGTCAGTCCATTTTAGGGGATGGGGAGATGGTTCTGAGGATGAATGCTTTCTATGCAAGCATGAGGACTTGAATTTGGATCCCCAGCACCTATGTAAAATAAGGCATATCCCTGTATACCTGGAACCCCAACATTGAGGACAGCAGAAACCAGTGGATCCCTGGAGCTCGCTGACTAACCAGCTTAGCCACACAAAAGGAGATTGGGATCACTGAGAGATTCTTGTCTCAATAGGATAAAGCAGAAAGGCAGAAAATCTAGAGCAGGATTCCTGCCATCCCCTCTGGCTTCTGCCCACATGTTGTTCTCTCTCTCTCTCTCTCTCTCTCTCTCTCTCTCTCTCTCTCTCTCTCTCTGTCACACACACACACACACACACACACACACACCACACAAACACACACAATTTTTATTATCACCATGTACAGAAAATTCTAAATGATAGCCGTGATCAAACTATTTCTTTGCAGTCTTAGGAAACCAATCAGCCAATCTCATTCTGTCTCTGGGTACTCCACTCTTATTTTGCCCCAGACTCTACAAGGTGTATCTGTCCCAAGGAGGCTTTAAAGCTAGTCTCACAAAGACACGAGGAACAAAAAGAAACAGAGGTACTCGGGAAGCACTGAGCAGCAACTGGCTTTACTGGGGGCTATGCAGGGAAACCCATGTAGCTTCCCAATCACTCTATCCAGTCCAGACCTCTTCTGTCTTGCTCTGTAATCCTTGAGGTCTTTCCTCACTTCCTATCACCTGAACCTCTCTCTTTTTCACCTCAGACTCTAATTCTACCATTAGTGCTTCTGCTCCTTGTTGTGGATAAATGTCTCCTGTGTGTAGTCTTACCCATTGCTTTCTCCAAAAAACTAGAGTAATAAAAATGTTCCTGAGATTATCTGACACCCTTCAAGAACCTAAAAGGTCAGAGGTTGGTATAAACATATAAGTAACAATGAATTGACCTACCCAGTCAAGCAAGGACTGACGGTATGAACACCACATAGGCTATTTATCACAGCACTCACTTAAAATACATTATAGAAAATCAAAATCATAAAAGCTGAGAGGAAAAGCATTCTCCATGGCTTTCTTTTTATTTACACCATACCTCCTACAAGAAGAACATGTTTAGCATTTCTGACTTCTGAAATTCTTATAGAATTTAGCACCAATGAAGACTTCCTGATAAACAAAAAGAAAGAAGGCTAAGGCTTTGAGAGTCCAGAGCCACATAAAGTGCTTTCCGTGGAGTGAGTTCGCTGTAGTACTCCTCCTTAGAGGAGTTGCTTATAGTGAAATTCTCCAATAGTGAAGAGCAATCAAAGGCCTAAATTGCTTTGGCACAATTCAGTGAGATTTCACCTCACTTATTGAAGTATGCCTTTTCCCCACAAGCATGTGCAGCTCCTAATGATGCACTTAGTACTAGGCCTGGGCAAAGTGCCTGTAGCCAACACCTTTTGCCCAGAGCTCAAGAATGAGGAAGCCAAATGGATTTCCTTCTTGAGGACTGAAGTGACAGGACACTGCTGTGTGAGGTTTAGGCCCCTCCCAGTAAGGATTCCCACAGACAGCATCAAGATGAAAACAGTCAATTTGTTAGGTTTTCCATAGTCAGTGTCCGGCTTCAGAAAAGAATGCTACGTAGGCATGATGGAATATGCACGTAGTCTCAGCTAGACTCCTCACCTAGAAAACTCAGGACTCAAGGTTATCTTCAGCTTTGTGGTAAGTTACATATTGTAAGTTTGATGCTAACCTAGGCTACATCTCAAAACAAGTGTGTGAGCATGCTAAACAAATTGCTGGCAGAGTGTCATGTCTATGTTCACTCATTTGGGCAGACTCTCACCATATCTAGTGCCAATGGCCTGCCTGAAGATGAATTTAAGCCAGCCCTGTCTCTCTCACCAATTAAAGTCTGAAAAGCGTGTGCTCCTGTTTACAGCTTTTTTTTTTTTTCTGTCTACAGACAATCAGAAAAAAGTCATTATTGTTCACTCAAGAAAGGCTTCTATATGATTCTTGGGCTCTAAACTGCAGGCTTGAGATGGTTTTATAACACTGTATCAGTAAAAAAAAAAAACAAAAAAAAAAAAACAAAAAAAACAAAAAAACAAACTAAGCATGAACTACAAATAATGATAACTGTATTCTCTTTTGATTTTCTTTATATGCATGTATTATTATATTTAGGTACTTTTCAAAATCCAAAAAGAAAAAATGGGGAGATTTAAAACTGGGCATGTGGCTCACTGGTAAAGCACTTACTTAGCATGCTCAAAACCCTAAGTTCAGGAAAATACATAAGGTAAAAGAAAACTACACTTTACAAATTAAGAGAATGTTGCATTTGAAGTACATTTGCTTTGGGTTTTTTTGTTTTGTTTTTGTTTTTCATTTTTTTGGGGGGGGTGTTTTTTGTTTTTTGTTTTTTGTTCTTTTGAGGTGCTGGATTCAAACTCACGGCCTCACAGATACTAAGTAAGTGCTCTACCACTGGATACCCACAGCCTTGTTTTTTTTAAATCAATTCTTATTAAAAATATAATATTCATTAAATGAATAAGACAATAACACATTTCAACACCTTCACATGTGTGTATGACACATATGACCTTGAAAGCACACACATGAAAGCACACACACACACACACACACACTAAAACTTAAAACTATGAAACTCAAATATAAAGGCTTAGTCTGGCTGTGTCTACCTGTAACCCTAGAACTTGCTGAGACTGGAATTCCTGATTTAACATTCCTGACCGAACTTGGTAGGCTGAGGCAGGAGGGTTATGAGTTCAAAGGTAACTTGGGCTACACACAGTGAATTCTGGACCAGCCGGGGCTACATGGAAAGACTGTGTCTTTAAGAATAATCAGTCAGGGGTTGGGGATTTAGCTCAGTGGTAGAGCGCTTGCCTAGGAAGCTCAAGGCCCTGGGTTCGGTCCCCAGCTCCGGAAAAAAGAACAAAAAAAAAAAAAAAAAAAAGAATAATCAGTCAATCAACATATTTTTTCTTAGAACATAATAGCCATACAGAACAAGAAATGCTGGCAGTAACACCAGAAAACCTTCCAGCCATCCAAAGACAATTCACTATCTACTGTTTCCATCCCTCTAAAAGGAGGCTTTCTGCCTTAGTAAAGTGCAATGCATTTTCCAGACCGCTAGAACTTTCTAGACTGTCACACAGTAATTAATCTGGGTTGAAGCAGAAAAGCTGGGAATGAGAGAAAGCCAGTGGGTGGTAGATGGTTGTCACTGACCTTTCTGCATGTGGGACAATCCTTGCCTGGGTATGCAGTCTTTTCCACTCTGGGGAGATGGAAGGTGTTGGAACACACGACAAGCAAAGTCTTAAATGTTGGGATGATAGAGGAGATCAGAGCTGCAGACACTGCTGGCTTAAGATCATCCACGGGGGCACAAGATTCCAGGGTTCAAGACTCAACATGGTCTCTAAGACTCTTTTCCTTGATCAGCTTTGGGACCAACAGAACCCGGAACTGAGCTGGTGACCTCCATTTAAGAACGTGAATCTGAGACCATTAATATATTGGATTTAGTTTAAAATGGTCTAGAAAATGAGTGGCCTGAACACGTAATAGTCTGAGGAAAGCAAAGATGGGATATTAACCCAAGGAGAGCTTCAGCCTGTGCACTAATTTTTTCATTCATTCATTGACCAAACATTTACTATTAAGTATCAAGCACTGTATTGGTTTCTGGAGTTACACTGCTACATAGGGTCTAGCACTGTTTCATGTAGTAGGGAAGTACCTGCTGGTTTTGTGTGTCAACTTGACACAAGCTGGAGTTAAGAGAAAGGAGCCTCCCTTGAGGAAATGGAGAAAATGCCTCCATGATACCCAGCTGTAAGGCATTTTCTCAATTAGTGATCAAGTGGGGAGGGTCCAGCCCATTGTGTGTGGTGCCATCCCTGGGTTCTATAAGAGAGCAAGCTGAGCAGGCCAGGGGAAACAAACCAGTAAGTAACATCCCTCCATGGCCTCTGCATCAGCTCCTGCTTCCTGACCTGCTTGAGTTCCAGTCCTGACTTCTTTTGGTGATGAACAGCAATGTGGAAGTGTAGGCTAAATAAACCCTTTCCTCCCCAACTTGCTTCTTGGTCATGATGTTTGTGCAGGAATAGAAACCTTGACTGAGACAGGAGGTGTTAAGTAGAGTCCAGCAACTAGGTACACTATGTTCCAGTGTTAGTACAGAGCTTACATTTTGGTAGAGAGAATGGCACTGAAGAAAAAGGAAGAAAAAAAAATACTACACTTTCTAAAGGTAAATGTTATGCCCAGAATGAAAGATACTGGTTTGATCATACTGGAGGGTGAGAGATGGCAAGATTGATACCTTAGCCCCAGAAAAGCTCTCTGGGAAGGTGGCATTATAGTTGAGAGTTACAGATAGATGGAGGCAACTGGGGCAAGAATGTCTCTGGAGAAGGTGCTGAGGCTGAAGCAGAACCAGCTGGGAGGAATTCCCTACAAGATGGGAATGGCAGGAAGTCAGCAGCAGATGGGTTAGTCGGCAGTGGGTTTGAGGTGCTCCACTCACTGATAACACCTACTTTTCCTGTCAGTCATCTACACCAAGCTAAAGAGTTTGGAACATCTACCTGGACAGCACCACCATGCCCTACGACTGTCAAGCAAATCAGCATCATAGGCTGGAGTAAGCAGGACATTAGATATAATCCAAGGCAGTTTCCTACATGACTGGTCAATGAGGCTTACCAGCCCTGTGGGGTCATGGACATCTGAATCCCCCCCCCCCAAAGAGCCTCTCCTTTTACTTTTTATAATTGTAATTTATATTTGTCTATGTATTTTGTGTTTGCAGAACAGAGTCTTTATCAATGGCAGGCCTTCCCATCAGTGCTGGAGTTAGTCCTGAACACCAGGATTGGAAACCAGAGGACAGCTTGAGGGAATCCGCTCTGTCCTTCCACAAGGTGGATTCCAGAGATCTCAGTTCTCTGGCTTGGCGACAAACAATCTCAGTAGCCTCAGAGCCTGTCTGTTTTGGTGTCCTCAGGAGCTCTGTCTGCCTCAAGGTTCTCCTCCGTCTTAAGCAACCCCACCAGGATCAGGACTTGGGAACAATCATTCTGAATGAGATTCTTAAGAAATTTTACCAAGAGTGGGGTTTAGTGGTAATGTGCCTAGGGCGGCAACAACCCTCCCCAAGGATTGCGGTTTTTTTTTACATCAAGACTTGTCTTTTGGGCTAGTGGGATGGCTCGGTAGATGAAAGGCACTAGCTCCCAAGTTTGATGTCCTGAGCTTCTTAGATCCCACATGTAGAGGAAGAGAACCAACTCCTGCAGATTGTCCTTAGACATGCACATGAAAGAAAAGTGTGGGATAGGTGTATATATACACACGCTAAAGTAAATAATGTAATTTAAAAAAGATTCGACCCATGCTTATTTTCACCTTGATTGACAGCTATGAGGCTCAACTGCTATGGTGAGTAGTTTTGATGGCGTTGAGGTGCCAGGTTAATGACTTCTCAGAGCATCCATTTTTGGGTACTACAGTGAAGGACAGTGTACTTGTTCACCTCCTTGAATTCTTGGGCAGCAGAATAGACAACAGAAAAAGTCTTTCACTGTTTATCACAGCCTCAGGACTTTCCTAAGCACAGAGCACTTTCTCAAAGGCATGCTCTCCTATTGGCTGAAAATCTGGTGGCGCTGCTCATGTCCTGTAGTCAAACACGTGTACTGTGTTAGAGTGGCAGGTTATAGTTGTTCCCTCTGTGAATCTCTTCAGTTTCGAGCTACTAGGAAATTGCTTGGTCCCTACCCTAACGCTCTCCTATTATCGAGGGACCGTGTTTAGTAATTACCTCTTCACTTACGCTTCACCTCTTCGAAAATGGTTTTGTAGTACATTAAAATGCTATGTGGTTTTTGTGTATCAGCCTCCATTACAGTATTTGAGACCATTGTTAAGCAAATTACAGGCAAGTTTCTTTTCTGGTTTGGGTTGAGCCTGGGGTCTTGTGCATGCTAGGCAAGCATTGTACCACTGAGCAATTATCTGAATTTTCTAAATCTTGCATTTTTAGACAAGTTATCACTAAGTTGCCCAAAATGTCATGAGCTTGCAATCTTCCTGCCTCAGTCTTCCAAGTAGCTGATATTTCAAACCTGTGTCATGAAGCTCAGCAAATGTCTCCCTTGTTTTAAAAAAAAGAATAAACGTCTTACCTCCTTGATGACAAACAGGCCTAATTTTTACCTATCTGTTATCTGATGTATGAACATTAGAGCTATTCTTTGGGGGTCTCTCTCTCTCTCTTTCTTTCTCTCTCTCTCTCTCTCTCTCTCTCTCTCTCTCTCTCTCTCTCTCTCTCTCTCAAAACTAGAATTCCATAGGGCCTAGTGTTATAATTTGCTAGTAGAGTGCTTAGCTAGCACATGTGAGCTCCGGATTTCATCCCCATAGTCACGAAAAATAAAAATGAAATTAAAACTAATGGCGACTTATTCATCAGATGGACTAATAAATCCAGTGAGAGAAAGCCAGTTTTCATGGAACACTCCAGTAACCCCAGGTGACCCACAGGCTACACAGAGGCCAGGCTGGACTGCAGAATAAGACCCTATTTCAAAAATAAAAGCAAAGAGAAATCGAATGTGATCAAAACAGACCAAACACTTCAAGATAAAATCTTTATTCAAATGACCCATTGGGGCTTGACCGTCCTTCAGTCTTTCCTGGAAGCTGTACAGTGAGCAACGGACAGGCACAGCTGAGCAGCCATTGGCTTATGGGACAAATTCCTGCCCCCCCCCACCCCCCGTGGCTCTTTCCTAGCTAAAGCTACCCTTGTCTGGAGAGGAGAGGTGGTGGTGCCTGCCCTCCCTCCAGGGATGCCACTCTGGGAGAAGGGAGCCCCGCCTGCGGCCAGCGTGGACCAAGGAAAATTTTCTTAGGCATTCAGAGCCCCTGACTGGCATCACCTCCCAGGACTCCGAATGCGTCCTTTCTTGTTTTAATCCTCTTAAGTTCTTTTTCTCATCCCCGGGTGGCTCGCCGGGTTCCTAGTGCCTAGAGGGGAGCCTCACCCGGCGGCCCAGAGAGGCTTTCAAGTTTATGGCCCATTCGAGGTGCAGGCGGGAGGTGCTGCGCAGGGCTGCGGAACTAATCAGTAATCTTAACACCACCACCGTCCGGCCTGCATTTGTGGGCGACGAAATGTCACCGCGTATTTTAATTGTGAGGACACAAGGAAATCGGTCTTATGAGTCACTGATCAATTCTATGATTTCTAAAAGTCCACAGAAATCACCCCTCAGAAAAAGACCAACCCAAGTAATAAAGAACTGAAAAGAAATTTCTTTGCTCAGAGAATAAAATCGAGGGGGAGGGTATTCAATGTACTACAAAAATTGCTAGTGAAACAAAGCTGCAGTCTGCATGTTCAGTTAGTGCTCATAGGAACCTACACTGAGGGTCCACACTCAAGGTTAATCACAGAACCATAGAATGTGGATTAAACCACCGTGGAAGAAAAAAACACAAAGAAACGGAGCAGAGAAATTTTAATCAGGAACAAAGATTACCATAATCCTCTCGATGGGCTTCCTTTGCAAAGATGAGATATTTGTAGAGGACAAACGTCTGAAAAAAAAAAAAAAAAACCAATAGGAGTGGTGGTGCAAAATTAGCCTGAGAAACATCTGATAGGCTGGGGAAATAACTGTGAGAAAGCTTGTCTGCAACAGGTAAACCAGCCTTTCCTCTGAATCTGGTTGGCCTGGTCGAATTATTCTAAGGCTGGAAATCGAAGTCGTTGAGGATAAGTGTTCCTTCATGCTTCGTGGTTTCTTATATGTAAGGATTACCACGTCCAAAAAAATTAAATAACCCATTCTCCTAAGACTGTCTTATTTTCTCAGGCATTCTTATGGTATAATTATTACTGTAAAGCCTTCTCTTCCATTCATTTAATTTTCCTGGGGATTGGGAGGAAAGTCCACACAAATATTGCACAAACAAAAATCACAGGCAGTTATAGCGAAAATTTACTGTTTGGCAATAATCACACTGGTTTCAGTGACTGTAGAGCATACTGCAGGGGGAAAAACATGTGGGTAAGAACTTACATGTGTCATCACACCTACTAGACTGGATACAGCCACAGGTACCCTTCAAGAGAAGAGGGAGAGTGGAGGTTTATTTCTCCGAAGAATATTCCAGACATCTGTAAGAATGCTGGGTGCAAAAGCCAGTATCACACCAAACATAGGTAAATGGCAATGATAAAAATAAGTGGTAAGAAATGAATGTGATTTGTGAGCAAGCATTCTAGCAAATGTCAGTAACCTGAGCATTTGGCAGATGGCGGCAGGATGGTGAGTTCAAAGCCAGACTGAACAATACAGTCGGACCCTGTCTCAAAATCAAAATATTTTTAAAAAGTAATTAGTGAGAAATTGATATATTAAGATCAGAGAAGGGCTGGAGAGATGGCTCCGTGGTTAAGAGCACTGGCTGCTCTTCCAGAGGTCCTGAGTTCAATTCCCAGCAACCACATGGTGGCTCACACACATCTATAATGGGATCTGAAGCTCTCTTCTGGTGTGTCTGAAGACAGCAACAGTGTACTCACATACATAAAATAAGTAAATAACCATAAAAAATCAGAGAAAATATTTATGAATTATAAGTAGAAGCTAAAATTGTTGATTTTGATACTGAGAACATAATATTTTACTACATAACTCACCTTTGTGCCAAAATCCGTTGTATTTACCATGACATGTTTGTTTAGCAGATCACACTTGGAACTCTGCAGGACAGAGCAGAACGCAAGCTGCAAAGATAAGAATAAAGCGCCTGTCTATGGAGCCCTTGTTGAACCAATACACAGAACACCCTATATGAACAGACCACTAGCACTTCCACAATAATAATACTATAATAATAACAATCTTGCGTTTATTGAAAGCTTTTCACTCTCCAAAGTGCTTTCCCATTTATTATAGTCTCTCCGATGTTCCCCCAAGTAGTAAGCATTCATCTTCGGGCCCCGAGGAAAATGTATTCTTCATTCAAAGGCTGCTCAGCTATATGGCTTTGTATAAGAGAAGAGCCCCAGTGGGTGAGTCCTTTGCTCACAAATATGAGTTTTGCTTTTCATGTAGCATGATAAAACAGCATTCTCATGGAATATGAAATCAGGTTTACATCGCTATGAATCAACTGAAAAGAAAGCTTATTGAAATAACAAATTGCTTATCTTGGAGATAATTCTGCACATCAACAAAATGATGTTTTGATGAAAACAGCTCTCAGTCTACCAAATCTACTTCCCTTCATTCCTGGGCATGTGACTCCCATGAGAGACCATGTTTCCTAGCACCCATTGTGGGCTACAGTAGCCATGGACTATGAGGAGAAAGGACCAACTCCTTGCCCTGAACCCAGGGACACTGTGCATGTTTCCTTGTGTTCTAGCAAACTAGAGGAGAGGTAGTCTGTTCTGCCTTACCCATGCAGATGGCAACAGCACTCCGGCAGCTGCTTGCAGAAGCTGATGGAAAACATCTGATCACTTGAATGACTTAAGGGAGACAAGCAGCCCAGTGCTATTCTCCAGTGTGAGGAGATAAACTTTTATGTTCTTCAGGCATTCATACATACATACATACATACATACATACATACATACATACGTACACACGTACATACATACATTCATACGTACATACATTCATACATATATACATATGAATGTACATGCATACATGCACACAAATTTATCATTATTAAAGAATATTTTCCTCTGGCATACAGTAGAAATTTTACTGCAGCTAGGTAAGCGTTGTGGCAGCCCTTACAATGTTAGCCATACCTGAGGTTGATACTATACTGTAAGGCTTGTTCATAGGAATTTTTAAAATGCATTTATGAGGAGAAAAATAACCACAAGATTGTTACAAACCAGTAGTGATGTGGTTCTTCAGTGCAGCAGAACCTTTGTCAACTCATGGTGAGCTTAACCCAGGGAGCTAGGATGCTGAGATCACTAAAGCTGCCCAAATCAGAGGATTCTAGGCTCACGTCCATGCCAAAGAAGAATAGATGAGATGAGACAAAGAGCAAACAAAGCAAATGAAGTAGATATATTAAAAAAAAAGAGAGAGAGAAATTCCCAAATGGAAATACAGAGAAAAACAAAAACAGCCCAGTTTAGCAGCCTTCTATGGATGAGACCTAGAGCGAGAATGGAAAGGACATGAAGATAATCTTTATCAAACTGGTCATTCTTGGAGTGGATTGCATGCCAAACCTGTGAGTGGTCCGCATACCCTTTGTATGGCTTTTGAGCCCAGCCAGAAGGGTGACTTGATGTTGCTCATCCAATAATGAGTGGCTATGAGTCATGGTGTTCATTGTCCACTGTCTCCCTCAATTAGTTTTCCTCATTCTGTAGGCTTTTCATCCAGTCAAGACCCTTCTCCGTTTGGGAACTATGTGACTTGATATGATTAACCTGTGTCATCAACCTAACTGCTTATGGAGAGCTTACCCTTGTCTTGGTCCTAATCTAATATTCATCCAGGTGGTGCATGCCTGTAATCTCAGTACTTGGGATGTAGAGGTAGAAGGATACCAAGCTGGAGGCCATCCTAAGCTCCACAGTGAAACCCTGTCTAAAAAAATAAACAGGAGAGATTAATATTTAAATTGATTCATTCTAAGTTTAACTAGTAAATGAGTATATTATTTTAAATTTAAGATGAGTAGTTACAGAATAAATCATTCGGGTTCTTTTCAGTCTATTGCAAAATCAGTGATAAGAAGTATGCAAAATCCCCAGTTGAGGTTAACAGTCTCTTTACCGACTGAGTGCATAGACTTCCTGTGGTTTTGAAGACATTAATACAGATTGGGATGAGTTGGCACATTCCATGGTTAATACCAAACCACAGAGTTCATTGACTTCTCAGGTCACTTTATAGATACAAACTTGGTTTGAAAGCCCAGGATAGATGGTCTAGTGAAACTGACCGAAATTTGCTAGTGAGGCAGGAGCTTCTGAACCTCTCCCACAAGACACAAGAAGTATTTGACCGGATTCACAAAACCACAGCCAGGAATCTGCTAGCAATTTCAAAAATTTCTTTAGAAAGGATTACATATTGTGATCACACTGGATTCAATTTTTTTTCTTGATTCTGAGATTGGCTCAGTCACTTTAATCTAGTGTTTTAGGATTTGATTGCAATGATTCTTGTCACTTCATTATAAATGCGGAAGGGTTTTAGTCATGCTGAAGGAGATATTTATATGGAAATAGAGGATGTTTTACATTGACAGTACCACTATCCCTGGGACTGAAGTACAGATGACTTTCTGACTGCTACACTATACTCTAAAAAGAATTTTTTTTAAAGAATCAAAAACTCTATGTATTTTGAATATTAATGTTCTTCCAATTTTAGATTAATGTTCAAAATGGAACAAAAGAAGAATGTGAAGTATTTTGTCTAACATAAATTACTCCACGTTCACCCAAACCATATTTGATCATGATTATTTGAAGAAAAATATCTTGACCAAAATATTTCACTAACATAATTGCCTACAATCCTAGCGTTTAATTAGTTTGGTTTTCTAAAATCTTACGCCTGATCTAATATTACAAATTAATCTAGAGACTGATTTTTCTAAGAACAGACCCAGAGGATAGAAGTTAAAAACTCTTGTGAATATCAAAGACTATTAGAATCAGGTCAGAATTTAACTGAGAGTTTTTTCCAAAGGCATAGATCCAGAATCCATCATCTCCGTGAATTCATTCAGTAACTCCTGTCTGTGTGAAAGAAGGTGGGGCATCTTAGAAAGAAAGCTAAGAGGCATGAAATGCTGGCACTGCCCTAGACCCAAGAAATGATTAATTTGGGTCTCTAAGTGATCCTACAACACTGTCTTTGACTCATTCATCTTTTATATCTCAGGTTCATTTCATATATATTTACATAGGAAGTGTAATGGTTTGTATGTGCTTGACTCGGGGAGTGGTACTATTAGGAGGTAAGACCTTGTTAGAATAGGTGTGTCACTGTAGATGTGGGCTTTGAGACCCTCATCCTAGCTGCTTGGAAGCCAATATTCTGCTACAACCTTCAGATAAAGATGTAGAACTCTCAGCTTCTCCTGCACCATGTCTGCCTGGAAGCTGCCATGTTCCTGCCTTGATGATACTGGACTGAGCCTCTGAACCTGTAAGCCAGCCCCAACTAAATGACTTGCCTTGGTCATGCTGTCTGTTTACAGCAGTAAAACCCTAAGACAGGAAGTAACTGTTTCAAATTCCCGTTGAATATTCTTCTTTTAAAAATTGCCCCAGAGAGGGGCTAGAGAGATGGCTCAGTAGTTAAGACCATACTCCACAACTGCCCAGGACCCTAAGTTGGGTTCTTGACATCCAAGCTTACGACGGCCTGTAACTAGCTTCAGTGGAGTTGATGACTCTGGCTTCTCTGAACACCTGCACTCACATGCACATTAATATATTGACAGTCACATAATTAAAACTTATAAAAAATAAATCTTTTTGAAGTAGCCTTTGAGGCCTGATGAGATGGTTTAGTAGGAAAAACAAAAAACAAAACAAAACAAAACAACAACAACAACAACCTCTTGCCATAAAGTGTGAAACCCTAAGCTCAATCCCTGAGACACATATTCGGTAAGAACCGACTCCTACAAGTAGTTCTCTGACATTCTGTAGCACTCCCCATCCCACCCCACATAAATAAATACCATAAACTATCTATAAGGGAGAACGGGTTTATTTTAGCTTATTCTGTGGGATATAGTCCAACATGAAGGAAAGAACCAGCAGCAAGAAGGGATGGGCATAGGAGCAGGAACATATATGTATATATGTATACACGCATACTTAGAATGCAGAGAAGTGATGAATATATGCTGTTGCTCAATTCGCTGTTTTCAACGTCTACAGTCCAGGATCTCAGACACGAATGACACTACTCACAGCAGACAGTCTTCTATCTCAATATTTTCAAGATATTTTCCCCACAAGCATACCCAGGGGCCCATTCCCCAGGCGATCCTAGATTGTCAATACTAGCCATCACGATGAGTAATAGGCACAAGACACTAGCAGGATTTGACATCCTGCCTTAGGTATTTATAGTAGATTATGCTATTTGCTCTTCACAACTATATGAAAGTAACGGAGGATACAACTGTATTGTCCCTTTACAGAAGAGTGAAGTTGGCACTAGAAGTGCCAAGGTCAAGATGACAATGAACCATAGTCACACTGCTGCACCCTTGGCCAGAATATCCCACCTTAAAGTCTTTACCACAGAGATATGTGAGGAAGTACAGCCACTCGCCCATACACCTTCATAGCATTGCAGCATAAAGGAATTAATTCACATTTGCAACAGACAGGCCAGAGCAGCACATCCTAACTAATGAGGAATTAGTATGAGATCCTTAAGGAAATCTCATATCCCTCCTGTTTGCAAAGGTACCATAATTGACCTACAGCCAGTGTGGCACAGTCTCCTTCTTCTCCTGCCTTCAGATCTTGAAGGTGGTGCTCCTTCTCCAGCACCATGTCTGCCTGCACACTCCCATGTTTCCGGCCACTATGATAAGGAACTAAACTTTTGAAACTGTAAATCATCCCCAATTAAATGTTTTCCTTTATAAGAGTTTCTGTGGTATCTCTTCAGATCAATGGAAACCCTAAAACCAACGATAATACATAAGTTTCCTGATTTACAGTAAGTTGACAGTGGTTTCTTCAACTGTGTGGTGACATCATAGCAATAGGCATTCAGTGCAAATCACACTTTGTGTTTGGATCTGTTCGGTCTGTTCTCAGCCTACTATAAGCATTGCGACACTGTATTGTGGATCTGGGGACAGGAATTTACAGCCTCCAACCAGGAGAATGAACAACCACATTGCAGGACTTGTTTGGGAGCTCAAGTGTATTACATGTATTTTTGATTTTTGGTATTTTTAATTTATAAATTGTTTATTGGGCCCATAATCTTGCAGAGCCTGGAGCTACAGTGGTAGTATGCACACCTGTCATGGCTCTGAGGAGGATGAGGCAAGGGAATTGAGAATTTGAGGCCAGCCTGAACCATACAGTGGGGGGGGGGGGAAGAGAGAGAGAGAGAGAGAGAGAGAGAGAGAGAGAGAGAAATGGAGAGGGGGATGGGGGAGAGAGGAAGAGGGAGAGGGGAGGGGGAGGGAGAGGGAGGAAGAGGAAAGATATATAAAAATAAGAAAGGAAGGAAAGAGATAAAAGGAAAAAAGGACGGATTGAAGGAAGGGAGGAAAGAGAGGAAGGAAGGAAGGAGGGAAGGAAGGAAGGAAAGAGAGGAAGGAAGGAGCGAGCCATCTATCTGAAACATGCTTTATCGGCCACACTTACGATGCTCTTAAAATGATAACATTAAAATAAACTAAGACAAATAACATTGGGTTAGAACAGAGATACAGACCTTTCAAAAAGACCTGTACTACACCAACTACAAGAAGCTAAGCATCTTTTTCATCTGTCAAGAAGATAATTTATTATCTTTATTGAAGTTCCCATTAGGCTACCTATCATCTATCTCTCCATATATCTATGCCTAATTTAAGTCCAACAAACAAAAGTGTTGCCTAGTTAAATTTACTCTTTTGGGTTATCTGAAACTAGTCACCTGTTCTTGCATAGTAATAATTGAAATACTTATTAAAATTAGCTTAGTTGTCTGATCCATACATCAAGTATGTATAAAAATTGAGCTGGGTGCAGTAGTGCATACCTTTAATCCAGCACTTGGGAGGAAGAGGCAGGTGGATACTTGTGAGTTTGAGGCCACCTTAGTCTACATAGTGAATTCAAGGACATCAAGAGCTACATAGTGAGATCTTGTCTTGGAAAAATAAAATAAGGGGCGGTTAGTCTAAGAGGATCAGACAGCCATTGTTGGACTACCCAATCCACACTGTATAAGCCAACGTAATAAGTCCCCTTTGCAATATATATTCGCCCTACCTGTTCTGTTCTAGGGAGCCTGACTAACATCCTCTGTAAATGTATCTGTCTTCAAACACTCTGTCGCAAAGCCAACTCCTCCCATTCTCATCCTGTCACCAATACCATCGTCCAAACTGCATATATGCGAAATTGTAACATAGCACAGTGATATCCTATGAATCATGTGAATAATGACTGAGTTTTGTTTTTTTTTTAAGAGTAGAGAGGAAAGAAAATTAAAAACAGACTCTCAGTGTGCCATCCAGGTTTCCTCTAAACTTGGGCCCTTCCTACCCTGGTGCTTTGGGAGCATGGGGATTAAATATGTGGACAACCATACTCAATTTGAGCTTTTACAAACCAAAACCACCTTCTTAAAAGATGCATATTTCGGCCCAGGAGCGGCAGGACCCCTGCCTGAGACACCCCCGGAACCTGAAGGAAACAGACCGGATAAACAGTTCTCTGCACCCAAATCCCGTGGGAGGGAGAGCTAAACCTTCAGAGAGGCAGACAAGCCTGGGAAACCAGAAGAGACTGCTCTCTGCACACACGTCTCGGACGCCAGAGGAAAAAGCCAAAGACCATCTAGAACCCTGGTGCACTGAAGCTCCCGGAAGGGGCGGCACAGGTCTTCCTGGTTGCTGCCGCTGCAGAGAGCCCCTGGGCAGCACCCCACGAGCGAACTTGAGCCTCGGGACCACAGATAAGACCAAATTTTCTGCTGCAAGAAAGCTGCCTGGTGAACTCAAGACACAGGCCCACAGGAACAGCTGAAGACCTGTAGAGAGGAAAAACTACACGCCCGAAAGGAGAACACTCTGTCCCCATAACTGACTGAGAGAGAGGAAAACAGGTCTACAGCACTCCTGACACACAGGCTTATAGGACAGTTAAGCCACTGTCAGAAATAGCAGAACAAAGTAACACTAGAGATAACCTGATGGCGAGAGGCAAGCGCAGGAACCCAAGCAACAGAAACCAAGACTACATGGCACCATCGGAGCCCAATTCTCCCATCAAAACAAACATGGAATATCCAAACACACCAGAAAAGCAAGATCTAGTTTCAAAATCATTTTTGATCATGATGCTGGAGAACTTCAAGAAAGACGTGAAGAACTCCCTTAGAGAACAAGTAGAAGCCTACAGAGAGGAATCGCAAAAATGCCTGTAAGAATTCCAGGAAAACATAAATAAACAAGTAGAAGTGAAAGACCCCCTTCCAGAAAAGGGATTATACAAGCCTATCCCTAGGCCCTCAACCATAGAAATGACAGATGAATTTTAATACACAGGCCTGAAACTAAAATAAGCCTTATGAGAAAGTTCAAGAAGTTCATATGAGTCCCAAGCTTTGTGGGACAAGCTGACCCAGCATTAAGACAAAATAGCCCCGAAAAGAAAACAAAATGCAGAAACTAGACTAAAATATGGGCATTGCTCCATGGGCCACCTGGCAGGGAAAAAGAAACAGTCCCTGACCCCCCGGGAGACCCGACCACCATGTACTTTTTGCTAACTCATTGTTATGATTATAGCCAAAATAGGTAATGTACATGTATGTTTCATTTATTCCACCAATCACATCCCTGTAACCATGCATCTGCTTCTGTAAGCCTGCTTCTGCTCCCCAAAATACTATAAAAAAGCCTACCCTGGTTCTGCTAGGCGCGCCAGTCTTCCGAATTGACTGGGACGCCCACAGATACCTGTGTTTCCTGATCAATAAAAATCCTCTTGCACATTGCAGCCTGTGGACTCGGACTGGTCATTGGGGCTTGAGGATCTCCCTCCTGAGGGAAGATTCTCGCTGAGAGTCTTTCAGTTGGGGGCTCATCCGGGATCGGAGATCCTCTACCTAGAGACCACCGACCACCCACCGGGAGGTAAGCTGGCCAGCATTTGTCTTGTCTTGTCTTGTTTCGCTTTGTGACTTGTTCTGTAAATGCTTAGTTACTTGGCTTGGGTCTAGACCGTTTGTATTTGGGCGGGCCAGAGAAGGAGCTGACGAGCTCAGACTTCTCCCCCGCAGCCCTGGAAGACGTTCCAAGGGTGTTTGGAGCCCGATTTGTCGGAGCTCAGTCCGTATCAGAAGGATACGTAGTTTTGGTGGAGGGTGAGGGATCCGGACCCTCAGTGCGTCCCTCCGACTTTTTACTTTCAATTTTGCGCCATAGCCGAGTGGCGCGCTTGACTGTTGCTTGTTTGATTGTTGGGTGTGTTTGTCTTGTTTGCTCTCTAATTTACCTTGAAACTAACATGGGACAGTCTTTAACAACGCCGTTGAGTCTTACTCTTGACCACTGGAAGGACGTCTGGGACCGAGCAGATGAACAAGGGGTCGAAATTAAGAAGGGGAAGTGGCAGACTCTCTGCACTTCTGAGTGGCCCACTTTTGGAGCCGGATGGCCGGTGGATGGTACTTTTAACAAAACTGTTATTTTACAGGTCAAGGATCAGATCTTCCATAAAGGACTACATGGACATCCTGACCAGGTGCCTTACATTATCACCTGGGAAAGCCTTGCCTTTGAGCCCCCTTCTTGGGTGCAACCATTTGTAGATTTAAGTTGGCCCCCTACTCCCTCGGCCCCACTTGCTCCTCTCTCAACCCCTTCCTCTCTCTTTCCTGTCCGGACCAAGAAGGAATCTCCTAAAACTACATCTAAACCTAAGCCGGTGCTTCCGGAAGATTCTAACTCTCCCCTTATAAATCTCTTATCTGAGGAGCCTCCTCCATACCCTGTATCTACCAGGTCACCTCAGGAGGCAGAAGCAAGATCGTCTGCCCTCCCAGAAGCTGAACCCCAGTCTGAGGCAGCATCCTCTCCAATAGCAGGGAGACTACGCCATAAGCGGGAAACAGTACCGGATTCGACTTCGCAGGCCTTTCCCCTTAGACAGGGAACGGGAGGGCAGACCCAGTATTGGCCTTTCTCCGCGGCCGATATTTACAACTGGAAGCAGCACAACCCCCCTTTTTCCAAGGACCCAGTGGCCCTTACTGAATTAATAGAATCTGTTTTACTTACACATCAGCCCACTTGGGATGATTGTCAGCAGCTTTTACAGGCCCTTTTGACTTCGGAGGAGAAACAGAGGGTGTTTCTGGAAGCCAGGAAGCATGTCCTGGGGGATGATGGGCGTCCTACTCAACTGCCTGATGCACTTGATGATGCATTTCCACTCACAAGGCCAAACTGGGACTTCAATACGGTTGATGGTAGGGGACACCTACGCCTTTACCGCCAGTTGCTTTTAGCGGGTCTCCGAGGGGCTGCCCGGCGCCCAACCAATTTGGCTCAGGTGAAGCAGGTATTACAGGGGGCCGATGAGACCCCCTCAGCTTTCTTAGAAAGACTAAAAGAGGCCTATCGCATGTACACACCCTATGATCCAGATGACCCAGGGCAGATGACGAGTGTTTCTATGTCCTTTATCTGGCAGGCTGCGCCAGATATCAGGGCTAAGTTACAGAGGTTAGAAAACCTACAGGGTTATACACTGCAGGACTTGCTTAAGGAAGCAGAAAGGATTTTTAATAAGAGAGAGACCCAAGAAGAGAAGGAGGAAAGATTACGTAGGGAGAAAGATGAGAGGGAGAAAAAGAGGAGCAAGGAGCTGAATCGGATTTTGGCCGCCGTAGTTCAGAGTCAGGGAAGGAAGGGAGACAGGAAGGGAAATCGAAAGGGGCTGAAGCTGGACAAGGATCAGTGCGCTTACTGCAAGGAGAAAGGACATTGGGCCCGAGATTGCCCTAAGAACCCTAAGAACTCCCGTGGACCCCGGAAGAAGCCAGAGACCTCCCTTTTGACCCTAGATGAAGATTAGGGAGGCCAGGAGCCCCCCCCTGAGCCCAGGATAACTCTTGAAGTAGGGGGGCAGCCCGTTACCTTTCTAGTGGACACTGGAGCTCAACATTCAGTCCTCACCCGGGCTCATGGACAGCTCAGTGACCGTACAGCCTGGGTGCAAGGAGCCACTGGTGGCAAGACATATCGATGGACAACAGACCGCCGGGTTCAGCTGGCTACTGGTAAGGTGACTCATTCTTTTCTACATGTTCCGGATTGTCCATACCCTCTACTGGGCCGTGACTTGCTCGCTAAACTAAAAGCACAAATTCATTTTGAAGAAGGAGGGGCCCGGATAACTGGTCCCCAGGGGACCCCTCTCCAAGTTTTGACCCTTCAATTAGAGGACGAATATAGATTATATGAACCGGGACATGACAAGCCACAAACTACAGAAATAGACTCTTGGGTCACGAAGTTCCCACTAGTATGGGCAGAGACTGGGGGAATGGGACTAGCGCTTCAGCAGCCTCCTTTGATTATTCAACTAAAGGCCACGGCAGTTCCAGTTTCTATAAAGCAGTATCCCATGTCACAGGAGGCCTACCAGGGAATAAGACCACATATTAGAAGGCTTCTAGACCAGGGCATTTTAGTCCCTTGCCGGTCGCCATGGAATACGCCCTTGCTACCTGTCAAAAAGCCAGGAACTGGAGATTACCGGCCAGTACAAGATTTAAGGGAGGTCAATAAAAGGGTAGAAGACATCCATCCGACTGTCCCAAACCCTTACAACTTACTCAGTACTCTGCCCCCCACACATACTTGGTATACGGTTTTGGACCTGAAAGATGCTTTCTTTTGTCTCCGGCTCAGCCCGGAAAGCCAACCTTTATTTGCTTTTGAATGGAAAGATCCAGATTTGGGACTTTCGGGTCAATTGACTTGGACTAGACTGCCCCAGGGATTTAAAAATAGTCCCACTCTGTTTGATGAAGCTTTACATCGAGATTTGGCTGATTTTCGAGTCCAGTACCCCTCTCTTATACTCCTGCAATATGTTGATGACCTGCTTTTGGCAGGTGCCACTGAGAGGGCATGCCGTTTGGGGACAGAATCCCTCCTACAGACTCTGGGGCGCCTGGGCTATAGGGCCTCAGCGAAAAAGGCCCAAATATGTCAAACTCAAGTCACTTATCTGGGATATCAGCTGAGAGATGGACAGAGGTGGTTAACCTCAGCTCGAAAACAGACTGTGGCTGGCATCCCGGTTCCAAAAAGCCCCCGTCAGCTGAGGGAGTTCTTAGGCACGGCAGGATTCTGCCGCCTCTGGATCCCGGGTTACGCCGAGATGGCTGCTCCCCTATACCCACTTACTAAACAAGGGACATTGTTCCAATGGGGGTCACAACAACAAGAGGCTTTTGACAACATCAAGCGTGCCTTATTGTCCTCCCCTGCCCTTGGCCTCCCAGATGTTACCAAGCCTTTCGAGCTGTTTGTAGATGAGAAGAAAGGCTATGCAAAAGGAGTTCTTACACAAAGACTAGGGCCCTGGAAGCGGCCAGTGGCCTATTTATCAAAGAAGTTAGACCCCGTTGCTTCAGGATGGCCACCTTGCCTGAGGATGGTAGCAGCAATTGCACTCCTGACTAAGGATGCTAATAAACTGACCCTAGGACAGCCTCTGACTATTTTGGCACCTCATGCGGTAGAGGCCCTGATAAAACAACCTCCTGACCGATGGCTCTCTAATTCCCGCATGACTCATTACCAAGCTATGTTGTTAAACACGGAGAAGGTCCAGTTTGGTCCAGTAGTGGCTTTGAATCCGGCTACCCTACTCCCCTTACCGGAAGGAGCTGAGCCACATGACTGCCTGCAGATCTTAGCAGAAACACATGGAACCAGACCAGATCTAATGGACCAGCCTCTTCCGAATGCTGACTACACCTGGTATACGGATGGCTGCAGTTATGTTGCGGATGGGGAGCGGAGGGCCGGAGCTGCCATCACCACCGAAGATGAGGTAATCTGGGCAAGTGCCTTACCTGCAGGTACCTCCGCTCAACGAGCCGAGCTCATTGCCTTGACACAGGCTCTTAAGATGGCAGAAGGTAAGAGACTAAATGTATATACTGACAGCCGTTATACATTTGCTACCGCACATATTCATGGTGAAACCTACCGGAGACGGGGATTACTTACATCAGAAGGAAGAGAGATCAAAAATAAGGCTGAAATCTTAGCTCTCTTGAGGGCTCTATTCCTACCAAAAGGACTGAGTATCATACATTGTCCAGGGCACCAGAAAGGACAGAGTCCAGAAGCCCGGGGAAACCGGCTGGCCGACGCTTCGGCTCGAAAGGCTGCGGAGAAAGGACAGATCCTGAATCTGGTCAGTGCAGATGACCATGAGCAAGTTTCCCCATGGCCATATGATTCAGAGGACATAAACCTCCTAAAGAAAATGGGGGCAGTATACTCTCCTCGACTAAAAAGATGGGTCTATAAAGAAAAGATTGTCATGCCTACAAAATTGACTTTTGAATTAATATCTTATTTACATAAACTAACTCACCTGGGAATCAAGAAGATGAGAACTCTCCTGGAGCGAGAGGAAGTAGGTCTTTACCTTTTGGGACAGGGTCAGGCCTTGCGAGAAGCGACTGAAAACTGTAAAGCTTGTGCCCAAGTGAACCCAGGGAAGGTGAAAAATGGTATTGGGACTCGTCCCAGGGGGCATCGTCCTGGCATCCATTGGGAGATTGATTTTACTGAAATCAGACCAGGCATGTATGGTTACAGATATCTGCTGGTGTTTGTGGATACATTTTCAGGATGGGTCGAGGCCTTTCCCACCAAACATGAGACTGCAAAGGTAGTCACCAAGAAACTTCTTGAAGAGATTTTTCCCAGGTATGGTATGCCGCAAGTCCTGGGATCGGACAACGGGCCCGCTTTCGTTTCCCGGGTAAGTCAGTTGGTGGCCAAATTACTGGGGATTGATTGGAAACTACATTGTGCATACAGACCCCAGAGTTCAGGACAGGTAGAGCGTATGAATAGAACAATTAAGGAGACTTTATCCAAACTTACGCTTGCAACTGGCACAAAGGATTGGGTTTCCCTCCTCCCCTTAGTTCTTTACAGGGCCCGGAACACACCGGGCTCTCATGGGTTGACTCCTTTTGAGATAGTATATGGGGCACCACCCCCATTTATTGATTTCTTTAATTCCAATATTGCTAATCTTGCTAATAGCCCTTCCCTGGAAACCCATCTACAAGCTTTGCAGCTCGTGCAAAGAGACATCTGGAGACCTCTAGCTGCGGCATACCGGGACAGACTTGATCAGCCGACTGTGCCACACCCGTTCCAGGTGGGAGACCTCGTATGGGTACGCAGACACCAGATTAAGAATCTTGAGCCCCGGTGGAAAGGACCCTACACTGTCCTCCTGACGACGCCAACCGCCCTGAAGGTGGACGGAATTGCTGCGTGGATCCACTCTTCACACGTCAAGGCAGCCCAACCGGAGGAAGCCACCGCACAGCAGACATGGAGAGCCCAACGCACCCGGAACCCCTTAAAGCTGCGACTCACACGCGTACACTCCTGACACTAATCACCCTGAGCTTGTGCTGGAGGGAGGGGGTTGCTGGACAACCAAGCCCTCACCAGGTTGTCAACCTTTCTTGGGTTATAGGCAACCTGGAGACGGGGTGGACACAGGTGTTAGCCAACGGTGCTCACTCTCCAGGCACCTGGTGGCCTACTCTAACCTTTGATTTATGTCAGTTGGCAAAAGATTCATGGGGACGTACTGCGAAATCTCCCCGCAATTCTTACCCCCCTTGCCGACATTCTAGTTGGTATGTCTGTCCGGGAGGGAAAAGGACCGCCCAATGTGGGGGGCCAGAAACCTTTTACTGTGCTAAATGGGGGTGTGAGACTCATACTAATGGACCCTGGAAAGCTAAAGGGGGAGATCTCGTGACTTTTACTGGCTTAGCTGGGGAATCCAACATCCAAATGAGGTTCACTGAGGCAGGAAAGAAACATGATTGGAAATCTGGGGTACGGTGGGGTCTCCGCCTCAATACCCCTGGGCAGACCCATCCGGGCCTGTTGTTTTCTCTCCAACTGGTTCGAGAGCGAATCGCCCCAGCCGTAGGACCTAATCTAGTCCTAAAGGATCAAAGAACCCCCTTACTTCCGGCTCCAGCCCATTTGCCTAGATTCACTCAAACCCCTCTAGTAACCCACTCCTTCACAAGTAGAGATTCTGCCGCTCCGACCACTCACGCCCCAGGTACAGGGGATCGGCTACTTAATCTAGTAAAGGGTGCATATCTAACTCTCAATTATTCAGATCCATTTAGAACTCAAGAGTGCTGGCTATGTCTAGTCTCCAGCCCACCTTACTATGAAGGAGTAGCAGTTTTAGGCAATTACACCAACCAGACTATAGCCCCAGAGAGATGTTCTGCTAGTCTCAACCATAGATTGACACTGCCCGAGGTCACAGGACAGGGGCTCTGTATAGGAACCGTGCCACCCACTCATCAGGCACTCTGCAATGTCACAAGAAAAGCTCCCACTGGGAAATATTATTTGGCTGCCCCACCAGGCACTTATTTGGCCTGTAATACTGGACTAACTTCGTGCATTTCAGCCATTATTTTAAATCAAACATCTGATTATTGTGTACTGACAGAGATTTGGCCCAAAGTCATCTATCATGAGCCTGAGTATGTGTATTCTTATTTTGAGGAACATCCACGGATTAAGAGAGAGCCCATCACTCTAACTTTAGCCCTGTTGATAGGAGGAATTACCTTTGGAGGAGTAGCTGCAGGGATAGGGACAGGAACGACTGCCCTTATAGAGACAGGCCACTTCCGTCAATTACAAGCAGCTATGAATGCAGATTTGAAAGCAATCGAAGAATCTATAAGTGCTTTAGAAAAGTCTTTGACATCTCTGTCAGAGGTGGTCTTACAGAACAGAAGGGGGCTTGATATGATGTTCCTCCGAGAAGGTGGATTATGCGCTGCTCTAAAGGAAGAATGCTGCTTTTATGCTGACCATACTGGGATAGTAAAGGACAATATGGCCAAACTCCGTGAGCGTTTAGCACATAGGCAAAGGATGTCTGAGTCCCAGCAGGGATGGTTTGAAGGGTGGTTTAATCGATCCCCATGGTTTGCTACCCTGCTATCAACTTTGATGGGACCTTTGATAATCCTTCTCCTGATTCTCCTATTTGGACCCTGCATCCTAAACAAATTAGTACAGTTCATAAAAGATAGGCTTTCAGTTATTCAAACTTTTGTGTTAAGACAACAGTACCAATTAGTAGAACAACAACCGACTGAAGTACCTTAAATGACTCAATGAATGAGTGAAAGATTCCACTCAAGGACAAAAAGAAAATGGGGGAATGAAAGACCCCCTTCCAGAAAAGGGATTATACAAGCCTATCCCTAGGCCCTCAACCATAGAAATGACAGATGAATTTTAATACACAGGCCTGAAACTAAAATAAGCCTTATGAGAAAGTTCAAGAAGTTCATATGAGTCCCAAGCTTTGTGGGACAAGCTGACCCAGCATTAAGACAAAATAGCCCCGAAAAGAAAACAAAATGCAGAAACTAGACTAAAATATGGGCATTGCTCCATGGGCCACCTGGCAGGGAAAAAGAAACAGTCCCTGACCCCCCGGGAGACCCGACCACCATGTACTTTTTGCTAACTCATTGTTATGATTATAGCCAAAATAGGTAATGTACATGTATGTTTCATTTATTCCACCAATCACATCCCTGTAACCATGCATCTGCTTCTGTAAGCCTGCTTCTGCTCCCCAAAATACTATAAAAAAGCCTACCCTGGTTCTGCTAGGCGCGCCAGTCTTCCGAATTGACTGGGACGCCCACAGATACCTGTGTTTCCTGATCAATAAAAATCCTCTTGCACATTGCAGCCTGTGGACTCGGACTGGTCATTGGGGCTTGAGGATCTCCCTCCTGAGGGAAGATTCTCGCTGAGAGTCTTTCAGAAGCCCATAGAGAGGAGACACAAAAATCCCTGAAAGAATTCCAGGAAAACATAAATAAACAAGTAGAAGCCCATAGAGAGGAGACACAAAAATCCCTGAAAGAATTCCAGGAAAACACAATCAAACAGTTGAAGGAATTAAAAATGGAAATAGAATCAATCAAGAAAGAACACATGGAAACAACCCTGGATATAGAAAACCAAAAGAAGAGACAAGGAGCTGTAGATACAAGCTTCACCAACAGAATACAAGAGATGGAAGAGAGAATCTCAGGAGCAGAAGATTCCATAGAAATCATTGACTCAACTGTCAAAGATAATGTAAAGCGGAAAAAGCTACTGGTCCAAAACATGCAGGAAATCCAGGACTCAATGAGAAGATCAAACCTAAGGATAATAGGTATAGAAGAGAGTGAAGACTCCCAGCTCAAAGGACCAGTAAATATCTTCAACAAAATCATAGAAGAAAACTTCCCTAACCTAAAAAAAGAGATACCCATAGACATACAAGAAGCCTACAGAACTCCAAATAGATTGGACCAGAAAAGAAACACCTCCCGTCACATAATTGTCAAAACACCAAACGCACAAAATAAAGAAAGAATATTAAAAGCAGTAAGGGAAAAAGGTCAAGTAACATATAAAGGCAGACCTATCAGAATCACACCAGACTTCTCGCCAGAAACTATGAAGGCCAGAAGATCCTGGACTGATGTCATACAGACCCTAAGAGAACACAAATGCCAGCCCAGGTTACTGTATCCAGCAAAACTCTCAATTAACATTGATGGAGAAACCAAGATATTTCATGACAAAACCAAATTTACACAATATCTTTCTACAAATCCAGCACTACAAAGGATAATAAATGGTAAAGCCCAACATAAGGAGGCAAGCTATACCCTAGAAGAAGCAAGAAACTAATAGTCTTGGCCACAAAAACAAAGAGAATGAAAGCACACAAACACAACCTCACATCCAAATATGAATATAACGGGAAGCAATAATCACTATTCCTTAATATCTCTCAATATCAATGGCCTCAACTCCCCAATAAAAAGACATAGGTTAACAAACTGGATACGCAACGAGGACCCTGCATTCTGCTGCCTACAGGAAACACACCTCAGAGACAAAGACAGACACTACCTCAGAGTGAAAGGCTGGAAAACAACTTTCCAAGCAAATGGTCAGAAGAAGCAAGCTGGAGTAGCCATTCTAATATCAAATAAAATCAATTTCCAACTAAAAGTCATCAAAAAAGATAAGGAAGGACACTTCATATTCATCAAAGGAAAAATCCACCAAGATGAACTCTCAATCCTAAATATCTATGCCCCAAATACAAGGGCACCTACATATGTAAAAGAAACCTTACTAAAGCTCAAAACACACATTGCACCTCACACAATAATAGTGGGAGATTTCAACACCCCACTCTCATCAATGGACAGATCATGGAAACAGAAATTAAACAGTGATGTCGACAGACTAAGAGAAGTCATGAGCCAAATGGACTTAATGGATATTTATAGAACATTCTATCCTAAAGCAAAAGGATATACCTTCTTCTCAGCTCCTCATGGTACTTTCTCCAAAATTGACCATATAATTGGTCAAAAAACGGGCCTCAACAGGTACAGAAAGATAGAAATAATCCCATGCGTGCTATCGGACCACCACGGCCTAAAACTGGTCTTCAATAACAATAAGGGAAGAATGCCCACATGTACGTGGAAATTGAACAATGCTCTACTCAATGATAACCTGGTCAAGGAAGAAATAAAGAAAGAAATTAAAAACTTTTTAGAATTTAATGAAAATGAAGGTACAACATACCCAAACTTATGGGACACAATGAAAGCTGTGCTAAGAGGAAAACTCATAGCGCTGAGTGCCTGCAGAAAGAAACAGGAAAGAGCATATGTCAGCAGCTTGACAGCACACCTAAAAGCTCTAGAACAAAAAGAAGCAAATACACCCAGGAGGAGTAGAAGGCAGGAAATAATCAAACTCAGAGCTGAAATCAACCAAGTAGAAACAAAAAGGACCATAGAAAGAATCAACAGAACCAAAAGTTGGTTCTTTGAGAAAATCAACAAGATAGATAAACCCTTAGCCAGACTAACGAGAGGACACAGAGAGTGCGTCCAAGTTAACAAAATCAGAAATGAAGAGGGAGACATAACTACAGATTCAGAGGAAATTCAAAAAATCATCAGATCTTACTATAAAAACCTATATTCAACAAAACTTGAAAATCTTCAGGAAATGGACAATTTCCTAGACAGATACCAGGTACCAAAGTTAAATCAGGAACAGATAAACCAGTTAAACAACCCCATAACTCCTAAGGAAATAGAAGCAGTCATTAAAGGTCTCCCAACCAAAAAGAGCCCAGGTCCAGACGGGTTTAGTGCAGAATTCTATCAAACCTTCATAGAAGACCTCATACCAATATTATCCAAACTATTCCACAAAATTGAAACAGATGGAGCCCTACCGAATTCCTTCTACGAAGCCACAATTACTCTTATACCTAAACCACACAAAGACACAACAAAGAAAGAGAACTTCAGACCAATTTCCCTTATGAATATCGACGCAAAAATACTCAATAAAATTCTGGCAAACCGAATTCAAGAGCAAATCAAAACAATCATCCACCATGATCAAGTAGGCTTCATCCCAGGCATGCAGGGATGGTTTAATATACGGAAAACCATCAACGTGATCCATTATATAAACAAACTGAAAGAACAGAACCACATGATCATTTCATTAGATGCTGAGAAAGCATTTGACAAAATTCAACACCCCTTCATGATAAAAGTCCTGGAAAGAATAGGAATTCAAGGCCCATACCTAAACATAGTAAAAGCCATATACAGCAAACCAGTTGCTAACATTAAACTAAATGGAGAGAAACTTGAAGCAATCCCACTAAAATCAGGGACTAGACAAGGCTGCCCACTCTGTCCCTACTTATTCAATATAGTTCTTGAAGTTCTAGCCAGAGCAATCAGACAACAAAAGGAGATCAAGGGGATACAGATCGGAAAAGAAGAGGTCAAAATATCACTATTTGCAGATGACATGATAGTATATTTAAGTGATCCCAAAAGTTCCACCAGAGAACTACTAAAGCTGATAAACAACTTCAGCAAAGTGGCTGGGTATAAAATTAACTCAAATAAATCAGTTGCCTTCCTCTATACAAAAGAGAAACAAGCCGAGAAAGAAATTAGGGAAACGACACCCTTCATAATAGACCCAAATAATATAAAGTACCTCGGTGTGACTTTAACCAAGCAAGTAAAAGATCTGTACAATAAGAACTTCAAGACACTGAGGAAAGAAATTGAAGAAGACCTCAGAAGATGGAAAGATCTCCCATGCTCATGGATTGGCAGGATTAATATAGTAAAAATGGCCATTTTACCAAAAGCAATCTACAGATTCAATGCAATCCCCATCAAAATACCAATCCAATTCTTCAAAGAGTTAGACAGAACAATTTGCAAATTCATCTGGAATAACAAAAAACCCAGGATAGCTAAAGCTATCCTCAACAATAAAAGGACTTCAGGGGGAATCACTATCCCTGAACTCAAGCAGTATTACAGAGCAATAGTGATAAAAAACTGCATGGTATTGGTACAGAGACAGACAGATAGACCAATGGAATAGAATTGAAGACCCAGAAATGAACCCACACACCTATGGTCACTTGATTTTTGACAAAGGAGCCAAAACCATCCAATGGAAAAAAGATAGCATTTTCAGCAAATGGTGCTGGTTCAACTGGAGGGCAACATGTAGAAGAATGCAGATCGATCCATCCTTATCACCCTGTACAAAGCTTAAGTCCAAGTGGATCAAGGACCTCCACATCAAACCAGACACACTCAAACTAATAGAAGAAAAACTAGGGCAGCATCTCGAACACATGGGCACTGGAAAAAATTTCCTGAACAAAACACCAATGGCTTATGCTCTAAGATCAAGAATCGACAAATGGGATCTCATAAAACTGCAAAGCTTCTGTAAGGCAAAGGACACTGTGGTTAGGACAAAATGGCAACCAACAGATTGGGAAAAGATCGTTACCAATCCTACAACAGATAGAGGCCTTATATCCAAAATATACAAAGAACTCAAGAAGTTAGACCGCAGGGAGACAAATAACCCTATTAAAAAATGGGGTTCAGAGCTAAACAAAGAATTCACAGCTGAGGAATGCCGAATGGCTGAGAAACACCTAAAGAAATGTTCAACATCTTTAGTCATAAGGGAAATGCAAATCAAAACAACCCTGAGATTTCACCTCACACCAGTGAGAATGGCTAAGATCAAAAACTCAGGTGACAGCAGATGCTGGCGAGGATGTGGAGAAAGAGGAACACTCCTCCATTGTTGGTGGGATTGCAGACTGGTAAAACCATTCTGGAAATCAGTCTGGAGGTTCCTCAGAAAATTGGACATTGAACTGCCTGAGGATCCAGCTATACCTCTCTTGGGCATATACCCAAAAGATGCCTCAACATATAAAAGAGACACGTGCTCCACTATGTTCATCGCAGCCTTATTTATAATAGCCAGAAACTGGAAAGAACCCAGATGCCCTTCAACAGAGGAATGGATACAGAAAATGTGGTACATCTACACAATGGAATATTACTCAGCTATCAAAAACAACGACTTTATGAAATTCGTAGGCAAATGGTTGGAACTGGAAAATATCATCCTGAGTGAGCTAACCCAATCACAGAAAGACATACATGGTATGCACTCATTGATAAGTGGCTATTAGCCCAAATGCTTGAATTACCCTAGATCCCTAGAACAAATGAAACTCAAGACGGATGATCAAAATGTGAATGCTTCACTCCTTCTTTAAATGAGGAAAAAGAATACCCTTGGCAGGGAAGGGAGAGGCAAAGATTAAAACAGAGACTGAAGGAACACCCATTCAGAGCCTGCCCCACATGTGGCCCATACATATACAGCCACCCAATTGGACAAGATGGATGAAGCAAAGAAGTGCAGACCGACAGGAGCCGGATGTAAATCGCTCCTGAGAGACACAGCCAGAATACAGCAAATACAGAGGCGAATGCCAGCAGCAAACCACTGAACTGAGAATAGGTCCCCCGTTGAAGGAATCAGAGAAAGAACTGGAAGAGCTTGAAGGGGCTCGAGACCCCAAAAGTACAACAATGTCAAGCAACCAGAGCTTCCAGGGACTAAGCCACTACCTAAAGACTATACATGGACTGACCCTGGACTCTGACCCCATAGGTAGCAATGAATATCCTAGTAAGAGCACCAGTGGAAGGGGAAGCCCTGGGTCCTGCTAAGACTGAACCCCCAGTGAACTAGACTATGGGGGGAGGGCGGCAATGGGGGGAGGGTTGGGAGGGGAACACCCATAAGGAAGGGGAGGGGGGAGGGGGATGTTTGCCCGGAAACCGGGAAAGGGAATAACACTTGAAATGTATATAAGAAATACTCAAGTTAATAAAAAAAAAATGCATATTTCTCTTCCCATCCATTCCACACAGTTACATCAAAAATTTACTTAAATCAGTAACTGGAATTACTCCATTATGACTACATTTATATTGTTTGCCGTTGAGCGAGTGACATCTCTAATGTTTTCTTTCCCTTTGTCCCTTAACTTCTTATTTTCCTACATTAATTTTAATTATTTCCCTTACATTTAATTTCTCTGATTTAATCTTCTGTATACTTACAGGTATTCCCTCCCCTCAGAGTTATAATAGAGCTATAAAATGTCCATAAACTTTTCTAAAACTTCACAAACATCAGAACGTCGTGTTATTTTTGCATTTTTTTGTCAAAATTCTGTATTTTAATGCTTCCCCCTTGGGATGTGGTCTGGCCACTCTTCCTAAAGCTAACCCCATTTGTTCCTTTCTCCTTCAGTGTGCTTTGTCTGTTTCCTGGGTCTCATAATTGCTCATTTCTTGGTTTACTTCTGATCCTTCTCTTTTGCACTCTTTATGATCTGATAAGTTTCTAGGGAGGGGACAGAAAAAGTGTGTGTGTTCAGTCTGCTGTTTTTAATGGGAAGTCCCCAAGCCACATTTTCTTCTGATCCTGTTTACACTGAAGTGGCCTTTGATAACGGGATTAGACTCCTTGCCTTTATGAACTTCATAAAAGGAGAAACAACTATAAATGCAACTTATATTACCATCAGCAGCAGCTGACCCTTGAGTGACTGAATTGTGTATATAATTTGCCCATATGGCTGCTTGACGTACAGTTTTATGTCTGGCTTACTAAAGTACGTGGTATCATACACACACAAAATGGGAAATTTGTCTTTAGGCATTGACTAAATTATTTAATACAAAAAGCGATAACACGGATAATAAAAACAGTTTTGTTATATAAAATGCTATTTTGTTATATACAAATAAAAACACAAATATTGGTTCTCTCCTTCCAGGGTCACAGGGATTGAACTCAGGTCATCAGGCTTGTTGGCTGCATTTAATCATATATGGCAGCTCTTAATCATATATGTTGAGCTTTCTTTCTTTATGGCCCAAATACAAGAAACCACAAAATCTTCTTTAAGACCTGCAGTGGTAGGATGTTTCTTCACTTGGTTCCAAAGGTAAGAGACAACAGACCGTTTGTTTAGAAGTCATAGTAACTATAATTGCAACTGCCAAGTTAAATGATGTTGTAATTGCTATTCCTGGTTGTCAAATTAACTATATCTGGAATGGACTACAATCCAGAATTGGAGGGCTCACCTGTGATCCAGATCTTGAGGCTGGAAGACACAAGTTTCTGACCTGGGTCTTGGAGATCATGAGGCATAGTGGCTCAAAAAGCTTAGGCCTAAGCAAGGTAGTACATGCCTTTAATCTGGGCCACACCTTCTGCTGGAGACCTACATAAGGAAGGACACTGGAAGAAGGAAGATTCACTCTTCTTCACCTGCCTGCATTTACTTGCCAGCACATCTGTTGGAATCTACTTCTACAGAAGATCAGCTGAAACAACTAGCCTTGTGGAACTGACAAACTACTAGATCCTTGGACTTTCCATTCATAGCTGACCATTGTTGGGGTACTTGGACTATAGACCGTAAGTCATCACAACAAATCCCCTTAATATATAGAGACATTCCATAAGTTCTGTGACTCTAGAGAACCCTGACCAATACAGATGTTAATCACAGTTGATCCACGGGATCAGAATGTGACTGTATTTATTGTCTTCCTCATCAATGTATCTGCTGTCTGCTTCCCGTGGTTTGGAATGACGATACCCACAATATCTTAAAGTTGTTTTTCCTTCATTTTCTTGGCTTGCATGAAGTAACTGCAAGATGAACATTGCATAATTTTTATTTAATTGCAGAAATGTATGACTTAGATCAAGATGTATAGTCTGCTTTTTGTCTGAGGGATTATCCAGCAAGCCTTCCTGTCAGCTTTGCCTAGTGTTATATCTTGGCTATGTTTCTTCTATCCATTATAGACAGTGTTCAGCTCTAACCATGTGATGCTGTACTGAGTTTGCTGAAAACTTTTACCATGGTGTGGGGCTTTCGTTTGGTTTAAGCAATGTAAGTCTACCACATAAAGACATTGGGCTTTTAATAATTTTATTATAGACTTTACATCCAGTGAGGAGAGATTAAGACACAAATGATCCTTGGTGGTTGACACTCTTACCTACATCCCTGCCTCTGGTTCTGCATGTCCTTGTGTGATCTCCACCCCTTGAATAGGAAAAGGGACATCATCTGTGAGTTACTGTCATCAAAGGCATTGGGATTGTCTCCTAGGGTTACATTTCATAAGTATATTGATGATAGCCGTGTTCTAAATACTGTCTTTACTGGCTGGATGAAAGCAGTGGAAACATGACATAGCACTGTTGCAATCTCTAGCTGTAAGGCCGGCAAATGTACAGGATCATTAATCATACACATGTAAGGAGATGAGTTTGACTAGCATTCTCAGTGATGGTCTTAGACACAGATTCTTCTCTGTCAAGCCTTAAGAAACAATTACAGGGGGCTGGAAGATGGTTCAGTGGTTAGGAGCATTGACTGTTCTTTCAGAGGTCCTGAGTTCAAACCCAGCAACCATTTGGTGACTCCCAACCATCTGTAGTTAAATCTGATGCCCTCCTCTGGTGTGTCTGAAAACAGATACAGTGTAGTTTTATATAATAAATAAATCTTAAAACACACACACACACACACACACAAATTAAAGGCCAGTTAATGTTTCGATTTCAGCCTATTAAACCCCAACTATGTCACAGAAGCTGAGATAGTAAGAGTAGGCTGTTTTACTGGGCAGTGATGGCTCAGTGTACCGGATTGGCCTGATGTTTGTATTCTGATGTCAGTTAATTCTGTTTCCTCTAGAGAAACAAGCAGCCCATCACATACTCAGGTGATGTCATATGAACCTTCTTCCCATGTTAACTGGTCAATAATGGCTGGAATCGTTGATTGGGCAGAGGAGGGGAAAGGTGAGACTGGAGTTTCCAGAGTAGGGGCAGATAGAAAAGGGGAAAAAATGAAAGGGGAAGAAGACAGGATAGAGGAAGTGGAGGAGAAGCCATAATAGACTAGAACCATGTGGCTGTGAGAAACTGCAAGTAACAAGGGCTCTTATAGTTGGAGAATAAGTTAGTATAGTACTAAATCTACCCAATCATCAACTATACAACTCTATTGACCAGTTAACAATTAACTAACATCAGAATACAAACAGCATCAGGTTAAGCCACTACAGCTCACACCTTTACATTTTAGCATTCAGGAGATGAAGCAGGAGAATCTCTAAGTTCAAGGCCAGCCTGGTCTACACAGCAAATTACAAATTCCAGGACTGTCTAGGCTACAGTCTGGATAAACCCTGTCTTGAAAAACAAACAAACAAACAAATAAAAAGTTGGCTCGTTCAGTTGTAAGTTTGTGGTGATTTATTAAATAGTCATAGAATGCAAATATATCTTTATCTCTGTTATGAACAAAAAATAAGAAATGGAAATGTGAAATAAAATATTTTTATGGGACAAGTACAGGGCTGTAAAACCACTAAGGCCTTGATGAACAAAGTTCCAGAGAGAGAGAGAGAGAGAGAGAGAGAGAGAGAGAGAGAGAGAGATAAGATCTTTGTAAGTGGTGACCTCCATTCTTGGTGGGAGAACCTGACCCTGACTTCTGCATTGGTGAGCAATGGACTTTGAGAGCAGAGAAGACCTTAGTATAGAGAAGGGACATTAAAAATATTCATAAAGATATGCATACAACAATCTCAGTGTTTCTAGGACCCTGTTTGTGATGCCCTTTGACCTTGTTTGTGCAGTCTTGATAATTACAATGTGCTCTGCTACGTAAACTCACTCTACACATGACAAAACTGAAACACAAATTGCTACTTGGCAGGCCTAATGTCACACACACACTTGTATTAGCAGAGTCAAGATTTGAACTCTGAGCTACAAAGCCCACATCTAGCTATATCTTCAGAGATTTTTGTGACCGAGGGTTCACGGTAACTTTCACCACCACGTGGATCCCTGTTTTAGTTCATAGATCATCACTGCAGGACAAGCTCCCCAGAAACAGAGTCTCCAGAACGCTGGAGTGCTAACGAGTGTCTTCTGAAGCAACACCTGGAAGGGAGACAAGAACTAACACAGAGCTGTCACAAAACTTCATTTGACCTCCATCATCATCTCTGAAGCAAAGGTGATTTGGGGAGCTATGAGTTGAGGCACAGTCTGGGCCTTTATTCTTGGCATAAGCCATCACTGGTGCAGTGTACTCTTGTGGGTTGGTGTTGATATGCAGGTAAGTGCAGGCAGAAGATAAATCAAGGCCTATGATTGGGCAATGAAAAAGAAAGGCTGGGGCAGAGTTTTTGAAAGTCAGGAGAGAGAGAAAAAGAGAAGGAGAGGAGATGGAGAAGAAAGATGATCTACTCTCTTATGGTTGTAAATAGCCACAGGTAGCTACGAATATCTTATAAGGGATAGATTACTACAGGACAGTTCATCTTATCTAGACAGGCAGTTTCTATCAATATCAATTGGCTCTGAGTTTATTGTGAGGACTTTTTTATGGAGTAAGAATTTACTAATATACATATGATAGATAAATTACAAGCTTCTAGAGTTTCGATTTTGTTGGGTTACTGGGAATTATGACTATAACCACAGGGGGCAAATGCTGGGTATGTGTGCAGAATCTGCAACAGACAGCCACAAGATAGGCGGCCATTACATGGGGCTAGCCATGGAGGCAGAGTGACCTCTGGGGACAGAAGGTAGCCAGAGGTAGCATGGCATGGTGCCTAAAACTATTCGTAATTGTTTAATATGTATGTAGTATTCTACATACTACATAATCTGGTGACAGAGGTGCTAGTTATCCTTTTATTTTCCATTAGTTAATTAATTTATTTGCATTAAATCCTGATCACAGCCCCCACAATACCTCCCTCACCCCTTTAAGAAGAAGGAGGTCATCGCTTCTCGGCCTTTTGGCTAAGATCAAGTGTGAAGAAGAAGGAGGTCCTCCGCAAGAACCAACCCACCAGAGGTGTCAGCTATCTTAATTCCTGGAAAAGAACAACTCACTAGAAGGCTCTCCCATGTGAATCTTTTTCAGGGCTGCATTTCAGCTAATGTCTCCCTCTCCCTGCTCTTGCCGGCCCCCTCACAGGTTGCTTCTGAAGGTAATTTTTAGTACTAATACTTGAGAGAAATTTAAGATTCATGGTAAAGTACCTATTACACTGGGATCTGATACACTTTAGTCAGGAAGATGCACCACACTTAAGATCATCCCTACTTTGACCCCTGATATTAGATTTCTACAAAGGATCCTCAGGATGAGTGGACGGCTCAATGGAAGTTCAGGAACCCAGGTTCAGATCTTCAACACCCACATGAAAAAAAAAAAAAACAAGCATGGCTATATATGCTCTTGTAACCCCAGTGTTGTGAGAAACAGAGACCACTGGATCATTGAGGCTTGCTGGCCACTCAGACCAATGGAAACCAGCTAGTTCCATGTTGAATGACTGTCTCAGGGTAATGAGGTGAAGTGGTGGAGTTGGACATTCAACAGCTTCCTCTGGTCTCTGTATATGTGCTCACAGGCACTCACACCCTCACAGACACAGATAAATAAACCAATAATCACAAAGGGTCCTCTGTAGTTAGAATATATTAACTCTATTAAAGGAGCTTAAGGGGAAAAAGGAAGCCATTTGTGGTAAGTGTAGTTACCACAGTGGCTGAGAGGAGACATAACAACATGGCAATTTGATAAAGATGTGGAACCTACTAACTACTGAACTACTAATAATTTTTCTTGCCAACCGGACTAAAAAGTCTATTGATAATGCTTTAAACCACCAAGACTTTACCCACAAAAGGGACTCCAAATGACTTATTATTAAGGAATTGCAAGAGCAGGAATCAATGGACCTAGATTATTTGGCAGTAGTCCAGCACGGTCTGTTTGATTTTTGTAGACATTACTTTTACTCATTGTTCTAACTTGCTTCTTTCCTGTTGATATTTGAGATGCTCACCTCTTATACTAAAGACCTGCAGGAAAGATCTAGAGAAGGACCTCTCTTGTAACCTCTCAAACATACTCCTCCTAGCTCATTCTTGGTCTATAGATCTCCAGTTTATCCAAGATTAGTCAAGGCTATGATGTGTGTGTGTACAGCGGAGGTGGGGTGGGGTGAGGAGATATCAAAATTCCAAATGCTCAGGCACATGGCAGACTGCTTTAATCAATATCTGAGAGTCAAGACACTAGGATTGTTCAAACCCCGAGGAAAATGAAATTACAGCCAAGGTTAAGAACTACTAAGACTGAAGGGAAAAGCCAAAGGATGTGACTGTTAGGCAGCAAACTTACACACTTAAGTCCATAGCAGCTGTATGTCAATGACCAGATAGCACCCAAGAGACAGTTTAATTGGGGTCAAACACCAAGGACCAAAGCCTAACAAAGAAGTCAAACATGTTCTAAGGCAGACCTAGCTTGGTGGGAATTTAATGATTCTGATGTTCTTCACATTGATAAATTGAGCTTCTACACAATCAAGGACTACTAATTTCACCCAACAACTAACATGTAATTTTAAAGCCTTGGCTACCTTCTGGCTTTTCCTCCTTCTTCCACCTCTTCTCTCTCTTCCTTTCTCCTTCCTTTCTTTCAAGGCGGAGAGAAGCGACACTGAGGAGATTCACACGTGAAAGATGAGCATTTTACCATGTTCATTTCCAATCTCAAGTTCTATATTTCCTTTGTCTTATTTAGTATTTCACTTGGCATTAATTCCAGTTATGTCTGTTCAATCATCTGTGTGCAAGGGAGAATGTTATACTTTTAAACGCAAAGGACTCTGCTTATGTCTACAAATCTTATTTGACCAGTCAACAGATTAGTCCCTATTTGGAAGGAAACCTAAATGGGCTTTCTAGACTATCCTATCTTCTTCCTTCTCCTAACCGATTCTGGCTATGCAAATGAACCCATGAGGCTATCGAGCATAAGTTATGGCTACAATTTGACAGCATTGTTTTATGAGCAAATGTGATCCAGAGTAGAATAACTAAACAGGGACACACAGTAAAAACCAACATTTCATTGACCTTTTAAACTGGAAAGTTCTGTTCCACAGACAAAGGGGAGAGCAATACAATTACATGATAGTGCGCTTACAGCCTTGCTGAATGTGCAGAGGAAGCCTTGGCTGGCGAGCCGGTCTTCCCATCCCGTCCACCCAAGAAAAGATTGAAAAGAACAGGACAGCTGTAGTGTCTCGACTGAGATTCAATGGTGAATGGAGTGACAGATGTAGAGCTCGTGCCCCAGAGTGGGCAGGCACTTGTCCCCAACAAACAAAAGAGGGTGACAGTCTCAGAGCCCCCATTTATTTCAGTAACATTTTTTAAGAGCCAGCTGTCTTTTTTATATATAAGACACTGGTAAAAGGCAGCATTTACCTACCTGTTCTCAAATGCCATCTTATCTGATAAGCCAAGTAAAACAATTTTCCTCACTTCATGACTATTAACTTTATATTCTATTATACTTTGCTAAGTATGCACTGTATACTATTACTCTGCCCTTTAATTTAGTTCCCGTCTCAAGTAAGAGCTTCTGTAGATTATCTTAAGGTGATCCATCAACATCCCAAAAAGTCATCCGTGAAGTCCTGAGTTCAATCCCCTTGACTACAAAAAAAAAAAAAAAAAAAGCATTAGAAATGAAATTCTGTATGAGTGTTCAAAGCCTTTGTCTGGTTTTGTTATTATTTTAGGAGAATGTATCCCATGACTCAGTAAGCCCTCCATCTACTATGCTACTCCCAAGCCCTTGATTTCTTGGCATAGGGTCTTCCTTGGTAGCCCAAGCAGGTATGGAATTCATGATTTTGTACCATGCCCAGCTAAATATATCATCTACGTAAAAACCAAACAAACAAAAACATTCCTGGTTTGACCAGGTGTGGCTTACCCCCAGAACTGAGAAGGCAGAGAAGCATACAGGTCTTTGAGTTTGAGGCCATTCCTGATTTAAGCCAGGGATACATGCTGAAACTCTGTCTCAGCAAAATGAAAGAAAATAAGCAAATCAAAGCAACTCCAAAAACATCCTGGCTTTGTCTTCTAGCAGGTCTTTATTATCCAGAGTAACTGACCTTAATAAACTCACTGAATGTGCACTAGGCTGCAGCAACAATGCCCTGTGGTTTTTGCTTTTCTTTCTTTCTTTCTTTCTTTCTTTCTTTCTTTCTTTCTTTCTTTCTTTCTTTCTTTCTTTAAATTTATTTATTTCATGTATGTGAGTTCACTGTCACTGTCTTCAGACACACCAGAAGAGGGCATCAGATCCCATTACAGATGGTCATGAGCCACCATGTGGTTGCTGGGAATTGAACTCAGGACCTCTGGAAGAGCAGCCAGTGCTCTTAACCACTGAGCCATCTCTCCAGCCCCGTTTTTGCTTTTCTTACCAGAGACTATGTATATCTTTAAACTGAGCATGACTATTGCTTAAGTGTGTCCTGAGTAGACGCTCAGCAGATACCTATCACCTCAGAGGTTTCTCAGACACTTATGCAATTGGCAGGGCAACAGTATCTTTATTCTGTAACTAAGGGAATGGAGCCTTGGGAAGGATCATTGATACATCAATGAACCAGCAGAGAAAAGAGGGGAAATTAGAAACGGAGACCAGTTTTGCTAGTTTATAAGTTGGCGTCTATCTTATTATAACATATGGTTTCTCCAAATGGATGGAAAATATAATCAGTTTTATATAGAAATGTGTCAATTTCTTATGTTGTTCAATAAGACTGAGTTTCTCGGGGACAGAGACAGTAGCCATTAGCAGTGGTCAGAAAGCATGATGCTTTGGTCTCACATGTGGTTCCTAGATTTTAAAAAGACATACACAAACATGTGAGTATATTTGCCAAGAGAGTAAATGTGAAGCTATCTAGGGACCATCGGGAGGTAGGGGGCCCTGGGGAAATATATAACATATACCATGTCAACAAATATATTTAGTGAAAAATTTAAAATGTAGGCTCATATTGCATTTTATTGAATAAAATAAGCAAATGTTCTAACGAAGAGGAAGATGAAGAAGATGGGGAAGTTTAGGCAGGAAAATAACCTGGGCCTGGGTCAGCCTGGGCCTGATAGTAATATTGGATTAGTTATTTCTCTACTTCTGTGTTAAAACACACGATCAAGATAAGGTATAGAAGAAATGGTCCATTAGCGCTAATTGTTCCCAAGGGTTTAAGAGTCCATTATGGTAGCAAACAGCAGGTACAGCAGCATGAACAGAAGCTGGGGATTCTTATCTTGACAGACTTCTCCCAGAAAAGTCACATCTCCTGAACCTACCTTAACAGTTCCACCAACTGGAGACCAAAGTGTTCAGAGGTCTAAGACTATGGGGGAACATGTCTTACAAACCACCATAAAGACCCTATCTCAAAAAGTAAACAAGAGGTGGTGATATGACTCAGGAGGTAAAGGCCCTGCTAGCAAACCTGACAATCAAAGTGGCTTCCCAGACCACATAGTGGAAGGAGAGAATTGACTCATAGAAGTTGTCCTGTGACCTCACAAGTATGCTGCTGTATGTATACACACCCCACCCCACCACCATTACCATTGCTACCATCACCACTCCACACATGCATGCACACACACACACACACACACACACACACACACACACACACACACACTCATACATACATAAATGTAAAAAAAATCAATAGGAAAAAGAAAGAAAAAAATCAAGGTAGACTTTATGGTATAGGTCTATAACCACTCAGAGGCTGAGGCAAGAGGATTGCTGTGAATTCATGGACATCCTGAGCTACATAGTAAGATCCTGGCCAGCCAGAGCTACATATCAAGACCTTGTCTCAAAAACTAACAATAACAACAAAAGAATAAATTATATATATATGTCACAATACATTATTATGCACAAACATGTATTATAATTTAACTGTACAGTTAGATTGTAGTTTTTATAGCTGAAATTCTGATTAACCAATCAGAATTTTTAATAAGCTTAATGCAATCGTCAATATTTTCTTGCTCTGCCTTAAAATACAGCTTTGAAAGATAGAATAACTATTGAACTATTGAAGGACATTTAAAGATGTGAACTACATGAGAATAAATAAAAATGTTAAATTAAACTAACTTGTTTTGTTTTGCATTTTGAGTCAGGGTTTCTCTGCGTAATAGCCCTGCATGTCCTGGAAACTGGCTTCATAGACCAGACTGACCTTGAACTCACAGAGATCCGCCTGCTTCTGCCTCTTGAGTGCTGGGACCACCATGCCTACCTAAATTAAATTGAAATGATCAAGACAAGAGTTAGTCGGACCCAAGGAGGTAATTATGTGTATTTAAAAATTGGATGTTCCCGTTCATTTTTGTATAAGGCTGTATGGGTTTAATACCTAACAAACTGGAAAAATTCATCTACGTTTATTTCAAATATGGGCTTAAGCTTAAGCCCATATTTGAAATATGTGGTTTGATGTTGAATTTTTATCAGAAGAGAAAAATAACGCAAATGAGTGAATACTAAATACAACATAGTAATTTTACAGAGGTAAATATCTAATTACCTCCATTTCCCAAAGTGGGATAAATCACACATTAAGTCATATAATAATTTAAGGACTTGTAAGAGACAAGAAGATGTACTTGATATTCTTCAACTAATTACTTTTAATTAACATGTCTATATTATAAAACATATGGGAACATTTTAAAATTAAAAATGTAAAAATATTCAATGCAAGAAGGATATGGATCTATACAGCTCGAGGCAACATACCATTGGGAAGATGAGAGATCTTACTTCCATTTCCACATTAAAGACTAAGTCTAGACATTCATAATTACACCAATTAATTGGCCATTTTGGCTAAATTATGTAAATTGTCTACATACACTTCTCAAAGTACATAACTGCCAATGCTATTTTCACTTTGGTCAAGACTATGTTATATAGCAAAATGAAGTGGATAATTAGGACCGTTACTCTGATAACTTTAGATCAAACATTAATTAAGGTAAAAGCAGATACATTTTTTTAAATTTGAACACAAATCTAAATATTCTACTTGTATTCCATAAGCATGCCAAAAAGTGGCTTTTTCAATTGTTTCTGAAATCTAATTATCTGGCCACTTTTAGTCAGAATGCCTAAATTTATGAAAACTCCTAAGATAACCCTAACCCTATACTGTAGGATAGTATTTTAGAGTTACGTTTATCACTGCTAGCTTAAATCTTATTTTCTAAGTTCATAGACAACACTGATAAAATTTATGGATGTTCTGAACACAAAAGTAAAGTCCCTGGAATGCGAATGCTTGTAAACCTCGGTGAGCAGAATGTAAAAGAGAATTTTCTATAGTAGCACTAAGGGTATACAGAAAAATAGTCTCTGGGCAGGACTTACGCTCCAGTTGTAAGTTATCTGGTTCTTATAGATCTAACCAGATAGAGGAAATAGCAATGACATCGATCCATTGATCCATCCATCTTCTATCAACCTAGAGAAAACCTAGACAATAGCAATAAAATCTTAACACTAAAGGACTTAACCGCAGGAAATACATTCTTTGAAATGAAACATTTCCTTGGACCATTATTTTCAGCTTTTCTTTTTTTTTGTTGGTTTTAAATTATCAAAATAAAAAAGTTACCCCAAAAGTGCATTTTTAAGCGCCACATAAAATAACTAATAAACATTGAACACCCATCAAACCTTCACGAATATGATATGCCTGAGACTGAAAATTCTGTAGTCCCTCATTTCTTAAGACCATACTGTGAAATCTATACTAAAAAAAATTCTTTCCAATAGGCCTTAAGTGAGCACTTTAAAATATCCCCAAGATTTCCCATGCAGGGTATAGTTAAAGAGCATACCACTTGAGATCCTTGCTTGAAAGGCCCTATAGAATTGTAGAGTATCATTATTAAGCAAATGTTCCTGGGCCCTTGGGTGGTTCACTTAAAACACATTTCACTGTATTGAATATTCAATGCCAAAAGCACAGTGTTCTGTGTTAAGATTTGCAATTTAAACCCAGTTGGGAGAAGTAAAAGGTCTTGTAATTTGCCTATACTGTATTGCACTGATGTAGTAGCTTTCGTTGATAATTAAGTTCCAAAAATATGAGTTAGATTGCGGGAACAATGGGAGAAAGCTAACCTTCCTATTACAGCTTTAGCTCTTGACTTCTTGTATTTAAGATTACAGATGCTCCATTAAATCGATTTTGTGTTTAATCTCCTCTTGAAAAACAGTGAATGCAAGTCCCCAACTTTCTTCCCTTTCAGAGAACCCAAGTATTTGACAATGAAAACTACAAGGCTCAAACTAGATAATTAACACCACCCACTGGGGATAAGAAAAGTTTAGCAAGTCTTTTTTTGGGTTAGTTTCCCTCAACTAAATCTCACTGGGCTGGAACGTCAAAATATATTTCAAGTCGGATTTTTCAAATATATTTTTTTAAAGGAACAATATTTGAGAGGATAGAGGTGTGCTTAATATGGTAGAATTAATTACACTCATTTTACATACATAGATTATTTCTAAGAAAAAGAACACTTCAAATCTAAAATTGTGCTTTTTAAAAAGTTTGTTTAAATCATTGCCATTTAATACCTTTGCTGCTTTGGAATCGTTTAGATCCTTAATACAATACAGTACAATAAAATATAATACAACATAATACAATAAAAATGTGCAAGGCAGAGGGTTGAGGGAGGGGGTGTGAAGAGAGTAGAGAAAAAAGCCAAAAATTGTCACTAAATAAAAAGGAAAACCCGGGCCTTATTTATGGGTCGCCTGCAATCCCAACCCCTACGGAGGCTGAGGCAGGAGGATTGTGGAAGTTCCAGGCCAGCCTGGACTAGGGAGACCAAAGGAAAACGAAAGTTACTTTTCTCTGAATCTGAATCTGAGACTCAAAACTCTGATACTGATCTTTTAAGTGGAGAGTGGCACGCTGGACTGAGGCCTAGCTAGGTCTTTCCTGAAAGAGCATGAAGATTACCTCCAGGCTTTGGTCAATCTCAGAGTTTCCGCAGGGAAAATGCAGTTGGTATGCCTGTAGTTCGCCTACAGGAGAGTTCATCTCCAGTGACTTACAGCCGCATAGGGCGTGGGCACTTGAAGGAAATATACTTTATACAAGTATAGCCACAAAACTGACCCTCTGGATTTGGCCCAGCAACCTGCCTGGTAATTGGAATAGCTCCGTGGGTGATGCTGATACATAATTCCGGACGTAAAAATCAGCACCTCGCTTTTCAAAAGGAGCCTTTAAGTCCTATCAAGACCCGCGGGGGAGGTTTGGCCACAGTGGGTTCAGCTATTGCCCAGGCAGGGAAAGTCCGCTGCAATCTGACCCGGCGGCGACCCCGCGCTCGCGCCCGCCTCCCGGACGTCGCGCAGAGCAGGTGTCAGGTGGGCGGCCCGGGGAGCGACGGGCCCCTCCCGCGGCCGCGCGTGCCAGCCTCAGCCCCCTCCCGCCCCTTCAGCCCCTTTGTCCGCCCCGAGGGCGGCCCCTTCCCGCCCGCAGGGTGTGCGAGCTCTCCGGGGGAGGGCGCGGAGGAGGGCCGGGGAGGAGCTGGGAGGATCAGGGCGGGCAGCTAAGCTTAGGGGTGGGAGCCGCAGCGCACCCGCAGAGGAGCAGCTTGCTGACCCGCGCCGCAACCCGTGCGCAGCCGCCGCCCCGGGCGCTCTGGTGCCTCCCCCTTGGCGAGAGCCCGCACAGCCCGCAGCCCGGGAGCCTCCGGCGCCCTTGGCTACCGTGTCCGCACAGCGCGGCGGGGGAGCTCGGCTAAGCGGATGGGAGGGCCGTGGGAGGGCCGGGGCGGGGCCCGGCCCGCAACAAGCAACCCGGGGCGTGCTCCTCCTTCTCCCCAGACGTCGGACCTCGGCCCCGGGCGCGTGCGCTCCCAGGCTGGGGAACTCGGCGGAGGAATTGGGCTAGGCCGGTCAGCAGGAAAGAGAGCACTGCTGGGGACCTGTGTATTCGCGGAGCAGCCCTAAAGCCGGGAAGCCCCGACGCCCTCTCCCTCCCACTCAGCCTGGAGCTGTCACACTTCCATAGGACTTCCGCCGGCTTTACCGTCGGCAGTGACTTTCTCAAGCGACTGGTGGGAAAAGTGGTTCTCCATTTCACTCCACCTTTAAAACCAACAAGTTGCTGAAGCTCACTGCCCTCCTGGGATGCTGGGGGGCTGGGCAGTTGCCTCCAACGGTGGGGGAGACCCGGGGCCTGTCCTCTTCCTCCTGTGCCATTCCCATTTCCTCTCCTCCCTAGAATCTTCCAGTACCTTAGTCCAGTATCTTAGACATAACACGGACACGGACAGCCGGTTTAACTGATATAGCAAAAGCCGCCAAGTTCACATGAAAGCTGGGGCCAGTCTGAAGTACTCCGACAATTAATTGCAGAAAACACAACTCCGTGTGATTCTCTGCGTGCGGGCATCCTCAGTGGGCCCTGCCCTGAGAAGGACAAGAACGGTGTTCAAGTCCCTCTCAAGGCTGAGCGCTGAATTGGGGCGTAACAGGCAACTTCGAAGTCAGCATTGGGTTGTAAATTCTATAATTTCTCCCACCCATCATTAACCATTTTGGAGTTTCTCTTCCTAATTCTTGGCTGAGGAAGATAAAGGGAAGGGAATTCCCGCTTAAGAAAAAGTGTACTTTTGACTCGTTTGGCAATTTGCCTAATAAAATTACTTATGAATATAAAAGGTATAGTGAACTTTTAAACACTATATGATAATAAACAATTTGTTATATTTTATAATGTTGATTAAAACACCAAATGGATCGACAAGCTCAATATCCCAATGTCAATGAATAAAATAACACTAGTGCTGTTTTTAACTTAAAAACTTGCAATTTTTGGTTAGTTGTGGGCTCTTGCTTGCTGCACCCTTGTTCTTAAGGCGCCACCTGGTCAGTGTGTTAGCTCTAGCAATCACTTCACTTTCTTCTTAACCAAACCAAAGAATGTGGATCAGTTACTGTCCATATTTCAAGTATATAGGCAAAGACATGATCACGCTGGTAACCTCATTGTAGTAGATGACTACTGATTTTCCCTACAGCACCAAGGGGTGGAGGCGGGGAATATATCCAGGTTGGAATACCAGCGAAACACCATCTACAGAAAAACTCGGTCCTTAATAGCCGCCCCTTTGAAAGTAATAGACACTCCACTTGAGGGCTGTAAATACCAAGTGTGGACAGCGTAGTTGTGGGTCTGTTTTACAAATATTTGCTTTCTTCAGTGTTGATCAAAGACCAATGTGTTTGCCTTATGAAGCTGCATTGGACTGTGTTTTTAGAGCAATTACAGACATGACAATAATCAATTCAGCTTCTTTTACCTTATGGAATCTTCTCCCCCTCGAAAAAGCCAGGGAGGAGTTGTGAATAGAATGACTCATTTCAATAAGGACAAAGGAGACAGAAGGAGGAATGACATTGGCTGTGGCCATTTAAGTGAAGGCGTTGCTAGAAGAAAAGTTTGATCCTGTCTCCCTCTGCACTTCTGGGCCTTATTTTGAATTAAAATGGGGCAGACTCCTTTGGTGGCCAGTAGGGTTCTTCTTATTTGAGACAGAACCTTCTTGACTACTGTTGAGGTAGTACATGATTTGAAATGTTTGAAAGAATCAAAGCTTCATATCGTAATTCAAATTGGAATAATAGGTTGGAGACATTTTAAGGCTACCAATATTCATTACTTTTCTAACTGATAAGCAAGAATGAAGACTGAATTTCTTCTTTAAAAGTAACTACTGCTGAATACAGGCATAGTTCTTGTCAAGACAAAAAGAAAAACAAAAAACTGTTCTTTTTAGATGGGAGGGTTTTCTTCTGGGGAACTTGACAGTAATGCTGTGGAGTCTAATGCCCTTGAACCCAGGGTTAGGAGTGTTACTTTATATATGGATTAAAGAGAAAATTTTAATATATTTTGAAGTGAAAGAGGTTGATACAAAATGTATAAACCCTGCTGACTGCCCCCCCCCGACCACTAATTCAAAATTCACTTGGGAAAAGACTTACTAAGTGAAGACTTAAAAGATTCTTAGAGAATGACTTGTGCCAACAGTTGGGTAAGGAGATGAGCTAAGATAGGAGAAAGGAATGCCCATCCTAGTTGGAGGAGAACTCTTGGGACAGGACTCAGGGAAACCCATCCAGCTGTTTTAGGCATTTATGACCAACACAAATGCCCAGTTCTCCTAGGTGATCTAATTTGATTCAAATGTGAGACCTACCTAGTCAATCAGGAAAAGGGTGGGTGGGCTCCTGATTCTCTTCACTTAAGTCATCTGAAAGCCATTCAGTTGGAAGCAATTCTCTTCCTCCTTCCCTCTTCCTCTCTCCCCCTCCCTGGTAGGGGGTATTGTGAAGAGCTGTGTTCTTATTTGTAATTTACTAAACCTAGTAAATTTCAAAGAGCTTAATGGTGTTTTCAGACTCCCTATTGCACTGTCAACCTTACTCCAAAATTAGGTTTTCGTTTTCCTTTTGTTTTACTTTACTGAGAAACTTGGGACCCTTATGTAGGAAACGCTAAGAGAAATGAACTAGATTTGAGACTCGATGAAGGTAGAATTTGGTAAGAAGTCCAAGAGAAGCCACAGGCAACCATATTAACATCCTTCATACACAAGCTGACTCGAAACTCCTCATAAGAATTCCTAGCTCTCTTGTTTTTTAAAGTGACTTCTGATATTTTCACTTGAGAGAATAAAAGTCAATACAAGCCTGCGCCCGAGTTTTGGTTAGGATTCAATATTCTAAGCAAAATATGCTCAACAGATGATAGTGGAGATGAAGCCAGAAAACAACTCCAGCTATTTAAACTGCCAAATGAGACATAAAGCTGCATTGTAAAAATCATCTGGAAAACAGGTTTTCCCATTGAAGTTGCTATGTGTTAATTACTGTGAGCTGGAAGGCTGGAGATCGAACGCCTGGAAGCCGACTTTCACCCCGCATACGTAAACGGAAAAAGTGCTGAACCGCAGCCAGAGGGCTCCTGCCTGGACTCATTGCCATGCATGCCTAGACATTAATATGTGTTCATGGAGGGCTCGTACAGTACGAGGTGTTATTTCCTTATAAAGAAACACCAGGTCTCGCTTTCCATTCTTCTTACAAAATTATTCGCATTATTTATGCTACATTGAGCGATCTAATTTCTTCGTGATAGTCAGCTAATTGCTCTGGCAGGTAATTAGAAGCGGTTTACAACGCAAAGGGCTTTTGCATTGCCCTTCGGATTATTAAGTTGCGCTGTAAATTATACTATATTTGCTGGGGAAAATTCTTTTGAGCAAGTTCTCTTCCTGCGATCCAAGATGAAATCACCCCCCCAACACACACACACACACACACACACACACACACACACACCCCTCCCTAGCCACCCCCACTACCACCACACCCCCTGCTTTTCCTGGACTCAGAATCGAATGATTCTAAAGCTCGCGATTTTGTTCGTGTTCACTGGGCCGAAATAACGTGGCCATTATGGCCTGAAATGGGCCAGGTTTGAAGCGAGCTTCCTGCGCGCCTGCAATATCCAGCAGGCATGTGGGAAAAGAACGGCTTAAATGGGGACATCTGCTCAGTGCTGCTCATCTTACCCTTACAGCCAGGTCAGGTTAAGAGAATAACCTGTTCGTCACTTCTTTTCTTGTTAATAAGACTATTAGAAAAAAAGCAGGCACACACACACACACACACACACACACACACACACACACACACACAGCAGCAGCAGCAGCACTAATTGACTGCCATATAAGCAAAGAATCACACACACACACACACACACACACACACACACACACACACACACAGTAGCAGTAGTTACAAGAGGAACAGTAAAACATAACCATTGAATAATATTAGAAAGGCACAGAATTTCCTGCAGAAAAATAACCCATGAAGAAAAATCTACATATGTGAGGTCAAAAAAGCTCCCATAAAAAAAGGATTTGTGCAAAGGATCCCACGAACTCAAATAAACTCCAGTGAACATTTTCTTCCTTGGGCTTTTAAGTATTTTTGAGACACCCTCCCCCCCAAAACCCATACACTTTTTTTCTTTTTCCTTTTCTTTTTTCTTTCTTTTTTCTTTTTTTCTTTCTTCTTTTTGGCCGGTGTTGTTTTGATCTGTGTGATCTCTTGGGTCCTGGTGATGAAGCTCAAGAAACACCTTAGTTTGTACTACGGATTTAGAAAGTGAACTATAAAGTCCTGGTCACAAACATCCCCATTCGGGAACCCTGTACACTGATTTGAACACATGTGTGGTAAAGCACAGAGACTCAGAGCAGCTCCTAGATTATTTGTAATTAGACACAATTCCCAAAGTAACATTTATCTTCCCGAAACTGCGATTGCAGTTGTCAACCGTCTGGAGGAGCAGGCAACTGGGTGAGCTGGGAGCATTGCTTCTCCCAGGAACAGAAACAGAATGAAAAGAAATCAATAGCGTTGAGGATAAGAATTTAGTAGTTTTTAACTCTGCACGTTAGCTGTGAGAAAGTAATATATAATACCAAAAGAAAAAAAAAAAACAGCCCAAACAAATCTATTCCAGAAAAAAAAATCACTCATCTGAATGTCTAAGCTGCCTTTTTTTTTTTTTGTACACAACAAGCCTTGCACAAGAACAGCAACACCATCCTCTGAAAACAAGCAAACCCTTTTCCTTACAAGTGTTTTCTTCATTTACGTGGTGAAGAAGTACAAAAAAGCTGTGGAACTGATTATCAATTTAATCTATAGGCTGGGAAAGATGAATGGGAAATAAACCATGTACTGTATGCCTGCCTGCAGAGGTAGAATAAGGCCACAGCAATATGAAATGAAGATATGAGTGTGCATGGAGATAATAAATAGGAAAAATGTGTTTTGTTTTCTTCATTTAAATAGGCTATACACATATAGTGGAGGTTTGGGCTACTGGTAAAGCAATCTCTTTCTCCCCCTCTGAACCTAACTACTTGTTAAGACTGTTTGATCCATGGGGGGAAGTCCTTATCTTCTGACTATATACAATTTGAATTACCTAGCTAAAGTAAATCAAAGATCATAATACCCAAGGTTAAACCCGTATACATCTTTTAATTAAAAAGTGTTCCTAACTTTGAATGCTTTAAAAGACAGAGAAGAAAAGAGATAAATATGAAGGAGAAATGGAAGAAAATATTGAGTCGACTCAGAAAGAAGTAAAAAGAAAAGGAAACACTTTTTTTCCATTTATTCAAGAAATAATGCCTTGCATCCGCAAGAGTCCCCTGGGCAAGTAGCTCACGAGTCATGGCGGCCTCGCTGTGGCCGACAAATACATCCAATTAAGCAATGCCAGGAAAGTAAGGGCCCGGCTGTAAATGTGGCCGGACAGTTGAAACCGAATAACCTCGCTAATAGGGGCTATTGTTCAGCGTGGAAGTTCCCATTTTCCAATCAGGAAAATACAGCCCTCTCTCAGCTCTAGCCGACTGATCCCTTCCCACCTACGGCTCAACAATCTGCCACCAGCGAGGGGCTTTTATTACATCCCTTCCCAGGAAATGTCAAGCAAGTTCTTAAGTAGAACCACCCGAGAGCAGGGTTGGGCCGTGGAGGGGGCCCTCAGGAATCCACAGGTCCACGCCTGGCCAGGCTTTCTTTTCAACAGGAAAGCAACTTTGACCACAGAATTCCCAACAGCCCCCACCAACCCCCTCTTGGCTCAGTCCTCTTCTCCAGCGGGCAGCGGCGGCGCTCGGCCCCACTTGCTTTATTTAGTAGCCTGAGCGCTTCCACACCAGGTGCCCACACTGAGGAGAAGGTGAGGCTCCCCTTCCCACCTTTCCTGCCAGGGTCGCGCGCGGCTGGCAGCGCGCTCAGTCGCAGAGGACACCCCGGGTCGCTTAGCAAAGCTGGGAAGTTGCAGCCAAGCCTTAGGCAACACAGACGCCAGCAGCTGGCTTATCCGTACCCTGAAGAGGTACGACGCGCTCCGCTCCCGTGTCTTCTCCCACCAGGCTTTCCCGTAGCTTCCTTCCTTTCTTCCTTCCGTTTTTTTTTTTTTTTTCCCTCTACCCGTTAGTCCGTGTGTATGTCAGACCATACTTGCATTCAAAACTACATTTGCAGTAAGTGCGTTACAGGATAGTAGAAAGCCTGGGTAAGTTTGATGTTTTCAATGATAAATCCCCATTCCTATTTAATGGTTACAAATGGCTTTATTTACTTGTCTCAGAATCTACACATTTTAATCTATTAATCAAGAAGCAGAAGCAGCATATCTCAGTCCCCACTCTCCGGAAAGCGAAAGCAGAGATCCAAACCTCTGATTTGCTTTTATAACCTCATTTCTCTGGTTGAGAAAGATTCCCAGCATCAAAACTGCCTGCAAAAAGAAACACACACACACACACACACACACACACACACACACACACACCCTAAACAACAAAAACACCTCCACCGCCACCACCACCACCTAAAACAACAGGACAAACAACATGCACTCCCTTTCTCTGCTCCAGCTAAAGAGAAGGTGATGTATATATTGTAGCTGCAAGGTGTTAGATATACTTGAGCAAGTAGTTCCCAGGATGTAAATTAGGTCCCAAAAGCTGTTGTCCAAATCGAAGAAACAGAGAAATTAATCTGGGAGACTATCCATCATCACCGGTAATAAAGAGAGCGACATGGATGAGACAGATGATATGATTAAGGGGCTGTGGTCGTTTTAATTAACTTTTTGCTGTCCTGTAATGATCAAACTGGTCACCAGACCCGGTCAATAAGCATGTTAATATCAAACAAATAAAACCAGGGATGATTAAAAACCTCCTGGTTTATTAAATTTGAAATTCAAATGAAATTTATGCTGCAGATGCATACAGAATGCTAATAGATTTTAGCTTTATTGATAGTGGATCCCACAGGTTTGCAAGAAGACAGCACACTGTCTAAGCATGTTCCTTTTCTAGCATGTGGAAGTTCTTGTTGGGTAGGGGGAAACTTTCAAGTGATGTTTGGAAAGCTGAGCTTCCTGTAGTTCTTCCTCCTTTCCTCTAATTATTAAGTATGATACTGCAAAGCAACGCTTAATATCAAAACAGGTGAACTGAACTCTGCCCTCAATGGCTTAACCAGGCCAGCTGTATCTGTCATCTTCTCTTTCATAGGACAGGAGTCAAGAGTGCTTGGGTTACTTCTCAAAGTATGTGTATGTTTGGAGGGGGTGTCATTAGAGTAGTTTCATTTAAAGTAGAAGCAAGACTATGATTGTTTTAACTCTGCTGTTGATATCATGACACAAACACTAACCATTTCAAGGAGGAAGGGAAGAAAGTGAATCAAGAAATCAAGCAAAGGAGAAAGAAGCCCTTTGGCAAACTCCTCACTTTCATAAATAGGGGTAACTTGAGTGTGTGTGCGCGCGTGCGGGTGTGTGTGTGTGTGTGTGTGTGTGCATTACACGTCAGAGACATTGATAAACTAATAAACATTTTCTAGTGTAAGCTATATATACAAACCTTCACGAAGCCTTCAATGCTGAAAGCAATCCTCATGCAAATGGAAGAATCTAGTATTTTCACTAAATTCACACTAACATTGTGACTCATTGTCATAAGAAGAATGGCATGTGATTCTAAATGCTCGTACACAAATGAAAGATCTTAGCGTTAGCTTAAAATGGAGTAGCTCAAAATTACAGTCATGTGATGCTGAGTTTTTCTAATTCCTGCATTTTTGAGGAAACAGTGGTTAACGCCTCTATTTACTCTCATGCTCAGCATTTAACTTTTTAATAGCCCTGCCTCTTTTCCTTCCAGAGGATAGGAGGATAGAAAGATAAAATAACTATTCATAGGAAGGAGTCTTCCTTCAAAGCACTTCCCTCCACCTTTGAGGATGATGGTATTGATTAACGTTAAACCCCAAATTTGAACAACTGTATATTAGGTTCTTAAAATGAATATCATTATGGAAGGAGACCAAAGCAATGAAGTTAATTCTCTTTTATTTGTTAAACGGAGTTCCCTCCTTCCCCCACCCCTTCCTCCTTCTGGGCTGGCCTGTCACGCCTTCTCAACACGCTAAAATCATTCAGAGGGGCTTGCAGAGAGAAACACGACATTTATGGTAAGCGTTAGCCTTCAGAGAAAGAAAGCAGTTCATTAATTTACTTCAGACTTCCTTCTAAGTATGTGGATGTCCCTTACTCCCTTAATCAATAGATATGATGTACAGTCAATACCCCTACACATGGAAAAAAAAAGGCTCAGAATACAAACCCCTGCACTACAAACATCAGGTCTAACTGCAGATGAAATTTATGCAAGGGATGAAGCCCTACTTTGGACTTCTGCATACCCCAGGAGAATTTTTTTTTGACATCTTCAGAACCTACAATACACTTGAGAACAACAATTAAAAAAAAATGTCTCCCAAGTCAAAACACAGCAGTTCTCTCATCTACTCACATTTTAATCAATTCCCCCTTTAGGATTAGACTTCTGAGAGCCTTTCTAACAGGGTAAAATAGGAATTACTGTGGTTTTTAAATGCATGAATATTCAACAAGGACTGGATTTTCACTCTTTATACTGGTACTGGCCTTTTTGGGGCTTAAGAAGTTCTGTTGTGGTGACCACAGAATTGTAATGACATTTCTGAAGGCAGCTAATAATAAAAATAGCAAGCAAGTGACTAAAATGCAGTGAATTTGAAGTAAATGCGCACGATGACTCGAACACACTCATAGATGGCCTGCTCAAACCACAGACGCTCCTGTAAATGTAACCCGAAAAGCTCACCTCCATTCTTACATAAATGGTACCAACATATTTCGGTCATTCTAATTTTTCTGTCAGAAAGGCACAGTAGGGTTACCTGAGAAAACTTCTACACTGGGTAAAAGGCTCCTCAATTTCTCATCCAATGGGAGAAAAACACACCCCTTACTCCTCTTTGCATCTAATCCTTTTGTAATTTTACTGCGTGCCACGGGGCAAACACACCTCCTCTAGGATATGCACTTCCAAAGCTGAATCCCACCTCTCAAAGAGGGTAAAGGCGACCAGATCAAAGTAACGACTCAAAGGCGCAGGCGCACACTTGCCCCATATCGCTATCCCCTTCCAATCTTTCTATTTGACCGAAACATCAGGAAACGGAAGGTAAGTATCAAAATTTTCTTCAGAACTATACTGAAAGAGTCCGGGAAGCTAAGGGGGAAAATCACTCCGCTTTTTATGTTCAAGGGACAGAGGAAGTTAGTGATTTGAAGATAGGGCTTGGAGTATTTATTTATGGGCCTCACTCAACTTCGCAGTTTCTCTATCCAGATCGCCAAATCTCTTACGCACGTACACTTTATTGTATTGTTTCGATTCCCTACCCCCAGCTTTGGTGCTCGCGCGCACGCACACATCCATCTTCCCTCTCGATCGCGCGCACCCACTCTCCACCTTCATCAAACGCGCACGCGCCTCTCCGCACCCGGGATTGAACATACTGTCGCTCCTGACTCCCTAAGAAAGAGGGACTCAGCTACCTTACCCACTTTCCAGTTCTGTCCCTGACCCCCTTTGTCACACATCCTCTCGGTGCTTGCACCACCATTGCCTGCCCTTACTAGGCCACGTTTTTGTGACCCTGCCCAGCCACCCTACGCTCTCTACATGGTTCACTTCGACGTGGGTCACACTCGCGATCACTTTACACGCGCGCACTCGCACACTCTGCGACACTCGCACCCCCCACACTCCCGCCGGCGCCGATGACCTCACAGCGCGCGCGCCGCGCGGCCCGGCGAGGCCGCAGATTGGCTGGCCGCGCCTCCGCGGCACTTCAAAGCCGGAGAGGGAGCTACAATTGTGGCGGAATGGGCGGAACTGATCATTGTATTGCACACCTCTAAAAAAAAAACACTGCCTCTGATTTATCAATATAAAAAAGATCCTCTGAGAGGAGGAGGGCGCTTCTGTGTGATGGCAACTTCACTTCTAGGGGTGAGTCTCAGGATCTTCTCTTGCTGGTTTAATTAGTTTCCTTTTATTGCCTATCGGAGGGGGTTAAAGTCGCCCGGCCAGGCCACGGGCTATCAGTCTCTCTATTGAGAGCCACCCCCCCCTCCCTTAAATACAAGTGAGTTTAGAAAAAAGAAAGAGTTGGGGGGGTGGGGAGAGGAGGCAGAGCCACTTTTTTTTCAGCACTGGAAAGGTTCGTAGGGCATTGAGACCCGCCACCTCGCAGAGCCCGGCCGCTCCCTGCTCGGGAGAACTGAGCGTAGCCCCTAATATACGCGACGATTTCGAAGGGGACCGCGAGTAAGTTTTTCCCTCCTGGGCATACTGCAGATTCTCCCCCTTTCCTTCCCCTTAATATTTTTCCTCAGCCCGCTTTGTATTGCAGGTACGTTGAGCTCGTTTTATTTCTACCATTATAGATAGATATAATGAGAGAGAGAGAGAGAGAGAGAGAGAGAGAGAGAGAGAGAGAGAGAGAGAGAGAGAGAACTAAAAGAAAAAAATGGAAGAGCGAGTAAGCCTTAGGCCAGGGAGAAGAAACTAAGGATGGGTTGAGGGGCATCGGAACAGAATTTTCAAAGCTCTCTCGGGATTGCAGGGTAGCAATCTTAAATGCAATCCAGAGATTTCTCCAGGTTGTAAGGTAAAAGGAAACTTCTCCCTCCCTAGTCTGGATCTGGACTTTCTGTTCGTTTGGTCGAAAGCTTCTAGGGCTTTGTGAACACAAGAGTGCCGTCTTAAGTGAGAATTCTTGTTAAACTCTTCTTTAGCTTGGCGTTTTGCACCGGAATCAGACGCCCGCAGCCAAACTTGTCCCCTCCTGTAGAGTAGGAGGCTGACGGGCTCCGGGGCAGCTGGGGGTGCAGGGTAAGTTGGTGGCAGAGTGCCGCAGTGAGAGATGGGCAGCAGTGGGGCGTCTGAAGGCTACCAGGAGACTAATGCACATTTCTTTCCTCCCTCCCCCACCGGCCCTTTGCCCACCACCCCTCCCCCACCCTTCTCCTCCGCTCCGGTCTCAGGAAGAACCGAGGTTGGGATCCACTCCTCTGGCCATGCTTGCTGCTACCTGTAATAAGATCGGCAGCCCCAGCCCGTCTCCCTCCTCCCTGTCGGACAGCTCTTCTTCTTTCAGTAAAGGCTTCCACCCTTGGAAACGCTCCTCATCTTCCTCCTCCGGCAGCTGCAACGTAGTGGGTTCCAGTCTCTCTAGCTTCGGCGTGTCGGGGGCCTCTCGGAACGGCGGTTCGTCCTCCGCCGCAGCGGCGGCGGCGGCGGCCGCGGCGGCGGCGGCGGCCCTGGTGTCCGACTCGTTTAGCTGCGGAGGCTCGCCCGGCTCCAGCGCCTTCTCTCTCACCTCCAGCAGCGCCGCCGCAGCGGCCGCAGCTGCCGCGGCCGCCGCTTCCAGCTCGCCCTTTGCCAACGACTACTCTGTGTTCCAGGCCCCGGGCGTCTCAGGGGGCAGCGGCGGCGGCGGCGGGGGAGGCGGCGGCGGTTCCGGAGCGCACTCGCAGGACAGCTCCCATCAGCCGGTGTTCATCTCCAAGGTGCACACGTCGGTGGACGGACTGCAAGGCATCTACCCGCGCGTGGGAATGGCGCACCCGTATGAGTCGTGGTTCAAGCCCTCGCACCCGGGCCTTGGTGCCGCGGCCGACGTGGGCTCCGCGGGCGCCTCCAGCTGGTGGGATGTGGGCGCGGGCTGGATCGACGTGCAGAACCCCAATGGGGCAGCAGCGCTGCCCGGCTCTCTGCACCCGGCCGCCGGGGGCCTCCAGACGTCGCTGCACTCACCGCTGGGAGGCTACAACTCGGATTACTCCGGCCTGAGCCACTCGGCCTTCAGTAGTGGTGCCTCGTCGCACCTGCTCAGCCCTGCAGGACAGCACCTCATGGACGGTTTCAAGCCCGTATTGCCCGGCTCGTACCCGGATTCCGCCCCTTCGCCGCTGGCCGGCGCGGGCAGCTCTATGCTGAGCGCGGGGCCCGCGGCGCCCTTAGGGGGGTCTCCACGCTCTTCTGCGCGCCGCTACTCCGGCCGCGCCACCTGCGACTGCCCCAACTGCCAGGAGGCTGAGCGTCTGGGCCCAGCGGGAGCGAGCCTGCGTCGCAAAGGGCTGCATAGCTGCCACATCCCAGGCTGCGGCAAGGTGTACGGCAAGACGTCGCACCTGAAGGCGCACCTGCGCTGGCATACCGGCGAGCGGCCGTTCGTGTGCAATTGGCTGTTCTGCGGTAAGCGCTTTACGCGCTCCGACGAGCTGCAGCGGCACCTGCGGACCCACACGGGCGAGAAGCGCTTCGCCTGCCCGGTGTGCAACAAACGCTTCATGCGCAGCGACCACCTGAGCAAGCACGTGAAGACACACAGCGGTGGCGGCGGCTCGGCGGGCTCCGGTGGCGGCAAGAAGGGCAGCGACACCGACAGCGAGCACAGCGCGGCGGGAAGCCCGCCTTGCCACTCCCCTGAGCTTCTGCAGCCTCCAGAGCCCGGCCACCGCAATGGCCTGGAGTGACTGTCGCAATGCCTCCCACCTGAGTCCCGTCGGGCTTGTGTGCCTGGACTGGGCTCTAGTCTAGGCTAGCTGTCTCACTCTCTTTCCCCCAACTTCCCATTTTCCCCCTCACCGGGTTTCCGCTCTTAAATTTTATTAAAAGGATGTGGACAGTAAGTAGCACACATCGGTGGCTGGATCCTTGGCTCCCTTCTGCACGGTGACAGCCATGCGGGGCGCAGTGGGAACCGGCTCCTCCAGCTCTGGGCTGGCGGAACTTTGAGGAGGCTGCAGCCTCTGGAGTAAGGACAGGATTAATGGGGTTGTCTGGTAGACCACCGGCTTTTGCGGCCTTGGAAAGAACTGTGCTCAATCGGCTTGAGCCGCAGCTGTTAGGGAGAGGGATGCGGGAGTCCAGATAAGGAATCCCCTCCTGGACGCCCCTTGGACGACTGTCCCGTGATGAGCACTACACTGGTGGGAGGACTACTGCACCAGACCCGGTTAGCAGAGTTTAGATCTACCCATTCAGCTCTCTGCCTAGGTCTTTGTGCCCTGCGGGTGAACCGATGAGAGTTCTGCGAACCGGAATCAATGCGGCCACCCTGGTCTTTGTAACTTTTTATTTTTTAACTGAAAAACTGAGAGGAAAAAAATAAACAAGCAATCTTCCTCTTAGCTTCCCGTTTAGATAGTTTCCCTCTGCTTGCGAGCACGTCTTTCTCTCCAAACTGCTAATATTGATCCCAAAGTTATTTTGATCACCATAACTTATGGGGTGGGGGCGGGAGTGAGGGTAGGTGTCTTTTCTTATGCAAAAATACCCCCTTTCCGGTGAGACCAGATTAACCATCTTCGCGTTTGTCCTTTTCTACCTCGTTTTTTTCACCATTCCCAAGCATATTCCCCCAACCTCCCACACCACCGCCACTTTTGGGTTAGTCCAGGAGTCAATTTAACCTACTGATTTCTGTAAATTATTTGCAAGTCATCGAATATTTTAAGGATTAAACTTTTTTCTTTGTGATTTAAACTCAAGTGAAGAAGCTATTGTTTATTTCAGTTGAGGCTGTAGTTTAAATGCCAAAAGAGGGAAATGGGGGAACATTTTTTTTTAATTCTTTGTAAAATATATCTGAACCTAATGGTTTGTACCACTGGAAAATCGTTCTAGATTAGTTTCCCATTAAACGTGACTCCGCCTGTGTGAGGTGTGAGGTACATTGTCCAGGAGACGATTTTGTATAGTATTTTTCTTGTACATTACTTCCGGTAAATATTTGAAAATATATTGAAGTAAACTTGATCTTTTTTTTTTTTCTTTTTCGTCAGAAGGAACTATTAAGAGTTATTGCTGAGGTTCTGATGAACTGCAGGATTTTTTGTTTTTGTTTTTGTTCTTTTTCCTGAACTCAATTCTGGAGGTGCAGAGCCACACACACGCACTTTCCGGGCCTAGTTTTGCTCGCATATGAATTTAGATAGGTATCAAGCTGTATCTAAGACACTATTTGATAAATGTTGGATGACATTTAATTTAATGGCGCATGTACTTATTTGCATTTGCTGGCAGTTCAGGTATAATTAAAGTGAGAGTTCTCCTATATTTCATAATAACGGGGTCTGCCAAACCCATGTATTAAATAAATTGTCCAAGTGATACTCGACTAACTTTGGCCTTTGTGTATTTCCTGAAGGTGATATTGTTAACTGTTGACAAACACTCCTGACACTACATTTAAGTGTTGTTTGCAGAGTCTGCAAACTAACTATTCATTGTCATGTTGAAATAATTTGGATATTTCACATTGAAATGAAAAGCCTTTCTCTGGAACATTAGACTTGCATTTTAAATGCATGAAATGTAATTGATTTATTTGTAATATTTTAAATGGTATTAATAAACTCAGAAAAAAGACTAGGTCAGTTAATTTGTATTTTTTTTCCCCTTTTAAAACTGGGCATTTGCATTTTATCTTCAGTTTTAATGTCTAATTTAAACAAAATATGACCCTGTTTTTTTGTGGTAATATTTAAATATTTGCCTTTAAGATATTATGTAGATGGAAGATCTATTTGGCAAAGCTGTCTTCTTTGTTTACCAAGATAAAGATTATAGTGTCTAAGATATGTAATTAATTATTTACCATTAGATTTAGCTCAGCACCAGGATTTATTGACCTCTTAAAAGTTGTAGTAATTCACAAACAATTCAAAGAAATTCCATGTTGCTACTTCCTTCTCAGTCTCCAGAAGGAGTCAGGTTGTTGGCCTTTGATTGCATTTAGTAGTTGAAAGGCCAAGACTTAGATGGAAGATCAATACATCTAAAATAAAAGCATCATTTGGGGAAACCTTCTGTTAGGAGGCAGAGGGGGTCAAGCTAACAAAAGCTTGTTTTTTTGGCATTCTATGTCTTAGCTAAACATTCTGCAGAGGTAAATATCAGTAGATTCCTGTTGAAATGAGTTATCTGTTCTTTAAAAGTCTCTAAACAGCCACCAAAGAAAAGGAAGGTTAAACCTTAATCTATCTACGAGGCTATTGTTCAAAGGTGTCAATGATGCCAATAAAAAACATTGTCTTGTTATGTCTAAGTGCATTTAAGCAATGGGTGTTCCTTGAGCCATACTTTGAAACATAGTATACTTTAAATGTTGATTGATGTTATATCAAACTATTTCACTATTAGATTAATATTATTTTGAATCAAACTTAATAAAAAGTTAGTGTGTTGAGATTCTAATAAGTTTAGCTTCTTTCTTTCTGTTTGCATGCTCCTCACTCAGTTCAGTCTTGGTATCCATTTTGAAATGAAAAATTTGCATTGAGGTTTATGTAAAAATCATACTACATAGAAACAAATGAAAAATGCAGAGGGTTATAAATACTATATAAAGCCTGGGCAAAAGCAATCAGATTTGTAGTTCAGTATGTTGTATAATACAGTTGGTGCCCAAGTAGTAGCCTTTATCAAGTTGTTTACTTTGTATACATATGGAGGCCTCAAGCCCTTATGGTTATAAACAAGTTACCTAGTTTGGGATACTGTGGCTCTAAGAAATGGTTACTAAGAAAAATAAAACAGTTTCTGTCACTTTTTTTCCCTAGGAATAATGCAGAACACAGTTTAAGTGTTTCTTTTTTGTTGAAACTTGCAGCAGCTGGGGGATACCGAGAGGCCAGTTCTACAGTTAATGTAGAGGCAGGTAAGAGGACAGTTGCTTGGCAAATTTATAGGAATGAATACTTGATTTGAGAGATGGGTTGTGCCAAGGAGGGAGAGTTTTTGGAAGATGATTTCTTTGGGGTGCAGAAATCGGGGCTTATTTTCGTGTTGTAGGTGTTCTAACTTTCACTTTCTTCCTTCAGCTTCCCTCACAGTATAGCTTGGCTTTAGTTTGTTTTGCTTAGCATGGAGCAATTTTTTTTTTTTTGTTTGTTTTTTGTTAGCAGTATTTCTAACTTAGTTTAGCACAGAGTGGTTAGAATCCCCCTTTGGGGGCTGAACATCATGTCTCTTTAGGGAGGAAGTAAGATGAAACACAAAAGGGATTCTTTTCTGTGTAGTCTGATAATGGCTAGAAACTCACTCCCATGAAGCCAGAGTAGCTGTCACTTTGAACCAAAGGACAAGCTTCCGGGCTTGCAGATCAAGGTAGAGTCAAACTAGCTGTTGACCCAGAGGTCAGGCCTGCATGTATCAGCCCATCCTCCGGAGACTGGGAAGGCACTGCGCTCCCCTCCACCCCCTCCCCCACCCCTGCCAAGGGTTGGTGCTATCTAGCCTTCCTAGTTCCTCCCTCAACACTTCCCCACCCTCCTTGCCTTTTCCTAGCTTCTTTATCACCTTTTTAGAAGAACTTGTTCACTTAGGTATGTGACTGATTTGGTAAAGGTTGACCATCAACTAAGATATGCTATGCAGGATACCTGATTTAAACCAATGTGAGAGATGCTGGACAATTTTCCTGGGTAGGCTTGTCTCTCCACTGCCCTTTTACTCCAGTCTGGGCATAACTTCTCAGTTGGGCTCCTTAGCTAGGGAACCTGCAACCTGAAGTACTAATGAGCTGGACTTGTGCTTCTTAAGTATACTGAGAGTTCTACCATCAACACTTTGTCTCTCGGTGAATTGTTTGGTCAGGTCATTGAATGAAAAAAATTTTTTTAAGAATAAATGTTTTATTTGTTTTTAGAAGAATGCCTCACAAGTCAGAGGACTTGGGGTGTGTGGGGAGGGGGAGCTGGTTAATTAAAGCAAACATGTATAGGGTAAAACTAGATTTAAATATCCTCAGGCTGCCTAAGAAAATAAAGATAAATTCTACTCATTTGTTTTGATGAGGTATGATTTGATCCCAGTATTTTTGAATAAGTATGGTTTTAACTTTTTCTGCCTTTCTTTTTTTTTTTTTTTTAATGTTTGTATCTAAGTGGGCATTTCTATTTATCCCTTCCCCTCACTAAAAATAACTAGAGATTCGGGTATCCTGCCTCCCCTACCCGCGCGCGCTTCTTTTCCGAAATAGCCTTAAAATTCTACGACTGACTTTGGAGAGAAGATGTTGTGTAAGAGGGTAATGCTGCTTTCAGCAGTTCCCTGAGTGCTGTCCTCCAAAGCGTTTTTGCCCAGTACAATGGTTGCTGTTCCTAAAAAAAAAAAAAAAGAACCAAGATGCAGAAGTAGTTTGTGTCCCTATTTTCTGCTTCCGGATCAGGGGACAGCCGGGGTAATCCCTGCGAGTGTCCTTGACTCCATCCCCTGGTTCCTGGAGGAAGAGTTCGTGGCCACCTTGTAGTCTCTCCCTGGGAGCTGAACGTTAGTTCACTGCTGCTGGTGGGAGGGAAAGAGTCTATTTTATTTTAGTCCCTGGACGCGTGTTTAATTTAATTTAATTTCTGTGGGGTCTCTTGGCAGCAGAGAAGTCGGTTTCTACATTGGCTTTGATTCCTGAGGAAAGTCGGTACTCCTAGAACCCTGGGAATAGAGAAGGGCTTGGAGTGACTTGGCTTTAGGCAGAATGCGTTCGCTACAAACCAGTCCCTTATCGTTAGTTTTAAAGCCATCTTTTAAAGCTCGTATAGTTGGGTTCTTGTTTGCAGTACACTCCCCAGTTTGACTGTCCTTGCCTTAAATTCTGCTGAAGGCTCACTGGAAGTGACAGTATTGTGCCGAGTTCTCCGCGGGCTCCCAGTTTTCCCGGTTCTTTGGAAACAACCAGGGAAGCCGGGGAAGAGTTCCTAGCTGCTCCCTTTACCCAAACCCCATTCCCTTCAGCTTGGCGTTCTTCACGTGCAGGCAAACAGTCCTAGGGAAGATCCCCAGTCGCCCCAGGAAGGCTTCCAGCTGCTAAGCTGCACCGGCGCCAGCTGCTCCCGGGTAGCAGTGGAAGCCTGGGGTGTCGGAGGTGCTTGTGCTGGGACCCTCTGGGCTCCCGGCGCACACAAAGGCTAGGCGGCCGCCTGCACCTTCTACGCGGACAGCGAGCGCCACCCTGTGCCGGGCGACCGCGCTGCAAAGCCGGGAGTCTGCGGTTCTCCAGCCTGACCTTGGGCTCCATCAGCATCCCCCCCCCCCCCAAACCGCCTTGCCACTAAGTCTGGCTCCTAGAGAAAGCTTGTGGTGGGTTTTTTGTTTTGTTTTGTTTTGTTTTGTTTTGTTTTGTTTTTTTTCAGGTTGGTTGGTTTGAGTTTTGACTTTTGACATTTTTGTTTTCATTTAATTTTTTTTTTGTTTGTTTTTTTGTCTTTCTGTTTTTGGATTTAGGAATGTTTAGCCACTTAACAGAGAAGAGAGTTGGTAGGAAGGTACAGATTCATAGTACCTAGAGCAGAAGAAAACTTTTCTTAAAGCCTTGTACCTAAAACTCACCTCTTTTATCATCGTCGTCATCGTCATCATCGTCATCATCGTCATCATCGTCTTTCAATGTCTCTGCTGCTCCACTTTATTCTTTGGGCCACTGAGAACCAGGACACGCTAGCAATCTTCTCCAGACCATATCGGTGATATTTAAAGAGACCCAAAAGAAAGATCAACCGTTTGGAAAGAGTAGACTCATTTGGAGAATGTGCCTGTAGCATCCAGGCTGTCTGAAGAAAAGAGCCGGCATTTGGCAAAACTTTTCCCATCATGGACTTTTGTAGACCCCTCTAGGCCCTAGACCTATGGGTGTTTGTGTTAACTGGGATCTACTTTGTATCCTTGAGATTGGCCAAGGGTCAAATTTTAAAATTATTGATGGTGCCTGTGCACCATTTTGTATTGGTATGACGCACCCTCAGACTGAGGCTTTGTGGAAACTCGTCTTAAACACTAACAGGGATGCATACCTGTGCAAAACTGGGCTCTCATAGTTACTTCTGTAGTTAAAAATCCTCATTTCCACTGACTCCCTACCTATAGCGGGAAAGGAAAGGTTCTTTATTTGGTGCGTGGTGTGCCCAACACAAGTAAAGCAAAGTGCTTGCAGCGGCGGGTACCAGTAATGTGGCCACCCGCAGCTCTAGAACATAATTGACAACTCCCCCTTCAGAGCACCAGTCTCCTCCCTGAAACCAGCTGGTGACTCTAGCCCACCCCCACCCCCATCCCCACCGGTCCGGAAAGCGGGGAAGCACTGGAATGCTGCGTTCTCTCACCCTATTGTGCCTAGGTGTTGCAAACCACTAAAGGACAGAGCTTTGTGCTTTGATCTCGTGTCCCTGCCATTCTGTAGCACAGAGGGGTGAGTTTAAATTAAATTTCTTTCTCTGCTGATAAGTTCTAATGGGCCTCAGAAGGTGAATAATTATGCAGTAACATTTCATGGGTTGTTGGAGTGGGAATTCCCACTGCGCTGTCACCAGGAACAGAATGTTCAATGCTAAATGAAGCTTCTCAAGTAAGCCACAAGTGTCTTTCAAATCCCCGTGCAGATAATCTAGGACATTTCTACTTTTATCTTTCTTGCCTCTGCTAAGCAGTGTTATTTTTTCCTTACATTCAAGTTTTATTGATGACTTTTTAAAAACGGAAGCAATCAATACTTTAAAGATCATACTTTAAAAAAAAAAAAAAAAAAAAACAGTGACAAACACGACACCAGCAAAAGCTGTAGCAGCATTCTGGGAAAAGGCACATATACCCAAGACAAAGAGCCACCTGAGATTTGCCCTCGCTAGGATTTAGGTCTAGTCCTCTCTTGACTTTTATTAAACTAGTGCTTTTCTCTTGGTTGCCCAGGGTGGGGGTGGGGGGGTGTCTGAAGCAACTGAGCTCTTAAGAGGTGATCTGATCACTGGTGTTCTGAAGCCACCCAGTTTTGTACCCACACAATTTAAATGGATTCTCCACTGGAGAAGATTGAAAGGAAAAAATAACTTTGCTGTTCCACGATTCTTTGCTGAGGAGGACCAAATCTTTGAGACTTAATTTAATCTTCTGCCAAGCTCGGTAAGAATGGCCAACAGTCTGGACTCTGTAAATGCATCATGGCTATTTAATACCAAAAGGAAATCAGACCCTGAACCTAAAAATAAAAGAGCTCTAAATTTGTCACTTAAAGCACAGTGGAGGCTTTCTTGCTTTTTTTGTATTTTATTATTATTATCATTAAGAAAATTCCTTGTTCTCCATTTGTACCAGTGCTGCATTTCACACAAGTCTCCTTGTTTGGTTTCCTTTCTTTAAGTTTCTTCCCTTAGATGAATCGAGCTCCCACAAGCTTCAAGATTTCTAAATCAACACATAGAAACTGGAGCCTGCTTATCAAGTTTTCTCACCTCTCTTGGCAACCTATGTGAAAGGGCCCAAACAATGAGTTGATTTACATTACGCTCACTTCACCCTGAACTCTGTGCGAGTGTTGGAAACATTCAATATTTCACCTTGGGTAACCTTTATGTCTGTAGGGGAACCAATCCTTCCAGCTTTCAAGTTTTTTGACCACTTCATTTTAAGTCCTGAAATAGAAGGGGGAGGGGGAAGTAGATGGTCTCCTCATTCCCAGAGTTCAAGTAATTGTCCAATTCAGCTGAAAGTAAAGGATTTGTACAGCCCAATTTTGCACCCAATTTAATGACCCTAATTACGCAGGGACCCTGTCATCAGGTTTCTCATCATTTCAGGACGCTGAGCTCTTGCTCCTATGTTGATCAGCTCATTTCTCTTGCATACCTGTTCCTTACTTCGGCTGCCCGACCCCCACCCAACCCCTTCCCTAAGCTGGTTCTTTTCCATTCAGTTTAGCCAGTTTGTGACTGGTGGAAATGGGTTTAAAAGATATACTCATTGATTTGGTGGTGCCTTAACAAGATTGCTGAGTTATATACACTCTGACTACATCAGACAGGTGAACTCATCCGCTGGAAAATAATCTTTGTAGCATTATGCTAGAAGTGTCTCAACCTTAATTAAAAGAATGAGCTGCATTGGGTTACAATTTACTAACTGTTATACTTTGAAGTAAAGTAAGTTTGGATATTTTTTCCAGAGAATAACTATTTTACTTAAAACTGTGGGAGTTAAATTTGGGTAAGGTACACACATACATTACAATTCCCATGTCCTCAGCATTAACATATTTTAGGCAATATCATAGTTAAGTATTGTGTTAATGTACTGGAGAGCAATTAAACCACTTAAATATTTTGGTGCTACATACACATAAAATAATATGGTGCTACATACACATTCTGTTATATATACTTTAATAGGAGGCATGATGTACTTTACTTAGCATGTAATTATTACATGAAATGCATTGTTAGTGACATGTTTACTTGTGTGTTTTAGTATGAATACCCTGAAAGTCAGATTTAGTGAAGTTTTTCCATTCTTAAAATTCTGCTTGCTTTGCGGAGAGCTACTTTCACAATAGCCTGGTGGCAGATTCCTGGTGGAAGAGAAATGACGCTTAGGGCTGTGACTTCTTTTGTCCTTTTATGCTCTGAAAGCATGAATGTTTTAAAATTCATTTAAAGGTAAACTATTGGTTGTGGACCTTAGGCGGTATACAGAATTTCTCCATCATTGCCTTAATTAAAATAAAATTAAGACTATATCTAGTTTGGTTTTATTTTATGTGTGGATGGCCAGATTAAAATCTTAATGGTTACTTCAAATGATTAAATGTGCATTTTAGCAGCATTCTATTTATAATCTGTACTTTAAAATTTTTATATGTTGAAATGACTTTATTTTCCTTATAGCGAGTAAAATACAAATAATTTAATGATTTCATTTATTTATCTCCTTATTTTCTGAATTAATTTTTAGGTTATGTTTGTTTTTAAAATTGAGTTTGTCAGAGTACAAACATATTTAAAAGTTGGGCCACTTTCTGTCTTTCTCTGTCTCTGTTTCTTTTTCTTAGTATGTCTCTCACATTGAAAAAAAATGCTTGTACTTTTGTCTGGTTTAATTATGATTATAGCAAACAGTAAAATATATTTTACTTAGAATATCTTTCATATAATTAGAAAAAATATAATAAAAAATTAGAAAGGACAATGTTCTGCGCTGTTTTAAAAAGAATTAGGACGTGAAATGTTAGGATTACTCATTACCTGGAAGGTGAACTTGTGGAATTGAATTTTTTTTTTACTGTTTTGTGTGTCTTTATTTGCAATCCATTGTGCTATTGTTACTCATTAGCCTGGCTGACTAAGGGACCACACCTACCTAGTTTAGAGGAGAAATAGCTGGAGACTGCTGGTCAGCCACTCCACAGTTACTGATATTAAAGTTGCAATCAGGAGGCATCTGAAATGTATTCAATTCCTCCCGATGTGGCTCTGCATTGAAGTTTTGTCCGCATTCTACACCCTGGGATGTTACATTCACCTCTGGCTGATTCCCTCTCACTCTAATTGTTCAAAGGTTGACCCATAGAAGCCTCCAAACTGTCACTTGCAAGGTATTGCATAAACTGTAACCAAACAATTACACAGGAAAGTTCTGTGTCTCAGGAGAGTTTCTTTTTCCTTCTATGAAAAAGTATGGCTGTAGGAAATCGATACTGTATCCATCCATTGATTCATGATGCCATGGCTAAGAGCAATTCATTATGTTTATGCAACAAGTTACTTGCCTGTCGCTTATTTGTGCTATTTATTTCATTTTCTGATAGCTTCCTCTCCTGTGATAGTTACTGTTTATGAGTATCTCCAGAAATGAGTAAAGTTCTATGTACTGATCAAGGAGAGTTAGATAAAGTCCTTGCTACTTATAGACTGTTCATCTTGCCTTAAGGAGCACATCTGAGGGAGCAAGAATGGTATTAACAGACCATGCTTGTCTATCAGATAATCAGAGAGAACAACACACAACCTTTTACACATAGACTGAGGATACTTTTTAGACCTGGGCTTCAAAGAGAGACATACACCTTAAACTCCACTTTTACTAGGAGATCCAGTCACAACCAAATTCTGAAGGAACTGGAAGGTGGAAAGTTTAGGGAATTTTAATGTGAACCGAGTTTGTGGTAGCATTCCTTGGGATGTTAAATTGTATGTGCATTCCCACAAGTGATCATACTTCTCTCTGACTGCTATTTAGTTATTAAATCAAACTTTTTTGTAAGTACCCCTGCTGCTATACTAAACCAGAAGTTTATACTTCAATAAAAGCTATCGATTTCGCTTGCTTACTTTTTAAATTTCCAGAGCCTCCTGGTGCTAGGTAGGTGCCTGTTGCTAAGTCCTATCTTCAGTCATAATGAAAAAATTTAACTCTTATCCCCCCCTTTTTTTAGAGACAATCTGGTGCTAACTGAAATGTACGAGAATTCATAGATACAAAATTACTTCATTTCACTTCCTGAACACAATTGTGTCTTCATAAACTTTTAAAAAAGATTTATTTATTTTTAATGTATAGAAGTACACTGTAGCTGTTTTAGACACACCAGAAGAGGACATCAGATCCCATTACAGATGGTTGTGAGCCACCATGTGGTTGCTGAGATTTGAACTCAAGACCTCTGGAACAGCAGTCAGTGCTCTTAACTACTGAGTCATCTCTCTAGCCCATTAACTTTTTACTATGTGCTTTTTTTTCCTTTTCTTTCACTAATATCAAAATAAATTTCCTTTATGTTAAAAAATTTTAATCTTGAACAACTAAAATTGCATATTTCAAAATGTGCACTTGCTTAACATTGAACAGTTAGTTTCCCCCTACATGATCTATATACACAGTGATACACTGGTCATCCTTAATTACTACTTTTTATTGTTTTTCTGATTTGTTTTTGAGACGTGGTCTCATACAGACAGCCTAGACTTTACATTCCCTGTGCAGCAAAGGGTGACCTGTCTCTGCCTCTCCGGTGCTGAAATTTCAGGACAGGTGTGCACCATCATGTCTGGTGTATGCAGTCCTTGGAGGCTGAACTCTGAGACTTGTGTGTGTTAGGCAGGTACTCTACCAGATACATCCTGGGTTGTCAAATTCATTAAACTTCTGATTAATTTTCTTAAGACTCTAGAAAAGTATGGACTTCTAGGAGATAAAAACATTGTTGTAAAGTTTCTAGGTAGAAGTGACCAGATTACTCATCCAAGGACAAAGCAGTTTATACTCCAACAAACGGTGGCCGAATCAACCACTTAAGTCATTCCATCATTGAATTTCACGCATGTGCGCTCAGGCACACACACGCGCGCGCTCACACACACACACACACACACACACACACACACACACGATGCTTTAATAAGAAATAGCCAGGGCTACATAGAGAAACCCTGTCTCAAAACAAAAACGAATACAAATAAACAAAATAATGTCAGGGGACCACTGGGCTCTGACTGGGGAGGGAGCTGTTACTTTTGTATGATGCACTATGATGGGACTCATTTCAGAAATATTTACTTTAACAAAAGTTAATGTAGACAAAGGAGGGCTAAATCCCGTGTGACTATCGTGGTTTTTTTTTTTTCTTTTTCTGTTTTTAAATGAAGATGATAACCATCAAAGAGAAAAACCCATGAAGTATTGTTTCAGTTCCAGAGTAGGACAGAATGTTGGGGGTTCCATTTTATGGCTACTTCGGGCTGTGCTAGGTTTGTCAATTTGGGCTATCAGTAGTGGAGACCCCCAATTTAAAAACCATTTCATTACTTGAGTTAGTATCTAGTAAAGTGTGTGTGTGTGTGTGTGTGTGTGTGTGTGTGTGTGTGTGTGTGTTATGCTGGAGATGGAATCCAGGGCATTGTACATGAAAGCCAAATTCTGTATATCCTCTACCCTTAAAGCAGTATTTATTTTAGAGTATTTAGAAAGCCACTCACAACAATGCAAATCTCAGTAGCATTTGGACCCAGAGTTGAAATTCAGTAGAGTTTGGACAGTTACAATTGCTTTCTTTCAAATCTTAACCATTGTTTGTGCCATTCAATGCTTATTCTATTTAAAAGACCCCACCCTCCTGAAGTTACAGTTGTAAATCTGTCCCTTAAAACTCTGTTTTTCTTGATGATGATGATGATGTTACGCAGCCTCTAACTGCACAGTGGGGATCTTTGAGCATCCTCTTCCTCGTTGATTGTTTTGGTTTTGCAAGATAATTACCAAGATCTTTCTTATCTAGACCAAGGAGAAGAACGATAAAACTGGGTTGCTGGAAGAACAAAGGAGTTAGGATAAGACCCTGAAAGTGAAGGTAGCAGAGATGGTTCAATAGTCTGTGTAGACGGCGGATCTAATCTCTTCTTGCATTGAGTGTTTGTAACAAAGGCTGGGGAAGCCTGAGTCCTTACTGGGCATCATTGTTGGAGGCATTGGATTCCTAATTCCTCTGTGTTGTAGTAAGGATGTAAAGGAAAAGTATTTCAGTATTGAAGGGCTGGAAAACAGCAACAGCAGCAGCAGCAGCAACAACAACAACAACCACAGTTCCACACCAAAATGAAAAGCATAGACCTTTTTTCTTAGACATTTGTAGTTGTATAGCCTAAGGAGAAGTCACATCAAAAAATATCTCTACATCCCAGTTGTATCCAGGAGGGATGGTGGGTAGGTTATATGGTGGGGTTCAAAATGACTCTTGCTTATGCCAATCTAAAGTAAAACTCTCAGCATAATAAGGTTTGAGTAGTAAGCCAAAGCATGTAGGTCCAACCATCTACTGAGCTAGATAGATGACTGTAAGCTTCAGGACTGTGAACCTACTCTTAATGGTCCCAGATGAATCTATGCTATTGATCTTATGATCCTACTAAGTTCCAGAAACACTCAAATTTATAATTCCTTCTGAATTTCTCGGTGTCACATGCATGAATTTTTTTAGAATTACTAATCAAGCCTTTCCCTTTTTTCTGTTCCTTTGAAGGTTTTGTCCTACCCCATGTTTGAGAATTACATTGACCTTGTTGAGTTTTAATGCCTTTTTTAGGGCACACAGCTTTAGGAAACTGAGGAGTAAAAGAATTTATGAAAGTTGTGCAGGCAAATTTTGCTGAAACTAGAGCTTTGGGACCAGGAGTTTGTTTGCTTATCTCATTTGGGATTTTCTGAGGATTTGATGGTGAAATATACTTTCCTTCTACTCCTAACCTGATTGCTAGAGTGTCTTACATTATTTAGCATTTGAACAATGCCCCATAGCCTCCTTCCCTCCTCCCTTTTCTCCTTTCTTCTTCACTCTATCCTTCACTTTCTTCCTTTTCTCTTGACTATTTGCTTCACATTTGTCTATAACATTTTGGTAATTTAACCTCAACCCTTTCTTAAAATCCCTTCTTGACTTTCAACTGTGCAGAAAGGATTTTAGTCATGAACATTTAAAAATGAAAAAAAATATATGTACACACACGCACATACACATGTATATACATATACATATGTACATATGTTTGTTTGTGTGTTTCAAGACAGGGTAAGTCTGTGTAATTCTAGCTGACCTAAAACTCACTCCGTAGACCAGATCTCAAACTCAGAGATCCCCCGGCCTCTTCCTCCACAGTGCTAGGATTAAATGCATGCACCATCACTGCCCAGCCTAATAATAATTATGAATATAATTTGTATTGATAGGGAGCTAAAAGGTTTAAAAGCTACAGCACTGTCATATCTTTTATGACATATCTACATTCCTCCAGTTCAAAATTTCTATTCCTTCCCTGTGGTTGTTTGAATGAGAATACCTTATAGGCTCACATATTTGAATACTTTTTCCCAGTCAGTGAAACTGTTTGGGAAGGATTAGGAGGTATGGCCTTGTTGCAGGAGGTGAGTCATTAGGGTGGGCTTTGAGATTTTAAAAGACTCATGTATTTGCAGTATGCTCTCTCTCAGCCTCCAGCTGTTCTTGCTGCCGTGCTTGCCTTCTGCCATCATGGACTCCAACCCTGGAACCAAAAGAACAATTAAATGTCTTTGTTTGTTTGTTATGTTTTTCTTTAAATAAGTTCATAAGTCACTTTTGGTCATAGTGCTTTATTCAGCAATAGAAAAGTAACTAAGACACTCCCTTAACTATTGCTTATAGGTAAAATTTCCAACCACCCTAGGGTGTGTCACTTCACAAATACTTTTGGAGTAAAAGTGAAACAAAGTGAACGCATGAGTTGATACTAATGTAGTACAGACTTTCTCCTGACCATAGGGCGTCTCTATGCTCCATGCGAATAGACACATTCAGTAGGCAGAAAGTCCATCCTCTGTGCACTGTAGAATAGACTGCAGGTGAGTCTACTTGCTGTGACATCACATGAAGACATACTACTGTTGGATTAAAAGATGGTAGGAGTATAATAGATTGGCTGAGCTAGCTGTAAAACAGGTGTGACCTCATCACATATTTTGTTCTCACTGAAACCTATGCATATAACTCATTCTTGTCCCTTGGAATCCTCATTGGTGCTTCACTTGTGTTAAGGCTCATTAGATTATCATCTCTCCTGAGAAGGAAGGGCGGTTGTTTCCAAGAGAAGATGTGGCCATTGCTGAGACACACTTAGCATTTCTAGATGTCTATGTAATGGGTCTTCACTTCTCTGGACACTTTCTGTGTTGAATGTAGAACTTCCTTGTCTTTGTGTCTCTTGTTTCATAATGATAACCAATTCCAGATACTGGTCAGCCCATAAAGGAATGTCTGTTGAGACAGCCTCTCCTAAGATAGCCTGTCTTGCCTTGGACAAACAATTTCAGGAAGGAGAAATTGCAGGCGAGACACGTAGTGCCCTACGCTTGCAACAATTTTCTTATTCTCAAGCCTTTCGCCCTGCCCGTATACAAGTTTATAACCAAAATTTCCCCCTTGCGGATCCCTTCATTTCTCGAGAGAGAGAGACTGCCCTCACTGTGTATGCTAATAAACCTGGTTCAATCTGTTGAAGTCAGACTCTAGTCTCCTTCCTGCCTTCTGTCTTTTTATTCTGCACTCAGAAATCTCAGCAGACATATAAGCTGGGCATAGAGGCATCATTTTCCTTCAATCCTAGTGCAGAGTAAGGAGGGTGCTTGGGATTTTGCTGGCCATCTGGTTTAGCTGAATCAGTAAGCTCTAGCTTCATTGAGAGACCTTGTCTCAAAAAGTAAGGTAGCAAGCCACTGAGGAAGATATCCAATGTTGACATCTGAACTCTGCATCCATGTTCCCCCGCAACGAGAGAGAGAGAGAGAGAGAGAGAGAGAGAGAGAGAGAGAGAGAGAGAGAAGGAAACTATTTGAGACATTTCAGCTATGGTTGCCACTACAAAGCATCTGGTCTCTACTTACTTTCTTCTTTCATTAACTAAAAATCTCACAGATTGGAACTGACAGTGGCTTTACTTAGGAGAACGATGTCTTTGTGTTCTTCACAATCATTGGAAGTAAAGCACTGATGAAAATGAGGAGGGTTATAAGTGAGAAAGGACAGTGATACACACACACACACACACACACACACACACACACACAGTATAGGGTGGGTGCCAACAGGCTCAGGGGTAGGTAGTTACAAGTACTTGCCCCACCCAGTGAGGATTACAGATCTTGAACCTGAGCTGCTCCTGATCTGGGCTCCAGTGTGTTCATACCACACTTCTCTTTCTTCCTGTCTAACTTGCTCTGGGAAGAGAAGTTACCAAAGGTTGTCTGCCCACACTGGGATGAATAGACACTAGGTAGTCAGGGTCAACATTTCTAAACAATGCTTCTGGTTCTCAATCTCAACCCTATTTTCATTTCATATTTTCTTTTTAAAGGCGAAATAGTACATAAATGGTTCAAATGCTTTTCTGCAAGATTTCAGACCATTGGCTGAAAGCATTTAGAGAAGTTGGTTGTAGGTGACATTTTAAGTAGAAGAAAATAATTTAGAGCAGCAAAGAGAACAGTGGTGCACACTGTTATCCCAGCACCAGGGTGCTGAAGCAGGAGAAAGAATTGTGAGTTTGAGGCTTACTGATTTCCATAGTGGCTGTTCTAGTTTACACCACACCCTCTTACAGCATTTGTCATCTTTTGTTGTCTTGATGATAGCCATTCTGACTCTCAATGTAGTTTTAATCTGTGTTTCCTATATAGTTAATGATGTTGAAAACTTAAAAAAAAAATCTATTAGCCTTCACATTTCTTCCTTTTGAGAATTTCATTCAGTTCTTTTTCCTGGTTTTGGATTTTTTTTTTCTTCTCCTTCTTGTGGCCCTGGCACATTTGGACTATCAAAGCTTTGACTATCTGAACGAGATCTGCACAAAAGTGTGCCGTCAACATTCTGATATAGGACAGAGAGAAGGGTTCACAAGTTGTTGCTGCTCTCTGAAGGTTTATAGGCAGTAAGTGGCTGCTGTGTGTGTGTGTGTGTGTGTGTGTGTGTGTGTGTGTGTGTGTGTGTGACTTTTTGTTATTGGTTAAGTTGCCCATGTTCTTGTAACCCCTTACCTGAGTTCCTGAAAACAACCCCTTAAGTCACTGGGAAACACACAAAGGGACATGAGGGTCAGCAGAAGGGGGTAGACAAACGAGGGTGACAGGTGGTGAATTCGATCGAAGTATGTATGAAATGAAAATGTCATGTATGCAGATGACACGATAACATCCGCTACTACACATAACATACCTTAGCAAAATAACTTTTAAAAGAGAGGGACTAAAGATGGCATTACGCACTCAAGGAAGTGGAAACCACGACTTGGTTAACTAATATTGCCATTTATGTAGAATTTGTAAATCACATATTACATATTATTAAGTTCATATGAATTTAAATGAATTGTTTGATCAAATACGGAGAAGCGATTCTCACGTGCGGCAGAAGGATCGTTTGTTTTAAGTTAGTGTTCACACTTCAGTAAACTGATGCTTCATACTGAACACCCAATGCTTAAAATGGAATCTTCAGGAAAGACTATGGGGTGGGGGGTGAGCAGGAGCCATCTCCCCTTACTGGCTACTTTACCCCGTGCTACTCTCAAACTCCCCCACCTGTGCCCAATGAGGGGATATAACAGAATTTTAGAAACTGAATATTTATACAGTCTGGAGAAAAAGGAGGCACAGACGGTTTGTTGATATACTACAAAGTTGTCTTCCCAATTAAAGATGCTCTCTGCAGTGCCACGAGCTTAACTTTACGCACCTTACCCTTTCAGCCGAAACCTTTCAACTAGATGATGTTCTCCCGAAATTTCACCACAACACTTTGATAGAGAAATGCCTTTGTTTTGCCTAAAGCTGTTTACAAGAAAATGCGTTAGGAAATGTTTATGGAATAAGAGATACAGGCACTTTCTCCAGGTAAATTTTGTAGATGTTTGGTTTGATTTTTTTTCTACTTAACTAAAAAATTATATTTTTTCTTGCACGTGTTCTTGGATGTGCTACACATGTGTGCCTGGTACCCACAGAGGCCAGAATAGTTTCGTGGACCCCATGGAACTGGAGTTCCAAGTGGTTGTGAGCCATTATGTGGATGCTGAGACTCAAACCCGGGCCCTCCAGAAGACCATAGCCAGTGCTCTAAACCGCAGACCACCTCTCCAGCCCCCTTGGTTTGCTTTTGAAAATCTAAAGAGAAGACAGTTAGACAGAACATGTCTGTACTTGAATGTCAGGATTCTAAGTATTGACATTGCAGTAAGAGTCTAGAGCAGGCCAAGAAATGACTGTGTACTCTTCATTCCGCCAAGATCCAAGTGCAAGCAAGGCCGGCAGCGTCAGTGCACCTGCTGGCGCCACTACTAATGCGCGGTTGCTAATTTAAAGTAAGTCGCTCCATTTCTCAGGAGCTCCTGATGAGTCCCCTGCTCCTTGATTCTTCCATTTTGCAGAACGACGATCATATCTGCATTCTGTATTGTGGAGAGTCTGTGAGCCACTACTAGGCAGGTCCTCCCTCTCCGGGCTTTGTCGAGGGCCTGTTGAACCATCTGGAAGAAAATAAGGACCAAGTGACTCCCAGTCTGGGGCAGATCTTTGTAAGCATGCCTAAGCTCAGTCATTATGGTAACCTAATGATGCTCTTTTGCTCTACTGCCTGGGTTCGGGAAATATCCACTCTGCCAGATAGAAATGGGGAAAGAGTACCGAAGTAGAACTGGGTTGAAAGTGCAGGTACGACAATGTGTGTGAATGGAATGGTTAATCAGGTAAGGAGATGGTCCCAAGGTAGAAACCAAGAACCTGGATTTCAATTCCATGTCCCCTCACCAGCTCACTTTGCTCTAGCCACAGGAAAAGTCTAGGAAGGTAGACTACGAGGACGTTCTCCCTGCATCAACTTCCTCCTTCACACGTAAACTCTTCCTTTACTAGATGATTTGGCATCAATGGAAAAGAACAAACTAGAAAATAACATTTCCCTGGGTTTTTCTGACTGGGCAGATACTTTCAGAATTTGGATTCGTTTTTCTAAGATGAATTCAAAGGAGAAATACTTTTCAGAACCTGGCTGCCCGGCTTCAACCCTCTCCCCGCCACCTCTGGGCCTTCATTTCCCCAATCTGATCTTGGTCTTTGTGATACTGCACACTCCCATTTGACTCGAAGGAAGAGGGTGTTTACCTTCTCGCTCTCATTGTCAAGGGCTGAAGTGGCCTCATCCAGCAGTAAAATTTTCGGCTTCCGGAGAAGAGCCCTTGCAATAGCCAGTCTTTGTTTCTGGCCGCCAGAAAGGTGCATGCCTCTTAGTCCCACTTGGGTGCTGTATTTCTGTCTCAGAAACATACAGGTTAACAAAGCACGTCAGCAACTGTAGGAGAGAGACATCTAGAGAGTTCACATTTCAATACTCTTGAAAGGTGTGTCCCGACACACCTGAAATCTATTCTCCTATGAAAGAATATGGTCATTATTCTCCTATGAAAGAATTTCTTCTTTCCCTCCCTCCCTTTCTCTTGTTTTCTCTTTATTGAGAGAGTGAGCCTGGGCTGGGCTTGGACTGATCCTTCTTTCTTACCTCTTGAGTACTGGGATGATTAGCACGTGCCAGCATGCCCCACTTATGTGATGCTAGAGATTGAAACCTGGACATTGTGCACACCAGCAAAGCACCTTACCAACTGAACTACAACGCCTTCAAAGGAAACCTCAGAATTATAGCACAAGGGGAAAGTAATGAAGAAAAGTTGTTAGTAAACACAGGTGAATTCATACTCCCTGCTTCTCAGTTCAAAACAATTAAGAATATTTAAAACCACTAGGCAAAGAATGACGTTTCCACCTCATGCTAACTCTCTGTGATATATATCACCAGAGAGCTGGATGCAGTCTTCACTAGATGCATGTCTTCTTCTCCCTGGTCTAAACACTTATCACTCTGTATCTCTTCTTATTTCAGACATTTTTCTTGAGATGTTGTCCTGCTAAGTACCACGGGGGGCTTCAAACAGTCCCTCTGCTTCACTCTCCTGAGATTACAACTGTGAGTCACCACACTGGGCAGCACTTATTCTGTGAACACATCTATAGTCTCTGTTGCCATATCTTTGCTCACATAATATCCTTGGGCTCATTACATAGAGTGTTCTTTGTAACAATTGTTTCTGTAGGCATGGTATTGCATTTGATTTGTCATAAGCAATAGCTCAGTGGTGTACAAAGAGCAAGGCTGCTGTGTAACTGTGTGTTGAGTAAATAAATTTATCACTGTTTGGATGAGGGTGAGGATAGGAGGTACAGAATCTGAGCCATCAGGACATGGCAGATGGGTGAACCCATAAAGGTAAAATAGGTCACCAGAAACTGACAGGGTGGCAGCCATTAGATTTGCTAAATTGTTCCTGGAGAAATTCAGATTGATACTATCTAGATGTTGGGGAAGACCCTGGGGTGCCTGCTGTATGCGCAGCTAAAATTATGGGCAAATATATCAATTGTTATATTGATAATTATGGGCAAAGCTGACCTCATCTTTCAGAGTTTTACATGAATATTGTACTCTCAGACTGGGACGAATGTCAAGATCAGTTTGTTTGCATTAGAAAATTTATTCTTGTTGGATGATGGTAGGTACAACCTTAATCCCAGAGTATGGGAGGTAGAGGCAGGTAGATCTCTGAGTTTGAGGTCAACCTAGTCTACAGAGTGAGTTCCAGGATAGCCATGGTTTCACAGAGACCCTGTTTTGAAAAACTAAAAAGAAAAAAAGCAAAGAAAATCTATTCCTGGATAGGAATGGTGGTACATACCTTTAATCCCAGCACTTGGCAGAGGCAGAGGCAGAGGCAGAGGCAGAGGCAGAGGCAGAGGCAGAGGCAGAGGCAGAGGCAGAGGCAGAGGCAGAGGCAGAGGCAGAGGAGGCAGAGGCAGAGGAGGCAGAGGCAGAGGCAGAGGCAGAGGCAGAGGCAGAGGCAGAGGCAGAGGAGGCAGAGGCAGAGGCAGAGGCAGAGGCGGCAGAGGAGGCAGAGGCAGAGGCAGAGGCAGAGGCGGCAGAGGAGGCAGAGGCAGAGGCAGAGGCAGAGGCAGAGGCAGAGGCAGAGGCAGAGGCAGAGGCAGAGGCAGAGGCAGAGGCAGAGGCAGAGGCAGAGGAGGCAGAGGCAGAGGCAGAGGCAGAGGCAGAGGCAGAGGCAGAGGAGGCAGAGGCAGAGGCAGAGGCAGAGGCAGAGGCAGAGGCAGAGGCAGAGGCAGAGGCAGAGGCAGAGGCAGAGGAGGCAGAGGCAGAGGCAGAGGCAGAGGCAGAGGCAGAGGCAGAGGCAGAGGCAGAGGCAGAGGCGGCAGAGGAGGCAGAGGCAGAGGCAGAGGCAGAGGCAGAGGCAGAGGCAGAGGCAGAGGCAGAGGCAGAGGCAGAGGCAGAGGCAGAGGCAGAGGCAGAGGCAGAGGCAGAGGCAGAGGCAGAGGCAGAGGCAGAGGCAGGTGGGTCTTTGTGAGTTAGAGGACAGTGCGGTGATCTATATGGTTAGTTCCAGATCTACTAGAACATAGAGAGATCTTGTCTTAAAAAAAAAAAAAATCTATCTGAAAAAAATGCAGTGAACTACAGGGTTCATTTTTACTTCTTCCCCAAATATTTACTTCAGAGTAACACTATATTTTTTTAACATCATTTCTGCACCAAGACAGATGGCAAGCACCTAAAGACATATCATGCCAAAGTTAGTCCAGTGCATTATATACGAATGGCTATCATGCTTGAAAAAAAAATACACGAAAATATCAAGTTTGCTTTTTGCATCTATCTTTATGCGAGACTGCATCAAACTCAGCACTCACTTTGTAGCTCAAGATTTCAGCTAGTTCCTTACCCCGGGGAGCCCTTCAATGAAAGAATGGATGTTGGCTGCATCTGCGACCTCTTTGATCTCCTCTAAGGGCACCATGCGGCTGTTATCACCATAGGCAATGTTCTCAGCAATGCTACAGTTGAAGAGCACAGGCTCTTGGGAGACGATGGCTGTCTGGGAACGCAGCCATTGCACGTTCAATTCTTTCACATCGACGCCGTCAAGCAGCTGCCGGAGCAGAGTGGAGACTAGTTTGTTAACAATCGTGTCATGTTACACTTCATGCTGTTCATCCATACACAAATCATAACGAGCGACCTAGGAATTCAAGCTATTTTTTGAAGTATATGTTGCCAAAGGAAGGATCATAAATCACCTGTTAGATAGGCGCTCCCGGATTACAGCTTACTGAAAGGCTGTTACATATACTTCTAGAAGGGCCACAGGTTCCGGGGATATGCCCAGAGACTAGCGTATACATAGTATTCTGTCTTGAAATCACGTAGAAAAATAATTGACCTCCCCATCAAGTAAAACAACACTTACTGATCCCCAATCCATTACTGATCTCCAGTGAAAGAGTTGGCTGATTGATACAAAAGTCTACATGTAGAGATGGGCACTTGGCTCTGGGCCATATGTATTCATTCACACAGATGCATAGACTTCATCTGCTGTTTGACGAGCTTGCCTGCTATGTGCCTGGGACTCTAGGTACTGGGGAAGTGATACGATGCAAAACTCCTCTTTACCCTAAAAGTTTGCACTAAAGCTGACAGATACATGCACCCCAGCAACTCAGAAAGAGATGGTGACATGAAGACAAGGTAATAGAACAGAGAGGGATCGAGGCAGAGGGTGTCTAGGATGCCATGGGAAAGAACTCTGGAACTAAGCCAGATGATACAGGAACTTGAGTCATAATGAGCAACAAGAAAAAAAAAAAGGCATACAAAAGCTGTGGACATGTATGTTCAGTACACAGTGAGAGGGAGAGAGAGGGGAAGTTTGGAGAGGGAGGCAGAAGCCAGATCACAAAGGGCTTTGGTAGTGTTAAACCATGTTTTTGCTTGGTGGGGAGTCATTCCCCAGTGGTTTCAAGGAGGGAGTGTGTATGCTGCCTGAAAACAGATAGATGCCACCTAGGTCAAGGGAGATTTGTGAACAGCTTTTCCAGATGTTTGTTGAGACTCTATAATGGAGAAAGACTCTACATTATGGGAGAATAAGGTTAACACGACAACCTTTAACTTTTAGGGAACTATAGTTTTTATTGTGTAAGGGAGGGCGTCAAGATACAAGCTTTGTGCACATAAGAAGGGAAGGGAGGAGAGGAGAGGTGCAGTGTTGGGGAGGGTAATAGGAATACAGAACATGAGCATATAAGGTATCAAGATCTAAGATATAAACAAGGTCAAGATGTAATCCTTGGGTTCAAAGGAGGAAGAGACTGTTTCTTTTCAAGATCAGATCAGGACTCTCAGCTTAGTGGAGGTTGATTTGGAGAAAGCCTTAACACCACCCCACCCCACCCCCCAAAAAAAGAGGGCCTCAACAGCTAAGGGTGTGGAAGACCAGTGAAATCAGCTAAGGGGTGGGGGGAGACCATTTGGGTTTTGAGCCAGAACAGGTAGGGGGCAAGAGATAGGTGACTTGTCCCCACATCCATGCTCCAAAAGAATTATACAACTTCTAAGTCAGGAAAGCTCAAGATTCTGGGTCACTGTCAATTTCAAAGTCCTACCCACCAGTTTTGTTGTGGGGCTGCTGTTTCTTTAGGTAAGAGTTGGACAGAGTTGCTTTTTTAAAATTTGTTTGGCTTTGTGTTCACTCTACTAGGCTTACCTGCACGTTTAAGGGTTTGTCATTAACACCGAGCTTAGGTGTTTTAAGTCCAGCTTACCACTTGTCCTTTCATGGGGTCATAAAATCTTTGTAGCAGTTGAACACACGTGCTTTTCCCACAGCCACTGCTCCCAACAAATGCTACTGTCTTCCCTTTCTCAATGCTGAGGGACATGTCTTGAAGGACAGGAACTTCTGGCCGACAAGGATAGAAGAACGAGACTTCTCGAAATTCTAAGTTCCCTTCACAGGCGTCCTGTGAAAGGAAGAAGGCAGTGTTTACAGTGGACTTAGGAAGGCCCCACCCATGGCCAGGCCCTGGGTAAGTGTTCACTGTAAAATGTTCGTGTTCCCACACCATTCTGAGGTCAAACACATTCCTCTCCAGAGAGCCACTGACTCAAGGCTGGCCCTCATCAGCATTCGTATATGTGATTTTTTTATGTGCGCATGTCTGGCTGCCTTCACTGCTGGACTATGTTCCTGCCAAGCCCTAGACACCTTCTGTTTGTCATCGCTGCCTGTTCTGCTGACTAGCTGACCATATTCTCTAAATAAATGTTGTTGTTTTTTAATTTAGTTTGAGCTTTAAAAACCATTTCCTGCTTAATTCAGAAATGTCTTATAAACTCTGCCCACATGTCTTTAAAAATCAGACTTTTACAGTTAATGTACACTGCTTTGAACTATGAGCTGTCTTCATTTTCAGTTAACCATTATTTAGCAGAAAGATTTAGCTGAAAGTTTACTTTTCTGTGTTTTTCAATCCCCTTAGTCATTGGTGGTTTTTATGTAAGTGAATACTTTTCTATGTTAATGATACTCTTTTAAAAGTTTTTTTATAGTTTATTTATTTACTTGTTTGCTTGTTTATTTATTTTTAATTTTATGTGCTTTGGTGTGAGGGTGTCAGATTCCCTGGAACTAGAGTTGCAGACAGTTGCGAGCTGTTATGTGGGTGCTGGGAATCAAACCCAGGTATTTTGGAAGAGCAACCAGTGTTCTTAACTGCTGAGCCATGTTTCCAACCCCAACTAATGATATTCTTTTTAAAAAAGGTTTATTTATTTATTATTTATAAGTACATTGTAGCTGTCTTCAGACACACCAGAAGAGAGTATCAGATCTCATTATATACGGATGGTTGTGAGCCACTACGTGGTTGCTGGGATTTGAACTCAGGACCTTTGGAAGAGCAGTCATTGCTCTTAACTGCTGAGCCATTTCTCCAGCCCAACTAATGACATTCTTAAAAAACTTTCTAGGACTATAACTAAATGATGATTACTTATTTTATTTTATTTATCTTTGGTTCAAATATTTGGGTTCTTTTGAAATTCACAGTTGGTCTTTCTTCTCTCTCCCCCTCTCCTCTTTTTCTCTCTTAGTACCTCTCCTCTGTGGTGTGTGCATGTGTATTTCTGGAAGTCAAGGCCAGAGCTTCATACATGCTACCACTGAATAACATTCTTTAATACATTAAAGTATTTTTTGGCTTTTGTGATCAAGGTAGATGCAGGCTAAAGTTGGACTTTAAATAGACAAAGACCTTAATAGTCATATTTAATAATCATGTGCAGTCTTCTGAGCTTAGGAGAAAAAGTACAAAGCATGTTCGGTGGGGGGTAGGTGTGGAGCTCAGCGGCGGAGCATTTGCTTAGCATTTGAGAAGTTAGTTAGATCCTGAGTACTGTGCATGCTAGGTGGAGTGACCGTGGCATTTGGGAGATGGAGGAATATCCGATCCCCCCATCAGACATTCAGAAATCCCTTTTGGCTACATAATGAGTTTGAGGCCAGCCTGCACAACAGATGTGCATTCTTGTCTCAAACGCGAGCCTACAAATACAAACAAAACATGTTTGAAGCGATCAGATGAGGTTCTAGCAGCAGAATAAAACATCCACCGTGTGATGTGCACCAGATCTAATAGGGGAATAGAAGCCACTTATTTTCGGTTTGTTTATTTTCCCTTTTGCCCCTACAAACATACACTATTGCTTCCGTGTTAAAACAGCAGAAAATGGATAGAGCAATTATTTCTGCACGTGTTCTGGTGCCTTTGGAAAGTCACAGAGAAGTGTCCTAGAAAAATCCTTAGCTCTTAACACATTTCAGAGTTTATTCTTCTTATTTTTAATTACGATATGGAAACTTTCAGCCTTACATAAATGGGGAGAAAAATGTAATCTGTCAGCTAGCTTTAGTCTGAGCTACTAAAACTCAGTAGTTTTGTAGTCTTCATATGAAATATTTGCGTTCTGTGTCACGCATATAGTTTATCCCTTCTTCCCTTTCTCTTCCATTTCCTCAGCTTTTATATGCCCATAGTTCTAAAGGAGACATATCTGTGATATACTCAATTTCTCTTGGAACTTTTAGAGAGGAGCAAAAGTGGCATTATACACTTAGAAATCCCAAGATCTTAAATAGTCTTGTGTTCTTTACTTTCCAATAAGCTTGCTTTTTCTGTGATGTAGCTTTGAGTATTCTACTTTGAGACTTTTAAAATATTTTTTATTTCTGTTACCAAATATTCCCACAAGCAGCTCATTAATTTTATACATCCACTGAAACTTTGTCATCTTAAACTGTCATATAAGCAAATCTACTATTAGGGATAAATAGTGTAGTTTTTAAATGAAAAGTCCATACTTAACGATGATTCTAATTTTTACATATAAGATTCCTAGGAAGGTTTTGATACTGAACATGTACTTAATGTCTATACGTTAAAAGACTGTTACCCAGAAGTGTATTTTCAAATTATTTAGCGCTCTGTTGTTTCTTTTTCAATACTCATGGTTTCTTAAAGTTAAAAGTGTGTACAATAGTAAATGTACTCAGTCCTCCTCTTCCTCTTATGCAAATATGTTTTCCATGAAAAACTGTTTGACACAAAAGGCGCTGTTTGCCTTGAAAATGTGATTAGAAAAAAAAATGGATGAATTCGAGACCAAAACCACCGTTATCTAAATACATTTTGGCTTAGTAGTCAATCTTTCATTGAGCATTCTTATGGTATTAGGCATGTAAACTTAAACATTTCTTTTTTAAAGAACATAAAACATATTTTAGGTGTAGAGGCAAGAATCTGACTGCGATAAGGTACTCCTCCTGGAGAAGCTAAGATTCTTCTAGACGAGCTTCTGGCACCTGATCTTAGCAGAATATTCTATGGTGTGCTTACTGGTTTTTCTCCATTTTGACTGCAGCTGTCTATACTTGGCTTATTTTTCAGCAAAGCAAACAGATGTGCAGCTCCAGCCTTGGCTTTGGAATATTCAGGAGCCCAAACAAGCGTTTCTCCAATGGCCATAGCCCCATATGCAATGGCAGTAAAGACTCTGTTGAAAGATAAGACAGTCAGTGTCTCAGGTCTACAGTAATAGCAGAACTTGCAGAATAGAGGGCATGTGTGAGCAGAAGTCAGACAGCACCACTGATACCGAAGGCTCAACAATGGCATCTCCTTACAGCCTTCTGCCAGGTGATCTGTACAGCAAAACAGTCTTTGGGTTATCTGAAAAATGCCTCTAGTGATTAATGATCAAACATTCCTGCCAGTGAGCATGAAACCTTTGATAAGGGTGAGATTGTGGGAGATTTGACCGGGAGCCCACTAAAAATAGGGAGAACGTGCCTTTAGTGGTGAGATCTGATGCAGGTTCCCTCTGTTTACATGCAATGTAGTTAGAGCAGGTGACTGAAACTGGGTTAGATTAATCCTCTGCCGTAAGCTTTGCACTCTTTGGAGAGCAAAACGTGCACTTACACTTTCTTACCCTTCCTTGTGCTTCAGCCAAGCATAGAGGAGGAACTGTGCTCCTGTAGTTTGTTGCACATTCTGACCTCAGTTTCGACATGTTTATTATAACCTGGCAAGCAGGCCAATGGTGTTTGATAGCACACAGGGCATTCACAGTGTTGTGACCTAACACTCATCTTCTTCCTATTTTTTTGTTCCATTTTATATATACAAATAAAGAATAATTCAGACACAGTGGGACACACTTCACCACAACATTTAAGCACTAGGTGAAAGGGCATTTTGGACCCCAGTACTTGTTTGCCTTGGTCTATCATCAGCATGTCCAGGGGACTGGCAGCATAGTGTACCACTGTAATCCCTGCAGTCAAGAGGCAGAGACAGGCAGATCTTTGTCAGTTCTAAGTCACCAAGGTCTTCACAGTAAACCTTGGCCAGCCAGGGCTATGTAGAGAAACCTTGTCTCAAAAACCAAACCAAACCGAACCAAAACCCAGATATGATTGGATTCCTCGTGAATTTCATTCTTTGTTACCCTGTCACCTCGCAAAGGTTGGGGGCTGTGATCTCTCCAGTGACTTTGACTTGGACACCAACACCCCCCCACCTCCCCACCCCCACCCCCGATCTAGTCCTGCTAGTTTTATAAAGAAAAACAGAAGAAAATACACAAACACACACTTTACAGGGTATTTGTAGCTAAAACTACTGTTGTCAATAGTTCTTTGGTACTTACTAACAAATTTTTATTACTCTTTAAAGAAATTGTTTAATGGCTCAAAATGCCATGTAGAAACTAGATATAAAGCTGTAACAAGAAGAACTGTCAAATTTAGGTAACATGCTAACTTGCTTGTTGTTATTTGATACAATGTCTCTCTATGTCACTTAGGCTATTCTTAAGTTTACTATACAGGCCAGGCGGTCTTGAATTCCAGATCCCTTGCCTCAGTCTACTGAGAACTGGAATAACAGGAGTGTCTCTGCGCCCTGATGTATTTGTTTTAAATGCAAGGGAAATTCAGGCTGGATCAAACTGAGGTCTCAGTCTGACCTAAGATCAGGATTCAGAAGGTGAGATGGGAAGACAGATGTACTAGGAGTGTGGTGACCTGGGACCTCAATTATAAGGTGGAGCTTTACAAGTTCTCAGAAGTCAGCAACTGAGAAAGCCTAGTGTGTTTCTTAGTCACTGCTTTATTGCTGTGAAGAGACACAATTGTATTGGATTTATGTGTCAACTTGACACAAGCTGAAGTTATCACAGAGAAAGGAGCCTCGGTTGAGGAAATGGCTCCATGAGATCCAGCTGTAAGGCATTTTCTCAACTAGTAATCAAGGGGAAAGGACCTTCTGCGTGGTGCCAACCATGGGCTGGTAGTCTTGGGTTCTACAAGCGAGGAAGCTGAGCCAGTAAGTAACATCCCTCCATGGCCTCTGCATCAGCTCCTGCTTCCTGACTTGCTTGGGTTCCAGTCCTGACTTCCTTTGGTGATGAACAGCAATGTGGAAGTGTAAGCTGAATAATCCCTTTCCTCCCCAGCTTGCTTCTTGGTCATGATGTTTGTGCAGGAACAGGAACCCTGACTAAGGCAACCATGGTGACTTTTATGAAAGAGAACATTTAATTGGGGGCCTGATTACAGTTTCGGAAGCTTAGTTCATTATTATCAAGGTGGGGAGCATGATGGCACACTGGCAGAGATGGTACTGAGGAAGTAGCTGAGAGGTTCACATCCTGGTCTACAGACATTAGTGAGAGAGACAGGGCCTGGCATGAGCTTTTGAAACCTCAAATCCCTCCCCCAGTGATACTTTTCTTCCAGTAAGGCCACATTTCCTTATCCTAATCCTTTTGAAAAGTTCCACTCTCTAGGGACTAAGCATTCTAGTATATGAGGCTATGAGGTAATTCTTACTAAATCTACTATGATGTGGTTTAGTATGTGCCTAAATATACTAAAATCCATCCATCTTAAAATTTCTACTTTTAGAGTTCTTTTAAGCATTAGGCACAGATAATCTGAGCTTCCTGCCCTTGCCAGTTTCCTCATTAAAATGGGAATGTTACTCAGAAGGGCTTTCCTTAAAGCCTTGTTCTTGTAGGAGGGCAATGACCTAAAACATGGAGATACCTAGATACCTGGTTTATGATCTCATCTCCCTAGATTGACTTAACTAGCAGTGAGCTGAACTGCAAATCTTTACAACTCAATAGGCATTTAATATACAGCGTCCAGGGCTGAGCTCTACAATACAGTCAAACCAGATCCTTCAAATCCTGCTCAAACTCCTGGGGCATCTAGATGGAGGGTCCAATCAGAGAAATGTACCCTCAAACTCCATGCCAAACTTGGCTTTGGGCATCTCACCCAGGGGTTAGCCATGAGACTAGTCAGATATATTGATAGATACTTAAAGTTACTAAAGTACACTCATGACACTGAACATGAAACACACCACAGGTCGTAAGTGATTCTCCTATTGAACTAACTCTTGATGCACAAATATGTAAAGCAGGAAGTAAATAAGGCTCAAACAAGAGTTCACTGTACAAACTGATTTGAACCGGATTCCTATGTAGCTAGACAAGCATCCCACTCTTGGAGCTCCACTCCCAGACAGTCTTCTCTTTTAAAATTATTTTTTTGAATTGGCACACAAAGTAATGGGGTTTATGATGAGTTTTCATACATTCTCTGTCTTCATATACCTGTGTTGTCCTTGGGAAGAAATTTTAGTACAGCATGTGCCACCGAATCGATCATGAAACCCTTGGTGTTGGCAGAGTGAGCGAGAAGGGTGAGCAGGGAGTTAGGAAGGAGCAGCCTGGCACTCTTAAGCCTTGTATCTTACTTATGTGGGTTCTCTAATGTGGACAGCACTGACATCTTCTTATCACTGCAAATACCAACACCTACTATAGCTGTTAAATAGAAATAAACCCCTAAAGCACAGACATAAGCGATTCCAGTTTTAACCCAGCTGATCCAAAGAGGGGTAAGTAGCAGCTTCACCAATCACGTGTCTCCCCTGAGCCCCGTTCCAGTTTATAAACCCTGAGTGATTGACCTATCCCAAGAGGAGGTTTAATGTTCCTCAAACTGGTTCCCAGGATCACATCTAAATTCGGGCTTATCTGCCCTGCATGTCTGACTCCTAATTGTAAACAGGAGCTGAGAATTTCTACAAGTTCCCTGGTGGTTATCAGAATTAAATGATGTACAGCACCTGGAGTATAAGTGTTAACAAAGGAATCTGTGTGTTGTTTCTTTCATGCAATGAAGAGTTACTGGGAGCTTTCACACTTTTAGAGATATAGTACACAGTAGGTCTCATTATAGGAGTCAATACCCCAGAGTATAAAGTCCTCTTTGGGTAGAAAGTAGAGTAGCTGTCACCCTGGAAGTGTTCATTCAAAGAACTGGCTCATTATCCTCTTCCTTCTTTCATCCAGATACAAGTCAGAGGCCCTCTCTTCCCACTCCACATCCTATTCATGATGGATGAAGGGATACCACAAACCACTGAGATTTACTTGGTTCTCTGAAGCTGGTGAATGTTTTCAAACACATGATACAATCTGACCACCTAGGAGATAATTAGGCCAGGAACTTCCCAGTTCACAAATTAGGAAACCCCAGCTTGTGAAACTTACACAGTTGGCCCAAGATCACACAGAGTGCAAAGTGAGCAAATCCTGCTGACTGTGTTTCCGTCACATGCTGCACTTTCTGGTGGTAAGCATGGTGTCTGCCCTCATGCTATGTTTCATTAGCCCTTGTCTCTCTCCTGGGATCTACACAGGACTTAGACTTCCATTCTATTTTTACTTCTTTCTGCAGATCCCTTCTCTGTTTATCTGATTGACTTATGTGGTCTTTCTTATAACTCCTGGGAAGGAACCAGAAGGAGTGGACAGTTGTCATGCAGGGCCCAAGAAGTCACTCCTGTTTGCTAACTGAGGTGGCTGTCTCAATTACAAAGATCAGTTCTCCTAAGCAAAGATGGCCAGGAAGGCCTACAGAGCTTCTTTCTAGCCCTTAGTTGTTTCAAAGTATCAGTCTGCCATTAGTATTCATTTAAAAAGAAGCTGTGCTGCTATAGTTTTGATAGCTACATTTTATTCCGAAAGTTCAGGGTAGCTGTCTGTTGAGAACTGTATTTAGATTTTGAAGGAGGGAAACACACACACACTCACACATGCATGCATGCACACACACACACACACACACACACACACACACACAATGCATGCATGCATTGACCTTAGGAAGTTTCCAAGCCCTTATTATTACTATAGTGTACTGTCTGGATTTCATTTGGGGGGATGGTGGTACAGGGCTGAGCTTTGTGTACCACAAAGAGGAAGGTGGCTCACAGCTAGAGGAAAGCCTGAAGTAGTCATGGTGGGACGGTCCAGAAGCCTCTGCTGGTTACCAACAGTTTCTGGCTTCTATTGTGAAGACACATGAGCCTAGTGGCACCAGTACCAAACCTCTCAGATTTTGCTCTTGGATAGTCTTGTTATATAGTTCCTGCTGGCCTAGAACTCACTGTGTTTCAATCCTCCTGCCTCAGCCTCGAAAGTGCTAGTATAACAGGATACCTAATTTATTAATGCAGAATGAGACAGGGGAAACTAAATTTATTTTATATCCTCAAATTCTGTACATTCATAGTGAAGTAATCAACTGAGCACTATCAGGCTAACAGTGAGGGGGATATTTTACTACCCTCCTCCCCCAGTTCGAGGAGCCTACACAGGGGGTTTTCTGCAATCCCCAATTGTTGGCATTTTGTCTAGGTTATGCTCCACGTTACCTGACAATAGCCAGGTGTGTCTGACTCACTATAAAAAGGGCTGCTTGCCCCCTCCTGTCTCTCTTGCCTTCTTGCTCTTGCTCTGCCCTCTTGCTCCTGCTCTCTCTCTCCCCATTCCTCTCCCTCCTGTCCACATGCTCATGACCGGCCTCTACTCCTCTTCTCCCTATCTCCCCCCACACCTTTCTCTGTCTCTACCCCCTCAACTCCCATCCCCATGCCCTGAATAAACTCTATTCTATACTATACCGTCTTGTGACTGGTTCCTCAGGGGCGCCCCCTTCCCCTGTACCTGACATTACATCCACCAAACATATTCCTTCTCTATTTTTATAAAACACAGCACTGATCCCTAGCCCAAAGTCAACAGAATAAAAATCTTATTATCCTATTGAAATGCTCACCTCAGGGAAACTTCTACAGCGGTGCAGGTGACACTGGTCAGTTCTTGTCACAGACATGCATGCTCCCTTTATCAAGAGGCTCTTCCCCTCATCAACAGCACGACAGACTCATGTGACTGCATGAGGGGACTGCGCTGTGGTACTGTCTGTACACCTGCACTTCTCAGCACACTGACACGTTTAAAGAGACAGTTTCCCCACACCCGTACTTATAAGTCTTGAAAAAAGCACACTCATATTTTATTGGGCAAAGTATACTATTGTCATTGTCACTATTGTCATTATTTTATTCGTTTTGCTTGTGTGTTACAGGCTGTGGCATGTGATGTAATGGAGAGAGGGACATGTCACAGCATGGATGTGGAGGCCAGGGAAATACTATAGAGTTGTTTTTCTCCTTTCTCTGTATGGGCTCCTTGGATTGAAATTAGATCATCTGGTTCATGCAGCAAGTGCCTCTACCTGCTAAGTCATTTCATGCTCCATACATCATTATTTTAACAATAAGCTAAAACATGACTTCCCCAACTTTTCCATAGTTCTAGGAAAGTTCCTGGTAGTAGACTAAGTAAATGAATAAAAAAATTTATTCTGGTGTGGAGAACAGAGTAGACTATAGTTCTGGTGTTCATGTTTCTTAAAAGCATGTGACCCTGGAAAGTATGTGGGCCTTGGGATAATCTGGGATGTTTAATTAGAATCCATATTTCTGTCTCTATATCAGGTCTGTAAATCAGGGTGTAAATTAGGGTGAGCTCTAAGCACTACCTTTTAAAACCAACTCTGAGATTGCTGACTTGGAAAACCATCCAAGAGACCAGTACAAGAGGATTAGATTTATAGGAGGAGGAGGAGGTTTGTTTCCTTTTTGAACTTTTTCTATTCAATTGGGTGATTAGAAAGAAAGTCCTCTGCCTCTCTAGATTGGGTAAGGTGCATAGTCTCGGTATCCTAAGGGACACTTGAGACACATGGGTATGTTAGACACATGGGTATATAGTAGAGGGTATATTAGCCTCTCTCTCTCTCTCTCTCTCTCTCTCTCTCTCTCTATATATATATATATATATATATATATAAGCTTTAAAACAGTTCTCAGTCTACAAGTCTATATCATGTTATACTACTCTGCCTCTAGCTTAGACGGTTGTTCCTTCCTGGCTCTGGGAAATATCATCACGGCACTATTCAGAATTACTAGTGTGTGTGTGTGTGTGTGTGTGTGTGTGTGTGTGTGTGGAGAGAGAGAGAGAGAGAGAGAGAGAGAGAGAGAACGAGCACTGAGAGAGAGAGAGAGAGAGAACGAGCACTGGTACCACATAGATGTGCTGGTCATATTCTGTGAACTAGAACTAAGAAAGCTGAGCTTACCTGTGACTCTACCTAACTGGTAGGTCTGTGAACTCTACAGCCCTTCCACACACAGAAACCCAGAGCCATGAAGAAAGTAGAGAAACCGGGGCCAATAACTTAGAAAAGCCTAGAGAAACAGCAGGAGGAAATTCTGGAATGAGCTGGTCGTGCTGCAAAGGCCTGGATGAAGGGGCGGGAGAATTGAGGGCTCATGACTGATAGAGGAGGTCAGCGATGACCTTGATAATGCCTTTTTCCTGATGTGGAAAGAGGCTTGGCCTTGGGATAGTTGACAGAATATAGAAACACTGACATGGGTGAGGGGAAGACTCTTTTCTTTTTCTTAGGTGATTAAAAAGCAAAGAAAGTCAGGCATGCCGGTGCATACCTTTGATCCCAGCACTCCAGGGGCAGAGACAGAAGCAGGCAGATGTCTCTAAGTTCAAAGCCAGTCTGGTCCACACAGCAAGTTCCAGCCAAACAAGGCTATGAAAGAGGTGGAGAATTTGAAAGAGAGGGGAAAAAGAGCACACGGGAGAGTTTAGAAAGAAGTAGTAGAGAGAAATGATGTAATTATATTCTAATCTCAAAAAAATAAAAGAAACAATTAAAAACACAAAACAAATCAAAAAGCAAAGAAGAGTAGTGATAAAAAAACAAAACAAAACAAAACAAAACAAAAACCAATGAGAGGATGAACTGTCTGCTGTGAGAGTTAAGGATCATTCCCGACTGTGTTCAGTAGGCTTGCCAGATATCCTTCAGGCACAGTGCCCTGGGCATTTACAGGGCTTGGAGGGTTACAGAGGGCAGCAGCTCTAAGTTTCTAGTATTTGTTTGAAAATCAAACTTTGAAAGACAATGAACTTTAAATCCTGGGAGTGGCCACATGACCCCAGAACCAGAGCAAAGAGTTAATTTAACCAAACCAGTTAAATGAATCCATGTGATTCTGGGTTTTGTTTCTTGTTAATTTGACAAACTGGTCTAAGCAATCAGAATGAAGCCCAAGGCAATATGCCTTAATTGTGTTTTTACAGATTCGCACTAACAGCAATGGCCTCTATCTCACAGAGATCTGCCTGCTGGGATTAAAGTCCTGCGCCATCAAGCCCTGCTCTGTTGTAGTTTTAAATGCAGATATTTGTTTGAAAGGAACCCATCTTTAGGGACAACTTGTGAAGCACAGTTCTTGTGGACCCACTGTTTACAGTTGGCTGGTAAGATTCAGAAATGCTGATTTGGTGACTTGCATATTGTTTCTTACTGGCCTTGAGCAAAGAATTGTCCCGAGACATTTATAAACAAAGATATTTTTGTGTGAGTGGAAAATAAAAATTATTTAAAACTATCTCAACATTACAGAACATCGAATGAGTTTCGATCATTTCTTTTAGTTGAACATGTCCTCAAACTACAAAGAAGTCCCAGGGAGGAAGGAACAGGGACTATCGAGCTGTAGGAGGCCAAGACCCTAGGAGGAGCCCTAGTATTTCCCAAACAGCCCCAGGCTTAGAACAAAGCCATTATCATTAGGGACTGAGCCTTGCTTTAATGTGCAGGCAGAGGTGGGAGTGGTGGGGGGAGCACCCTCTTAGAGGCAGGCTCCTGGAGGGGGTACTGGAAAGGGGGGAATAACATTTGAAATGTAAATAAATAAAATAATAAAAAAATATGACTTTTCTGTAGCTGTAAATAGCTAACAATGAGAATTGCAATATAAATAGCAACTTTCCTGACACTTTAGGTTGGGGCAACTGAAAAATAACATTCAAAGCTTTTCTAGTTGCAACAGTTAGTTGTTCCTATCCAGTGAAGAAGGTCCTCGCAGTATAAATAGGATCTGACTGCAGAAGCTGCCACAAACCACTTTGGGAGGAAGCTGTAACAATGGCTAATTCCTCATTCCTGACTTGTGCTCTAACTGGTGAAAGCCATCTTCTCTACATGGGGAAACTCCATGACACCTCCGAGTTCCCCACGAAATGAGATTTGCTCCTGTAACCCATACTGTGATGGACTGAAGCTGAGAATAATTTATTTGGGCGTTCACTACAGATCATTTGCACTGCATCAGTGTGTACGTGGTGCATTTAGAGTTACCACACCAAGTTTAGTTACACTATGCTTCTTACAGCTAACAAGTACCACCAACAAAAGAATCGACCTTGATTTAATCATTACACAGTGTAAGCATCTGTCAAACCATCGTAGTTTGCCCTGTAAATAGACACAAATGTTATTTATCGATCAAAAGCAAAACGACATACACGTTATAGATACACTTAAATGTTTCAAGAAGCCCTCTTCCACGTGGGATCTAGGTGAGAATCCTCCATAAACTAGATATGTGTGCATAACCCACTTTCAGTCTTTAAGTATTTGCACAACTTACATGAACATGCCTTCGGGCGTCATCCGTCCAGCTTGAATCAAATAGGCTCCAAACCGGAAACCTGCTGCGTGGGCGAAATGCACAAAAGCATGGCTGACCGCATAACAGCTTCCAGTGATATGTGCTCTCTTCAAGGCATTTCTGAAATACACAATTACCAAATGACAGGGCATGGATGGTAAAAGGTCAATAGACTAAACTCAGAGTGATAAACGTTGAGACCTTTGAAAAGCTATAATTCTGTGGATATACATTTTTCTAAGGATTTCAAAGTTATTGCAGAGAAGACAGGCGATTCTCTCTATTTCTGCAGATGGCTTACTGTACCATGCTTGCCTTTACTTTCAAATGCGTGAGCAGGTGTCGGGAAAGAATAACTAACGTAAAAGTTAAGGAGAGGTGCTCAGTAGTTAGAAGTATTCTTTAATTTCCATCACGGCCTTACATTAGTAGAATACATAGTGGCAATCAGTGGAAGGTGCAGACCACAGACATCAGCTCAAATGAGAACAAAACTATCTCTGATTAATACAGAGCCAGAGGCTGTGTGATAAGGGCTGTTAAAAAAGCTCGGTACACACATCTGTTTCACATTTAAGTTCTCTTAGAGATCTAATGTAAAAGGATGAGCCATCCTATTTTTTTTTCCTTCCACTCAACTTTCTTTCAGAAATAAGTTGACATTGTGCCCTCACAGAGGATCGGGTGATTATGTGGGGACCTACACTTTCTTGTCCTGCTAGCACTTGATTTCCTCTTGGTGAAGTCACATGAGAAGTTAGGATGTGTTGGTTTTGGGAAAGATTAGCATGGAAATAGATAAGTGAGCAAACCACAAGGGTCACCCTGAGCATGAAAGCCAGTAGAGTGGGCTTGAGTTATAGTCACCTGTGTTGGGTCCGTAGCGTCTCCTCATACATGTGCTCAAAGGCTTTCTCTCTTGTTAATGACACTACCGTACGTATGTTCTCCACAGCTTCTGTTGCTATCTTATAAGGTGGGAAAATAAAGTACAGACATAATGTTAGTGATGTTAACCTCCCTGGTAGTGAACCAGTCTAGGGAATACAGTATTTCAAGTCAATCATTTTTTTTTTCTGGCAATTACTCCTGCCAATCACCCCAGAGGATGAAAATGTCTTTGGAAAGATTTAATACATCTAGTTTAGGGCCCTTAAGTCTTTACCAAATATCAGTTTTGATTGTTTCCCCAGCAGAGAAATCAAACATTGGAGAGCGTGTTCACTTGCAAATAAGCTCTTATAAATTATGAAACAATTTTTTTTATCAAAGATAGCAGGCAAAATCAAATAAGTAATTATTCTGTCACAGAATTGCAAATCATAGCCAAACAGGACAAGGCACCACACAGAGTGACTGTAAAATTCTTTGTAAGACAAAACCATTTCTCATGTTGAAGTCTGGAAACTTAAAAAGGTATGTAACTAAAATATGACCAATGTTTCTTTATGTTGAAATACTCTTCAAAAAGAATACAGTTATGTGAGTTTCAGAATGTGGGAGGCTTCTGGCTAACATCTGAAGCTGAGAATGCACTTTAGCTTGAAAGATAAACAATAAAGTGTTGTAACATTTTGCTTCAGACTGCCTCCGTGGAAGGTCATACAGGAGACCCAGGTGGAACCCCTCACATTTATTAGAGGACAAATTTAGGCCTCAGACTCTGCTCTCAGTGTTCATGTTCTCTTTAACTTTATAACTTCGTTAATCTCAAAGAACCCCTCACTTTTTACAACAGTTGTTTACAAGGAAAATAGATCAGACTGCTGGAGTCTTGTTTTAGGGGAAAAAAAGGAAATGAGCATCATTAAGAAACTTTTTTAAAATTATTTTTCACGATGGAGAGAGGAACATCACTAAAGAAATCTGGAAAAGACTCCAGTCTCTTAAACATGTATATATATTTTTTCATATGCACATCTTGCCTGCATGCACGTCTGCGTACCATATGCATGCCAGTGCTTACAGAGGTCAGAAGACATTGGATCCCCTGTAACTGGAGTTAGCCACTGTGTGGGTGCTGGGAATTGAGCTCAGGTGCTTTGGAAGAGCAGCAAGGGCTCTTAATTATTGGAGCCACCTTCGAAGCCCCAAAAAATACTACAAGCAAAACTAATAAAGCCATTTTACATTAAAAACCCAAACATTTGATGATTTCTTCTAGTTACATAAGCAACTAAAAGGAAGATGTACTGCCTGGCTTTGTGTGTCAACTTGACACAAGCTGGAGTCATCACAGTGAAAGGAGCCTCCCTTGAGGAAATGCCTCCATGAGATCCAGCTGTAAAGCATTTTTTCAATTAGTGATCAAGGAGGGAGGATCCATTGTGGGTGGTGCCACCCCTTGGCTGGTAGTCTTGGGTTCTGTAAGAGACCAAGCTTAACAAACCAGGGGAAGCAAGCCAGTAAGCAGCAACCCTCCATGGCCTCTGAATCAGTTCCTACCTCCAAGTTCCTGCCCTGTGTGAGTTCCCGTCCTGACTTCCTTTGGTGATGAATAGCAATGTGGAAGTGTAAGCTGAATAAACCCTTTCCTCCTCAACTTACTTCTTGGTCATGATGTTTTGTGCAGGAATAGAAACCCTAAGACAGAAGGCCAGCATCTTTTATTATTAAAACTCTAAATTTACATTGATTGATTGATTGTGTATGTGTTTGTAGATGGGAGATGGTGGGGTGTGCTTTTACATCCATGGGGAAGGCAGAGAACAACTTTGTGTGATAGTTTTTTCCTTCACTGTGCAGGGTTCCAGAATAAAATTCCAGTCATTAGGTGTGGTAGCAAGTGCCTTTATCTGCCGAGCCATCTCACTGGCTGCTAAATTGATTTGTTAAAAGCTACAGGTACAGACTCGGATTGCCTAATTTAAAGGCAATTACTAATTGTACAGTGTCAGGTTAATCTTATGACAAAAAAATGAGATAAATATCTAATTAATGTCTTAATAATTTAGAAAATTTCCAAATTATCACCATTTTAAAAGCATACGGGGAGGGTGAACACTATCCCTGAGACAAATATTTGCTAAGTAGTTCAGTTTACCTAGCATAAGCAGACATTCCAAGGATCCATATTCATTTAAGAAAGGTGGAATGGTCCAAGGGTCGGGTGAACTGGATCACTAAGAAACTGTCTGCACTTAAGAGTATTTGTGATGTGTATGCTATGCTAGCTCTAACCCAGTTACTGTACTGTGGACTTGACATTAAAGTCATTTTCATACTTAGAGGAAGGCCATCAATGTGGCAGTGCTCAGAGCCATGTGAAGAGAGCAAAAGCCTAAGGCCGGGAATGGGTATCTCCCATTTGCAGGCTGCATCTTCTAAAATGTTGTCCTGATAAAAAGGAATGTGGTATACAAAGTTACCTAAACCAAACCAAACCCAGAATATCTCCTTCTCCCCAGACCTAGCATTAAAACACAATGTAACAGTAGGCACCCTGAGATAACAATGCTTTGCTAGCCACTAAAGGAACAGGTAGGTAGAAGATGGACAAATGCTTGACACCACAGCACTATACAGGGAGGATGCCTGCATGAAGTCAGTCATTAGGTCACATGACCCTCTTTCATCACAGATGGTTAACTTTATGGAAGGGTTTTCCTAAACCTCAAAAACCGTGTTCATTGTTTTTCTTTTACTGTGGTTGATCCTGAGGAACTCCAATGAGTCAAAGAAGATATAGTTGCATGAATTGTTCATTTCAAATATTGATGATTAAAAATAGAGTTATTTAGATGTCAATATCAATGCACTCAATATCTTGTACTCAGTAACTGTTAGACTTCCTGACATTATGAAAAATAAAATGCCCATAATTATTATTTGAGACTTTTTTAAATTAACTTGAGTATTTCTTATTTACATTTCGAGTGTTATTCCCTTTCCCGGTTTACTGGCCAACATCCCCCTAACCCCTCCCCCTCTCCTTCCTTATGGGTGTTCCCCTCCCCATCCTCCCCCCATTGCCGCCCTCCCCCCAACAATCACCTTCACTGGGGGTTCAGTCTTAGCAGGACCCAGGGCTTCCCCTTACACTGGTGATCTTACTAGGATATTCAATGCTACCTATGAGGTCAGAGTCCAGGGTCAGTCCATGTATATAGTCTTTAGTAGTGGCTTAGTCCCTGGAAGCTCTGGTTGCTTGGCATTGTTGTTCATATGGGATCTCGAGCCCCTTCAAGCTTTCCAGTTCTTTCTCTGATTCCTTCAACGGGGGTCCTGTTCTCAGTTCAGTGCTTTGCTGCTGGCATTCGCCTCTATATTTGCTGTATTCTGGCTGTGTCTCTCAGGAGAGATCTACATCTGGCTCCTGTCTGCCTGCACTTCTTTGCTTCATCCATCTTGTCTAATTGGGTGGCTGTATATGTATGGGCCACATGTGGGGCAGGCTCTGAATGGGTGTTCCTTCATTCTCTGTTTTAATCTTTGCCTCTCTATTCCCTGCCAAGGGTATTCTTGGTCCCCTTTTAAAGAAGGAGTGAAGCATTCACATTTTGATCATCCGTCTTGAGTTTCATGTGTTCTAGGCATCTAGGGTAATTCAAGCATTTGGGCTAATAGCCACTTATCAATGAGTGCATACCATGTGTGTTTTTCTGTGATTGGGTTACCTCACTCAGGATGATATTTTCCAGTTCCATCCATTTGCCTACGAATTTCATAAAGTCATTGTTTTTGATAGCTGAGTAATATTCCATTGTGTAGATGTATATTTGAGACATTTTAATTACTCAGTAAATAGAAGATGGGGATTCATGGCTTTAGAAACCTCCCCTTGACAGTAACAGTATTAATGAAGGACATGTTATAGGTGCTTGCTATCTTCTGGTTGCCATTCCAAATGTTTTGTGTAACAGGGATGTTTTGTTTAATGCACAGTTCTGTAAGTAGATACTCTTATTGCCATCGCAAGAGTGGAAACAAGAACCTGTTCCTTACCTTCCCGGCACGCTTAAGCTCTTGCTTATCCTTGTTGGCGAAGCCAGCCATTGCTGCAGTTTGAATCATTCCTGTCACTGCAAGTATAGGTGCAAAGCTGAGAATCAGGAGTGTCATCTCCCATCCATAGACGAAGGAGATAAGGATGGACAAACTCATGTTGGTCACATCTTGTGTTATGATACCAAGCCTTGAAGTTGCTGCCTAGAATCAGACATATTTGGAGTGGGGAGTTAAATATAGAAGAATTTTTCTCATGGTTTCCTATAAAACAAGGTGCTTTTAAACTTTCAGTTGGATTTGGTCTCTAAGACTATTTTTAAAAATTAATGAGGACACTTATTTCTTGAAAACCTGGCTAAGGAATCCTTTCTTTTTTTTCCAACCATACATCCAGTATTGAGACATCCATATGAAATGTCTATTTTAACACTGTATGTAAAATGTAGACGTATGGTAGATGTTTTATACTATTTGAAATTAAATGTAACCTGTTTCGTTTGTTTGTTTTGTTTATCTTTTGTTTTTCGAGACAGGGTCTCTCTTCATGGTCTTGGTTGTCCTAAAGCTCACTGTGTAGACCAGGCTGGCCTTGAACTCCCACAGGTCCACCTGCCTCTGCCTGTTGAGTGCTGGGATTGAAGTTGTATACAAGACCTGCAAATGTAACCTGTTAAAAGGTCACTACAAAAGTTCTTTTTAGCTGTATGTGATTTCACATTCTGATAAAAATTAAGTGTATTGAGAGTTGAAGTAACAGAACTTCTTTGTCTCCTTAAAGATGTTCTGTGTTTGCTTACACACACATTAATTCATGTGCATAACCTATCTCAACCCAAACTTATAAATTACTGCTACACTGTGTCTGTCTGTGCGTGTGTGTGTGTGTATGTGTGTGTATGTGTGTGTGTATGTGTGTGTGTGTATGTGTGTGTATGTGTGTGTGTATGTGTGTGGGTATGTGTGGGTGTGTATGTGTGGGTGTGTATGTGTGGGTGTGTATGTGTGTATGTGTGTATGTGTGGGTGTGTGTATGTGTGGGTGTGTGTGTATGTGTGTGTGTATGTGTGTATGTGTGTGCGCATGCACATGTAGCCTATATGGAGGGGTCAGAGGAAAGCTCTGTGAGTTATTTCTTTCCGTCTACTTTATGTGGGCTCTGAGAATCATTCAAGTTCTGGCCAGGCTGAGTGATCTCACCAGCACCCTAACTCAGAAACTTGTGAAAAAAACCCAGTAGCTTGAAAGATTAGCAGAATAGTGAGTACTATGAGCAAGAACAACAAAACAAAAAGTAAGAGTGAGTTAGTCTTTTGTGAAGCATTTTTCAGTGTTTGCTGTTATCAAATTGTTGTTACATTCAGTGGGAAAATAAATCTTAATGTTTAATGCCACTAAAGTGCCACCTTTACAGACTTGCATAATGTCATGCACTTAAAATTGAAGTGCCTGGAAAACATATTTATATGAACTTTCACAAAGCTTTCATGTATTATATTTGCATAAAAAAGAATCCTGTGCCATAGCTTACATGTTTATTAAAATCCACTCTTCATCTCTAAAAAGATCCCAAGGTGAATTGTCAATTTCTATTTTAACAATATTTCCTTATGAAACCTGCAAACCTTTTCGCATAGATTTACAGTTAACCTGTCACACAACTTCCATCAGTCACTCTTGCTCATCTCATAGCCGTACTGAGCACTAGGCACCTCTGTGAGTCCTACACTACACGTGACGGAGCATGGAGAGACAAGAGCTCTTGTAGGAAAGTAGATTGCTACACAGATGTGTGCCAGTTGTGCTCATTGTGCTTGGACTACCAGTGAGCAGAACTGGGTGGCAGTGTGAGTGTGAATGTGTGTGTGTGTATTTGTGTGTATATACATATATGTGTGTGAATATATACATGTGTGTGTACACAAATATGTGTGTGTGAGTCTATGTTCCTGTGTGTGTGCACGTATGTGTGTGTATGTGTGAGTGTGTGTATGTGTATATGTGTGTGAGTATGTGTCTGTGTATGTATGTGAGTGTATGTGTGTCTGTGCATGTGTGTGCATGTATGTGTGTGAATGTGTGCATGTGTGTGTATGTGTGTACATTTATGTATTTATCTCTGCATTTACTTAGCCAAAATTTCTTGACATCTAAGAGTCTCTGCAGTTTTTCCAATTCCCATTCAAGGCTACAAGGTTGGTTTCAGTTTTCTCCTTTCCTTATTTGCTCTCTTTCTTTCCATTCTTCCATCTTCCTCCCCTCCCCTCCCCTCCCCTCCCCTCCCCTCCCCTCCCCTCCCCTCTCCTCTCCTCCCCTCTCCTCTCCCCTCTCCTCTCCTCCCCTCTCCTCTCTTCTCTCCTCTCCTCTCTCCTCTCCTCCCCTCCCCTCCCCTCCCCTCTCCTCTCCTCCCCTCCCTCCCCTCCCCTCCCCTCCCCTCTCCTCTCCTCTCCTCTCTTCTCCTCCCCTCCCCTCTCCTCCCCTCCCCTCCCCTCCCCTCCCCTCCCCTCCCCTCCCCTCCCCTCCCCTCCCCTCTCCTCTCATCTCCTTGTTCATCTGCTCCCCTCCCTAATCCACTTTACCCTACCCTACCCTATCCGTCCCTACCCCAACCTCCTCTCCCTTTACCTATCTGTGTTTTTAGATGAGGTTTCACACTTATTCTGACTGGCTTGACACTTGTGGAAATTCTCCCGCCTCTGTCTCCCAGGTGCCGAGATTACTGGCATGTGCTGCCACATTTGACTTCTAATTTTTCTTAATAGGTTTATCTTTCCATATACAATTCATTTGTTCTCACAGTGACTACCTTTCCATGCATGGCACCGTTCTCATCTTGCTCTGGCTGCTCCCCTCAACTTTTTTGACATAATGCCTGCATGCCTGATTCATCATATCTAGTCTCTAACACCTGGCCCTGTTCCTTCTTCCCCAGTGATAGAAGACCAAAGCTTGGCGGAAAGACCAATAGAAAGATTGAAGGTTCTCTTTCATTCAAGTGTGTGCTTCAATATGATATTTATCATTTTCTTTTTTACACTTAACAGATTGTGTCACATGCCTTTAATCTTAGTCCCTGAGAGACAGAGGTAGGAGGATCTTTTGAGTTTATCTATCTATATTGAGAGTTTCATACCAGCCAAGGCGACTCATTGAGAATTTCTCATTATTTTTCTTCATAGCACTAAAGACAGTTAACATTTTAGTGCATTGCCTAAGTATCGAGCTTTGCACCAAAGGAAGATTCATAAGACCTGTATCTCTTTGTTTATGCATTTTATTTGGGGAAGGGGGTCTGAGACAGAGTCTCACGTAGGCTGGCCTTGAACCCATGACATAGACTAATCTGGCTTTGAATTCACAGAGAACCACCTGCCTCTTCTTCGTGAGTGCTGTGTCTGAAAGCTTTAGTACCATGCCCTCTGTAGGCAAGTAGTACTTATATAATAATTGTAAAGTCAGTTCTACTTTTTCAAAGATCACTCTTGGAATATTTTCTGGCTTTGGACTACAATGTCTCCTCCTTTCCTGGCTTGATATTGCCACTTACACCTTCAGTTAATGAGACCAATTTGTTAACTTGTTTTCTCTAGCAGTGTGCTTTTCGTGGAAAAGCATAGAATTGACCATGAGTTTATCATAGATTTGGATGTCAGATTTTGGTACACACTTGATAACCATTCTTAATAAACTTAGCCTAAAACCCCAAGGCAGGATTATAATTATATGTCAGCTTATACTGTGCTAAATAAAGTCATTTCAATAACTGCTAATGTTGCCTTGGCTCAAAAGGACTATCAAGTTGTTTTATATACTTCCCATGTCAGAAATCAAGAAATGAGATCATCATTGCCCAAGTTAATATACTAGCACCAACTGATCAGCTCGATGGCTCTGAAATTAATAAATGATGTAAGCATTTATGATTTCTCCAGGCAGCATAATTATAGCTTCAATGAGCAGAGATCTTGGCATTAGCATTGGGTCTGCTGGTGGCATAGAATGTGCCCCATGGTGACGGTAGGATTTTCTTGTGTGAAAATGAAGTAAGAGCTCTGGTTGATGACAGCATTATTAGAATATACAGAAAGAACAATAACTTGTAATCTTGTGGAGTCTAGACTCCAAAAGAATCTAAAGTGGACTTGTACTTTTATTAAAACTACTTATTATATGAGAGTCTGCTGACAGACAGGCGGGCAGTAAGCCATTACTCTGGGCTAAAACAATACCAGTTAAAGAGGCTATGCTATTCAACTTTTTAAAGAAAGGTGTTGTGACTGCACTTCCCCAGTGTGTTTTGATCATAGTTCTCCAAGTATCCTAGCTTCTAAAAGTGGCAGTGAGAATATTTGTTATCAGAAAAAGAATTTGTTGGACAAACTCACAAGAGCTGACTGTGTATGTACACATATAATATAGAAGATTATATATTTTGGGCCATTAGTTAAAGGTTTCTAACTAAGACATTATTATTAAGGGTTTGTCTTGTGAACATTCACACTCACATACTTGACAAACTATAATTGAAACTGTATAATACAGGAACTGGAATATGGTTCATAGGGTAGAGATACGACACTAAATTATTTCTAGACTTTTCTCTAATACCTTTTCTTGAGACCGGGATTAGCAGGCAAATAAGACTGGCAAGTCATTCGTTGTCTGACATGAAGATTACTCGTCACACCAGGTGTGACATCACCCTATGTGGCCAAGCAATCATTTATGTGAACTTCCATTAGAAGAGTAGCAGACTCCCTCACACTTAGAAGTCTTTTCTTACTTTACATCTTAAAGTCATCGAGTTCAGAGTTCAAAGTATATATGACTTGAAATTTATTTTATAGATGTTGCTTTTTGAAAAAGGATTTATTTATTTGAATTTTACAGGTATGGGAGTTTTGCCTACATGTAATGTCTGTGTACCTTGGGCATGCTTGGTGTCCTTGGGGACCAGAAGAGGACATTAGATCCTCTGGGATTGACATTACAGTTAATCCTAAGATGCCATGTGGGTGCTGGAAACTCAACCCAGGTCCTTTACAAGAATAATAAGTGTCCTTAGCCACTGAGCCATCTTTCCAGCCCATCACAATTACTTATGATTGAGGTTAAATGTTTCAGCTCATTCAAAAGCTGTTGTAAGAGCAGCATTTTCAGTTACAATAGGGGAGTTTTGTATGATTGCCGGCACTAATCAAGTACTTATAAAGTGTCAAGCTGGACAATGTTATATTTTTCAATTTTATGTTTTATTTGTGTACGTGTGTGTTTCTCTGTGTGTGCATACACATGCTTGTATAAAGGTCAACTGTGGAGTCAGCCGTTTGCCTTGACCTGGGGCTTCTGGGGGTTGGAACTCAGGTCACCACACTGTTCAGCAAATGCTTTTACCTGCTGAGCTCTCCAGGACCATTTTCTTTCTTTCTTTCTTTCTTTTTTCTTTCTTTCTTTCTTTTTTCTTTCTTTCTTTTTTCTTTCTTTCTTTCTTTCTTTCTTTCTTTCTTTCTTTCTTTCTTTCTTTCTTTCTTCCTTCCTTCCTTCCTTCCTTCCTCCTCCTCCTCCCCCTTCTTCTCTCTCTCTCTTCCTCTTCTTTCTCTTCTTCCTCCCTCCCTCCCTCTCTCTTATTGACACAGTAAAGGAAAAAAATACCACTTTTTGGGAGTTGGGGGGTTTCCATGGATTACCAGGACTGACATTTTCTGCTTAAGGTTGTAATTAGCATTTCAAATGTACTGTCTGTTCACACCAACCTATTGCCTATTAGATGAACACCGTGTTCGATGCGTTTTACATATTTTTTTAACCCATGTATGCTCGTAAGATGAGGTCTTTGGCCCTATTTTCGAATTGAAGTCCTACCTAATAAAATCTTAGAGATTCTCAACTCTTCTACAGTTCATATTCCAACAGAACTTTAAAATTCTATCTTGGAATGGAAAGGTGACTCAGTGGATAAAAGCACTTGCTTTGAGAGCATGAAGTTCTCTAAGTTCTGGTCCTTAGTAACCACATAACTTACGCTTAGCCATATTCCCCTGTAACTGTAGCACCGTAGGAGACAGTAGATTGCTGGGGTGTTCTGGTACCAGCCTAGTTCCATGTTCATCCTTGTTTCAAAGGAATAAGGAAGACAGTGACAGAGCAGGATGCCTCATGTCCTCCTCTGGCCTCTGGCCAAATATGTATGGGCCCACCCATCCACATGTGTGCATGCACACACCCACATCCACATTAACAAAAACAATCTCACCTAAATTAAGGAGAAGACAATTTGCTGTGTGCTCATTTTCTCAACTAGATTAAAATCTTAATTGTTTTATAAAGGTTAATTTTTTTATTTATATGAGTACACTGTATCTGTCTTCAGATACACCAGAAGAGGGCATTGGATCTCATTGCAGATGGTTATAAGCCACCATGTGGTTGCTGGAAATTGAACTCAGGGCCTTGGAAGAACAGTGATCTTAACCACTGAGCCATCTCTCTAACACTGAAAATTAATTTTAATAAAATAATTAGAAGAAAATTGATATTTGTCCCACCATCTATCTGTCATCAATCTATCATGTATCTAATATCTATTTTATCTATCTATCTATCTATCTATCTATCTATCTATCTATCTATCTATCTATCTATCATCCATCCATCCAATCTCACCAAATAGCCCAGGCTGGCCTTCAATTCATTATGTGAAATGAGCTACGCTGGAACTTGGAGCAATTCTCTTGTCCCAGTTTTCCAAGTCCTGAGATTGCAGACATAAACTACTACACCTGGCTGGCAAGTTGTTCTTTTCCTCCTGCACACAACCCTATTCCTACTCTTATTCAAGCATCACGTTCAGTGTGCTGCTACTCTACCAATAACCTGCATATGATGAACAATTGTCTTATTTACTTGCGATATGACAGGCCATGGTTATATACACAGCCTAACATGATCTTTAGAGAGCACACCACTGAGTATGCCTCAATAGATACCCATTTAAGCGAGATCTTGGTTTCTGAGGAAATTAAAATTAAACTCTTCCCTTCATTGACATTTCTGGAGCTTGGTGAAGCTCAGGTCTTTAAGTCTAGCATTTGGAAGCTGAGAAAGGAGCCTTATGGGTTCAAGACCAGCCTGGGCTACTTATTGATGCTCTGCCTCAAAACAAAGCAACGGAAAAATCTGTGCTGGGTGTGTTTTCTTTCCTCTTGCTTTTTTTTTTTTTTTTTTTGCTCCACTATTTCCTCATGAACTCTTGTCTCTAATTCTTAGAATCCTTTTTAGTTTTAGATTTATTCTAATATATGTACCAAAACTTCTTTATTTTAGGCAAAAAATAGCCCGATCTCAAAGATATCCTTGCATCTTTCCTTAAGAATTCCTTGCGGGTCATGATACTACTTAATGCTTAATACTTAATGCTAGGCCATCTCAGCATAAGCCACAGATAGGCACAGACACTTATGTGTAGGTACACATGCATACCAGACAGAGTGCTGTTTAATAAAAAAACAACAGATGCGGTAAGATGAGGTAAGATGGTTCAGTGGGAAAAGTCACCTCCCACCAAGCCTGGTGCCTGAGTTCGATCCCTAGACCCCATGTAGTGGGTGGACAGAACCAACTTCAGGAAGCTGTCCTCTGCCCACTGCATGTGGGCTGCGGCTCAAGCTCACTCACCACCCACTGAATACATAAATGTAGAAACAAATTTTAAAATCACAATATACATACACCCCGGATCTGTGCTACGTCCACAGCTAACGTTGTGGTCAGGGCTCCAGTGCTGTTGTCTTTCTCATCATACCAGGCCATATCCTAGGGAGGAGGGAGTTGACAAATGGTTAGAGAGACATTCTCCCTAGGTTGAAGAATGTAAGACTGACTCGTAGACTCCTTACCATATTATAATATGTAGAGTGTAGAACTACAACTGTAGAATGGTCATTGCTAAAGTGGCTATTGTGAAGAGTCACTTGCAGTTTTGTTCCACAAGTATTCTGTGAGGAGAAGACTACTCATTTATTTATTCATTTGCCTAAGGTTTTGGTACTGGGGATTGACTCTAGCTCTCAATGCATGTTACATAGCCATTAGCAGTGAGCTGTATATCTAGAACATTCTATTTGCACACTGGAGTAATGTGCAGTACAACTTAGAAATATCTTCAAATCTTTTTACCTAAACAGATCAGTGACAGAACAAAACAAAAACCAAACCAAACCAAACCAAAAAAAAAAAAAAAAAAACCCAAAAAACAAAAAATAAACAAACAAACAAAAAAAAAACAAAAACAAAAAACCAAAACCAAAACCAAAAAACAACCTATTTTCTCTCCTTTAGGATTCACACAGGCAAGATTTTACCTGGCACCTTTTATTACTCCCTCAGTTTGGTAACTTGTTGGCACTGTGAGGTAAGAGGTGGAGTGTTGGACAGCTGTTGCCTAGAAGCACAGAGTCTAAAGAGGACAGGTAAAAAACAGGAGCGATTAAAGGTAAGAACTGGTAAGAACTGGTTCATTTTCAGCAGCTGATAGAGACAGCTCTTCTGAGCACTTAGCCTGAGGAAATGATCTCCTTTTATTGAGTGTTTCCATCCACTTACTCTGACCACACTTGTGGACTAAAACCCAGTAGAGACACCGATGAACATGGTTTCTATAATAATTAATAATTGATAATAATAATAATAATAATAATAATAATAAAAACAGCTGGCTTGAGCTTTGAGGCCCAGGTTACACAGTGCTGTCAAGGAAACAGAAATTAAACAGAAGCAGAGCATGAATCATGCAGCATGTGAGAAGAAAGATCTGTGGAGGAGTGTGGAGGAGGTGGGTGTAGCTTTGTAGAGCCATGTTCTGTGAGCCACTACCATGGGAGGCTTTCCCAAAGGAGTCAGGGTTTTAGGTAACCAAAGCTGAGATGACCCTCTTTGCGTGAAGCAAGGAGAATGTTCGGGAGTGATAGCTACAGTTAGGATTACAGCACTGGAACCAGAAGCCAAGCACTTGTTATTCTGCGGCACTTGTCCTCAAATTAAGAAACTCCAGCTCCTAACCCAATCACAGAAAGACATACATGGTATGCACTCATTGATAAGTGGCTATTAGCCCAAATGCTTGAATTACCCTAGATCCCTAGAACAAATGAAACTCAAGACGGATGATCAAAATGTGAATGCTTCACTCCTTCTTTAAATGAGGAAAAAGAATACCCTTGGCAGGGAAGGGAGAGGCAAAGATTAAAACAGAGAATGAAGGAACACCCATTCAGAGCCTGCCCCACATGTGGCCCATACATATACAGCCACCCAATTAGACAAGATGGATGAAGCAAAGAAGTGCAGATCGACAGGAGCCGGATGTAGATCGCTCCTGAGAGACACAGCCAGAATACAGCAAATACAGAGGCGAATGCCAGCAGCAAACCACTGAACTGAGAATAGGTCCCCCGTTGAAGGAATCAGAGAAAGAACTGGAAGAGCTTGAAGGGGCTCGAGACCCCAAAAGTACAACAATGTCAAGCAACCAGAGCTTCCAGGGACTAAGCCACTACCTAAAGACTATACATGGACTGACCCTGGACTCTGACCCCATAGGTAGCATTGAATATCCTAGTAAGATCACCAGTGTAAGGGGAAGCCCTGGGTCCTGCTAAGACTGAACCCCCAGTGAAGGTGATTGTTGGGGAGAGGGCGGCAATGGGGGGAGGATGGGGAGGGGAACACCCATAAGGAAGGGGAGGGGGGAGGGGGATGTTTGCCCGGAAACCGGGAATGGGAATAACACTTGAAATGTATATAAGAAATACTCAAGTTAATAAAAAAAAAAAAAAAAAAAAAAGAAACTCCAGCTCCTTCCTAGTTGTTTCTAGACTTTGACATAACATGGGACACTTGAGGAAACTTCAGGTGTGCTATGACAAATATAGAAAAGTGAAATCTGAGTCTTATGTACCAGATTCTGTAGTACTCACTGTACCACACAATGAACCGTCTTAGTCACCCGTCTCTAATCAGCAGTAAGGCAGAAACTGCTTTCTACAAGTCAGCAGCTGTACAACCCTAGAGACTGTCTTCTTGAGTATTCAATAGATGCCAAAATGTTTAGCAGATTTTTCTGGAGTTTGGCTGGTCCTGAGTGAAAATTGACTTGCACTCTGTCCTCCCAGAGGTAAAGTAATTTATAGGTAGAGTCTATCAGGAATTTTCATATACCCTTCTCCTATCAACCGTTTTACTAGAAATAAAGGTAAAATCACACTTGAAGACGAGTGTGGCAGGTGTTTTTCCTGTAGTTATTACAACAGCTCCATGAGGTAATCTACGTTTGTAGATTGGGGAAATAGACGCATTGAGGGAGGAATGGAGGGAGTAAGCCCAGGACGCACAGTTGGCAAGTGCTAAGGCCAGGATGTGAGCTTCTTAAGAAGCCGTCTTGTGGGGTTGGGGATTTAGCTCAGTGGTAGAGCGCTTGCCTAGCAAGCGCAAGGCCCTGGGTTCGGTCCCCAGCTCCGAAAAAAAAAAAAAGAAAAAAAAAAAAAAAAAAAAAAAAGAAGCCGTCTTGTTCTGCCTCTCATCTGGCAGAGGCATCTAGCTGAATTTTATTTCTTGCTTCTCAAGCTCTGGGATTTGTTACCTCACAACCTTTTGGAAAAAGTTCCAGTTCTTCTAAGTGGCTGCTGTCGCTGTTACTATCTAATGGCTGAAAGATTTCTTTTTACCTAGACTCCCCCAACAAACAGTTGAGAGGGGAAATTGGGGGGGGGGCATCCAACCCCACCTTCCCCCAGTTCTGTATATCAATATTGACCACTAAAAAAATGCGACAAACAATAGTTTCAATCGTGGAATTTAGCAACAATCAGAATAATTATTTAGCTGAAAGGCTCTTAGGTAATCACATAAAAGATAGATTGTATATCTACAGAAAACCACACCCAATTCTATAAACATGTCTACTTCAGTGAGATTCCAAAATGGTTGTAAAAAGGCACTGCAAGCCTCAGCATGCTTTCTAAGGCTTCGAAGTTTTATCTTAGCACAGAAACCCAGGCAATAAAAGTTAGGTAAAAGTCTCACATTAGCTGTCTCCCTTGCCACAGACAAAGCAACACTGTGAAGGCACTTACAAAGGAAAGACTAAAAATGCTATACCCACCCACCCCCATCCAAAAGAGCAAATATAAGATGCAAGAATTCTGAAGAACAATCAGGAATAAGAAAAACAAAAGAAAAATCTGCTGAAAGGGACCGAGTGAAACTATAGCGGAAATGAATGAAGTTGATTAAGCAGTACTTGAATTCTTTATTTATCTTTCATGGCTTTTGGCCTGGAGAGTAGCAAGTCCTTGTTTAAAAGTGTTACTGTGCTGGTGGTCTTCACATAGTTAAAGCTAGAGAAGCATATTCGTGGCAGCAATCACCAGAGCACTTGATAGCTGTTCTGTACACAAAAGCAGTTCAGTTCTTCTGCGGGACAGGGAAAGGCACCCTGGTTCCCAGTTGTGGAGGCTCAAACCCCAGAGACCCTGAAGGGATGGTAGGCGTTTCACCTGACTCCCAGGAAACCAGGCGGGTCATTAGCCCCCAGCCCTCCATAGGTTTGTGACCATCAGTCATGTAAGGGCAATGCCCAAAGCCCCTTCACAGGTAGAGGAGGTGACCATAGGTCACATATGTTCAAGACAGATCTCCATTATAATGAAGTACCCAAAGGCCTGGAGGCTTAGCCAATAACCTTTCCTTCCCAGACACTCCTCCCTGCAAAAGGTATTTAATTTCAGGCCCACTCTGAGAAGTGGCATATGGTTTTACTCACCCACTTTCCACCAGGACAATAAACCCCTTGAAATCATGGACTGTCTCTTTTCATGGGGATTCCCGACTTCTTTGCAGGCCCTGGCTGCGTTCCCTACCTCAGATTGTGCTTCCCCACTTCTGGAGCACCATCCGCATTTCCCACAGCCTGACATCTGTCCAGCGGTGGCACTGGTTGGTGTGGGGTAAGCATGGTCAGCTTCCCAGGAGCGGACTCGGGACCTGACCATCAACCTACATTCTTCCTCTTTAAAATTTTGTGAACAGGGTCTGGAGAGATGACTCAGTGGTTAAGAATACTTTTGCTCTTCCAGAGGACTTAAGTTAGGTTCCTAGCACATAAGTCAGACAGCTCAATGGTCTCTAACTCTAGTTCTAGGAGACCTGAAGCCTTTAGCTTCCTTTATTACCTGCATTCATGTGCACACACCCGCATGGACATACATGCATACTAATGATTAAAAATAAAATAAATTGGGGTTGGGGATTTAGCTCAGTGGTAGAGCGCTTGCCTAGGAAGCGCAAGGCCCTGGGTTCGGTCCCCAGCTCCGAAAAAAAGAACCAAAAAAAAAAAAAATACATTTTTAAAAAGAATATTCTGTGAACAGGAGGGAGATCCAAAGTAAACATAAAAATTGACTTTTTTTTCTGTGTTAAATATTAAGATATCCAGGAAGCAGTTAAAAATTCTATGGACATAAATAGATCTGAACTAGGGAAACAATGAATTCATGAAGAGAGAAACGGTGAGTTCAGTAGGTGTGAAATATAGTTTTAGTTAATTACAGTCTCACATTAATTAAGATTCGAGGTGGAGACATAAGGTGTTAATAAGTAAAGAAATAGAATTTACCAAGTTACATGCAGGGGTTAGATCTATTTTCTTTTAAACTATCTAAGATTAGAGGATGTTTCTATTGTGGGGAAAGCTCTGGGCTAGGACCTTTCTGTACAGAAAGCATGATGGCACCCACTGCTGGAAGCTGCATGCTGCAGTACAAGGGCTGTGGAATTCATTGGATGGCAGCCCCAAGACTGCTAAGATGTAAAAACTGATTTTGACAATTGCTGGAATGACAACAACTCCATTTCTGAAAAGCAATGGCAGAACGATTTCCCCATGAGCTCTGCTGACAGAAGGTAAATCAAGTCTTCAATGATTATGGGCTCTTAGGGGGACACCATCACCTCAGATGCCAGACTTCCTTCTGGCAGGAGATTAGAACTTGATCCACCTAGCTCAGCTATTTCCAAGAGTGATTGGTCATCTGCATAGTGTGGCCTGCCAGGCACACAAATGTCATCTGAATAGATGGCTTTCTCCACAACAGCTGAGAGCCTGGGGGACTTTTGAATGGGGAGAGAAAAGCCTTCTCTGGCTCAAGGATGAGACCTTAGGACATCAGGGAGTCCTACAAGGGTATTCTGAGGTGCCTGAGTTCGCATCTCTTCTTTTCAGTTTTAACATGTGGTCTTCCTTTCTCATCCCGACATAACTTTGTGCATCAAAGGGACGCTGAACACAATGAATACTAGCCTCAGAATTTGGGTTTTTAAATTTTTAATTGTGTGTATGTGTGTGTGACTGTGCATGGTTACATGCATGTGAGTGCAGTTCCCTCAGAAACCAGAGATGGTCACGTTCTCCAGTCAGAATTACAGGTGGTTGTGAGCCACCTGGTGGAGATTCTGGGAACTGAACTCAGGTTTACTAGAAGAGCAGTATGCCTCCTTGATTGCTGAACCATTTCTCCAGACCCAGGATAGGCTTTTATTAGAAGAATATGCCCATAAGAATTCTAATGGTAGATTTTGCTGCCTAGAGCAAATAACAAAAAGCATGCTTTTCAATGATCTGATATGAAGATTATGTCAAGAAATGAGAAAGAATTAAAGGTTAGAATGTTTGACAACAAATCTAAATTAAAAGAAGAAAAATTTTTCTCTGTTCACTGACCTGATAGAGCATGGCTTTGAATGCTGAGTGTCTTAACCTCATGGCTAAAATTTCTTCTGCTCTGCCATAAAACAACCCCTAGGAAACGAACAAAAAGTTCTACATTTATTCTTAATTCTCTTTGTAATGTTTCGGTTATTATGTTTTAAACCGGAACGGGGAAGATAATGTGAACACGTGATCCTGCTCAGGGCTGTTTAGTCAGTTAAAGATTTACCTGCATCAAGTAGGTGACAAGAGCCACTATGCCCAAGACGACTAACATCATAGAGTAGAGCTCTGCATCCTGCTTTAATGTAGTTTTATTTTTATCTTCGAACATCTGAGAAGGAGCAGAGTTTCCTTCAGAAGCTTGGAGGAAAGTGTAAACAGAAAACAAAACCAACCTCGCTTAAAACATCTATATACATCAGGGTTTTCTACAGGAATTACAATGTAAAGAAAAAGCTATATGCATTTCTGAGCAAAAGAAAAGAAAACAAAACAAACAAAAAACAAACCAAACCACTATTATTACTCTCTCCTCTACTTTTAATACACATGATAAAAGCAGCTTACTTTTAATTTGCCTGCATTTGCTTGGTAAATATATCAGACAAATGGGTCTTGTATTACAGTATGTCTTCCTTTTTTTATTATTATTTGAATTTTCTTTCCTTCCTTCCCTTCTTCCCTCTTTCCCTTCCTTCTTTGTACATGTTTGTGTGAATCTTTGGGGTATTCGTGTATAGGTCAGGGTTCAACTTTGGCAATAGATTCTTTCTTGCTTTGCAAATTGTTAAGACAGAGCACATCCTGTTTCTGATGCACTGCACGTTCTAGTCTGCCATCCATACACTTCCTGCCTACGCTCTGTCTGTCTGCCACCTTGCCATAGAGCACAGACGTACATGACCACATTTGGCTTTTTATGTGTGTTCTGGGGATCAAACTCAGGTTGTCAAACTTGTGTGGCAAGTACTTCTAGCCACAGAGACAGCTTTCTGACCTTATAGTATTTTTTTCAATTAGTTCAGCAGTTTGAATCATTGTTTCTAATAACTTTTAATAACTCACATTTCTTAATGTTTTTCTAAAGTGAGGCATTTGTATGTGTCCCTAGACGTCGTTCACAGAGCTAGGCCTTAGACCTACACATTGGCACGGAATGCATCTGTGCACAGGGGGTGCTGAAAGCAGTGTTGGTCTAGTGAGATCCTGAACTAGTCAGCTCTCAAGGGCTCTGGCACAATCCCAAACTCTATTCCCTCTCCCTGAGCTGGCTGGTAATAAAAGTCTGTCATTGTTTGGACAGGTTGGGAAGAGAGAAGCTGTACCTGTCTCTTTTATTGTTTCAGTGCTTAGGAATGCTGATACAACACTGGAGTCAGAATTAAAAAGCAAAGCAATTTCTTTACAGATCACTCAGACACCAACAGGAGCTACCTTTCCAACAGGGACTCTGTCCTGGGGTTGACCCACTGAAAGTTCTGGTTCCCATTTGGCTGGTCAATACACTACAGCTCTGTGCTCTCAGATTATGTTCAATTTAAGTTGTTGAAGGCATAAACACGTGAGTTTTACTTACAGTGACCAATTTTCCAAAGATGATGGAAAATGCTGGGTGAACAGACCCATTTAAAGCAGAAGCCAAAGTTCCCAGAACCACAAAAGGCCACTCGGACTTGCTTAATTTAAATATTTTTAATAGTGAAACTTCAGGAAGAGTTGTCTAAAAAATAAAACAAGTTGGTTAAGAACAACATCAGTCTGAGGGCATCATGGAGCCCAGAGAAGTGAGGCAGGACACGCAGAGGCGCACTGGAACTATCATATATAACAAATGTCAGTGTACAATTGTATTTTTCTTAGAAAAAAATTTACCACTATCATTACTAATAATGAGTCTCAAACATAAAAGAATCTTACATCAAAGTGACGATTTGTATGACATTAGTTTTTGGAATTTTACTTAGTTGTACTAAGAAAGTACAAAATTGGACTCAAGAGATGGCTCAGTGGTTGAGAACCAGGATTTGATTCCCAGCACCTATATGGGAAGCACATAACCTGTAACTCCAGTCCCAGGGCATCTGATGCCCTCCTCTGACTTCTCAAGCATCATACACATGAGATGCACAAACAAGAAAAAACAGTCATATACATAAAGCATAAAATAATAAAAAATTTAAAAAGAAAGCACACGGTAGGTCACTTGTTTAGGTACCTAAGGTCACAAGAAATAAGAGACTTGATTTTTCTTACTCTTGTCAGATTAAATTCCATAATCTAGGCAGGGGTTAGGCAGGAAGTCAGCAGAGAAAGTACAGGAGGTCAGTGCTTTACTAGAATTTTAGCCCTGGAAGTGTTCCAGTTCGTTTGTGTGGTGTGGTTTGAGGGCACACATCCTGTAAGGTGCACAGGCTGTGTGCTCACAGACTACAGGAATGGTGTCCCATGCAGTACAGGAGAGACAACCAGGAACACTGCTATGTTCACCGAGTGATTGATACTGAGTTAACGGTCAGCCATCACACATTCAGGAACATTTAACTGTTGTCAGTTCTTTTACTTTTGTGATGCCAGCATTCAGTTGTGACGCCCATGTATGCAGTTGTGAGTCACAGTTTTAAAAGACGTGGTTTTATTTTATTTTATTTTATTTTATTTTATTTGGTCCCTATGGATTTAAAAAGCCCAGATTTTTTTTTAAAAGGAGTACTGCTTAAATAGTGTTAACAAGACAGAAAAGCAAAACATAAAATAAAGCAAAATAAAAATGAAAAAAATCTCTGTAAAATCGTGGGCAATGTCATGAGACATTAATCAAATGCAACGTTACCTTATATTACAGATTAAAGAATGTTTAGAGTCAACCTGATGTAGAAATATGAAAAGGGCATTTTCTATACAGGCACAAACCAATCTGATGAAGTTAGAAATCTCCTAAAGAGTTTCAAATTTCCTCTGATTATTTTAGACATTTATTAAGTTGTGATTTGTACAGAGCCAACTGAACATGCATGAGTAATTTGGGGGTTTGGAAGCCTCTAGTTATTCATGAGACCACTAACATAGTGCCATAGTTAGTACGACTGCTTCCCCAGAAGGTTCCTCTTGCGTTTTGCAAACCCTCTCCCTCCAGTTTCCAGGCCAGCTCCTTCAACCTTTGCTCATCCCTGAAACTCACATTATTTATGGTTTTTTTGTTTTGTTTTGTTTTGTTTTTCAGTGTCAGGACATAGTTTATTTTCCATAATCTCTCCAGTGTTTACTTGCTTTTTTAGATTTTTCTTTCTCCCTTCCTGGTCTACTCATCCATCTACACATTTTTTTTCAAGTCAGTACTATTGTTTTTTATTATATAATTATAATCAAGTAATGAATAACAATAAACAGTTCTTTATACAGAATTCATAAAGTCAAAATATTTTATCATATCTATTTACATCTCTGTTTAATATATTTTCCTTTTTAAACATTTTTTATTAATCTCTTTACATGCATTTCTTTTTTTAAATTTTTTATTAGATATAGTTCTTTATTTACATTTCAAATGTTATTCCCCTTCCCGGTTTCCTGTCCATAAGCTCCCACTCCCCTCCCTTCCCCCTCCCCCATACGGATATTCCCCCAATACATCCCCCTCACAGCCCCCCATATTCCCCTGCACTGGGGGTCCAACCTTGGCAGGACCAAGGGCTTCCCCTTCCCCTGGTGCCCCAACAAGGCTATTCTCTGCTACATATGCAGTTGGAGCCCTGGGTCAGTCCATGTATAATCTTTGGGTAGTGGTTTAGTCCCTGGAAGCTCTGGTTGGTTGGCATTGTTGTTCTTATGGGGTTGCAAGCTCCTTCAGCTCTTTCAGTCCTTCCTCTAATTCCCCCCAAGGGGGTCCTGCTCTCAGTTCAGTGATTTGCTGCTAGTATTGACCTCTATATTGGACACAGTCTGGATATGTCTCTCAGGAGAGATCTATATCCAGTTCCTGTCAGCATGCATTTTTAAGCTTCATCAATCTTATCTAGTTTTGGTGGCTGTATATATATAGGCCACATGTGGGTCAGGCTCTGAATGTTTCTGTCTATTTTTTTTCCTCTTTTCCCCCACTTTGTAGTTTGGGCGCTGCTAATTTTTTTTAATGCTTTGTTTGGAAGTTTTTAATATAGCCTGATTCAAGTACTACATCAGATATGAGGTTTACAAATACTTTCAGTTTATGGTTTATTCTGTTGCTTAAATCTGTTTTATAAATGGCAATGTTCTTCACTCTGGTAATACCGCATTTGTTGTTATTCTTTTCTTATCAGTATGTTTTTGGTATTACAGTTAGGAAACCTTAAGGTTGCAAAGATTTCCTATTAGGTATTCTCACATAAATTCAACGTTTTTACATTAATTAAGAGTGTGTGTGTGTGTGTGTGTGTGTGTGTGTGTGTGTGTGTGTGTGTGTTGTGTATCTATGCACATGCCACTGGATATATGTATAGGTCAGAGGAAAATTGTAGAAGTCTAGTATTCTACCATGCGGGTGTGGGAATTGAACTCAGGTTACCAGAAATCTTCTCAGTCGTTTTATATTTTGTTTTGTTTTACTATTAATTTTTTATTAAATGCTAGATGTCATAAATTTTACTCTATTGGTTACTTGAAATAAATGAAAATCCCTATGATACCCACTGATGACATCTATAGTTACCAACAAGTGGCAGTGTTGGATAGGGTAGCAGAAGGGTAATTCAGAGCCCAGGCAGATAACTGGCAAAGCACAAGTACAAAGTATCACACAGGGGTCAGGAATGTGGGGCTGGGGAGAAGGAGAGCTCTGGAACTCAGGGAACAGGGAAGATGGTGAGTGGTGCTCATGACAAGGCATGCTGGGCTTTGTTCTTTGTCAACTTGACACAAACCATAGCCTTTAGGGAAGAAGGATCCTCCATTGAGAAAATGCCTCAACATGGCCTGTTAGGTAAATCTGTGGGGCATTTTCTTGATTAATGACTCACGAGGGCAGTCCCAGATCCTGTGGGCACTGCTACTCCTGGGCAGGAAGTTATATAGAAAACCAACCTAAGTGAACCATGGGGAGCAAGTTGGTAAGCAACCTCCATGGCCTCTGCTTCAGTTACTGCCTCTAGGCTCCTGCTCCCTTCATGATGGACTACAATTGTACGCTGAAATAAACCCTTTCCTCTCCAAGCTGCTTTTGAGTATGGTGATTATCATGGCAATAGAAACCTGGCCAGGAATGGTACTGAGAACATTCAGTTGTAGGTCAAGAGCCCAAGTTATGTTAGAGGAAGGAGTTTCATTGTGATACAGAAGTGAGACAGGGTAGAATGGTGTGACTGAAGAGAGTACTGAATAGTATCAGGGGCACAGAGGGATAAAGCGAGTGACCTTTGTGTTAGAAGCAGAGAACATACTTGGGGACAAGAATCCCTGTTCATGGGAGCAGAGGGTACTAAAGGGCTGAACTGTGCAGGTGGCTTGTCTGCATCCAGGCTGTTGTAGCAGCAGTGGCAGGCGAAAGAGACATTGAGATGAACTAGAAACCCCTCTCTACATGTAGGGAAAGCAGGGAGTATGTAAATGACCAATAGGGTCAAGATACTATGGCCTGGGATTTAAGAATCTTGAGTTGGTTGTGACTTCCAGGCTCACCTCCATTCTTAGAAAAGCACCTTTTCCTTCTTTAATAGTTGGTTTGGATTTCATGACTATTCACTTGTTGTTCATCCAATTCTTTATTTAAGACACGAGGAAGTCCCATTGGATGCCCTCCAGACTCAGATCCACAACATCTTAAACCAAATTAAGCTGGTGGTAGCCATGGGGTGGCATGGAGTGGCTGCTGTTTTAACCCATAGTTTTCCTTGTAGGAAGGAACACCATGTTTTCATGAAAATTATTTTCCTTCCCAACAAGGGACTGTTTTGGCAAAAATGCAGTTCATTGGATGCCCTCCCCCACCCTTAGCATCACAGGGAAATGAGAGCAAATGTTTGTGATTTATCAGCACTGTACTATTTTATTGTAAGTCTATTCTAAATTTCACAAGGATCAATTGGACTCTGGAGAACATGTACGCAAGCATGTTGATAGGTGAACCATTACCTTTTGATGGGGTACAGCTTCCTCAAACTGGTCAGTGCAGGGGGACTTGGCGCTATTCACATTGCACAGAGAACCATTGCTGGCATTCCCTGCAGCGGAGCATGTCCTTGACTCCATTTGTTCATCGACCTTTTTAATATCCTTCAAGGAAGAATGCACAGACTGTAATAATGATGCCTTCGATGAAGAACAGACATGCTGATGACTTAAAAGTAAAAAGGCAGGGATAGGGAGACAGCCCAGCTGCCAAAGTGCTTGCCCAGCAAACACAAGGACCCGAGTTTGGTTCCCAGGACACAAGTTTTTAAAAAGCTGGGCATGGTGGACTATACTTAGCATCCTAGTGCTGGAGAAGAAGGGAAGAGGTGGGAGATGGGGCCAGGGAGCAGCTGGAGGGTAAGGATATGGACAGATAGAGGTAGATCGATCCTTTTGACTTGCTGGCTACCAAGGTTAGCATAATTGGTGAGATATAAGCTACTTAGATTCTTACATAAAAAAGCAAGCATACAAGGTGGATGGTGCTTTCATGCACACACATGAATACACACATACACACATACACATTCATGCACACATACATTTGCACACACCCATGCACATACATGCACTCATGCATGCACACACAGAATATATACACACACATGCACACACACATACACACACACACCAATACACACAAAGGGAAAGAATACAAAGGTATTTTATTGTTGTCACTTTAAAGTTTATGTGTGTGTGGTGTGTGGCCTGTACCTGAGACAGAACTTAGGAGACAGTAATACTTTCCTGGACTGAGATTTCAAAGCAAAGTGGGTGTTTATTGGTGCTCCCTAAGAATAAAGTGATATATATATATATATATATATATATATATATATCTGTTAAATTCTAAATTCTAATCTAGATTGCACTGTACCTAGTTTTTTTTTTACCTTTTCTTTTTTTTTGTAATTCAGAAAGATGAGGGCAATTTTATTGAGACACCCAAGCAGTATTCTCCATTGATCCAGGAGTGAGAGAGTAGATTTGTGATTTTACCAGACGTCCCTTCTAGTACAGAGAGTTTACACAAGATGATGGGAGCCCAGATAGGGTAGCAGCTGAGAGAAGGGCAGGTGGACAATGAGGGTGTGCACAAAGACCACATTCCAGGGATGTTTGGATTCTTCAATAATCTGAAGAATAGCCAATGAATCACAGAGGTACAGTGAATTTTAACCAGGCTGACTTGTTATCATCTGTAATCAGACACTCCTATGCTATCCTCTTTCTTTCTGTTATTTTTCTACCATGGAAGAAATCTTTTATTGGCTATCATTCTCTTTCCTTCAGGAGTTACTCTGTGGAAAATTTAAAATAGAATCTGACCAGCTCTCATAGTACAGTTTTCTGAGAAAGAGTTCTATTATTGGTCAAAGACAATCCATTTTCCTAAGGAGCTTGCTAGACAAAAGAGAATGAGAATGGAGGGAGTATTAAGTGTTTTAAGTAGAGATGAGGAAAGGACCAACCAAAACTAAGGATGGATGAAAAGTTTTTATGGAAAACTATTTACTTTGTAAACTAACTAAAAAAAGTATAATTTGAACATAGGTACCCTGCACGAGTAAATGCAAACCCTATTGCCAGGCCTCGGATACCTTACAACTTAAGGAGGCCCCAGAGGCCTCCAACACAAGACAGGCTGTTGTCATTGCTGTTAGCTGCTCACCAGAACTAGAGAGAATGTAGGATCCTATTGTTGAAGAGAAAACACAGTTTGGTTGTAAGACATAGAGAAACCAAGCTGAGATTGACCTGAGAACTTCTTTCTTTCCAAGTGCTGGGAGACTATAAGGGAAGCTGGGGGAGTAAAAGCAGAGTAGTCTTACCTAGCACTGGTCCCCGAGTACAACAACACTGATCTACAACACACCTGCAAGGTGATACCATAGTTGCATGAAGGTTACTGGGATAACTGCTTTCTTATTAAATCTGATGCCTGGACACAGGAAGAAATTGATGTCTAACTGTAAGTTTTACATGACTCTAAACATTGTCAAAGCTCATGGATTTTCAGAAGGTCATAAGTCCTGGGAGGGAACATACGTTGTATTGTTAAATGAACGTGTCAAATTGTCTTCTAATTATTTACGCTTATATTCATAAATTAGTGTTACTCTTCAATCTTGTCCAGAGAAGCTACTTTCTGCAGTGAGCAGCAGTTAGTACAGAGACTGAGAGCTCCATAAGTGCTGAGAATAAGTGACTTGTTACCAACCTGGACACCTCAAGGCTCAAGGAACATAGTGGGGGGAAAGGCCAAGGATGGGAAAGAAGAGTGCTGTGAAGTACTGTCTTCTGGACACAACATGGTCACTGTATCCACTGACTCACCACAGCCATGATTACCTGAGCAAGATCAACTCACACAGTCATGATCACCTGAACAAGATCAAGCCAAGAAGATCAGTCTCCCAGCAGACAACACTGATTGGACTCAGTGAGTTACAAAAACAGAAAGATAGAAAAGACGACAAAAAGAATAGTCCGTGAAGGTGGAAGGGGGATGTTGTAGGGTAGGTTGGAGAAGTTGGGAGTAGGTCGGAGATCAAGATGCATTGTATACGTGTATAAGTTTGTCAAGGTACAAATATAAGATATACTAGGAAAATGCATCTGTACTTGGTTGATTTTTTAGATTTATTTATTTATTGGTTTCTTTGACTGAATGTATGTATTTGTATGCCTGGTGCCATGAAGGTCATGAGAGGGTATCAGATTCCATGGAACTGGAGAGGATTTTTTGGTTTTGTTTTTTGTTTTGTTGTTTTGTTTTGCGATATGGCTTCTCTGTGTAGCCCTGGCTCTCCTGGAACTCACTATGTGCATCAGGATGGCCTACGATCCACAAATCCACCTGCCTCTGCCTCCCAAGTACTGTGATTAAAGGTATGTGACACCACTGCCTGGTGAAATTAGGGTTATGGATGGTTATTAACTATTATGTGAGTACTGGGAGCTGAACCTTGGTCCTTTGGTGGTGGTGGTGGTGGGGTTACCACAACATGAGGAACTGTATTAAAGGGTGGAAGCATTACAAAGATTGAGAACCAGTGGTCTAAGGAATGAAAAGTCATGCAAATTCAGTTGTCAAATAACATCTCCCTTTAATTTTAAAGGAAACACAGACTGTAGACAAATATGAAATAAAATCAAGTAGTTAATCAAGTAGGTTGTACTTCCTTTTCTTCTTTTCATTTTTTAGTGTGTATATGTGTTGTTATACATAAGTACGTGTGTGTGTGTGTGTGTGTGTGTGTGTGTGTGTGTGTGTGTGTAGGACAGAGGTTAAAATTGAGTGTCTTCCTCCATTGCCCACCATCTTACTTTTTGAGGTAGGGTCTTTCGTTGAAGCTGGGATCATGATTTTGTCTAGATTGGCTGGCCAATGAGCTCCAGAGATCTACCTGCCTCTGCCCATCTCAGAGCTGGAGTTTCATGGTGTTCCACAACAGTTCCACAGTTCCTGGCTTTTACGTGTGTTGGGGATCTGAACTTAAGTGCTCATGCTTATATGGCAGGCATGTTATTGACTGAGACATCTTCCCAGAAACTTCCCCACTTTAAAAACAAACAAACAAACAAACAAACAAACAAGCCAACAACAAAAGCAACCTTACTCTCATTATTTGTCTGGAACTCACAAGAATCCTTATGCTTCTGCCTCCTGAGTGCTGGGAATACAGGCCTGAGTCACCATGCTCTGTTGAAAAGGATCTAATCCACATGCAGTCACCAAACCCAGTTACTATTGGGGATGCCAAGAGGTGCATGCTGACAGGAGCCTAATATGGCTGTCTCCTAAAAGGTTCTGCCAGAGCCTGACAAATATGGTCAATGCTTACAGCCAACCATTGGTCTGAGAACAGGGTCCCCAGTGAAGGAGTTAGAGAAAGGACTGAGGAGGTAGCTAAGGGGGTTTGCAACCCCACAGGAAGATAACAATATCAACCAACGAGAAACCCCAGAACTCCCAGGGACTAAACCACCAACCATTGAGTACACACGGAGGAACTCATAGCTCCAGCTGCATACATAGCAGACATCAATAGGAGGAGAAGCCCTTGATCCTGTCAAGGCTCATGCCCCATTGTAGGGAAATGCCAGGGCAGGGAGTGGGTGGGTGGGTGGGTAGGGGGAGCACCCTCATGGATACAAGGGGTGGGGGGATAGGATGGGGGGGTTTCTGGAGGGGAAACCAGGAAAGGGGATAACATTTGAAATGTAAATAAAGAAAATATCCAATAAAAGAAAAGAAAAAGAAGAAAAGTGTATTTCAACTTTCTGTTTTGTTATCATTACCCTTAGGTTATGCTAAATAACACTAACTTAGTGGAGTGGACAAAGTTAGAACTCGCAGTTTTATTACCAACTTGGTGAGGGGATGGAGACTCACAGCTCTCTCTACTTCTTAACTTGTAAAACAATAATGTGAACATTGGAGATAGGACCAGACAGTTGAAGTAAAATAAACAGAAAAAGACTAAAGCTATTTACCGATATAAGAGCCCTTAGGAAGACGTTGGTTCTCTAGAGTAGGAGAAAGAAGCAGGAGTAGAATGAAGGCGATGATGAGGGTTAATTTCGTCTTCTTCTACTCATGTGTTTAAGGAAAGAGTCGTGTAAAATCCAGCAGGCTGGATCTCAGCACAGGCAGATATGAGTCCTGAAAACTGGGAGGTGGTAACTTTATCCCCACCCTTTTGACTACCCAGTAGGAGCTCTGCATTCCACCTATGAGGATGCATATGTATGGAGCAGAGTTTGCGTGTGTGTGTTCATGCCACAGATATTTAGTAAGTTCCACTGCATGCCATGCACACTGTCTGCTGCACTGCACATTTTGACACCTGCCCCTGGCCCTTCTAACAGGCTTCTAAAAATGGCTGATATCTTTTTCTCACTGTCTCTCCCAGCATTCATTTTTCTTCATGAAAGGCTAACTTTTATCCTGAAGGGCACAACCAATTTTTTTTTGTTTGTCTTTTTAATCTATATTGCTGTCTTATCCCTCTGACTTTCTTCTCGGCATTATCCCCCACCTTGTAGTCTTTGAAACCCTTCTGTGGGGAATGTAACCCTGCCCTGCCCTGTCCTGCTTCTTGCTTTACAAAGAAGTATACGCATGGAACACGCAGTAGTCTACCTGTGCCACAGCGAGGGAGTAGTACAGTCCCTGCTTTGCCATTAGTTCAGCATGGGTCCCTTTCTCCACCACCTCGCCATCCTTCATCGTCACAATCAGGTCTGCCCCACGAATAGTGGAGAGCCGGTGTGCTACCACAAGTGTAGTCCGGCCTTTGCTTGCCTACGAACAAAAGACACGGAAAATAAACAGGAGAGTGTTAGCAGTAACTTCTGCGATAGTCAGGGCTACTTATTTTCACAACTATTTTATAAAGAACTCACCCTGGGATACAGAAACTCAGAATACTTAGCAGATTAGAAGGGCTAGTAGAAATTAGGATATAAAAAAGTAATATGTTCCAAATTGTTTTTTTAAATAAAAACTATATATCCATAGTATCTTAGATCTAGAAAGAAACCTAACAAGAGTTTTTGGACTATCTAACCATTACAGCAAAAGAGATCTAAGGTTTAAACTATTGTCACCTCTCAAATGAGCATATTCTTTGACAAGTTATGTGCCGACTCAAGGTTAAATATGTTTTAATCTGACTTACGACAATCATTAGTACTTAGATGGGTACACATAAGGGCGTTGATACATTTCAAACTGAATCTATCCAGCTCACATGGGCATGTCATTACTAGCATTTAGAAACCAATACTTGCCCTGTCTTGTGACTGCCAATGCTCACCCATCAAAGGGACCACCTTATTCCCAGTAACGTGTGTGTGTGTGTGTGTGTGTGTGTGTGTGTGTGTGTGTGTGTGTGTGTGCTTATATACATGGAATCTGCACTCTATATCCTTGATTGTCCAAGCATCAAGCTTTATGGCTTTGAGACTAACCATTTTGTTTCCTACACCTACAAAGTATTTTACTGTATGACTATAATTTATCCATTCTATTACTAAATATTACTAACTAGGTTTGAGTTGCCTTTAGTTTTTGTTCTTGTTTGTTTGTTTTTTTTTTTATAATAGATAGATTCTTTCATGTGTTTATTTGGTGAACAAATTTATAGATACCTATCATTTGTACAGTTCAAAAGGGGTTGCTAAGACATAGGGTGTCCCAGTCTATAAAGGCCCAAAGAGAAGGACAAACCAGATAGCATTCTATTTACACCAACAAGGTAGAACCCTTTTGGTCTGATAGATGAGTGTTATTATATTGAAGCTTCCATTTACATTTTCCTAAAGAAAAATGAAGATGAATGACTTTTCAACTGGTTAGTGAAAACGTGAAACTCTGTTTTGTGAATGGCCCAGATCTTTTGCCCCTTTTGGTGTGGGAGCCATCTTTCTTTGGCTATTATCAGGAACTGTTTTCAGAGCCCGGTATCGGGACTTCATGAGAAGCTGATCTTCCATGTATGTGGTTGTCTTCTCACTCTCTGCTGTTTTCCAATGGATAGAAACTTCAAAATTTAATGATGTTCTGTTTAGTGACTCATCTCTTTTCTAATATGCCTTTCGGGCCCTGTTTCAGAAATCCTACCAACCCCCGACCCCTCTGTTCTCACAGATATTTTTCTGTTTTTTTCCTTCAGGTTTTACTATTACGCTTTCGAGTTTACGCCTTTAATTCATCTGAAATCGATTTCTGTGCGTTATGTCATTGTTAGTTTTAATTAAATGGGTGTTCTAGCGGCCCTTCCATATGTAAGGTGATATTATTTCAGGCCTCTCTTTGTATTGTGCATTATTCTGTTGGTCAGGGAACCTGTCCTACACTGGCGATGCTCTGTGCTAACCAGGATAAAGCTGAAATCGTTTTGTGATCTAGTAGTTTGAGCCTACCAGCTTTGTTTTCCTCCATGTGCATTTGCCAACCTTGGACGAATTCGCTTTGCAGCTCGGTAACAGGCACTGGGCAGGCACCCGACTGAATGTCAGCACCACATGCTACCACTGTATCACAGCTGTTTAATTTCTTATTCTTAATTCTATTCTTATCTGTTTCAGAGAAGGAAATTGGAACTCTGAACACTAAGAAGCTTGCTTGTTTCAGGCCGCTGGAAGAGCCAGTCACTGGAAGGGCACCGCTAAGGGCGGGGCTATAAATGTCTCTTTATCTCAATGGATGTGCTTACTGAAACGAATGTGGGTTTCTTTCAAAGTCTTGCATCTCCAATCTATAAGAGAAGGAAAGGCTTCAAAACACTAGTTATTGAGAATCGAAACAAATAAAATTATGATATAACCTTATATGGAAAATGCAGGGGAAACTGATGCATCCTACTACGACTATGCTTAAAAAGTATTACTGTTCAGGAATGTAAAGCAGAGTGTGAAAAGCCTTCAACAGGCCTGCGAGTTATTATGTGAAAGAAACCAGCGTGCAGAGATGAAGACTGGAAACATCTACCAAGGCTGAAATGCAAAAGGACGCAACTGAGAAAGGCTGGGATATGCAAATGAACAAGCTAGACTATAAACAAACAAGGTGGGGTATGCAAATGAGCAAGAAAGCCCAGGGGGTTTGCCCTCTGAGTGTGGGGCCATTTTGCAAACTTTTCTCTGAGCTCTGGCTTATATCCTCCCTGAGAATTTTTTTTCTTCCCTTCCCTTCCCTTCTCCCTTTCCCTTCCCTTTCCCTTTCCTTTTCCCTTTCTTTTCCCTTCCTTTCCCTTTTCCCTTCCCTTCCCTTCCCTTCTTTCTGCCTTCCTTCCCTCCTTCCCTCCTTCCCTCCTTCCTTCCTTCCTTCCTTCCTTCCTTCCTTCCTTCCTTTTTTTATAATAAACTATCTCTGTTTCTACTATTCTCCACATATCCCTGTCCAACCTCTTGTTCCAGGGCACAGGAACCTGGAAATCCCAGAGGCTATTCACTGAACCCAATATCTGCTGACATCCGCAGGATATTCTAAAGTGAGGAAAAGGGGGATACTAGAACTTTCTTAGGATAGCAGGAAGCTATAACTTAAGCTAGGGTCTGGAACATTAAAGAGCAGTAATGATTAACATCAATATCTCAGATGATGACAGGGTATTCTTCCTGGATTTGATTTTTACAGTTACATAAGAAATTAAAACTGGACATGAGATACCAATGAAAGCTAGCCTTTTACAGTAAGCAGATCCTTTCTACTAGTTTTAATTCTAGAATATGTTAAAATATCTGTGAATGTCACATACATACCTGCTTATATATTCAGACACACACCACACACATAGACACATTGTGTATATATATATATATATATATATATATATATATATATATATCTGTATGAATGTGTATGTATGTGTGCTCATATCATAATGTATACACAGAAGTTAGAGGACAACTTCCTGGGATCAAACTCAGATCTTCAGTCTTGGGAGCTTGGCCTTTACTAGCTGAGCCATCTCATTGGCTTCATATTTCCACATTTGGTAGGAATGTATACACATATAAATAGTCCATATACATACATGCATATATATGTATACACACATATGATTGTATCTATCTATCTATCTATCTATCTATCTATCTATCTATCTATCTATCTATCATCTCTCTGTGTGTGTGTGTATATGTGTGTGTGTGTGTGTGTGTGTGTGTGTGTGCGTGTGTGTGTGTGCATACATATTTTATACCAGCCAACCTATCTAGGAAAGCAGTAATAGAATAATTTGGTTCAGTAGTGAGGAATGAAGTGTGCCATTCAGAAGTGACGTCTAAGTTATTCTAAAGTCTCTCACATTCATGACAGTGGCCAATACCATTTGAGGAAGATAACTAGAAGTCAAGGCTTCTCTCTTTGATGTGAAATTGTGTTAATGTATATACCCGTGGGAGACATTAAAAAAGAAAAACGAAGGATGCCCACTGCTGTTTCTGTGATCAGGGTGTTGTTGCTATTGGCAGAAGAGGCCTGCTGGAATGGACCGGTGTATAGATTGATGGCTTGTATATATGGTGTGTGTGTGTGTGTGTGTGTGTGTGTGTGTGTGTGTGTGTGTGTGTGCATACGGGCGCACTCTAGGAACTCTGAAAACTACTATCTGGTATCCAAAGAATCCCAAATCTGTACTTTTTTGTACTTTGGAACTCAGAAGTGATTCTACCCACTTACCTTCTCCAGTGCGGCTTGAACAAGTGACTCACTCTCTGTGTCGAGGGCAGATGTAGCCTCATCTAGGATTAGAATTTTGGGGTTTCGAACTAGCGCTCGAGCAATGGCGATTCTCTGTTTCTGGCCTCCACTCATCTGAGCTCCTTTTTCCCCTACTAGTGTATTAAATTTCTAATGACATATAGAGAGGGAAAAAAAGCACAAGAACAGAAAGGTGATTAAATGACTTAGAGGAGGAAATGGCAGGCACATGTGTGCTTTGATACCAGCTTAATGGTCACTTTATTATGGCTGTTCAGAGTCCTAGATTTGATCATTGTGAAAACAAACACCTCTGAGGAAAAGTCCTAGCAAAGAGAACAAGGAAAGGTGACTTAGGACCAAACCAGATAAACAGAAAGAAGGATTCTTAGAAAAATTCTTAACTGGAGTGAGTTTTCAAATCTCTTTTAGATGACCTCAGAGTATTTAAAAAAAAAATCTGAGAAGCATTCACTGCTGTAGTGTTTGTTGGCCATTTGATATGTTGTCTATACTTTTCCTTTGGAGACTCTGAAAAATAGTAAGACAAAAATGAATTCTACTTAACAGGGTATGGTGATGCCCGCCTCTAAGCCTGGTGTGGAGGAGACACAGGCAGGATGGTCAGGAGTTCAACTGCACATCAAATCCAAAGTCAGCCTGGCCTACAGGAGACTGTGCCTCAAAAACAAAACCAAAAGACGGTGTGGTAGTGCACCACTTTCATCCCACCATTCAGGAGGCAGAGGCACATAGGTTTCTGTGAGTTCAGACCCATTTGGTCTACGTCCAGAGTTCAAGGACGAGCAGGGCTCTGTAGAGAGACACTGTCTCGAAAACATAAGATAAACACACAAAACGCAAACAGACTGAACTGAACTTATCACAACTCTTTTTTTAAAGGCTTCATTTTTTTTCCCTAGACCATTTTCAGTCTTGGGAAACATTTAAGACCCTCTCTATTCATTTGTTTCTTGATAAACACATTTTTAACAAATTGGATATTATTATATTATGTGGTAATTTCTTGACCCTGTGTTCTGTATTAGTCACATTCTATTTGGTTAGGCACACATCTCATCAAGGAGAGAAGTTCAACTATTCTTTCTAAACCTTTCATTTCTAGAGACCCCCCCCCCCATTCCCTTTTAAAAAAGTCACTCTCGGGACTGGAGTGACGGCTCAGCGGTTGAGAGCACTGGCTGCTTCTGCAGAGGATCCACCTTTGGTTCCTACAATCCACCTGTTGCTCATAATCCCCTGGAACTCCAATTCTTAAGAATCTGATGACCTCCGTGGACACTGCACACATGTAGTGTGCAGACAAACATGCAGGCAAACTCATACACATCAAAAAAATTTTTTTAAAAAGGATGAAATATTTTAAAAAATCAGTCTTATTGTAGAATAATTATGCACAATAATCGGACATATTTTATGGATATAGCCCTGTTATTTTTTTGGCAAATAAATTAGTTCTACAGTGACCTTGAAAATCTTCTCAGGGTCCTTTTCAGCCCAAACCTGATCTTGCTTCAAAATAGCTAAATTTGATTCTGACAGTGCAAATTTAATTATTATTTTTTTAAAGACAGCTTCACGTGAAGCTCTGGATAGCCTCGGATTTGCTATGCAGACCAGAACGACTTTGAACTGTTCTTGGGCCATCTTCCCGCTTACCCTTTCCAGGTGCTGGGATTACAAGTGTGAGCCATCCAGTCTGGATTTATGTGGTGTTGGGACTTGAACCCGGGGCTTCTCGCTTGCTAGACAAACTCTCTACGGAGTCGTACCCTTGATCCATGTAGTGGTGTTTGGGTTTTCGTTTTTGTTTGTTTTTTTTTCCTTAAATGATTTCATACAAATATGCAATGTATTTAGATTCTGTCTACCCCCTAGAACCCCATCCCACCCAAAGGCCAAATCCTCCTGCCCTTGTGGCTTCTGCTTCCAACGTCAAGCTCTGACCCACTGAGTCCAGTGTTCTTACTTGAGTGAAGGGCACTGCTGGAGCAAGTGTCCCCTCCGACAGCCCACATCCCTGTAGTAGCCTGACCTTCCCTTCCTCAGTATAATTTGAAATCTGCTCACGATTTGACAGTGGTTTACACTGTTGTGTTGTGTGTTTGTATAACCCCCCAATGTCATATCTGCCTTGGGTTCCCAAGTTCAGCCTCACCAAACAAAAATACCCCCAAACACTGCTGAGGTCAGTTAAATTTGAATTTGAGAAAATGGCTGACATATCAAAGCTTAAAAATTCACTGTTTCTCTGACATCTAAAATTTAACGGAGAACCCTGTGTTTCACCTGGTAGTAACTTGTTAACTCACTCAGGTCCTTATTTCCAAGTTTCGATTATTATGAATAAAGCTTCCAGGAGTATTTGTGGAAAAGACGATTTTGTGATTGTGTTTTCCTTTCTAGCAGAAGTTGATACACAGGAAGAGTGAGCTGTCCTGATCACATGTCCAACAGTCCAGCAGGCAAACTGCTTTATCCACTGCCGCTCTTCTTAGATGGGAGGGGTGGTTCAAGTGCTTATATTAGCACTCAAGTTACTTAAGCAAGTCTTTTTCATTTTGGCCATTCTAGCGAGCGTGAAATCACATCTGATTGTAGCTTTATTTCAGTTTTTCTTGATGACCAATAAAAATGTGCAGTTTTTATATATACATTGCTCTTAGTTCATCTTTTGCCAAACCTGGGGTTCTTTTTATTTTATTTTAATTTATCTTAGCTTTACTTTGTTTCTGGTTGTAACAATTTTTATTTTTATTTGTATTTATTTATTTTTTTAAAGATTTGTTTATTTCATGTCTGTGGATACACTGTCGCTATCTTCAGACACACCAGAAGAGGGCATCAAATCCCATTACAGATGGTTGTGAGCCACCATGTGGTTGCTGGGAATTGAACTCAGGACCTCAGTTAAGAGCTGTTAGTGCTCTTAACCTCTGAGCCATCTCTCCAGCCCCCTGTAACAATTTTTAAATAGTTAGATGTATGCCCTGGTCAGGGAGAGAGATATTCGGAACATTTTCTTGCTTGGTAAATCTAACATCTTCATTTTCTAAATATTGTTCTTTGAAAGAAGGTTTTAATTTAATTTAACTTAATCCAGTTTGTAACTTTCTTTTTGTTACTGTTTCTTTCCCCTTCTTGGGGAACTAACCCAGGGCCTTGTGCATCCCAGGCAAACACTCTGCACCAAATTACATCCTCAGCCTGTAGTCTCAGTTCCTTTTGTAATATTTTTCAGGAAAATTTATACTTGTATATAATGTATCTTGACCATATCCCAACCCCTCTTTTGAGAAATGATCTTATTATCCAGCGAAGGCTCTTCTCAAACTTGGCATTCGCCCGTCACTGCCTCTGTCTCTTGAATACCGGGATCACAAGTGCACACATACTTGTACAGTTTACACTTTTTTAAAAAAATAAATATCTTTTAAAAGAGATTTCTTCCTTCCTTCCTTCCTTCCTTCCCTCCTTCCTTCCTTCCTTCCGTCCTTCCTTTTCTTTTCATGAGTACACTGTAGCTGTCTTCAGACACACTGAAATAGGGCATCAGATCCCATTTCAGATGGTTGTGAGCCACCCTGTGGTTGATGGGAATTGAACTCAGGATCTCTGGAAGAGCAGTCAGTGCTCTTAATCACTGAGCCATCTTTCTAGCCCCTTACAATTTTTTTTAAGTTTTTTTTTTTTTAACTTTTGCCTGTGTCTAGATGCCTGGGGAGGCCAGAAGACAGTTGTGGTTCCCTGGTACTGGAGTTATGATATGTGTGCTAGGAGCTAAACTTGAGACTTCTGGAAGAGCAGCAAATGCCATTAACTCCCAAATTATCTCAGTAGCCTCTGTGATACCACTTTAGAATGCAGTACATAGCTTCCTAAGAGTTCTTTAATTACCTCAACATCATGATTCTCTTCTTTCTGCTACTGTATTAACTCTATCAATTAATCATTATCTTGAGACTGTCTTACCAAATAGTTCAGACTGGTTCTGTACTTGTTATGTAGTGTGGGCTGGCCTCCAAAGGGTGATTCTCCTGCCTCAGCTCTCTGCTCTTCTACATTTTTGAAACACAAGCTAATGTTTTGCTTTAAGATATATATTGAATTAACTTTTATGTGTGGCGTGATGCAAAAGCCACAGCTCATTGGATGTCTGGTTCCAGTACCATTTGCTTAAATTTTTTTCTTTCACCTACTTAGTTCTATTAGCCTTGCTAAAACTTAATTGATATATGGTCCCGCTTTGAGCCTTTGCCCTACTGTTCTACATATCCACAGATGTTCCTCCACTACTGTGTTGGTTTCTGTCTTGAACCAGGTGTTGGCACTGTGTACTAGCATTGTTCTGTTTTAGAAGCTGTTTTCTCTATATTCACATTTTGATTTTGTAAATACAAAAGTATTTTGGAGTCTATGCATCACTTTCTACACATATACAGAACAGTCATGGAATTCTCTAATTGGCAAAGAATCACATTTAGAGTTTAACTTGGGAAGAACACATAACCTTAAAAACAACTGACTCTTTAATAAATAAGGCACAATTTATTTAGGACTTCTTTTATTGTTTTGGCCAACCTTTGATTAAATGTATTCTTAAGAAATTTATTTTGAAGACTCGTGAGGGCTTTACATTTTTAAATAACTTTTGCTACTATTTAAAATTTTAGTTATTTGTAAGAAAGTTTGGGCTCGTTAATTATTTGCCTTTTCTTGAATTTGCTTGGCAGTTTGTGTCTTTAAAGGGGTTGACCTCTTCCAAGCTGTTAAATACACAAGGACAAAGGGAATCATAGTTCCCTTTAAGTACAATCCTCCAGTGACTGTGATATTAGTGATCAAGAATGCTCTCTCTCTCTCTCTCTCTCTCTCTCTCTCTCCCTCTCTCTCGTTAATATGACTGTGAACATTGGTATTCACCATACTAATCTTTAGTTTCTTCTGTTATCCTTTGGAGCACAGAATGTGGTTTACTATTAGATTTACAGCAAAGGGCATTTTTGTTTATGTGCATTCTTTAGTAAAGTAAATACTAACTTGCAGAGTTGGGTTAAAGAGTACATGGAAATGCTCTCGAATTCTAAGTGGGAGGCAGGAGAGCACTGTGCATTATGAAGAAATTCATTGAAAGGAGAAAATTACCAACCAAAGGCAATGTACTGCTTCCCAACCAAGGAAAGGAACATTCAAGCCCTCAGCGATCTTGCTGGCCTGCGTGCTATGTTAATCATTATGTTAAATCACTGCATAATGAACATTATTTTTTAAAAAGAGTTAGTTTGCTACAATGCACACGGTGTGGTTTTAAGTATGTTCTTCAAAGTTAATGCTTTTGTTATTGTGACCCTCCGGAATGATGGGTTGTAGATGTAATTTAATTTCAAGTGTAAGTTTTGTATATCTTACTGGGTACACGCAACAATTATCAGGTGGTTCGAATGTACTTAAACTGGAGGAAACGTAGACAAATGGTTTAAAAACTATCGCAGGATGTTCATTAATACTCGTCTTGCTGCCAAGAATTTCAAAGTTATCATATCTTTCTTACAGTTCTACACTTTCAAGAATTTCAAAGTTATCATATCTTTTTTACAGTTCTACATTTTTTATACGGTGTTCATTCCTTGAATTTTTTTTTTTTTTTGCTCTTTTTTTCGGAGCTGGGTACCGAACCCAGGGCCTTGCGCTTCCTAGGTAAGCGCTCTACCACTGAGCTAAATCCCCAGCCCCCATTCCTTGAATTTTTAGAAGGAGCCTGGTCCCTTCATCTTAGCTCACCAGACCTGACAGTGTGTGAGCACGCCATTTCTACTACGGGCCACTAGATGGAGCTACAAACCAACGTTTGTTCTCAGCTTGTGCTCATGCTTTTTCTCAAATTTCTTTGTCCTACTTTAACATTGATATTATTTTCTCTTTCCCGTGTACAGTGACATGAAGAAAAATTAAAATTAACTCTCGAGATCGGCCTTTCACTGACGTCTTTCTTCTTTTGGACTTTAGCACGTTCCACTCTCTGCAGATGCTGCACTCTAAAATTCTTTCACATATTAACCCACTGTGTAATGAGAATTAGCCTACCCTAGGCACAACGCTCACCTTAGGAAAGGCCATTATGAAGTCGTAGGCGTTTGCCTCCCTCGCTGCCTGCTCCATTTCTTCTTCACTCACGCCTTCACGGCCAAACTTAATATTGTTACCGATGGTGGTACCAAACAAAACCGGCTCTTGGCTGACCACTCCAATTTGCTCTCGGTAATGTCGCACGTTTTGGGTTCGGATGTCATTCTCATCTACCGTGATCTGCCATACCAAAGAACCAAGCAGGCTATGATGCTGCCCAAGGTCTTGGCTTTCAACTGTCTTCTTAATCCAAAGAATAAACTGAGAAGTAGTATCTCAACAAAGACTGTCTGTATTTTGGTAAACATATTTGAGGTATGGATAACACCAATAGATTTTTTTTTCTCTGGTAGATTGGAACAGGTCTTCAAAAAAAAAATTAACTTAAAATCCCATGAAATCACAAACAAAGTATTAGTAAGGTCTTTAGTAATACACACAACACACACACACACACACACACACACACACACACACACACACACGCACGCACACACACACACACATTGTAGGTGCTACAATGTTATATAGACAGATACCATCAACTTTGTTGTTCTAAGAGTGATGGTGTCTATAGGATTCTAGCCTTTATTTCTCAATGCCTTATTCAATCACAAAAGGTAAAGTTCTTTCTCATAATTTTTTAAATTAAGAGTAAATAAACTGTCTTCGTAGGTAGTATAATCACCTCAAAACATTCCAGGGACAGAGTTGGATGTGGCCATCAGAGATTCCATTCCTCGCAGCCCTGGCATTTGTGTGAGAATGGGCACTGCTTCACACTGATCCAGTAATTTATTTAGTCAATATTAACATGAACTCAGGCCTACAAAGTTCTAAACAAGTTTTCTTCTAAAGATAATAATCACTGTTAAGTAGAAGCATTAAGAATTAGCTTTTTAATTTTTGTGTATATGTTCATGTGTATGCATTCCGTGTGAGTGTAGAAAGCAGTGTTAGGGTATGTGGGAATATGTGCATAGGGACCTGTGTTTGCATATGGGCACATGTGTGCATAAGGACCAGTGTTTGGGTATGGGCACATGTGTGCATAGGGGCCAGTGTTTGGATATGTGCAAATGTGTGCATAGAAACCAGTGTTTGGGTATGTGAAAATGTGTGCATAGAGACCAGTGTTTGGGTATGTGCAAATGTGTGCATAGAGACCAGGGTTTGGGTATGTGCACATGTGTGCATAGGGGCCAGTATTTGGGTATGTACACATGTGTGCATAGGGGCCAGTATTTGGGTATGTGCACATGTGTCCATAAGGACCAGTGGTTGGGTATGTGCAAATGTGTGCATAGGACCAGTGTTTGGGTATGTGCACATGTGTGCTTAGGGGCCAGTGTTTGGGAATGTACACATGTGTGCATAGGTACCAATGGTTGGGTCTCTTACTGGATCACTTTATCTCCTAGTTTTTGAGATAGGGTTTCTTAGGGTACCTGGAGCTCACCAATTCATCCACACTTGGTGGCCAGCAAGTCTCAGAGATCCACTTGCTTGTCACTGGGATTGCAGATGTGCAAGCCACAAGCTTTATGTGGGTGCTGGGAATACAGCATCTCTTGACTTCACTGCAAGCCCTGAGATCCTGAGCCATCTCCCCAGTCCCTCCTACATGACTTTTAAAAAGAAGTCTGCACTTACACAGCCCTCTTCTGGGTCATACAGCCTCTGCAGAAGCTGGACTGTGGTAGTCTTGCCACTGCCACTGGGACCAACCAAAGCTACTGTCTCTCCAGACTTAATCTTGAGATTGAAGCCTTTCAGAATCTGTCATGTGCACAGGAAATGATACAGTTAGAAATGATAGACAATTATTTACAAACAGTCAGAAAATTAATCTGTAATTGTAGACAGAAAAAATTCTTATGTGGCACTGAAAACAATTCAGATCTTATATTTATTTGTATAATAACATCATTTATACCTATATTAATATACAATTTGGAAGTATAGTATTTAAACATTTCTTTATAAGTAGAAGATATACAATTTAAGAGCTAGCTAGCCACAGCAAACTCTTCACATATTTTTATTAGCATATTTTAATTGCACAAATTATAATGTGTTTCACTAAGACATTGTCATATGTATGTGTCATATATCTTGATCACATTCATCCTTCGTTGTTTTCTCTTTCCCTCTTTTCTCTTCCTTGCTCCCTTCCTCTTTCCAAATAAACTTTATGATTTTTTCCTAGACATGTATGGCTGGTATGTGCACATGATTCATTTTTGCATGTGTGCAGGTATGCACACATGTATATATGTGTGCATGCACACAGAGGCTCCATGTTAACAGCAGGAGTCTTCTTCAATTTTTCTCCACCTTATATATTGAGGCAGGGTCTCTGCGCCTGGGTTTTTAGTGAGTCTGGATTGGTTAGCATTTGGGGAGGGGATTCCATCTCTGCCTCCCATATACTGGGATTCTGACTGGGCTGCCATACCAGGTTTTAAGTGAGTGCTGGGGGACCCCGAGACTCATGTTTGAGCAGTGAGTACCTTACCTGCTCACTACCAAGTAAACCATCTACCAAGCCTGCAAACTTCACATTTTTAACTGAAATAACTTACATGAATCTTATGACAACTAAATTAACATTTTATCTCTTAATTTGTAATGAATGGAATCTTGACAAGCAATTGGGTTCCTTAAGAAAGTTCCCCCTTGGAATAGGTCTAATATTTTTACAAGGTACATTCAAAATAGCAAGTGGCAAACCCACTAGGACACAGGTGAGACCTTGGCATTCTGGACACTTGCCTGGATCTAAGGACACATCTCAGCATGATGGGAATATTCTTTGCTTGCAACTGTAGGCTTGCAGCTCTTTAGAATCTTTCATTTTGATTTCATCATTTATAAAAAATGTATGTGTGTATATATATATGTACATATATACATATGCCCAGTGTCAGCCAACCAGAAAAGCATTTTTGTTTTTGTTTTTGTTTTTTTGTTTTTTTTTTGAATTGAGCATTCTGGACTAATAAGGAATATTTTTCCCACTGTCACTTTCACACCCAAGTTGGTTTCTCTTCATCCCATGAAAGAGTGTGTTCTCTCCTTAACGTGGGTAGGTCTTCAAAATTAGTTAGTTTAACAGAAAGGGTTATGTTCAAAAGTTCATTTAAAGGCTGGGAAGATGGTTCAGCAGGTAAAAATGCTATTCACTTAAGACAGATGACCTTAGCTCAATTCTTGGAACCCACGTTTAAAAAAACAAAACAAAACAGTGCTGTAGCTTTCACATAGGAAGACCGCTGGCATAGAGTGTTCATCAAATCAGCAGAGACAGGAGAGGAACCTGCCTCAACAAGTTGGAAGTGGAGAATCAAGTTCTGAAAGCAAGGCCGTTCTTGACCTACACCTGTGTAAAATGGCATGCTCCTCCCCGCCTGTTCTCACACAGACGCACAAATTAAAGACAATTGTTTACCCATGTGAGACAGTGAAAGGCACCCTGGTTCCTGGTTGAAGAGAGGCTTGAAACCCCGGTGACTCTGAAAAGGATAGTAGGCATTTCGCCTGACTCCCAGAAAACCAGATCGGTCACTAGCCACAGCCCTCCATAGATTTGTGGCCATCAGTCACATAAGGGCAATGCCTCAAGCTCCTCCACAGGTGGTGGAGGTGACCACAGGTCACATAAGCTCAAGACAGATCTCCATTATAATGAGGTCTGGAGACTCAGTCAATAACCTTTCCTTCCCAGACACTCCTCCCTGCAAAATCTCAGTCTCACTCTGAGAAGTGGGGTACAGTTTTACCCACCTACTTTCCGCCATGATGATAAACGCCTTAAAACAATGGACTCTCTCTTTTCATCAGGGTCAACCTTGGGGAGCCACAGAGGTCTTTGCCTACAGAGCTGCAGTCTAATCTCCTGTAGAAGGCCTTCCTGCACTCCCAGACACCACCACCACTAAGCCTGTAGCCCACAACCATCAAGCCAAGGACTAACCCTGCGGGACCAGCCAGAGCTCCCCTTCTTTCCCCCTCGGCCCCCGGCTAGAACCAGCCTGTGGGCCTCCACTCCATTCTCAGCTCTTCTGCAGCATTCCACTTGAATGCCCTGAGTACCAGATGGCCCCAGCCTCCTTGCAGGCCCAGGGACCGCTCCCTCCCAACCCCCATCCAACTCCCACCTCTCCACCCTGGAGCAGTGTCCCGGGGCTTCCCACAGTCTGACACCTGCCCGGCAGCGGTATGGGGTAAGTGTGGTCAAATTTCCTGCATCCTACCTCCCTGAGTGGCCTAGCCCTGTGGTGGAGCAGACCCCAATAACCCTACAACTGGTGCCAGTTATAAACCTACATACACAGATTTGGTAGCACATACTAGTAAGAAGTTTGCCTGGGGTAAAAATCCAGCTTCAAAACAAAGAAACAAGAATTGTTTAGAACCCAGAGAACGTGGTACACAACACTTGATGGTTGGAAATTCCCAGACTCAAACGAATTATTGAAGTGCAGCTGGATAATATCCCGGGCACCACCAATAGGTGGCAGCATCAACCCAAGACATTTTGGTGTGCTTAGCGGTGGAGAGTGGAGGAAACATAGGTAGTTAAAAAATGTCAATGGGTCAAGTACAGGAGAGAGGAAGGAAAATATAAATCACTGTTCCAGATGTTGGGATAGCCCACATCCACACGTGTTATAAGGTATGTTCGTGTATTCTCAATTGTTAATTGCTGGGTCTAACAGTATATGTAAAAGTTTGTTGCTTCTTCACCTGACCCAAAAGGAAGGCAAGCTGTGATGGTGAAGGAGCTTTTTGCATAATAAAGAGCTGGCAGCTGTTGCCAGGACAGAAGGGCTGTGTGGGTGACAGAGAGAGAGAGAGAGAGAGAGAGAGAGAGAGAGAGAGAGAGAGAGAGAGAGAGAGAGAGAGAGAGAGAGACAAGGACGGAGGGACTGAGGGAGGGAGGGAGGGGGAGCACGCGCCAAATGGCGAGACACTATGTATGGCCAAACAGCTCAGCAAACAGGCCAACACCATAACACTATACAGATGTCTCCCCATGTTTATTATTAAACCACAAGTGGGTCGCCCCAAAGCCCCGTAATATCCAGAGATACTTGTTTACTGCTTGTTAGTCTGCCTAGATATTGATCTATTTGTATCTTTAAGCAAGTGGACAAAATCATCCCAAAGATGGCTCACTGGGCAAGTACTTGGCATGCAAGTGTGAGGACTGTAATTCAACTCCTGAGCACTCATACCAGTTCTGGAGGGGGTGGGGGCAGCCCATCTGTAATCCTAGTGTGGGAAGCAGCAACAGGGGATCCCTGTAGCAAACTGGCTGAACTGGTGATCTTCCGTTCAAATGAAAGACACTTCCTTAATATGTAATGTGGAGATTGGTTATAGAGGACACCAAAAGTTGATCTCTCCACAGGTGCACGCACACAGGAACATGCACACCCCCCAAAGGTGAACATGCATATATTCACATACCACACAAACAGAAACAAAAGGATCTTTAAAAAAAGAAAGAAAGAAAGAAAGAAAGAGAGAGAGAGAGAAAGAAAGAAAGAAAGTTCCCCACAACAGAAGATTCTGGCCTGAAGACAGTGTCAGAAAGTGGAAGAATTAACATACCTTGGCAGAAGGTCTTGATGGATAGCTGAAAGAAACGTTTTTAAATTCTATGTTTCCTTCTATAGATTCAGGTTTATATCCAGCTGTTGAAAAGTTATCTATATTGGGTTTCTTGGGGAAAAAAAAGAGATTGTTACACATCTTTAAAGGGTTAAGCTGGCAACTTATCCAAGAACAGTATAGAGATGGACCTTAAAATTCTTTTAAAGTATCTTTCCTGTTTTAGAAGTACATGAAGCTAGACATGAAGTTTTGTCTTTTTCCTCTTTTTCTTTTTTCTTCCTCCTCCTCTTTTTTTTTCTTTTTGGTTTTTTGAGACAGGGTTTCTCTGTGTAGCCTTGGCTGGAACTTGTTCTGAAGACCAGGCTAGCCTCGACCTCACAGAGATTCATCTGCTTCTGCCTCCTGAGTGCTGGGATAAAGGTGTATGCCACCACTGCCAGGCATACACAAAGTTTTTAGTAAAAAACATTCCCCCTCAAAAGATCTCCCATGCTCATGGATTGGCAGGATTAATATAGTAAAAATGGCCATTTTACCAAAAGCAATCTACAGATTCAATGCAATCCCCATCAAAATACCAATCCAATTCTTCAAAGAGTTAGACAGAACAATTTGCAAATTCATCTGGAATAACAAAAAACCCAGGATAGCTAAAGCTATCCTCAACAATAAAAGGACTTCAGGGGGAATCACTATCCCTGAACTCAAGCAGTATTACAGAGCAATAGTGATAAAAACTGCATGGTATTGGTACAGAGACAGACAGATAGACCAATGGAATAGAATTGAAGACCCAGAAATGAACCCACACACCTATGGTCACTTGATTTTTGACAAAGGAGCCAAAACCATCCAATGGAAAAAAGATAGCATTTTCAGCAAATGGTGCTGGTTCAACTGGAGGGCAACATGTAGAAGAATGCAGATCGATCCATGCTTATCACCCTGTACAAAGCTTAAGTCCAAGTGGATCAAGGACCTCCACATCAAACCAGACACACTCAAACTAATAGAAGAAAAACTAGGGAAGCATCTGGAACACATGGGCACTGGAAAAAATTTCCTGAACAAAACACCAATGGCTTATGCTCTAAGATCAAGAATCGACAAATGGGATCTCATAAAACTGCAAAGCTTCTGTAAGGCAAAGGACACTGTGGTTAGGACAAAACAGCAACCAACAGATTGGGAAAAGATCTTTACCAATCCTACAACAGATAGAGGCCTTATATCCAAAATATACAAAGAACTCAAGAAGTTAGACCGCAGGGAAACAAATAACCCTATTAAAAAATGGGGTTCAGAGCTAAACAAAGAATTCACAGCTGAGGAATGCCGAATGGCTGAGAAACACCTAAAGAAATGTTCAACATCTTTAGTCATAAGGGAAATGCAAATCAAAACAACCCTGAGATTTCACCTCACACCAGTGAGAATGGCTAAGATCAAAAACTCAGGTGACAGCAGATGCTGGCGAGGATGTGGAGAAAGAGGAACACTCCTCCATTGTTGGTGGGATTGCAGACTGGTAAAACCATTCTGGAAATCAGTCTGGAGGTTCCTCAGAAAATTGGACATTGAACTGCCTGAGGATCCAGCTATACCTCTCTTGGGCATATACCCAAAAGATGCCTCAACATATAAAAGAGACACGTGCTCCACTATGTTCATCGCAGCCTTATTTATAATAGCCAGAAACTGGAAAGAACCCAGATGCCCTTCAACAGAGGAATGGATACAGAAAATGTGGTACATCTACACAATGGAATATTACTCAGCTATCAAAAACAACGACTTTATGAAATTCGTAGGCAAATGGTTGGAACTGGAAAATATCATCCTGAGTGAGCTAACCCAATCACAGAAAGACATACATGGTATGCACTCATTGATAAGTGGCTATTAGCCCAAATGCTTGAATTACCCTAGATCCCTAGAACAAACGAAACTCAAGACGGATGATCAAAATGTGAATGCTTCACTCCTTCTTTAAATGAGGAAAAAGAATACCCTTGGCAGGGAAGGGAGAGGCAAAGATTAAAACAGAGACTGAAGGAACACCCATTCAGAGCCTGCCCCACATGTGGCCCATACATATACAGCCACCCAATTAGACAAGATGGATGAAGCAAAGAAGTGCAGACCAACAGGAGCCGGATGTAGATCGCTCCTGAGAGACACAGCCAGAATACAGCAAATACAGAGGCGAATGCCAGCAGCAAACCACTGAACTGAGAATAGGTCCCCTATTGAAGGAATCAGAGAAAGAACTGGAAGAGCTTGAAGGGGCTCGAGACCCCAAAAGTACAACAATGCCAAGCAACCAGAGCTTCCAGGGACTAAGCCACTACCTAAAGACTATACATGGACTGACCCTGGACTCTGACCCCATAGGTAGCAATGAATATCCTAGTAAGAGCACCAGTGGAAGGGGAAGCCCTGGGCCCTGCTAAGACTGAACCCCCAGTGAGCTAGTCTATGGGGGGAGGGCGGCAATGGGGGGAGGGTTGGGAGGGGAACACCCATAAGGAAGGGGAGGGGGGAGGGGGATGTTTGCCCGGAAACCGGGAAAGGGAATAACACTTGAAATGTATATAAGAAATACTCAAGTTAATAAAAAAAAAAAGTTAACCACAATCTTTCATTCTATAACCAAATGACCAATGTGTAGGTTTTTACCCACCCTGTGGTTTTAGTGAGTTGAATGGGCCTGTTTTTCAGGTTCCTTCTCGCAGTAAGAGACAGGTATCTTTCAATGCAATGAGACCTCCTACCTTATCAATAACATGAAAGATATTAAAAGCGGCTCCTCTGGCTATAGTGAAGGTTTCCAAGTGAGGGGCTACAGACCCGATGCAGTAACTACTGTGGATCACACTGAAGAAAACCTACAGGGGCAAAGTAAACAGTAGTCACCTTGTTGCAGTGATGTAAGAAAGACAATGGGATTGGGAGGCAAGTTTGGTCTGTGTTCCTGGACTATGAGAGGATTCGCATATGAATGTGGGAGACAGGATGAAGCCTGTAAGGAGAACACAGGCTGCCCCAGCAGTCTGACTCTCCACTGCATGAGTTTGTGTCTCTCCAGTTGTAGCAACATTTGAGCTGCCTGAACCATACCAGCCCACAGGAAACTGACCACAGGCTGAGTGTGCTCCTATGGGCTCCTCCCCTCTACTATGATCAACGTTGGGAATTTCAGCAAGAGGGTGACTGAACTGATAGTTCAGAGACATTGTATTGTCTCCATCCTGTTTCTAAAACTGCTCTGTCACCTTCCTTATTTAGGCAAATGCCTCTGCAAGAAAAGGTCAAATAAGGAACAAATTCTAGAAGGTCATGCGCTTTTCTCTGTCATGCCGATGTGGGAACTAAAGGAATAAAGATGTCAGCTTCTAGTTCTTCATATGAGATGAACGAACAATTTAAAGCCTTAACTATGAAAGTCTCAAATTTAAAAGATCAATTTAATTGAAAGAAGAGTCATCTACCTAAGATGGAAAGACCAAACAAAAATGGAAGCAGTGGAGAAGGTCCCTTTGCTCACCATGACGGATCTCTTTAAACCTGAACTGATGTGTCTGATGTAGAGATTGGAGGTTAGTGGAATGATTTGTAATTTCATACACAATTGTAGCAGTTCAAAAGACTCTGGATGGCAAGATTGGAAAGGGTTACATGAAGCTTTATTTCCTTCCTTCCTTTTTCATTTTTTTTAAATTGGATATTTTATGTATTTACATTTCAAATGTTATTCCCTTTCCCAGTTTCCTCTCCAGACCCCTCCATCACACCCCTCCCCCTGCTTCTATGAGGCTGTTCTTCCTCCCACTCACCCACTCACCCACTCACCCTGACATTTCCCTACACTGGGAAATTGAGCCTTCACAGGACCAAGGGCCTCTCCTCTTATTGATGCCAGACAATGGCATCCTCTGATACATGTATGGCTGGAGCCATGAGTCCCTCCATGTGTATTCTTTGGTTAGTGGTTTAGTCCCTGGGAGCTCTAGGGGGTCTGGTTGGTTGATATTGATGCTCTTCCTATGGGGCTGCAAACCCCTTCAGTCCTTTCTCTAACTCCTCCATTGGGTTTCCTGTGCTCAATGTCAGTTCAATGGTTGGCTGTGACAATCCACCTCTGTATTTTTCAGGCTCTAGCAAAGCCTCTCAGGAGACAGCTATAACAAGTACTGTCAACAAGTACTTCTTGGCATCAGCAATAGTGTATGCGTTTGGTGTCTGTATATGGGGATGGATCCCCAGGTGGGGGAGTCTCTGGATGGCTTTTCCTTCAGTCTCTGCTCCACACTTTGTCCCTGAATTTATTTTAGATAGGGGCCTTTCTGGGTTGAAAATTTGGAGATGGTCTGGGAGAAAATTCTGAATATGATCTCTACAGGTTCTCTCTCCCCTTTGTTGGGCATTTCAACTAGTCTCATTTCTGTTGGGTACTGGTAGCCTCTTGTATAGACCCAAAATATGCTCCAACATATAACATGGACACATGCTCCACTGTGTTCATAGCAGCCTTTTATATAATAGCCAGAAGCTGGAAACAGCCCAAGATGTTGCTCAACAGAGGAATGGATACAGAAAATGTAGTACATTTACACAGTGGAGTACTACTCAGCTATTAAAAATGATGGTGTCATAAAATTCTTAGGCAAATGGATGGAACTAGAAAATATCATCCTGAGTGAGGTAACCCAATCACAAAAGAGCACACATGCTATGCACTCACTGATAAGTGCACATTAGCTCCAAAGCTTGGAATACTATATTTTTAAAAACAATATTTCTGTGTATGTGTCTCTGCATGGGAGATTTTGCACACCAATGCTGAAGTCAGAGGAGGCCAAAGTGCATGGGGACCCCTGGAGTTGGAGCTGAAGATAAAGGCAATTGTGAACCAACCCCATCCGTCATTGGTGGTGGAACTGAACTTGGGTCTTCTGCAAAAGCAGTGTGTACTTGACCACTTAGCCACCTCTCCAGCCTACACTCAGCTACATGGAGGAAAGGATAGAGGTACAAGAGATGGATCCAACTATTGGAGGACTTTTCAGTTAGCAGCATCTCTGCGGGTCATGACTGAATCCCAGGAAACCTGAGAGGAAATGTTTCACTACAGATTGGCCATTTTCAGTGTTAGACTAAGAAAACTGTGTGTATTAGTGGGGAATTCAATTATGATTCCCCTGAAAGCACAATGCTTGCCACAATGAGGACACAAAACATGTCAGATGAATAAATCTTGATATATATATATATATAAAAGTAAATGCAAATCATGAGAAGGTGATCATCTTCATTCAAAGTAAAGTTTTTAAAACTAAACTCTAGGTAAGGAAAGATGATCTAAGCCTACCATCTTTGTTTGCAAGCAAAACTTACAGCAAGAATAGTCCCGACGGTGTAACCAGGTTCTCCACCAAAAATCAAGGAGGTTCCATACCAAAAAGCCAGTCCGTAGGCTCCATTCATAAAGAAGTAGACGGCTCCAAGAGACAGCTTTGAAGCTATAGCCCTCTTTATGCCAGCGTCCTTGGCGTCCTTTAGATTCTGTGTATACCTTGCAAAGCAAAACACCAAATAGTAGCCTTTGGAGAAAACAGGACCAAGTGTCTTTTGTCATAATTAAAGGGACAGACCTTTGAATTTCTTTCTCTTGGGCTCCAAAGGCTGTGACTGTTCGGATTGATGACAAAGCTTCTTCAGCTACAGCCCCAGCTTTGGAATAGGCATCCAGCTCCTTACTGGTCAATGAGATGACCATCTGTAATAAGCACAGCCACTGTTAGGCAAAGAATGAATCTGCTATGATTTCAAATGTTCCCCAGAGGGTCAGCTGGTGGCATCATTTTGGGGGAGTCTATGGGACCTTCAGGAATGGGGTCTAGCTGATGTACAGGTGGGTTATAATCCACTTCTGGCTTTACTCTCTTTCTCTACTTTCTGGTTCTTGGAGGTAGGAAAGGGTCCTTAGCCACACCCTTCATCCATTACTGGCTCACCCTCTAACTTTTCTGTCATGGTGGATTAAATTTATGAACTCAAAATTGCCAGATGTCATCAGTTTGTGGTCCCCAGAACAGTAAGATAGAGTTAAAAGCCAGGACTCATCAGCCTTTGGCCTCTGTCTGACATTGTGTCCTACCTCAGCATCTCAGTACCCAACCCAGTCAGGACAGGACTAAAATAAAACTTTATTCTTTCTTGCTATTTGTACTACAGCAACACAAAACTGACTCTCATGGTTAGTTTTAATTGTCAGCTCAGCAGATCTAGAATTAGATCAGCCTGGTCTGAGAATGTTTGTTGAGCATTATCTTGATTATAGTACTTGAAGTGGGGTGACCAACCCATTACAGGTGGACTGATTCCCTTGGCAGGTGATCCAGAGTTGTATAGGACAGAAGGGAGCTGAGTACAAGCAGGCACACGTTTATTCTCTCTCTGCCCTTGACTTCTCTGCTGTGATGGACCGTATCCTGGAACTCTAAGCTAAAACAAACCTTTCCTTTCCCACGTTGCCCTTATCAGAGTAGATTTTCACAGCAGCAGGAAGGGAAGCTAGGGCATTAACCAATAGAGAACCAGAGAGAGTGAGACTTTACAAAGCACTTAACTCTCACACAATTTCAGTAGCTTCTCATTACCCAGCATCGAAATCCTTGTCTGACTTTTTCTTCTACCAGTGAAGCTTCACTGAATTCTCTGTGTTTTAAAAGCTTCTTTCGGATGTGGGTAGTTTCACTGGTACAACGGGGAGTATTTGACTTAGCAAAGGACATTGGAAACATTATTTGTCTCATGGACACTGAAAATTAGTGAGCCTGACTTGAATTGGTTTGTTATTATGCACAAAAGAAAGGATTCAGGGCGGGTTAGGTCACAAGATTATGGCAGGAAGAGGAAACTTCACTTCTCTTATATGTGGAGAATGGTCCTGAAACCATTGCTATTCATATATGCTGGAGTATATTCAGTAAATGTTGTATCTCTCAACACTAGGATTAAAAAGAAAAATGGAGATCATTAGTATTTCGGACAGTAGGTGGGTTTATCTGATGTCTTAAAAATCTGAAATAGCAGGTACCCCTTCCTTTATGATCATCCACTTGTCAATCCTTTGTAGTTTTATTAGTAAAACAGTTCAGTGAGAGCAAAGAGAACACTATCATGTCAAAGCTGGGAGTTTTGTCTTGCCCACTTCTGTAACAAACTACTTGTTTCCAAAATACGAGAGTACCTTCCATACAACTGGAGTTGATTTGGTGTAGAAGAAGCTTTTGTGGCTGGTAAAGTCATGGGATGACATAAATGAAATACTAATTAACGTATTCGTTAGGGTTCTTATTGCTGGGATGAAATACCATGGCCAAAAACAAGTTGGGGAGGAAAGGGCTTATTTTGTTCATACTTCTGTCTAACACTTTATTACCAAAAGCAGCGAGGGCAGGAACTGACACAAGGCAGGAACCTGGGGTCAGGAACTCATGCAGAGCCCATGGAAGGGTGCTGCTTACTGGCTCATCAGCCCACTTTGTTATAGAACTGAGGACAATCAGCACAATGTTATGGCCTTCCCCATTGATCACTAATTAAGAAAATGCCTTAAAGCCAGATCTAATGAAACATTTTCCCAATTGAGGCTCCTTCCTCTCTGATGACTCTAACGTGTGTCAAGCTGATATAAAACTAGTCAGAATAGCTTATCATTTTCTGAGTTTAATTAACAAAGACAGCTCCACAGTAGATCACTGGAGGGTAACACTACATCGTGCTAAGCCTTGTACACATTGAATATTCAGTAAATACTTGCCAAATTAACCTGAATTGAGGGAACTTATGCACCCTAGTCATTTGGGGGAACTTTGACTCTCACTTGCTTTCTCTTCAGTTAATATAGTAGTAGAACTTAGATCCCTTCTGCTGTTTCTTTATAACTTCTGTCCACTTTTCTCATGAGAGGATAAGGTTCTGCTCTTAGTAACACATTCTGGGTTTTTTCCTATTGGGTGATCCTCATTTCATGCAAGCCTGAGATAAAGATGAGGGTTACAAGGTCAACACGAGAAGCCAGAAGATCAGAGACCTGCTGTCTAATGCTCTTCAGTGGGATAGACATGGGTACACTGTCCATGTTCCTTTAAGCAACTACTCACTCACATGCCCATGAACAACCCATTGAAACACAGACACAGAAGATATGAAAGGGGACAGGTGATTAGTCAGGAAGAGGAAGCAAAGGAGTGAGAGTGACAGGGGTGGGGCAACAAGAAAGACAATGCAGAGAATGTGACAAACTACATTTTAAACATGCATGAATGAAACCCATTGCTATGTACAATTAATAAATGCTAGTAGAAAACTTTAAAAAGATCTGTTGTCTAAACACCCAAGCTTCCTTTTAAGAAAACAGTCAACTACAGAATATTTTTATTATTAGAAATCCTGATTAAACTTGTATTATCCTGATAGCAAGTGAGCCAGGAAATTTTATGGATTTGGTTTTTGAAAACTGAGTATTACAAAGCAAAGAGCACAGTGCCTTTGATGTGATGGACACAGGCACTGGACAACAACTGTGGAGATATGATTTTGAGAGATATTAGGGATACTTGGGCTGCTGGAGGATGAACACACACACACACACACACACACACACGCACACACACACACACACACACACACACACACAAACACACACACACTTCACCAGATTGTAAACAACATTATTATCTTCCAGTATGTGCATTAGAATCCTGCTCAGAATGCCACTGAGAATGCAAATACAAATTTGTTTAAAGAGCTGAGTCATGTTTCCTTAGATGTTGACATATTTTCTAAACCATTTAAAGGCATGTACAATGTAAACTGGAGGAGATTGCTATCAAACAGCACTTTAAGGGTGTTACTTGAGGATCTTTCCCTTCAGCTGTACCCAGTACAATGAACCTCAATGCATTCATTGGGGGGATTTAGAATATACAAGACTCCCCCTGCAACAGCTAAATGTCCAGTGTGTAATGTCGTCATCCTCTCTCTGTGCTATCACTTGAAGCAGTACTAGGCTATGTTTTTTCTGTTAGTAAGATATTAATGAAAAATCATATCTTAGCCATTTAATTTAAAGGCATAAAGATGATTATTGATTAAAAGATCAGAGGTCAATAAACACTCTTACACTCTAGGGCAGAATAGACAGGCAGAATAAACACCTCTCTCTTTTGCAGATTTGGTAAGCATTGTGCTGCTTCTTCTGCTGCCAGGACCAGGACTAGCTTGCTTACCCTAGAGCACAGTGCTGATGCAGCCATTATGAGAGGAGACGTGGACAGAATCGCCAGCGAGAGTTTCCAGCTCTTTATCAAGCTTATCACGAGGCCAATAGAAAACCCAGATATATTCTGAAACATCAGAGGGATCTTATCTCCAATACCATCACAGAGTTTGCTGATGTCACTGCAACAGAGAAGTCCCCGTGGCTCAGTTACACACAGTCCGTACGTTAACACCACGGCCACACAGACCCTTCTTCCCGTACCCATTCATGCGGGTGTTAAGTTCACAGATGTCAGTGCCATCAAACCAGCTGATGTCTTGTGCCAAAATCGAATGAAAAAACTGTTTTCGGATTCTTGTGGTTTGCCGGGCTGCGGTTATGACCCAAAAGGAAATCTGCACGTAGCCCAAAACGAGGGCAGCTGCTCCTATCCCAACATAATAGAGAGTCAACCTGAGGGAAGATGACTGAATGTTAGCTGGGAGCACAGCTTTCCCCCAAGTAAGACAAAGCAAAATCCGTCACCAACAACACTACTCAAAATAGAGAAGAAATCTAATATTTGGTAAAGTTTTTTCTGGAATGTAGAAATCACCCGTAACAGAGTGAACAAATATTGAATAGTATTGTAAATTTTCCCTTAAGACATCTAGATCATATCTTTGTGCTTATTAGTAGAAATTAGTACTTTGAAACATGGTTGTTCTATCTTCTTTCAGTATTTAGAATACCTTCAGGGGGAAAAATTACATTGAGGTAATTAAGATAGGTGCAAGTGAATAGGAGTGGAAAGAAAATGTTCCTATTCAAAAATAACTGACAGGAATAAAATTCTAAAATCTAATGTACGGAATTTATGTTAAGCTAATATGCATTAAAGTTAAACTTTGTGGATGGCCATTTTAGAATTCATAATAATACAGAAGAATTGAAAGTAGTTTTAATACCCGACTAGGAGGACAGGTAAGAAACAGGGTCATTTAATAACCACATATGGGGAGCACAGTATATGAAATTCTAAAGAAACATTCTGATGGAAAGACAGACAAGACACAGAGAAAGAATTTCAGGTGTACTTGAACAGAGTGAACAGGGCACAGGCCTCAGAATAATTGGTGGTCAAGCATAAGTTGGAAGAACTAATACAGATAATAAAATGCTTAAGAAAAGTTTCCTTGAGGAATTAATACTATTGTTGGGATCTAAGCTGTGAAGCAGAATTAATCATTAAAACCGAAGAGAGGAGCTAGCAAGATGAATTAGTGGGTAGTCACTTGTCACTTAGCTGACAACCTGAGTTTGACCCCTTGGGCCCATATGGTAGAAGGAGAGAAATGATTCCCGTGAACTGACCTCTGACCTCCATTCATGTGGCATGGAAAACAAACGATCCCATCATGCTAAATACATAAATGTAAATATATTTGCATATAAATGCAAATGTATATGAATATGTAAATGGACACAACTACAAATAGCATGTATATATACACAATCACACATACATATACATATTACGAAAAGCATTCTAGGGAGAGAGAAGTTCTTTCCTGGGATGGTCCAAGAACATCTTTAGTTGATAAGGCAGGAGAATGTGGCACAGCGCAGGCCTGTAGAGACCACGTACTCTTTCCGTTTTATTCCAAGGGAAACGAAAGATCATCAGAACAACCATGCGTAGGATGGTGAACGGTGTAAAAGACCATTCTGGCCTCTTTGTGGAGAACTGGTAGACATGATGATAGCAATGGAATCAGGAAGTCACTTTAATGCACCACAGGAAAAGGATAAAGGCTTAGATGAGAACTGTGGCACCCAAACTATGAAGATGCAGAGAAATGGTAAAGGTGCTGAGTCTGATGACCTGAGCTGGATTCCTGGAGCTCACATTATAGAAGGAGAGAACTGATCACAAGATATCCTGTGACCTGAACATATGCACAGTGACACATGTGTACACACACAAAGAGAAAAATTCACTCACACATCAAATAAATAAATATAAATAAGTAAACAGGTAATATATATTTTTTAAAAAGTCCACACACTCTAGATATATTTTGGAAATCCAACTTGTCAGACGAATGGGACCTTCAGGCAAATGGTCTTCTTTGTTATAAAGACTACCGTAAGCCTGTAAAGAAGAACAACTCCCTCCCCACTCTGTTCCTACCATAATTAAATTCTATATACCTTGAGAGTATGTCCTGTCTTTTGATTGCTAGCCTGCACACTCACTCTTGAGCTCAGTGCCTCTCATGATCCCTAACGGGGAGGGAGAATTTGCTCTCCCTGGTGGGCCTCCGGTACCTATGGTGAAGCTCCCATCTGTAGCTCTCTTTCTGAACCAGATTGATCCTCCTTACTCTGACACAGTTGTTTTGATTTCTCAGTGCTTTTTACTTCTTTGTATTTTGCGTGTATAATAATAAGGCAATTCTTCCTTTAATATACCCTTCCTAATGAAGTTACCAACAGAACATGATGCAAGGAACAAAAGCAGGGGAGACACCAAGGGTGACTTCCTGGCTTTTGGCTGACCAATGGGGTCAGCAGAATGCTCTTCAGAGACATGGGGGGGGGGGCTGGGAATAGGACAGCTTTTTAGACATTACCAAGGGTTCTGGTTTGGGCATATTAAATATGCTGAAATGGTAGCTGAAAAATTGAAGGGTTACCGAAGTCACTAAGTTGGAGATGTAACTTTGAAAGTTATAGATAGCTTCCAGGCAGTAACTCCAGCAAACAGGTTGAGCAAGACCACTGTGGGAGACAAACTATTAAAATGTAGATCAAGAAAAGAGGGACAAGGATGAAGCTCAGAAATTCTGCAGACAGGTGGATTTGGCCTGAAGAGAAAAGAGACTGCAAAGGAAGCAGAGAGGTGGTTGGAAATCAAGGGACTTAAGTACTTTGTAAATTTAAAGAAGAAAACAAAACTGGCATTAACTCAATGTTAGCTATAAGTTTGTCTAGCACTCAACTTTGATTTTGGCTCCAACGTGAAATAATTAATTTCTCTGACGCAACAGTTCCAGCTGAGGTTTGAAACTTAGTTCAGCTCTCTGAACAAAGCAAATCAAAGCAAAGCAAAACAAAACGAAAACCTTGTCATCCTGGTGGTCGAATTTTGTGATTCTGTTGATTCTTTGCTGCCTATGCAAGCATCAGGCTGAAATGGTATCTTTCAGAATGGTGGCATGTGCCTTTAACTCCACTAGGAGGCATAGGCAGGCAGACTGTTGTGAATTAAGGCTAGCCTGCCATGCACAGCAATTTCTATGCTGGCCAGTGATACATAGTCAGACAAACAAACAAACAAACAAACAAATCCAATATCTTCCTTTAAAAAATTAGCAGACATCCTAAAATGTATGTAGGAGGGAAGGACTCAGAGTAGCCAGGCTAATTTAAAAAAGGAAATTGTTCTGTGACTTAATTTCTAATTTTATTTACTTATTAACTAAAAAGATACTGTAGTTAAAAAGGTGTGGTGCTAGCATAAAGATAGATGCATTGATAATTCAGAAGCTAGAAATTAATCCTTACAGTTACAGAGAGTTGGCTTTTAGCCAAAGTGCCAAGCAGTGTGGTGGAGAAAGTACAGTCTTGTCTTTCACAGTGTGCTGGGACAACATGTGAGAAAGATGAGGTTAGACCCTTCCTTAGTCTAAATTAACCCGAAATGGACACAGGGCTACAGGGAAGGGCTAAAACACGAAAACTTATCGAAGAAAGTAGTAACCCTCGGTTGCTCAAAAAATTCTTAAATTCAAAATCACAGTCCTTAAGAAAATTGATAAATTTAAATTCATCAAAATGTAAAACATTTTCACTTCAAAAGAACCATTTAAGTAAACGAAGACTAGCCACGTGGTGCAAGAAACCAGTTGTCTATTAAATCTGGGAAAGAATGTATATCCAGAATTTATAAGATCTCCTTCAGCTCAATCATAAGGCAATGCTACAGTTTTAAAAATGTGTACTTCACAGGACATCAGTGGGGGGTGTACCCGCAGATGGATGTACTCACGGAGTCCATGAACAGTGACACAGAGTGAGGAAGTGAATTTAGAATTTACTTAACTGCAATTACTTAGTATCTCTGTAGATACACGTGGCTGTGGCTAACATATTAGACAGTGCATAGTGTCATATTCTCATAGTGGCCCTTGGATAGAGGTTAGAGAAGGAGGATCATGAGTTCAAGGCCAGTTTGAGCTCCATGGAGAGTTCCAAGTCTCAGTCATACAGATCCTGTTTTAACCAAAGCAGGCAAACAAAGCTAAGGCGTAGAAGAAAAGACTAGGTGTCGCTCTGGTCTGTTTGAAGATTGAAACTTTTAGTGAGAAGAATATGAAGAGACCAGAAAAGACAAAACATTTAACTCAGCATCTGGTAGATAAATAAAGTCAAGTCTACTATTTACCTCATAATTTACAAAACAGAACGCCTTTATAATTTCTTTATTATTCAGACTTTGAGATTATTAATCTGGATGGGATTTATTCTCAATCTTTATTATTATTTTGAGTTATTTTATTTTCAAAATTATTTGCTTCACTGTATTCATTTAATTCATGTTCCTTCTCTTCTTTCTTTCTAACTCCTTCCTTTTTTTCTTTTTATGATGCTGAGGATCAATCCAAGGCCTTACACATGCTCTTCTAGTAAATGCTATCTTTAGCACACCTTTTCAAATTTAAAATCTATTTAGGTAGCATTTTCCTATGATGGTTGGAAAGAAGAACAATTTTTAGAAAAGGAAAAAGAATCCTTTATCCTCTAAGTGATGTTCTTTCGGTTCTAGGAACAAAACTGGCATAAAATTGCAGATCCTCACAGCTTTTGGGTTGGTGACAATTTTGTCAAATATAACTCAGAGAAGATGACTACACACCTTTTATTTTTCCAGTCTTTATGTGTGTAAAACATGTATATGTTCACACATATTTGGGCAAAGCTCAGCATTAGTTTTTTTTTCTTTTTTAAAATTGGATAATTTTATTTATTTACATTTCAAATGTCATCCCCTTTCCCGGTTTCCCCTCTGGAACCCCCCCTATCCCATTCCCTCTCCCTCTGCTTCTGTGAGGGTGCTCCCTCCCCACCCACTCCTTCCCCACCCTGGCATTTTCCTATACTGGGGCATTGAGCCTTCCCAGGACCAAAAGCCTTTCCTCTTATTGAGCCAGACAAAGCCATCCTCTGCTAAATATACGGATGGAGCCATGGATATCCCCTATGTAATCTTTGGTTGGTGGTTTAGTCCCTGGGAACTCTGGGGATTCTGGTTGGTTGATAATGTTGTTCTTCCTATGGGTTGCAAATCCCTTCAGCTCCTTCAGTCTTTTCTCTAAATCCTCCACTGGGGACCAATGGTTAGCTGTGAGCATTGGCCTCTGTATGTGTCAGAGCCTCTCAGGAGACAGCTATATCAGACTCCTGTCAGCAAGCACTTCTTGGCATCAGCAATAGTGACTGGGTTTGGTGGCTGCACGTGGGATGGATCCCCAGGTGGGGCAGTCTCTGGGTGGCCTTTCCTTCAGTCTCTGCCCCACACTGCATCTCCTTACTTCCTCCTGTAAGTATTCTGTTCCCTCTTCTTAGAAGGACAACGGTATCCATGCTTTTGTTTTCCCTCTTCTTTCATTGTCCTCTGTTTTATTTTTGAGGCTCCCCTAATCAGGAGCTTGCTGATTTGACTACTGTCTTGCTAATGAGTTCTGGATCATCTGTGTCTTTCTCCAGTGCTGAGTGCCTGGCTTTACCTGGGTGTTGGGGATCTGAACTCAGGTCCTTACATTCGCACAGAAAGCACTTTACTGAACTAACCATCTCCTCAGACTCATACCTTTGAAATAAATGGGAAAATTATGTTCTAATTGTACTATATATGGAATGGAAGAAAAACACAGGCTTACTTTAATCGCTTACATATGATATAAATGATTAAGGTTTTTAGCTCTTTCTTACAAGTATTGGATAAAGCAGCATGCAGGAAGTAGGAACTTATTTCATTTGGACTTACATAATGATATCTTCATTCAACTTTTCTTGAGACTGAGAACAGTTCTGATATTTAGCTGAAAAAAAAGAGATTTGTTTTTTAAATTATAAAGGAAATTAACTAATAGTTGGCCAGAGTGTTTCATAATTATCCCTCCAAACCAAATATATAATTTTTGTTTGTTTGCTTGCTTTTATAGAAAATGGAATCAATGCCTCGGGGTCATGATTCCTTGCTGCCCATGTCTTTTAAAGGAGAATTCGCAAGAACTATCTCTTCTCTCAAAATGTTTCCCCACAGTGAAAGCTAAGAGGCAACACTGACCTCATGGCTCATACCTGGGAAGAGTTCTCTAGGATACCTTTAACAATCAGCTGACAGCAAGGAGAGTTACAGCCATAGTGTCCCATTGTCTGTCCAAGGTTATGCACTTTAGTATTAAATTCAACATGTCCCAGAGAGTGACTTAGAAAGTTCAAGAAATGCAAGTATATGTGGGGAAGTTCTAAAAGTCATGGCAAAAAATGGACACAAATCTCATTGAAATATAGGGGGTTACCACCAAGGGAACCAATAACAAAACTGTTTCAAACGATCTTTGCTTTTGAGTCTTTGATGAAAAATTTTCTCTGTGTCTCTTGGAAAAATATTGCCTACCATTAGCAATACCTGGCTTAACCAACAATATAAAACCATAGACTGTACCCAATATTATAATTTTTTAAATAAACCGTCACAATAAACATTTGGAAAAAACTTCAGACTTTAATGTTCTTCGCTGCATATAACAATGTCTGTGTATTTACTTATACGTGAATAGTTATCCCCCTCATGCCATATATGGAATTGTGATACATAATTTTAATTAGCCCATTTCAAAAATTAGAAGTGATGCAGAAAGAGTACAGATAATAAATCTTAACAGAAATGTTAACTGATATTTAATCCAGCTACTAAAGACAATCAATACTCTTTCTAAAATGTTATCACCGTGACATAGAAATAGTGTAATCTCAATTTTTAGATTATATCAATTTTTAGATTATAGCCAATGCAAAAGTTCAATGTTTACATAGAAAGGAACCTCTAATTAATGATAGTTACTATTTCTATTTTGTTTGTGGGAAATGATTCTTTATTATCCTCCAGAAAATTAGCATCAGTAATTAGTAATTAGCATAACTATCATTAAATGTTAAGAGAATACCCCTTCATATTTATACTTCTCTCTAAACATTTATTTTTATTTTATGTGTATGAGTGTATTGCCCCATTTGTGTATGTAAACACCCCACTTGCATGTCAGGTGCTAATAGAGATCAGAAGAAGGCATCAGATTCCCTGGGACTGTGGTGTGCTTGGATCAAATCCTCTGCATAAACAGCAAGTGCTGTTAACCACTGAGACACCTTTCCAGCCCCTGAGCATCTCTTTAGTAATGTGATATAACAATAATATCCAAGAAACTTACCTAAATCTAAACTGCTCTTATGTTTACCACCGTGATGGTTAATCATGGCTGTCATCTTGATTGGGTTGACAATGCTGGGGAAACTCGTAAAGCACATTCTGTGAGAGTCTGTGAGGGCCTTTTCAGGTACAACTGTAATGGAAACAGCTGAAGGGGAAAGCTACCTCTGAATGCAGGCACTGCCATCCAACAAGCCAGCATGGGACAAAAGCTGAAGAACGAGGTGGCCACCAAGCTCAGGCTTTGTCTCTGCTTTCTTTGTCTCTTATCTACCGGGAGGTAAGCAGGAGGGCTTTGCTCTGATCTCTGCTACACCCATTCTCTATGATTTTCTGCTTTATCACAGGCCCACAGCAGTGAGCCATTGTACCGTGGGCCCAAACCTTGCAAAACAATAGCCAAAGTAAAGCTTTCTTTTAACTTGTTGACAACAAATTTGTTTGCTTGTTTAGTGTGTATGTAGGTCAGAATACAACTCTCAGGAGTTAATTCTTTCCTTCTACTCTGTGGATCTTGGAGATCAAATCTAGGTCATCAGATTCAGCAGCAAGTACCTTGGCCTGCTGAGCTACTTCACTTGCCCTGTGTCAAGCATTTTGCCAACACTGAGAAAATGCACCACAGCAGTATCTATTGCATGTGCACTAACTATTCCTACCCAAAGCAAGAGTCTTACTTACTTTTATTGCTGTGACATGACATCATTACTATGACAACTTATAAGAAAGAAAGCATTTAGTTTAAGATTCATGGTTCCAGAGGGTGAGAATCTATGACCATCATGTTGGAGAGTATGGCAGCAGGCAAGCAGGCATGGTGCTAGAACTGGAGCTGATCACCTCTGATTCACAAGCATGAGTCAGAAAGAGAGATGGTGGAGGGAAGGAAGGAGGGATGGGGAGGGAAGAGAAGAAGGAAAAGAAGTGAGGGAGGGAGGGAGGGAGGGAGGGAGGGAGGGAGAGAGAGAGAGAGAGAGAGAGAGAGAGAGAGAGAGAGAGAGAGAGAGAGAACTGGAAGTGGCATGGGCTTTTGAAAATTCAAAGCCCACCTCCAATGACACACTTCCTTCAATAAGAAAACACCTCCCGATCCTTCTTGAAAAGTTCCACCAACACAGAACCAAGGATTCAAATACATAAGTCTATGGGACAATTCTCATTCAAACCATGATATCAAGTAAGATAATCAGTTATAGAATACCTCAAGAAATTGAATACTCCTAAAAATACTGCCTTAAGCTGCTAGATTTATCACTGCTTCACTGCGACAGAATTGACAATCAGTAAATATCTATTCAGTGAACTTATGAATCAATATGCACAACAATATTTAGTTTATATCACTAAAATATAAATGTTTTTGTGTTAATGGCACAGAGGTCTTTTTGTCCACAGATCACTAGGGAAACCAGGAATGTTAAACATATAGGGGCCTCTCCTCAAGGAGGAGATAAAATACCTGTTTTCCTGCCCAGAAAGCTAGGAGTAGATATTGTAATGACACAGTGACCATTTTGCTATCTTCATCCACCTTTTACTATAGTGGCAAACCTCACTTAACTCCCCCAGACTGTTTATCCCAGACTCTCTCTCCCTAGACCTTTATCCTTAGCCATAGAACCCACCTTCATGGACATATATAATTTGTAAAGGAGTTCCTAATTAGTCACACCTCAAGCTTTATTGTACACCTGTAACTGGAATGATTGTTGCCTGGAAACCTTTTGTTCCAAATATGCTGACATTGAGCTGCCTGGCATTAGACCCCCTGAAGTCCGAACTGAGTTTTCATTTTCAACTCTTTGCAGGCTCACTTCCATACCTGGACAACGAAAGGGTCTCCTCATTTTTTTTTTTTACGTACACATTTTGTGGTGTATTTGTGTATGTGTGTTGTATCCATACATATGTTTATAGGTGTATGTGCCTGCATACATGAAACATGTCAGATGTCCTGCTTGATCACTCTCTACACTGTTTCCTTTAAGACATGTTCTCTCACTGAAGGAGCTAGGCTGTTAATACTAGCTAGGCTGTTTCTACTCCTGCAGCATTGGGGTTACAGGTGTTGTATGTACACACACACACACACACACACACACACACACACACACACACACACACACACACACCACATTTGCATCATGTCCTTTCTGGCTAAACTCTCTCCAGCCCCTATAAAGAACAAACTTTTAATTTTACTCACATATTTAGTTTTGTTTTGTTTATATCATTAAAATGACAAAAATCGCATAGCTGTTTAGGGAGGAAACAATCACTCGGGAAGGCACAGAGATGGAAGCAATGGATTAGTTCTATTCAGATAAAAGGGAGATACTTGAAATATCAGCCAGGGAGTAGGAAATGAGAAGGCATGATGTATTTAAAGGCAAGTAGGGCACAGAGGGAGTCACACTGCAAAAGCTAGGCAAGTGTCTAAGAGATGGGACAGGTTTTCATTAGACATTTGTCTCAGTTGCAATAAATACGGATACTTAATTATAAGGATGCTGAATTTGGAATACCTGTGTAAAGTTACTATATTTAAAATGTCCATTAAACCACACCAGATTCTTAATACATCCATGCACAGGAGAACCATTGAAACTATACATTAAGTTAAATGCTGCCCTAATGTCTTAAAAGACCACTGGAATTATATACTAAAGTAAAGCCACCTGAAGGACATGGCCTTGAAGCTGTGTGAGGGATGTAATGCTGGGGAGATGCTCACGAACACGAGTGGCGTGAAAGCAGCTTTCGGTTTCTTTGTTAGGGGTCTCCTCCTCTTCCCTATTGTTGGGGCATTTGACTTTAGCAAAAATACTTTTCTGCATGTTCTTTGCTGCCTTCATACTGAATTATGGCTGGTAATATCACATATGTCCATGTCTAGGTAAAGACCACCAAGGAGCTAGTGAACCAACAGATTTGGTCACACCTAACTTTCTGATCTCTTCTTCATAAGGAGACATTATAGGCATTATAGGTGAGTGATGCAAATGGGTCATGCTTTTGATTAAGTCCTGATGCAATGCACCACTATTTTCAGAGCATTATTAAGATTTTGAGAAACAAGATGAACTGCAGAGGTCTCAGATGATATCCCATCAATAAACAGACTTTGGACTTTAGCTACAGCACTGGCTGTTTTCTGCCAGATTCCATAGTCAAATAAACCAGTTCCTTCCCCTCCTCTACCCCCTTTTTATTTCATCCCTTTTTGTCCCCCTCTACTCTCTCTCCTTTTTCTTTTTCTCCCATTCTGTTCCTATTTCCTCTCACCCCCTCTCTCCTCTCGCTCTTCCTTTTCTTTTTTTTCTTTCTCTCCAACAGTGTTTCATATCCAGACACACATTTTGCTGGTGATTTTTCTGAAGATCTCTAATACAGACCTTGGTTATTTAGTATCAAGCAATGTAGATAAATACATTTATACAAATATTGTTTTATAATAATATATAAACCCAATATCCGATTGCCTTATTTAATGTGTTTGAGTCTCCAGTGATACAGGAAGGTCTTGCACTTACTTTTGTTAGTTTGGACTAGGCATCCATTAATAAAATGGTCACTTATTTCTCCTAAAACCAGGGACATTAAAGGAACAGTGGCTCCATTTATCATCGATGCTAGTATTCCCAGAGTCATGAGGACAATGTCCAGATTATCAGCAAAACGGAACTGAGAAAACAAATTGTGAAAATGTTATAAAACACAAGCAAAAACTCCAACCTATAGCTCTACCCATAGCAAATATCACCTAACCAACAGAGCATGAGAGTAAGTCAATCATAAAACCATGGGTATGCCTTTCTCTCCAAAGGAAAAAGCAAGCAAGCACTCAGGCTTAGCTCTTAAAGCTTCACATCAGGGTTTGAGGAGGTGCTGAAAAACAAACTAGCCCAAACAGTTCAAACTGTATGAAAATGTACTTCAGATCCCATGTGGGAGTGATTCCAAAGCTTCCATTTCCACTTATTTTAAAGGTCTTGATGCAAAGTCAATCAACACATGTTTGTTCATGAGCATTATTGATCTCCATCACTAGCTGTAAACACCCATCTGGTAAAACGTGATGGATTATATGTTCCATTTTTTTTATTTATGGTTCCTTATATTAAATTTGCCCTCAAATAATGTCTATCTTGTAAACAAGTGTCAATAATTATTTAATGGGATGCCTGAAAGCCAAACATTGAATGCTCCATCGTATATCAAGTCCCCACAATACCAATCCAAAACCAAACCATGAATGACCCTCGAGAGAGGAGGATTATAATGCAATGTTGCTGGAATGTATTAGATTTGAACAGCATCACACACAGTACATATTTTGTGTATACAAACTGTATTTTTGTTTACTCATTGCAGTAGCTCAGCAGTAGTTATGAAGAATGGCTAGAGTATTTTTCAGCACTACGAATGATACATGGGTGTCTGCCTCCCCCTTTTCACCAGCATAGTGTTTTATCTTGTTTTTTAAATTAAAAAATTTGAGAATTTCATGTATGGATACATTTCATTTACATCATTTTTACCTCTTCCTCTCCCATCCTCAAGTCCTCTCATGTCACCCTAAGTCCCTCTTGAATTCATAATCTCATCTATAATTATCATTGTTACACACACACACACACACACACACACACACACACACACACACATGCACATATCATACCCACAAATTCGAACACTACTAAATAGATTAGTGTTGTCCACATGTGCATATGTTTAGAGGTTTATTGTCCTATTGATAATGTTATGCACATTCTGATACTTCCTAGATTTTAACTTTTGAAACAGATGTGTTTTGTTGTGACAGATAATTTTGATTGTCAGCTTGACACACCTGAGAAGAGAAAACCTCAACTAAAGAATTGTTTTCATCAGATGGGCCTGTGGTCATGTCTATGGGGGCATTTTTTAAATAATTGGTGATCAATGTAGTGAAAGACCAAATCTTTTGGATTCATTCTTTATCTTAGAGAACCTGATCTAAGGTTGAACTCAAGTAACAGCTGGTACCTAGCACCAGTTTCCAGGGGAACCCCCAACAAATCTGCACCTCCAGGTTACAAGCCTGCCCTTGCCTAATAACCAGCAGGAAACCATAGAAGTTAAGTTTATAGTTTGGCTCCCAGAACAGCCAATTATGTTAAAGGCCATAATGACCCCCCCAATCAGATGTGAACCCAGGTAGATACTCATTTCTTGCTTCTATAAATGCTTGCCTGAACCTAGGCTCAGGGCTCCACTTTCCTGCTGTGTCAGACCCTAGAGACCCTAATGTGATTACATCAGATTCAGCTCCTTGGTGGTCTTTTGGGGTTCATGAATCTTTCATGACACAATACTAGGACAGCCCAGTCAACTGTGGGTACTGCCATTCCCAGGCAGATGGGCCTGGGCTCTTAAATAGGTAAGTTGAAATGAGTCAGAGAACGAACCAGTGAGCGATATTCCCCCTTGGTTTTTATTTCAAGCTTCTGCCTTGAGCTCCTGTCCTGGCTTTCTCTGACGATGAACTATAAGATGTAGACTGAAATAAACCCTTTCCTCTCCAGTTGCTTTTCCTCATCATGTTTATCACATCAACAGAAACCAAACCATAACAGTTGCCACATCACTGTCAACTGAGCAAAGAGATTAGTGTTGAAAAGATGTATCAGAGGATATGCATGACAGTGTTCTTTGAACATAATTCTAACATAATTCTAAATATGTGTGTTGGCATGTTTTCTACTATATACAGGCTTTACATAATAATTATTTAAAAACTCTTCGTAGGAACTTGACTTCTCTGTGTCCTATAACTCAAGTATGTGGACTTCGGCAATAGAATTTTAGTATCACATTCTGAAGGGAAACCAAGAGCAGTGCCAATATTTTGTAATGTTTAGGGGGAGGTTTATGGGATCCCAGAAGCCAATAACATTAAAAAAGGCACCACATTCTAGGCACTGGGCTTTTTGTTTGATAGCCTGTGCCACCCCAGCTAGGCATTGTCTCCTTCTTGTAAGGTAATAACTCATTTAAACTCTTTTATACATGCACAATACATGCATTCATACATACATGCTTCTACAGTAGTAAGTATCCATATAATGTTTTAAAAACTTTTTATTTATTTTTTCCATCTTTATTAACTTGAGTATTTCTTATTTACATTTCGATTGTTATTCCCCTTCCCGGTTTCACGGCCAACATCCCCCTAACCTCTCCCCATCCCCTTCTGTATGGGTGTTCCCCTCCCCATCCTACCCCCATTACCACCCTCCTCCCAACAATCCCGTTCACTGGGGGTTCAGTCTTGGCAGAACCAAGGGCTTCCCCTTCCACAGATGCTCTTACTAGGCTATTCATTGCTACCTATGAGGTTGGAGCCCAGGGTCAGTCCATGTATAGTCTTTGGGTAGTGGCTTAGTCCCTGGAAGCTCTGGTTGGTTGGCATTGTTGAAAACTTTTTTTTTATTATAGCCGTGAAAGGTATAATGTATGTTTGAAATCTCAGGAAAAATTGTACAATTTAGGGGAAGCTTACCCATATCTCTGATTACTTTCTTGCAACCAGTTGGCTCTTTCAGAATGTGCCATTCTGAAATTTATCATGTTTATAGTACAATATATAATATTTATAGTACAATAATGGCACAAACATCATGGACATAACCAGCCACTTTCTGATTGGATTTAAGGCCTGTTCTATAAGACATAACTCAGGCATGGTATAGTCAACTGGGAAAAATCTAATAACTTAGTTGGTTGCAGACCTTAGGGTAGAGCCTAATACTATAATTCTGCTCAATGGGTATAGTATTAAACTGTCCCCCAAGTTCTATGTTTATATCTATTGATTAGTGCATTTCTCAACTCTCATCAGAGAAATTTTTTAATAGTAGATATTAATTAAGACAACAACACACCACTGGTAAATATGCTGAGGATAAGAGACTGAAAAGTTTGACTCTAAGTGGAAGTCCTGTATCATAAAGTATCCTCGTTCCAAGGGTCAGGGATCATGGTGGAAGAGGAAGTGGAAAGGTTCCAAAAGGATATTAAACATCCAGAGGGCATGGATGAGTGCACTAAAGTAGTATTTTATAGACATGACAAGGTTATGAAATACATGAGTTCTCAATGGTTGGGACTGCACGCATAAGACTGACACAAGAGTAAACCAGACAAAATCACAGCAGAGTTAGGAGAGGTCCATGAAGTCCCACCCCAGCTCAGGAGCCATTGGCAACTGATGGTTTCCGGGAATGGGAGAGTCAGTTTTCTTTAAGCATGATGCCCCTGGATGACAAATGCTCCAATAGATGGACCCATATCCATGCACATACTGGCAACACCAAGGGATCTTGGTGGATTTTTATAAACGGATATATGAGGAAGGGGGGATAGTGGTGGGATGGAATAGGGAAAAAGCTGAAAGAGAGGGAATTGATGGATTTGATTAAAATTCATTATATGAATATATAAAGTTCTGAAAGAATAAAAATAATCATTAAAGAGGCTACTTGAAAAAAGAAATTTTATGCTATTGACATAAATTAATGTTTATATATTGGAACTTATCCAAGTGGAAACATAGTAAAAGTTGTGCATAACTGTCCATGCTGTTGAGCACTCTTAGGTAGCATTTGTGCCCAGCACATCTAGAACTTTATGCTGCTGAAAGCTGATATCGCGGACCTTGAAGTTTCAAAAGGCTCAGTGTCTCTTCCTCTCTCTTCCTGTGGATCAGGACATAGCTCTGAACTACTTCTGCAGAACCACATCTACCTGTCACTATGATCCCTGCTGTCATGCTCCCTGCCGTGAAGATAATGGACTGACCCTCTAAAACTGTAAGCAAGTCCCAGTCAAATTCCTTCTTTTAGAAGAGTTGCTTTGGTCATAGTGTTTCTTCACTGCAATAGAACAATGTCTGTGGCAGACACTATGATGAATCCATTTCTTTGGTTTGTTTGTTTGTTTGTTTTTGGCACATAGAGAATGTAAACTAGCAAACAAATGAGAACATTCTATGTACTACCATCAATTCCCACAATTTTCTAATTCATACACTTGTGCCCTGGTTTTACTTACTATCTCAATAGGTCCGACAGCTTGATTTCCTGCTTTAGGCAGTTGTTCTTGCAGAGATCTGAAAAATAAGTATGAAGACAGAAAATGTACAATGTGAATAAAATTTGTATAATTTTCCAATTAATGTTTTGCCAAACTGTGCTGGAGAAATACCACCTTTGGCAGCAAGTTCATACAAATTGCTAAATCTGAAGAGCATATTTAATGACAGGAAGTACAAACTTTTGAAGTTGCCTGTGGGGCTGGAGAGATGGCTCATTGGTTAAGAGCACCGAGTGCTTTTCCAGAGGTCTTGAGTTCAAATCCCAGCAACCACATGGTGGCTCACAACCATCTGTAATGAGATCTGATGCTCTCTTCTGCTGTGTCTGAGGACAGCTACAGTTGTACTCATATAAATAAAATAAATAAATCTTTTAAAAAAAGTCACCTGTGGCTGTCTGTATAGAACTGAATACATACATCTGGAGTGAAAATGGTTAAATTGTGTTAAAATATACATAGCAGATGCCATCTTCATAACCACTGTAAGTGTGGAGGTCACCAAATGCATCTTTCACGCCGTCCACAGAACTCTTTTCATCACAAAACTTATTCCTTGTGCCTATTGTCCTATTTCCTCAGCCACATTCTGTGTCTTTTCTCTAAGAATCTGACAACCGTAGGTGACTCAGCTGAGTGAAATCATACAGAACTTCCCCTTTTGTGGTTGGCATAACGTCTTCAAGGCTCATCTTGGAATTACTCACTTAGCAGGATAGTTTCCTCCATTCTGCAGAGTCCCTCTCTAATATTTAAGGTGGACGACTATTCTCACTGGACTGTGTGTCTTCCTCACATACTAAGTCAGCACATACTAAGATCTCTTCCAAGCTTTGGCAATTGCTACCAATGCATCTATGATCATGAGTGTACACTCTGCTTTCAATCTTTTTGGATATATACCCAGAAATAGTTTCTTGGTATAATGAATATACCAATTACCTGGTGGGACTGCCCGGATTTTCAGGACAGAGCCAACCTTCATATTCAGGAATCCGGCTTTTCAAAACCATTCGACCTAGCCTTTAGTTCTCCTCACTGGCTGATTTCCACCATCCTTCTTTATTTAGTGTTGTCTCCTCTAAGACAAGCCAGCTTTGTAGCTTCTCAGTCCCACCAGGTATGCAGGTTTTTAAATTATGTTTAAAAGGTTTTATTTGCACGTGTGTGTGTGTGTGTGTGTGTGTGTGTGTGTGTGTCTGTGTGTGTGTGTCTGTGTGTGTGTGTCTGTGTGTGTGTGTCTGTGTGTGTGTGCGTGTGTGTCTGTGTGTGTGTGTTTGTGTGTGTGTCTGTGTGTGTGTGTCTGTGTGTGTGTGTCTGTGTGTGTGTCTGTGTGTGTGTGCCACAGAACATGAATGAAGGGGCAGAGGATAACTCTTGGGACTTCTTCCCTTCCAAAGTGGGATTCAGGGATTGAACTGAGGGCATCCGTTTTGCTCAGCAAGAAGTTTTACCCATATAACCACCGTGCTAGCCCTGTTTTTAATTTTACAAGGAAGGCTGTGCAGTTTCCAGCACTTTCCTATCACAGTGCATGAGGGGTCTGCTGCTTCACACCTGCACCAGCACCTGTTCCTGTGTCCTTAGGACAGCAGCAGCCTACCAAGCATGAAGAGTGGAATTAAAACACAAAAAACACAAAAAACACAAAAATGGTCTTCTCTGACAAAACGCTGAAGAGCAGCTGTGATCTGTACAGGAACCAAATTCTGTCAAGGGCGTTGCACGGGATACTCTGAATTTTGTCATCCCTTTGAAAATCCCTTAGCTCACATTTCAAGGAAACTGAAATGTAGCATGTGACTTTGTGCATTGAGTTTATATCAAATACACACAATTCGGAAACACTTAACACATTAAAGACAAGAAGGAAAAGCTGTAACTTGTGGCAAACTTGCCCTTCCATGTCTTTTCTCTAGCTTTGAAATGTGCAATTCTTTTCACCATGATGAAGTCCTTGCTGTGCTCCATCTCCTGCCTCAGGTTAATAGTTAATTTATGTACAGGCTGATGTCTAGGAGGAGGCATAGGTGGAAAAAACCAAACCAAACAAAAACAAACAAGCAAGAAAACAAACAAAAATCACTGTGCTTGGAAACTGTAAACTCCTTTCCTGTGGCTAACCTCAGCTTTTGCCACCTGATAAATTTCATTTGCAGGAGAACATTTCCTTGCCCCTGACCTTTAGAAGGTTTGTGTCACCTTGCAGTAATTGACTCCTCTCTATCAGAAGCAAGAGGGGAGACACAGGCTGGCTCTCAGTCAGAGGCCAGGTTGCCAATGTGCAGGTGCATAGTTTGAGCACAGGGAGGTTGTCTGAATCTTTGCTCATGAGCCTTTTGTGTTCTCTGCTTGGCTGCAAGCTGAGATAAGTTAATGACTGAGTAACTAAGATTATATGGCCCAAAACGTCCAAATTTCTGTTCCTATCACCAACTGAGCATTCCTCACCTCGTCAGAATCTTGCCCAGATTTTTAGAACAGAGCCAACCTTCATATTCAGGAATCTGGCCTTTCAAAACCATTCGACCTAGCCTTTAATTCTCCTCACTGGCTGATTTCTAGCATCCTCCCTTATTTAGTTTTGTCTCTAAGGCAAGTGAGCTGTGTAACTCCTCAGTCCTACCAGGTAACCAGCAAAACTAGCCACATCCTTACTTCAGTTTTTCCGAGGTGTTCCTTACCTGCTCTGTGGTCTACGGCTGTAGTAGGCCCACAAGGTCAATAGTGCCATGACCATTTCAGAGAAGACTAAATTGAACTAAAGTGAACAAAGTGTTCACTAAAGTGAACAGTCCTAGTTTACACCACTAGGGATTAACCTTGATCATAATCCAAAACTTGAATTTCATCTATGAAGTCATTATGATGCTGATAAATGTGAGCTGAAGATATGGTTTATTTGGTTCACAGGTAATGCTTAAATGCACAAACAAAATCTAAAACAGATTTGTCTCCTCATCACTCCCTTATGCTGACATCGATTGCATAGAAATCAGAGAAGGGACATTTAGTTTATAAGAAAACAGCTCAACAATATGGGAAAATAGCAACCACATCAAAAGATTAAAGGCCTTCGCACATTCAGTTGTGGGATGCAACTCTTGACTTTCAAAGTGTTCCCAATATTTTTTTTTAAATTTTTAGTAATAGCCACAAAGTTCAGCCATGTGAAAAATAGTACAGGAATGTCTCAAATTGGCAAATAAGGCCAGAGCTCATGTCTCTAATCCTTCCTTCCTTCCTTCCTTCTTTATTTCTTCCTTTCTTTTAATAATGGCTCACTATTCAGCCTAGGCTGCTTTCAGATCCCCCTCTTTTATCCTTCCAAGTATTGTGAAAATAGATGTGTCCCATCCCTCTCAGCATTGGAAAGAAAAGAATTATATCATATATGAAAACATGTAAGAATCTAGAGCATTATACCATGTAAAAAACCACAGAAAGACAAATATTGCATGGTCTAACTTTTATATGAAATAAAAGTTACACCCACAGTCAAGATTGTGATTGTGCATGTTGTAGGCTGAGTAGGGCAGCTGGTGATTGAATGTTGAATGCTTAAAAATTGTTAAAATGGTAGGAGATCCTTTTCTGGATATTTCCTGTTATAAACCATTTGGGCTAGGGAGTTGCTCTCTAGCTATACAGAATGTGTATCCAAATATAGCCTGTGCTTAATGGCAAATGTGAAAATAGGATTTAAAACTCTTTCTATTTTGTATCTCTACATGAATGCATTCTGAATGTAGAAAACAGTATACTGTACATAGGCACAAAGACATATATTTAGTGAAAATACATGTACCATGTGGAACCAAGAGTCTATCAATGTGAAGTGAAATTATGCAACCATCTTTCCTTTACTCGATATACTGCCACAAGAATTTCAAAAGAGGTGATATCGGAATTCCTAACAACACTTTCTGTAGCAATTAGCTATCCTGGAACCAACATGGAAGCAATTGTAATAACAACTGCATTAGTGGTAATAACAATTAAAGTACACCTAATACAAACATTGCTACTTTTGAAAAAGAAAACTGTTTTTTTCTATCTTTATTAAATTGGATATTTCTTATTTACATTACAATTGTTATTCCCTTTCCCGGTTTCCAGGCCAACATCCCCCAACCCCTCCCCTTATGTATGGGTGTTCCCCTCCCCATTCTCCCCCCATTACTACCCTCCCCCCAACAATCCCGTTCACTGGGGGTTCAGTCTTGACAGGACCAAGGGCTTCCCCTTCCACTGGTGCTCTTACTAGGCTATTCACTGCTACCTATGCAGTTGGAGCCCAGGGTCAGTCCATGTATAGTCTTTGGGTAGTGGCTTAGTCCCTGGAAGCTCTGGTTGGTTGGCATTGTTGAAAACTTTTTTTTAATTACAGCTGTGAAAGGTATAATGCATGTTTGAAATCTCAGGAAAAATTGTACAATTTAGGGGAAGCTTACCCATATCTCTGATTACTTTCTTGCAACCCGTTGGCTCTTTCAGAATGTGCCATATTATTTATAGTTTAATTCTCCTAAAATAAAAAAATAACAACAATATAGCATGGGCAGGTGAAGTTTTCACTTGGTTGTCATACAACAGAATGCTGCATCTTTAACAGTCTGCCACAGAAGGTCCTCAGAATGCACCCTGCCTGCATTCCCTTGCATGCGAAGCTTCTTGTGATCTTCAAAATATGATCTTGTTCATATTTTGTTATTGAATTTGTGACTTCTTTACCTCATTTTTAGCTGAGGATTGGAGTTAACCGAAATTTTAGAATTGGAATAAAACAAGGAAAGTAAAGTGAGAAATGTTTGCCCAGATATTAAATTTTATTTCTACTCTAACCCTGATTGGATATTAGCATGGGAAGCCTTGAGGTTACCTGGTGCTTGGGACTCTCTATAAAATGTGGAATATTATTATTCTTTCTATCCAGCATTCTGAGGGGGTAGTTTTCTGTTTTGCCAAGTACAGAGTTAGATAACCCACCATAAGTAGATTTGTAGTATTAGAGCTTAGAGTATTTTGGAGACCTATTTGTCATTAGAGCTGCATTAAGCACAATCCTTCCTTTAGGTTATGCTTGTCCTAAGCCCATCATTGGGTGCACAAGTTCTTATTTCCATACTGGTAAAATATGCCCACGCCAGTCTCATTTGTTAAAGCATACAGCATATCGCCCTGTACTGAGGTGATACTAAAGATACTGGTATAACTTGTAGAGTGGGATTACTAATTAATTAATTAAATAGTACCAAAGCATATGGACTGATAATAGGCTTTCAGGTAATGATGTCCCTGATGAATTATTGTGTCCCAAATGGGTCAGAAAGGAATGCAACACCAAGAAAGAAAACAATGCAGTCATTCACCATAGTGAGTATAATAGATATTGACACGTTCCATAGCAATTTTGTAACACCTCTAATTTCATACATACATAAGAAAAGAAAAGTGTTAAAATAAGAAAGTCATGAAATAGTTGGTAAGTATCATTAACATATTATAAAACTAATGATTATATAATAAAATTATATGAAACCCCACATTCATAACATGAAGGGGCATTAAATCTCACCTCAGTAAGAACATGATCTGTTGTCCATGTACGCAAGACTCATGTGTGGCTTTTCTCCTCAACAAATAACTTTCCTCTAATGCTGGTGCTTAGCCAACCTTGCGTTCTGCTCAGACAGCTGTACTATCTGATATAATCATCGATGAAGTCCCATGTATAAAGCACATGGTGTTCTTCATATGATGTTGCCGTTGGAAATGAGAGCAAAGTGAATCCACTGATTAGAATAAATTACTCTTTGAAAACAGTCTGCAATGAGTGCACACATAGTTTCTGCTGTTTAGCTCCAGCCTTTTATAATAGCTGAATAAAACAAAAATTTTTAGTACATCAGCAGCACACTGATATGCAACAGCCTGTGTGAGGCTCTGATTATACTGCTCCATACAGCTCCCTAGGATGTCCTCTGTGTTTGCTGTTTGGTAATATCTGTATTATGGTCAACATTTGGCTCACCTTACAAATATATTACCTCGGTATATTATATGTCTTACAAATTCCTTTACAAATTACACTCAAAACACTGAGTTTATATATGAGCCAATTATTAGTTACAAGAATCTAAAAGATAATCCATTTCCTAAGGAACTTACAACATTACCTTCCCCACCATACTGAAGTCTTATAACTCATTGTCTCCAAACCAGCAACTAAGTGTTATGTGAGACATTAGTAGAAATGCAGAATTTTAAAGTCACTTGATTGTGTCAAAATATAGGTAATATAACAATAATAATATCACATTTTTAAAGGGCAGAGTTAAGGTCAGTGACATTAGGCTCCTATGTAGTGTTGACAACCAGCATAACTAGTCATCTGCAAACAAGGTTCATTCCCCCAAAGTGAGTTGTGTTTACATTAAATAAAACTCTTTCACTGTCCAATTTTAATAAATTCTAGTACACACTCTGATCCTTTGACTTTTTCTTTAAGTCTATGACTGATTCCTCTTGTGTCTGGCTTTTTTCACTTAGCATGTTTCAAGATTCAAATGTTTATCAGAATTGAATTCCTTTTGTGACTGAAATATTACTCTGTGTGCATATTCCACCTCTGGGAGTTTTATGAATAAAACCACTGTGGACATTTTCACCCAAGTTTCTGTTTGAGTGATCTTTCACTTTTTAAAAATAACTATACATGCATTTCTTTTTTAAAAAAGATTTATTTATTTGTTTTATGTAAGTACACTGTACACTGTCATTGTCTTAAGACATACCAGAAGAGGGCGTTGGATTCCATTACAGATGATTGTGAGCCTTGGTTGCTGAGAATTGAACTCAGGACCTCTGGGAGAGCAGTCAGTGCTCTTGACCACTGAGCCAGCTCTCCAGCTGATCTTTCCCTTTGTGTCACGAATCTGGAAGCATGGTTTATAACCTTGAAGGAATCACTGGGACTCTGGTCACTTCATCCTTGACCTTTCCCTGTTCTTTCTCCTTCATCCTCCCTCCCCTTTCCCCATTCCTGCCATCAACCCCCTTGCTGCCTCCTCTCTCTCCTTTCTCAAAATTCAGGGGAAAACAGGTCTGAAATCAAAATAGTCAACTGATCAAAGGCTGCATAATAACTGGACCACATTCTGTGCTTCCGTTCTTGAAGACTTGCTATTCTTGTTCTTGTGGAGATTGCATCACTTTTTATGTGCAGAAGCAACACACAGGTTCCCATTTCTTTATATCCTCATCAAAACCTGTTGTGCTTTGTTACTAGTAAAGGTAGTCCTAAAAGGTGTGAAGTGGTGTCTCACAGTGATTCTGAGAACTGTTAGACACTTACTAGATATTGCATGACTTTTTTGGAGAAATACCTTTACTCTAAGTTCATTGACTTGTCTTTTTTTTTAATTTATTTATTTTTTTATTAACTTGAGTATTTCTTATATACATTTCAAGTGTTATTCCCTTTCCCGGTATCCGGGCAAACCTCCCCCTCCCCCCTCCCCTTCCTTATGGGTGTTCCCCTCCCAACCCTCCCCCCATTGCCGCCCTCCCCCCACCAGTCTAGTTCACTGGGGGTTCAGTCTTAGCAGGACCCAGGGCTTCCCCTTCCACTGGTGCTCTTACTAGGATATTCATTGCTACCTATGGGGTCAGAGTCCAGGCTCAGTCCATGTATAGTCTTTAGGTAGTGGCTTAGTCCCTGGAAGCTCTGGTTGCTTGGCATTGTTGTACTTTTGGGGTCTCGAGCCCCTTCAAGCTCTTCCAGTTCTTTCTCTGATTCCTTCAACGGGGGACCTATTCTCAGTTCAGTGGTTTGCTGCTGGCATTCGCCTCTGTATTTGCTGTATTCTGGCTGTGTCTCTCAGGAGCGATCTACATCCGGCTCCTGTCGGTCTGCACTTCTTTGCTTCATCCATCTTGTCTAATTGGGTGGCTGTATATGTATGGGCCACCTGTGGGGCAGGCTCTGAATGGGTGTTCCTTCAGTCTCTGTTTTAATCTTTGCCTCTCCCTTCCCAGCCAAGGGTATTCTTTTTCCTCATTTAAAGAAGGAGTGAAGCATTCACATTTTGATCATCCGCATTGACTTGTCTTTAAACTTACAAAATGGTGTTGAACTTTACTAAGTACTATATTGACTAATATATTTATTTGTTTCTTGATTAATTCTGTATCACACTGATTGATTTCTGTGTTGAAGTATGTTTATAATCTAGGCATGAATATCACTGACAGTATTTAATCACTTTCATATGTTGATTACATTTTGCTATTATTTGGAGACATTTTTTTGCATAAATGCTGCATTAGCTTTCAATAGATATGACATAAGTGATTTCTAAGAACAGAAGATATATACTATTTTAAATTTCAGAAGCTGCAGCCTTTGATCAGTTGACTATTTTGATTTCAGACCTGTTTTCCCCTGAATTTTGAGAAAGGAGAGAGAGGAGGCAGCAAGGGGGTTGATGGCAGGAATGGGGAAAGGGGAGGGAGGATGAAGGAGAAAGAACAGGGAAAGGTCAAGGATGAAGTGACCAGAGTCCCAGTGATTCCTTCAAGGTTATAAACCATTTGACCTAATTTACTTCCACTAACATCTGACTCTTAATGGTCCTTTACCCATACCTTGGTGGTCAGCAGGTGTTTGACACATGGCTTCTGGGGAACCTCAGATCCAAACTACAGCAAGTATTCATAAGGAATATGGACTTGGTTTTTTTTTTGTGTGTGTGTGTTATTACTGGTTTTGACATTAGAGGATACCTGTCTTATGGAACAAATTAGGAAGTATAATAGCTTCAATTTTTAGAAGAATTAAAAGAGAATTGCTGTTATTATGTAAGTGATTGGTGGGATTTACCAGCAATGCCACCTGGTTCAACAGGTTTAACAGGGAGGTTTATAGCAAGCCAAGTCTGGTCTACAATGTTCTAGGCCAGCTTGGACTGCAGTGTGACCCTATTTCAACTCCTACCTAAGACAACTAATAACCTAACCCAACTTCCTTCTACACACACACACACACACACACACACACACACACACACACACACACACACACACCTTTTCTTTTTTTTTCTAGAGAATCCTACTAATACATCTGGTAGGAGAGTGCCCTCCTACATGATGAATAGTATAAATGGTAACTAATCTAGCATATGAGAACTCTAAGAAAGAACAGCATGACCCCAAATGCTTTCTTTCACTTGTGGATAAGAATGATCTGAGGTAACTGTGGGGAAGGTGACTAATATTTCACCAAGAAGAGATGCCTGGAGGAAGAACAGGAGCAGTTTCAGGAATGCAAGGTGAACTGTTGGTCAGTAAAGCGATGAGTTCAGTTGTTAAATAGATAAGGTTGTTCTAGGCATTGAACCAAATCTTTATGGCAACTATTATAATTTTCTGAGAACAAGAGAGAACCAGCCTTCTGTCACAGAATTAATCTGATGCTATGGTAGCCTGGGACTTGGACAAAACAGAGATAGGTAGACTCAGTCTGATTGAGTTTGCAGTGTCAAGACATCTTTTAAACAAGACAGGTAAAGGGAAAATTGACAAGACAAGGAAAGAGTAAAAGATAAAAATTCAATAATCAAAACATACGAACTGTTATACAAAGTGACTGTGAGAGTCTGGAGAGAGATAGCTTGTGGTCACGGAAGGTGACATTTAGCATTGTCTTAGTATGAACATCACACGGAACTATTTGTCTTAAAGATTGAGATGTAACCATCAGAAGGTGTGAGATATAACCCCCAACAGTCATGTGTCTTCTATAAAGACACAGGGAAGAGGTAACACAGCTAAGTGTGTCACTCCTAGGGGCATCTACTTGTGCAACATATTTTCTGTAATCCTGGAGGCAATTTCTTCCTCCTCCAGTATCACAGCCATTGGATGTGTGCACCTGTTAACCATGTGCAGTGAATGCTGTGAAGGAGCAAGGGTCTAGTTTTACTTAATACACGATGCATGCATTTAAAGGGCACACTGCAATGCATATAGAATAGATATATTGATACTCATGATAAAACCAGGGCAATTAGGATTTCTTTGTGTTGGGAACCCTCTGACTTGTAGTTGTTTCAAGATGTATAATAACTTGTAAGTTACATCCAACTATCTCTGAGTCTGGACTCCTAGAACTTAGTCTTCCTTTACGTATTTGTGTTTGTCACTTATCCTCTCTTCCCCACCCCTGTTGGGGCTTCTCTAGCATCTAATGACCATTAGTCTGTTCTATTTGTGGGGCATTGAATTTTTAAATTTCCATCTGTGTCAGACTCTTCAGTTTTTTGTCTTTGAATTCCTCACTTCACAAACCTAAATGAGTTTATTTACAATTTCCAGCTTTATTGTAATATAATTGGCAAATACAATTATATAACTTAGCAAGGTGGTTAGATGATATGTACATTGTGAAGCACCTGCAATAACCCATCTGTCACTTGTGTGTGTGTGTGTGTGTGTGTGTGTATGTGTGTGTGTGTGTGTATATGTGTGTGTGTGTGTGTGTGTGTGTGTGTGTATGTATTCATGGTGTCATAATAACAATTGGAGATATGCTCTTTGGAAACAGTAGAATCATCAGACCCTCAGGTGTGATTTCTGGATCATATGATTTCTTCTTATACTTTTTTTTCTAAGTTGCTTTGTAAATTATTGCATGAGAAATGTAAAGGGCCAACAAGATGACTCTGCAGCAAAAGAGCTTCCTGACAATGTGAATTTGATCTTTAGATCCCACAGTGGAAGGAAAGAACCAACTTCCGAAAGTCATCCTCTGACTTCCGTGCTTTTACCATGGTATGCGAGTTACACACACACACACACACACACACACACACACACACACACAACTCACACATGTAGTTTAAGGGTACAATGTCTTTTTATTGTTGTTCTCGAGACATAGTTTCTTTATGTAGTTCAGTCTGGCTTTGATTTCCCAAGTCTTCCTGCTTCAGTCACCCAAGTGCTAGGATTGCAGATGTGTGTCATCATGCCTGGCTCCATGGGATGTTTTGATACATGTGTCTACTATGTAGTGTTTAAATCAAGGCAAATATGTTTATCTTCTCAAAAATGTATTTCTTTCTGATGAAAATATTCAGTTTCCTTTGCTCCATCTTTATAAGATACAAAGCAAATTATCATTACCTATAGTTACTTACCATGCAACAGAAAACAAGAATTTCTTACTCATACCTAATTAACTTTGTACCCATTGTCCACCCTCTCTGTGTCTTCCTCACTCTTCCTCAGCCTTGCTAATCATTTCTATTCCTGTGAGTTTGAGTTTTCATATTCCATGTATAAATAGTGTTAGGTTTTATCTTTCTTTGCCTGGCTTATTTTACTCAGCACAATGTTTCTCAGGTTCGTTCATGTCACTAGAAAATGACAAGCTCCTTTCTTTTGAAATAATTAGTCATGCACAAATGCACTAAGACTAATGTGCCTCATTTTTATTCACCCGTCTATTGACATTGGTTGACCATGTCCTGACTGTTGTGAATAACACAGCAGTGAACATGGAACTGTGATATTTTACCTCACTTGTTTCTAGTCCTTAAGATACATATTCCCAGAGGGGAGATTTCTATATCAGATGGAGGTTATCCTTTTAGCATTTTGAAAGAATTTCCATATTATTTCCAGTATTGGCACCCTAATTTATATTTCCATTAGCAGTGCTTAAAGTTCCCTTTCTCCACTCTCCTATTATCCACATCGTACAGTAACCCAACTGTTTTTTTTCAGTTGGTAGAGATTCAGGATCATTAAAACTAATTTTAAGTATACATTTACAGGTCATTGACTGGTGACAATGGGCACATCTGAGGGAATTTTCTGTAAAGTGGCTTCAAGCTGTCACTTTTCAGAGGCTAGGGCTCCCTTGAGTGGTCAGTGGTATGAGTTCTGTAGGTTCACTAGTGTAGTCAAATGGATAACAAACACAGACTTTTTACAGTTTATACAATATTTGAATACACACAATTGTTGATTCAAATTCTTTTTTTTTTTTTTTGTAGGAGCGATCTTTTTGCGGGGAGGGTTCATCAATCATTCTTGGCTGCCATCTTCCTCATGGCTGCCAGCACGTTGCTCAGCTCCTCCAAATTTCTCTTGGCATGGATGTGTATGCCCACCTCTTCTTGATGAACTTGAGTGCGTGCTTGTCCTTGGACACTTTGAGCAACTCCATGGCATGCTGCTTGAAGGGCACGAAACTGTACACCTCCCAGATCATGTCCCGCAAGAACCTGGTGTGTTTGGTGAGGTGCCTGTGGTGCAGGCTGTGTCTCACCTTGTGGCCCTTGTTGAGGTCCATGGCCAAGGCTGCTGCTCTCCGATGGCGGCCAGGACAGGAAAGCGTTGATTCAAATTCATATTAACTTAAGCAAATTCCCTTATATAGCAATTAAATAGTTTATCTTTCAAGTAAAATTTAAGATTCAAGGATTCAAACAGTCAGCGTGTGCGCTGTCAGCTGTCAGTGGTGCTCTGCCATTGCCAATATTCTTGGGAAAGGATCTGCATCAACACTCCTAACCTCTTCCTCCTAGCTCTACCCTTCTCAGCCTGTTTCCTGATCAACACACCCAGTCTCCTCTTTCTGCTCTTCTCCCCTGAGCCTGGAGGCTGAGCCATCCTTCCATTTAATGATCCCTTACTTCTACGTGTTCTCTGAAAAGGAGACTCTAAGGTCCTCACAGAGGTCACTCACTGAGAATTGCAAGTGTGGTTCACCAGATTTCTTTGGAAAGGAAGAGCTCCCAGGAGAAGGCATTTGTTTCTCAGGAAGATGAGTCAGGCAAGTAAACAGGAACCAGGAGTTTCAGGAGTTATTATTCAGTCTGGTGAAGACCACTGTGAATGGTTGGCCTAGAACATGACTGGATTAATAGGTGATAGGACTCAGCGCATGGCTAGGCAGAATTCAGATGAGCTGTGTTATAGGGTGGCTATTGCTCAATGTTGGGAGCCTGAGATAGAATATTCCTGGTCATTTGGGATGACTGTTTTGGTCAAAGACTACTGGTAGTGTAAGACATCTCTACAGTCTAGAGAGCCTTCAAATTGTAGGGTTGTTGGCCCGTGTCTGCTTTGCTACTGGGCAGGGCTGCCTGGGGAGGTGGAATGCTGGGAGTTTGACTGTACTTATCACTTATAGCATGCCTCCACTGGAGCGGGTGCTGGGCCATAGGGAAGCGCCGAGGCGAGGCAAGGCGAGGGACTGCTCCATGGGTGTGAAAGCACAGCCTTAGACAGTGGAAAGTCCGAGCTGGTTCAGGGGTTCCTGGGCTTGTGACAAGGCTGGAGCTGTGGGCTTCTGAGGACTCTTGAACATCCAAGTATCACTGAGAGCTGCCTAAGAGTAGAGAATGGAGGGGTGGTGGCTCTGCCTGCAGACAGCATCTAGCCAGGAGGAGAAGGGGAGCTCCAGCTTGTCCTGTCTGGGATGATTGTCCTTAGCTTGGTGGAGGCAGGCTTGGTGGAGATTGTGGCTGAGAGCGCAGGGAAGCCTTCTACGGAAGATTAGGTTGCAGCTCTGTAGGTGAGGGCCTTCTTCATGCCTCCCCACGGTGGATCTTGGTGAAAAGAAACTCCATGGTTCTACACAGTTTATTGTTATGGCCAAACAATTTATTGTCATGGTCAAAAGTGGATGTGTAAAACCATAACCCACTTCTCAGGGTGGGCCTGAGATTAAATACCTTTTGCAGGGAGGAATATCTGGGAAGGGAAGCTTATTGGCTAAGCCTCCAGGGTTCTAGGTACCTCATTAGCACGGAGAACTCTGTTTTGAGCATACATGACCATAGGACACATTTCTTTTATGTGAGAAGCATGGCATGTGTTCCAAGTCAGGAGTCTGGCAGGGAGCTGGGAGTCACCTGTCTCAGGTGTGTGCCCATCAAGTCTCCGGGTCTTGACCTGCTCTATCTTACCAAACTTCCTGGCATCCTACATCAAACTATGCCTTCTAATGTTTCCCTCAGGGATTTTGAATAAGCTCAGTTTCTGTTTCTTTGGGTCATTCTGTGAACAGCTTGTGGGGAAGCTAGAAATGTGTCTTATCTAGTGCCTAGAAGCTGCATTTAGGGACTTTATATTTGTAGGTAGCACAATATATAGGTAGAATATTTTTCTTTCACCGGGTACTGAGCTGGTAACTGAAGGTTGAACACTTCAACCACACTAAGTGTTCTGGAGGCAGCATTGATAACTTGATGAAGTGACCCTTTTGACATTGATATATTGGGCTTTCAACAGCCAGGATTTGGTCATAGTACTCTCATAGGTGACTTGAAGACACCAATGTCAACCATATTCTGAATTTCATATGGCCATGGAGATGAGGAGTGGGATCAGGGAGCTGAATATGTGGTATTGCAGGGAACATGGACCAGATTTCCCGATGGGTAGAAGACTAGTTTGAGTACAGTCTAGAACAATCTTTTTATTTATGTAAATGAACAGTGACTAGCCCGGATGATCCAGATAATCAGAGTTTCAGCCACGTTCTTGTGGCTCTACTGTTCTGTTTTTGGGTGTTAGGAAAAGTCTTGCACTGTTCTTATTTTCCTTATCTCTATTCTGTCTGTCTTACTACTTGTCTTTTATCTATGTCACTACCTGATTTATGAAGTCTGAGTTGGGGAGACTCTGGATCTTCTGTGAGTCTGGAGTTTCCTTCTTTGTCTCAGAAAATGTTCTATGCCAGTACTTGCTTGGATAATTCTTTCTTTCAGTGCAGTCAAAGGCCCCAGTCTCTGCATTTCACTCTGGAGATCTCTTCTGCTGGGGAAGCCGTCTGCCCAGTTAGTGCCCCAGCCCTTTCGGTACACAGTGAGCTTTAGCAGGTTAGTGGTATAATGATCTATCCCCTGCCTCTTATTTCAGGTTGAGCCTTCTTCAGTCCTTGATTTGGAAGTTCCCAAATTCATACTGTCTTTCATCATGTTCTCTAAGATGTGGTTGCTGGACATACAGCACAAGGAAGGATGTTGCTTTTAGGACTTTGGTGGAAAGAGAAATCTAGAACAATTGATTTTGAAGGTTAACATATCCCTTTGTTCTTTACATTATTCTATTTTAAACTGATCAATTTGATCTGGGATTATTTTATCTAGAATCTTAGCATCTGTATGAATGAAGGATATTTTTCTATACTTAACTTAATTTTTTTTAGTCAAAGTATGCCAGACTTATAAAAAGAATTTGGCATTCCCTGTTTTCCAGAATAAGTGTTTAGAAACTTCCTTAGAAAGTTTATAGAAAAGCAGTGTTATTTATTTTTAAAATATTTGAATAACCACCTGCTAGGCAAGATGTTCCTACTGGTGCAAGAGTGGTATCACTATTTTGGGGATAACAAATTACTTTATTGCTTGGATTTGAGATCCACTCCATAGGAGAAGACTCATGTCTGGTCCTGCAAAGTTAGTTAAAAACAGCAGCAGCAGCAGCAGCAGCAGCAGCAGCAGCAGCAGCAGCAGCAGCAGCAGCAGCAGCAGCAACAACAACAACAACAACAACAACAACAACAACAACAACAACAACACAACAAAACAGTGGTCCTTAGCACAACCAGACACAATGTTTTTGGCAAACCTGCCTTCTAAATCTTTATGTTTATGTCTATAGGTTAGCGCTGCTGGAGCTTTTGTCATAGAGGTGTGTCTTTCGGTAGTGAATGGCAGTTATTGCAGAGACTCTTGGCTGACCAAACTTCTGACAATACTGATTGTTGAATGCTCAGCTGTAAATAAGACATTGATATTATTAAGGCTAGAGGAACATCCTGGAAGATGGGCTGAAAAAAATGTAAGATCTAGAGAAAGGGGCAGAGTGCTATAGAATGCTTTCTCCTGGGCACGGCCTGGCCATGGCCTTTTTGATTTCATGGCAGTTGTAGGACATACAAGCCTAGGTAGACTGTAGACTTGTATAAGATTGGACCTGTCAGCATTTTATCATCAGGGAATTTGCTGCTGTGGAGGAGGGTCTTATGAAGCCTATACATCCCTGAGGATCTATAGGTTGTTGGTGCAGGAAGAGACATTTTCTTTATTGATGTAGCCACTGGCAAGGTGCTCCTGAAAATAATCTCTCACTCATACACTCATGAACAACCCCACTGAAATTCACTAGGTCACAGTAAACACATAATAAATAAATAAGGACATGAAAATAGAACGGAGCTCTTTGAGAAGTGGAAGGGTTTTCATGGGGTAGATGAGAGAGAGTAATGGGGCAAACATGATCAAAGTACATTCTATATACCTATGAAAATGTCACAATAAGACCCATTACTATATATTCTTAATTATACAAGTAAAAATCTTTAAAAATGTTTCTCCAAATGTTTTTGTTTAGCTGCTGAGTCACTAAATGTTATTCTCTTTCTTTTTATCTTAAGCTGATAAGTATTTGTAGGTGTTTTTGAGGTGTAATGTGATGTTTTGGTACACAAATTATTTAATTATAATCAACACAGGTAATTACCATATCTGTCTCCTAAAACTTTGATAATTTCTTTAAGTATACTCTTAAATATCTTTTGCCTATTTGGAGATAGCAAAATGAATTACTGTTAATTATATTCACTTTGTTATGTCATAGAACCTCAGGACTTACTCTTCCTATCAAATAATCTTATACCCACTGGACAATCTACTATCTCCACTGCTCTGGTTTTTAGTAGCTGATGTTCTATTTCAACTTCTATGCAATATTTTATCCCACATATGAGTGAGATCATGTTGTTGGTGTCCTCCTGTCTTTGACTTATTTCACATAATGTATTTTTCAGGTTCACTTAACATAATTTTCTATGTTGTAATTGACAATTTTATATTTTTATGTCTAAATAGTATTCTATGATATGTATACCTCATCTTCATCTGTTTGTACATTAAGAGATAATTAGGTTGAGTTCCATAATGCAGCTTTTATGAGTGATGCTGCAGGAGACCTGTGGGTCTGAGTATGTGGCTCTCATTTCTCCTGGATAAATAACTTAAAGGACAACCAACCTATGTTCTGAGGTAGTACCACTTTAATTTTAGTTAAAATAGTGGTCTATCTATCTATCTATCTATCTATCATCTATCTATCTCTCATCACCATCTATAATTTATCTATCTATCTACCTACCTATCTATCATCTATCTACCTATTATCTACCTATTATCTACCTATTATCTATCTGTTATCTATCATGGTAATAGCAAAAGCTAAAATATTTGATGATAAATATCAGCAATTCTGAAGACAAAGCAAACATTAAACAATTTAAAATAGTTAAAATATATTTGACCTGGTCTTAATATAAATACTGCTACTTTAAGAAAAATTTAAAAACATTTGTAGTTTGATTAAACTTAAAATATCTGCTTGAGTTTTATAGAATTATTGGTTTATAATATCAAATAATCTTATTAATGTAAAACATTTTATTTTTTATTTTTAAACTATATTTGAATCATGAGTTCATTCACGGAAAAGTCTCTTTTGGATTCTTCCTTTTAAGTATTTATGAGAAGGAATTAAAAGCAGAATATCAGTTTCTTATAATTCAGAGGATGAAAAGCTGCCAAACTATGTACATTTTCAGACACAAATAACATCAAAACTGTGAAGAAGAGGAATAAGCATCAGAGAAAAACATTATCTTCTACAACCTCAGGAAGATGTTTGTCTAGTAAGACAAGGATCCTAGGTAGGACCTGGAGGGCCTTTTAGCAGGGAGCAATGGTTAGAAAATATCATTATTCATTCTGTTAAGAGTTTTAATTTGCACTGCCATTTCCAAAAAACTGTAAAGCTGTCTGTCCTATTAGATGTCCATTTTATGATTTCATGTTCCTAGGATTCGTTTCGACCACAATGACCTTTAAACATTGTACAGATGCAGGCAGGTTCATGCATGGGTTGCTTTAAAAAGATTTTTTTTTTTTGTGAGAAAACCTCTTTAACAACTCCGTAGATTTGCAGTCTCATGGCCTGCAGAATCAGTTCTGTTCTCAGCAGGCTCCGCTTACGACATTTCTCCTGAAGCCTAACCCTTGTCTCTAAAGTCCATGGGAATAGAATGGTTAGTTTACTTTGGTTTGAGCCTAAATGAACTCTTTAAAGAATCTCTTTAAAGAAACCCATTAAGAATCCTCCCACCCTGAAAGTGTTCTGCCAAGACTAACTGAAAGCCGCAAAAGATTTAGGGTTGGTTCTAAATTGGAACCTGTGTGGGCCTTAAATTCAACAAAAATCCATCTTTATCAGAGGCTCGGAATATTAAACATAGGAACACAAAGTCATTTTCTAGACCCAAGAGAATATGGGACAAAACCATGAAATTCTACAAGGGAATTCCTCAAATGGAAGATTTTTCTCTTTGCCTTTTTCCCTTTTAAGTGAAATGAAAGAACCACAGAAATTTCTCTAGAGAAGGGTTGGGTCTTAGGGAAGAAATCCAACACCTCCATTGAGTTCTTTGTGATCTGGGCCCAGCCTCTGCATGCCTTCTGTTTCCTTAAGTGAGTGTAGTATTGATTACCCCTGTATCTGCTTATATTAGGGGTAAAAACATTGCTTTATTTTGTTCTCAAAGTCTGCAATGGTAGAAATAGCTTCCATGATAAGCACTTATTCTCTGAAGTACGAGAATAATTATATAGAATTTCAATAAACATTCAATATGATGATACAAGTAATATCATTAATCACTGAGTTACTAGACTGTTTTTTTATGAGTCTATTGATGATTAGAAGATGTGTTATTGTCTAGATAACGCAGCTATGCAAGTGGAATAGCTAAGTTGCCTACTTCAAAATCTATGTTCTGAACTGCATTCTGCTGTCTTTCTATACATTCGAGATTCACCATTACTGTCACAGTATAAAGGTGCTTATGTGGACATGCCTTGCTTATCTCAGAGGGAGGAGAATCCCCCCACATTCTCCCAGTTCAGTGGTTGCTCAGGTTTATTCGTTGACTCTGTGAGTAGATGTCCAGGCTGAGGCTGAACCCCAGGTCAAGTTGGACTGATATTCTGTGTCATTTACCACAAAGGTATACCATCTGTAAAGGGCTAGTGGAGTTCTGTATGAAAGAGTTCTGGAAACCAGGCAGCAATGTAAAAATTGCCCCAAATCACTGGGCTTCTCTGCCCTCACTCCAGCCTCCAGTCTTTGCTAGGTGCTAAGTAGATTTAGACAATTGCTCTTAGCTTCTTACCAAAATTCCATAAAAATGGTACTATAGCTTCATCTTAAAGATGAGGAAGATTCCAATGCTTACTTTGTTATTTGTCATTGTCTAACCTGAGTTTTATTCAATTGTGTCTGAGTCTGAAAAGAGAGGTCTTAAATTAGATAGATACAGGCCTGTGTGTGTGTGTGTGTGTGCTTTCATGTACATGGGACTATACATGATTGTATACATAGCCATTCACATGTTAATATGAAGTTAATTTAAACAAGTCAATGTTTAGGATCCAGCTTGGGCTACATGTAATAACAAAGGAAAAGAAAAGACACAAAACTAATTTCCTCGGGACAAGGAAATCACAGTCAGTTATGAGAGGGATCACATGTGCTAGTAGCATTTTCTACAATGTTAAGCTTGAACCACTGGATATCAATGAAAAATTAAGTTCCAGAAGAAGTGATGTTCCATTTGAGTTCATAAAGGTCCCTGAAATAATTTCTAATCTAAGGAGGGAAAATCATTTTCCTTTAGATAAGTTGTGATATTTAGACTTTTAGAGATTTTGTAGTTTATTTCAAAGTGCTTTCAAAGAATTATCTTATCATTATGCTCTGAAAAATGTTTTTAATTCTTTTGGACCATATAAAATTGTTAATAACACTTGAATAATAATATGTGAACTAGTAAAATATTTTTAAAGCTAAATAGTTATAGATGGGTTGCTTTAAGATGAGCTCAGATGTGGTCCAGATAGCTCCGTCAGTAGAGTGTCAAACTTTTCCAGATGATCTAGGTGTAGTTAGATACACAGACCTGGAAGGAACTGTCGTGAAGGAAGATGTTTAACCTAATAGGTTTACCAAATGGGGTCTTAGCACTTGGCTTAGTCAGGACAGTGTGAATATAGGAAAACCAGGCAATCCCCTTTATCACTGTTTCATTAGAAGGGTTAGGTAAGCCTGCTCACAGTTGGCTCTTCTGCCTAACCCTGATAAGCTCTGGGGTCTAGTTGTCTGGTACTTGGCCCTATGGTGATTAGGCCTAGAGATAGTGTGAGAACCTGGCAACGAAGCAAGACAAGGTTCTGACTCTGAGCCTGTGTTCAGGGGTGTGTGGTTGCTGTCTGTCTTAAGTAAGAACTAGAGCAATCCTCTTAAAGTCAGTAAATTTTCTGTATCTCAAGGCATCAGAAAACAGAACACTACAACAGGACTACTACAAGGGGAGATTTTTGTGCTATTGCTACAAAACAGGATAGCTGTTTGAATTCACATCTAAGGCATTTGTGCCGTGTGTGAGGGTTTCTTAAACACTAGGTCTCTTCTGCTGCAGTGTGTTAATGTTCTGTCAGGGATTCTAGCTAATAGCTGGGTCCTTAATAGATAGGAGGCTTTGGAATGTAGATCTACTAAAGGAGGCAGAGTGGTGTTAGGTAGAAGGAGTTAAAATGTAGAAAGATGGGTGGAGGCATTGAAGGAGGAGTTATCCCGTTTTCCAAATGGTTTCGTACAATCTTCCTAAAATACCTGTGATAGATTTTGTGCTTTTCTGTTTTCAAGAACCACAAAATTTTTCTTAGGGCACTGAAGGGCCTCAGTAGGAAGGGTTGCAGTGGTATGGAAGGAAAAGCTTTTGTTTAACCAAGATCATCTACTTGCTTTACCCTTCAACCTCTGAATGTTTTAAACAATAGCATTGTGTATTCCGAAGACAGGGTGTGGTTAGAACCATTGAGCTGTAAACCATTGAGTTCAGCATGAATGTTCATAAAATGAAATATGACCTCTGGTAAAGTCAGACATAGAAACTAGTTAAATCTCGACATGTGTCACCCCACCCAGTAAAACATGTGTAGCACTGTTGAGAAAAAGCGCTCCTGCTACCCACTTGGGGTACTTCAGAGCCTCTCTTCAGAACATCAGGTTCTCTTGAGTGAACGAAAAGCAGACTTTTGAAAGATGACACTGGGATCCTGAAAGTTAGTTAGAAATCCCTAAATCCCCTGCTTTGGCTGTTAATAAATACTTACTGGCCACTTAGTTTGTTATTTACTGATGGTATAGTCTTGAGAAAATTCTGGGTTTAATTTGATAATAACCATGTTATATTAGCTATTAAAATGGTAAAATCATATAACTCATCTCAGTATTAGCAAAGAGCCAAAAATGATTTCAAACATATGGCGTGGATGGATGTTCTCCTATGGGAGGTATTCTGGAAGCTTGGCAGTGACAATGGGGAAAATGATAATGTCTGGTGTTAGCTCTTCATGGAGATTTGCTTTCCTTCAGAATGATACCGACCTCTCCACTGTGAGAATTTGTGTGTTCATGGCCTGATAGAGATCCCTGTATTGTGCAAAGAGAGGATTATTTTGGTAGGTTTGTCTTGTTTTGTTTTCTTTACTATGATATGGTCTGTTTAGCAAATGATTAAAAACAACTTAGTTTAAGAAGGTTCATTTCTAAGATGTGTGGCATTAGGTCATTATTCTAATTTAACATCAGGCAAGGATACTATAGACTCTACCGGAAGCTAAAGCCAGATTGAGAAATGGGGTGGGTAAAAAGGACTAGATTTAAAATCTGTTTTGGGAGTGTGTTTTTGGGAGACATGATGGCAAAAGATGTGACCACAGATGTGGTGAGCCCATGTCATGTGCTTTGTATCAGTGACAACTTTTCACAGCAATCATTTTTTTAAGTTGAAAATAGGTTTATTTTCATATGATATATTCGGATTATGTTTTTCTCTCCTCTAACTCCTCCCAGACCTCCCACTACCTCCCTACCCACCCAATTTCACACCCTATCTTCCTTTACAAACTGCAAAATCAACAAACAAAATAAACAGAAAAAAGATCAGAGATAAAGCACAAGAAACAGATACAGACACAGGGACACACCTTCATACATGCAGAAACTCCATAAAAACAAAATCAAAAACCATAATACATAGACAAAGGCCTCTAAGGTTAAAAAAAAATGCCTTGACAAAGCATTATGAGACAAAACATCCAAACAAAACAAAAATAAAACATATCAAAAACACAGCCACAGCAACAACAATAATCACCACCATCACCACCACCTTCAAAAATACCATTGAGTTCATCTCGTGTTGGCCATCTACAGCTGGGCATGAGGCCTGCCCTTAAGTATGTTTTTTATACTCAATAAGACTCCATGGAGGAAAATTAATTTTTCCTTTGAAAGCAGTAGTCAGTTGGTGATCGCTTGTATGTTAGAGATGGAGGTTGTGTCTACTTTCCCTTTCAACACCAGGGCCCTTCTGGCTCGGACCTGTGCAGGCCCTGTGCATGTTACCACAGTCTCTGTGAAAATTCATATGTGGTTAGTCCTATCCTGTCTAGAAGGGCTTGTTTCCTTGGTGTCCTTCATCCCGACCGGCTTTTACATTCTTCCCACCTCCTTCTCCACAGTGCTTCTAAGACCTGAGGGTAGAGATTTGAGGATGAGATTCATTTAGGAATGAATATTCCAAGATCTCTTACTCTCTGTACGTTGCCCACTTGTAGGTCCCTCCTCATTCCTATCTTCTGCAAGAGGAAACTTTTCTGATGATGACCAAGTAAGATACTGGTCTAGAGTATAATAGAGTATTATTAGGAGTCATTTTATTGCCCCTCTTCTCCTGTTTTGACCAGTGTTTTTAGTTTTATCCTAAGTCTCTGGGCTATCTAGTCTCTGGTTCTTGGTCATTCAGGTAGTATTGTGTATAGGTTCTATCTAGTGTAGTGGGCTTTAAGTCAAATGAGACATTGGTTGGTTACTCCCACAGGTTTTGTGTCACGATTGTACCATCATATCACGCAGGCAGGTCATCATTTTAGATCACAGGGTTTGTGGTTCATTTGGTGTTTACCTTTATCCTCTGGTATCATGCAGTACCATGAATATTAGTCAGTAGGGATGAAGGCTTTAGGTAGGCACCAGCTCAACTTCTCTGTGTTTCCTGAGTTATGTAGGTGTTGTCTTTGGCAATAGGGTCTTGAGTATCAATTTGCAGAGAGCCACCAATAGCCTTGGCAATAGCCTGGGTAGTTTGGGGATTTCCATGAGGTCCCTTTGTCCAACAACATACTTAGATGCAACCAATTCCTGCTACTGAAGGTTTCATTTGGTGGTAAGAGATGTCTAGAGTTGTCTTCCTCCTAGTGGTTTCCTCTTTGGCAGGGTCCTAGGAAGAAAATGACTTGAGACAGAACCTGCAGTTAACTTGCAGTGCCCATCATATATGTAGGAAATAAACCTCTCTTAGTTTAACACCCTGAAATTCAAGGTTGCTTAAGCCCAAGGAAACAAATGAGAAAGTAAGAAATACAGATTTTTACAAGTACTATGCTGAACTAATCTGAGGAGCAGAGGAGATTGTTTGCCAACTTTGTCTGGGCTGCCATTCAGAGAAGGCATGTGTTCATTGTCCTCAATCTACACTTAGCACAGAGAATTCAAAAGCCACCAGCCTAGCAATTTAGATGCTCTTTGATAGTCTTAAAGATGTATTACAGGCATTGCTTCTAGTTTCTTCTCTAAAAATACCTTAGGGGAGGAAAGGATGTATCTGACTTACACATCTAGATCAAAGTTCATCATTTAATAAAGTTGATCAGAAACTCAGTTAGGAACCAGAAACTGAAAGTGTGGAGGAACACTGCTTGGTGGCCCACTCAGGCTCATGTTCCGAAAGTTTTCTTACACAGCAGAGACCTGCTGCCTAGGGAGTGGTGCCACCCACAGTAGGCTGGATCCTCCTACATCAATTCACAATCAAGATAAACCCCTATTTAGATGCCTAGAAGTCAGTCTAATCTGAGAAGTCCCTCAATTTAGACTTCCTTTGAAGGTGAGTCTAGCCTGTGTCAAGTTGACGGTAAAACACAACTAGGATGCTCCTTACTGTAGACAATCCGTGGAGTTATAAAGTTGAGATTTACTTATGGTCTCATTTGTGAGAACAATGGAAAAGAAAAACCCATTACATACAGTATTCTTTATGTAAAAAAAGTTGGTTGGTAATGTCTTCCAAACAAAACACATTTTAAAGGGGGCAACTGTTATTCACACTCATCCCACAGGGAGCAAGAAAAATCTGCACAGTACTTCCCCATTTTTAATTTCCTCAGATTCAGGTTCCCTGAGTATGCTGGATAATTTCATGTCAACTTGACACAAGCTAGAGTCATCAGGGAGGAGGAAACCTCAGTTGAGAAAATGTTGCTGGGCTGTAGGCAAGCCTGTAGGACATTTTCTTAGTGACTGATATTAGAGGGCCCAGTTCAGTAAGGATGGTGCTATTTTGTGGTTGGTGGTCCTGGGTTCTATAAAGAAAGCAGGCTTAGCAAGCCATGTAGAACAAGCCAGTACACAGCACTCCTCCATGGCCTTGGTATCAGCTCCTGTCTACACGTTACTGCTCTGATTTACTGCAATGATGGATTACAAGCTGGAACTGTAAGCCAAGTAGCCCCTCCCAACTCACTTTTGTGTATGGTGTTCCATCATAGCAACAGTAAACCTAATTAGGCGTGAGTTAAATATATTATTTTTCAAAGTGCTACTTTTAGAAATAATTCTTTTGAGATTGTTTTTATTGGATATTTTATGTATTTACATTTCAAATGTTATTCTCTTTCCCGGTTACCCCTCTTACATTCCCCCTCCTCCCGCTTCTATGAGGATGTTCCCTCTACCATGCACCCACTCCCACCTCACCATCCTGGCATTCCCCTACACTGGGGAATCGAGCCTTCACAGGACCAATGGCTTCTCCTCCCATTGATGCTAGATAAGACCATCCTCTGTTACATATGTGGCTGGAGCCATGGGTCCCTCCAGGTGTACTTTTTGGTTGGTGGTTTAGTCCCTGGGAGCTCTGGGGGGATCTGGTTGGTTAATATTGTTGTTAGTCCTATGGGGTTGGAAATCCCTTCAGCTCCTTCAGTCCTTTCTTTAACTCCTCACTGGGGTGCCCATGCTCAATTCGATGGTTAGCTGCAAGTATCCTCATCTTACAGAAATAACTGTCGCTCTTCTCATCTTAATACTCCTCCTTCCACATTTTGAGTTCTAGGGATTAGAATTCCTGTCTCATTTTCAGACATTTTAAGTAGTATTTGCAAATTCATTATTTTGTAGCAGTAAGTAAAACCAGGAGACATGAGGTAATTTAATTAGTATTAAAATTATTTTGTGACAATTCCAACTTTAAAAACCAAGAATTTGGTTTTTTAAAATGTCAGATTGGAAAGAAGAGGGCTTAACCCTAGTAAAGTATAGAGCAGTAATAATAGTTGTCTATCATTTATTGACTGTCTGCTCCAGATCAGGACTTTATTATATAGGATTCTATTACACCTACCCCTACCCCTCAGTGTCTTGGGAAGATGTCTGTCATCCTTGTTTGGGATGAGGAAATTGAGCCCCAGAGATGTCAAGCTGTCACAACAACCACATGGCTTCAGTGGGAAAAGTTGACATTTGATCCCATGTCCCTCAGATGCCACAGTCTACCAGCTTTGCTTTGTGCACACAGTCATTCTCACACTGAGCTTTGAAGCAAGTTTGTCTTTTGCCTATCATAGTTCCCATCTCAAGTTTCTTCCTCAATTACATATTTTATATCCAAAATAAATATTTTTTTCACATTAACCTCTATCTGTACAGGAAGCAGAAAGTTAAAAAAGTTGCATAATTGTCACAAAAACTTCTGGTGATCTTCCACAGGAAAAGGAAGTTGTGGTTTGTAAGAAGCAGTCAGGGAAACTTCAGCATGTCTTTGGGCCATTGGTTTACAGGAGAGGGAAAAAGCAACCAGGCAAAGCAGAACATGTAAATCTGTGTTTGAAGTCATTTCATAAGCATTCATGATTAATGGGGATAATTTGGCTCCATAAAATATCTGCAATATTTTTTTATTCATCTCTCACTGCCTTCATCTGAAGATGTTATGCAGCATTCTGACCACCAGATATCACTGTTGCATATAAAATAGAGTTGTGCCTTCTACGGACAAACTGTCAGCGCAGTCTTGACATTGTCCCTGATGTTTATCCTTTTGCTAAATGGCATTCAAGATCTAAAACACATGTTTTCTGCCCACAGGGAACTTGTGTTTGGCCCCAAAGAAGCAAGCTGAACTGATGTAAATAATTACAGAACATCACAGACTCGTACATTCATTACAACTGATTGTGGATACTTAAGGAATAGGAAACGAGTTCTGAAGTCACAGGGAGAAATGCATGGAAACTGAATGGAAACTATGGAAATCCACAGAGTGGGACATAGGTGAGGTTCTAATGGAGGAGTAGGAATAGGGTAGGAGTACTAGACTAAAGATAAAGTTGGACAAGGGAAATTGATCAAAAAAAAAATGGGAGTGGAAAGACAGATTACATTGGATCACAAAAAAACAGAGGCCTTAAACTCATTTTCTATTGACCCCATTTCTAAAATGAAGTGATGTGATTGAGGTTACATTTTTAAGAAGATTGACTCTACATAGCCAAGTGGAAGACTCTAGGGAGGGGCTCTAAGGAACACAAGCATTGCTAAGGAGGTAAGAGAACATCAACTATAGTCTCAAAGAAGTGTGGTGTGGCAGGAGGTGTGGAAGGACAAACCAAGCAACTACTGACTGCTTGCTTTCTTTCGATTATGCATTCTGCAACGGATAGATGGAGTTTACAACTCTACAGCCTGATAACTTGTATGGCTCTTGATGCTTTTCAGGATAAGGTCCCTCTGGGTCACCTGAACCACACACCATCCTGTGAACTTGGTCCTTCTTTAAGTCCCTTGACCTTCCTGTCTTTTTTCATTTCTTCTTCTTATGTTCACCCTTTAACTTCAGTTCAGTTGTCACCCCACAAATGCCTTCCCATTGTACCTGCCAGCCTCTTAGTAATATGACATATACGGAGTGTTTCATAAAGTCTGTTCCAATATAATATACACTTTATAATATGCACTATTAGTTTTTTGTCCCTATAATGTAATATCTAAAGAGTAATTTTTTTAACAGAGAAAAGAGGTTTATTTAGTTCTTACAGCTTTGGAGGCTCAAGAACAAGGTGCTGGCGTTGGGACCTTCAGATGTATCACATCACGAAGGGTAGAAATGATAAGGACACATGTATGAGGAAGTGATCATACCTCAGATAGTAAGTGAGAGGAACAAGTGAGGCATGACTTAGGCTTTTATAATAATCCTCATTCCAGAGAAAGTAGCACTCCCAGTTCATCTAAAGACCTTGGTATTAATCCTCAGTGTTACCTCTTTTTTTTCTCCTCCATCTTTATTAAATTGGGTATTTCTTATTTGCACTTCTTTTTTTTTTTTTTTTCCACGGGCTTATAATTTTTTATTAACTTGAGTATTTCTTATATACATTTCGAGTGTTATTCCCTTTCCCGGTTTCCGGGCAAACATCCCCCTCCCCCCTCCCCTTCCTTATGGGTGTTCCCCTCCCAACCCTCCCCCCATTGCCGCCCTCCCCCCATAGACTAGTTCACTGGGGGTTCAGTCTTAGCAGGACCCAGGGCTTCCCCTTCCACTGGTGCTCTTACTAGGATATTCATTGCTACCTATGGGGTCAGAGTCCAGGGTCAGTCCATGTATAGTCTTTAGGTAGTGGCTTAGTCCCTGGAAGCTCTGGTTGCTTGGCATTGCTGTACTTTTGGGGTCTCGAGCCCCTTCAAGCTCTTCCGGTTCTTTCTCTGATTCCTTCAATAGGGGACCTATTCTCAGTTCAGTGGTTTGCTGCTGGCATTCGCCTCTATATTTGCTGTATTCTGGCTGTGTCTCTCAGGAGCGATCTACATCCGGCTCCTGTCGGTCTGCACTTCTTTGCTTCATCCATCTTGTCTAATTGGGTGGCTGTATATGTATGGGCCACATGTGGGGCAGGCTCTGAATGGGTGTTCCTTCAGTCTCTGTTTTAATCTTTGCCTCTCCCTTCCCTGCCAAGAGTATTCTTTTTCCTCATTTAAAGAAGGAGTGAAGCATTCACATTTTGATCATCCGTCTTGAGTTTCGTTTGTTCTAGGGATCTAGGGTAATTCAAGCATTTGGGCTAATAGCCACTTATCAATGAGTGCATACCATGTATGTCTTTCTGTGATTGGGTTAGCTCACTCAGGATGATATTTTCCAGTTCCAACCATTTGCCTACGAATTTCATAAACTCGTTGTTTTTGATAGCTGAGTAATATTCCATTGTGTAGATGTACCACATTTTCTGTATCCATTCCTCTGTTGAAGGGCATCTGGGTTCTTTCCATTTTCTGGCTATTATAAATAAGGCTGCGATGAACATAGTGGAGCACGTGTCTCTTTTATATGTTGAGGCATCTTTTGGGTATATGCCCAAGAGAGGTATAGCTGGATCCTCAGGCAGTTCAATGTCCAATTTTCTGAGGAACCTCCAGACTGATTTCCAGAATGGTTTTACCAGTCTGCAATCCCACCAACAATGGAGGAGTGTTCCTCTTTCTCCACATCCTCGCCAGCATCTGCTGTCACCTGAGTTTTTGATCTTAGCCAATCGCACTGGTGTGAGGTGAAATCTCAGGGTTGTTTTGATTTGCATTTCCCTTATGACTAAAGATGTTGAACATTTCTTTAGGTGTTTCTCAGCCATTCGGCATTCCTCAGCTGTGAATTCTTTGTTTAGCTCTGAACCCCATTTTTTAATAGGGTTATTTGTTTCCCTGCGGTCTAACTTCTTGAGTTCTTTGTATATTTTGGAAATAAGGCCTCTATCTGTTGTAGGATTGGTAAAGATCTTTTCCCAATCTGTTGGTTGCCGTTTTGTCCTAACCACAGTGTCCTTTGCCTTACAGAAGCTTTGCAGTTTTATGAGATCCCATTTGTCGATTCTTGATCTTAGAGCATAAGCCATTGGTGTTTTGTTCAGGAAATTTTTTCCAGTGCCCATGTGTTCCAGATGTTTCCCTAGTTTTTCTTCTATTAGTTTGAGTGTGTCTGGTTTGATGTGGAGGTCCTTGATCCACTTGGACTTAAGCTTTGTACAGGGTGATAAGGATGGATCGATCTGCATTCTTCTACATGTTGCCCTCCAGTTGAACCAGCACCATTTGCTGAAAATGCTATCTTTTTTCCATTGGATGGTTTTGGCTCCTTTGTCAAAAATCAAGTGACCATAGGTGTGTGTGTTCATTTCTGGGTCTTCAATTCTATTCCATTGGTCTATCTGTCTGTCTCTGTACCAATACCATGCAGTTTTTATCACTATTGCTCTGTAATACTGCTTGAGTTCAGGGATAGTGATTCCCCCTGAAGTCCTTTTATTGTTGAGGATAGCTTTAGCTATCCTGGGTTTTTTGTTATTCCAGATGAATTTGCAAATTGTTCTGTCTAACTCTTTGAAGAATTGGATTGGTATTTTGATGGGGATTGCATTGAATCTGTAGATTGCTTTTGGTAAAATGGCCATTTTTACCATATTAATCCTGCCAATCCATGAGCATGGGAGATCTTTCCATCTTCTGAGGTCTTCTTCAATTTCTTTCCTCAGTGTCTTGAAGTTCTTATTGTACAGATCTTTTACTTGCTTGGTTAAAGTCACACCGAGGTACTTTATATTATTTGGGTCTATTATGAAGGGTGTCGTTTCCCTAATTTCTTTCTCGGCTTGTTTCTCTTTTGTATAGAGGAAGGCAACTGATTTATTTGAGTTAATTTTATACCCAGCCACTTTGCTGAAGTTGTTTATCAGCTTTAGTAGTTCTCTGGTGGAACTTTTGGGATCACTTAAATATACTATCATGTCATCTGCAAATAGTGATATTTTGACCTCTTCTTTTCCGATCTGTATCCCTTTGATCTCCTTTTGTTGTCTGATTGCTCTGGCTAGAACTTCAAGAACTATATTGAATAAGTAGGGAGAGAGTGGGCAGCCTTGTCTAGTCCCTGATTTTAGTGGGATTGCTTCAAGTTTCTCTCCATTTAGTTTAATGTTAGCAACTGGTTTGCTGTATATGGCTTTTACTATGTTTAGGTATGGGCCTTGAATTCCTATTCTTTCCAGGACTTTTATCATGAAGGGGTGTTGAATTTTGTCAAATGCTTTCTCAGCATCTAATGAAATGATCATGTGGTTCTGTTCTTTCAGTTTGTTTATATAATGGATCACGTTGATGGTTTTCCGTATATTAAACCATCCCTGCATGCCTGGGATGAAGCCTACTTGATCATGGTGGATGATTGTTTTGATGTGCTCTTGAATTCGGTTTGCCAGAATTTTATTGAGTATTTTTGCGTCGATATTCATAAGGGAAATTGGTCTGAAGTTCTCTTTCTTTGTTGTGTCTTTGTGTGGTTTAGGTATAAGAGTAATTGTGGCTTCGTAGAAGGAATTCGGTAGGGCTCCATCTGTTTCAATTTTGTGGAATAGTTTGGATAATATTGGTATGAGGTCTTCTATGAAGGTTTGATAGAATTCTGCACTAAACCCGTCTGGACCTGGGCTCTTTTTGGTTGGGAGACCTTTAATGACTGCTTCTATTTCCTTAGGAGTTATGGGGTTGTTTAACTGGTTTATCTGTTCCTGATTTAACTTCGATACCTGGTATCTGTCTAGGAAATTGTCCATTTCCTGAAGATTTTCAAATTTTGTTGAATATAGGTTTTTATAGTAAGATCTGATGATTTTTTGAATTTCCTCCGAATCTGTAGTTATGTCTCCCTTTTCATTTCTGATTTTGTTAATTTGGACACACTCTCTGTGTCCTCTCGTTAGTCTGGCTAAGGGTTTATCTATCTTGTTGATTTTCTCAAAGAACCAACTTTTGGTTCTGTTGATTCTTTCTATGGTCCTTTTTGTTTCTACTTGGTTGATTTCAGCTCTGAGTTTGATTATTTCCTGCCTTCTACTCCTCCTGGGTGTATTTGCTTCTTTTTGTTCTAGAGCTTTTAGGTGTGCTGTCAAGCTGCTGACATATGCTCTTTCCTGTTTCTTTCTGCAGGCACTCAGCGCTATGAGTTTTCCTCTTAGCACAGCTTTCATTGTGTCCCATAAGTTTGAGTATGTTGTATCTTCATTTTCATTAAATTCTAAAAAGTTTTTAATTTCTTTCTTTATTTCTTCCTTGACCAGGTTATCATTGAGTAGAGCATTGTTCAATTTCCACGTATATGTGGGCATTCTTCCCTTATTGTTATTGAAGACCAGTTTTAGGCCGTGGTGGTCCGATAGCACGCATGGGATTATTTCTATCTTTCTGTACCTGTTGAGGCCCGTTTTTTGACCAATTATATGGTCAATTTTGGAGAAAGTACCATGAGGAGCTGAGAAGAAGGTATATCCTTTTGCTTTAGGATAGAATGTTCTATAAATATCCGTTAAGTCCATTTGGCTCATGACTTCTCTTAGTCTGTCTACATCACTGTTTAATTTCTGTTTCCATGATCTGTCCATTGATGAGAGTGGGGTGTTGAAATCTCCCACTATTATTGTGTGAGGTGCAATGTGTGTTTTGAGCTTTAGTAAGGTTTCTTTTACGTATGTAGGTGCCCTTTTATTTGGGGCATAGATATTTAGGATTGAGAGTTCATCTTGGTTGATTTTTCCTTTGATGAATATGAAGTGTCCTTCCTTATCTTTTTTGATGACTTTTAGTTGGAAATTGATTTTATTTGATATTAGAATGGCTACTCCAGCTTGCTTCTTCTGACCATTTGCTTGGAAAGTTGTTTTCCAGCCTTTCACTCTGAGGTAGTGTCTGTCTTTGTCTCTGAGGTGTGTTTCCTGTAGGCAGCAGAATGCAGGGTCCTCGTTGCGTATCCAGTTTGTTAATCTATGTCTTTTTATTGGGGAGTTGAGGCCATTGATATTGAGAGATATTAAGGAATAGTGATTATTGCTTCCCGTTATATTCATATTTGATGTGAGGTTATGTTTGTGTGCTTTCATTCTCTTTGTTTTGTTGCCAAGACGATTAGTTTCTTGCTTCTTCTAGGGTATAGCTTGCCTCCTTATGTTGGGCTTTACCATTTATTATCCTTTGTAGTGCTGGATTTGTAGAAAGATATTGTGTAAATTTGGTTTTGTCATGGAATATCTTGGTTTCTCCATCAATGTTAATTGAGAGTTTTGCTGGATACAGTAATCTGGGCTGGCATTTGTGTTCTCTTAGGGTCTGTATAACATCAGTCCAGGATCTTCTGGCCTTCATAGTTTCTGGCGAGAAGTCTGGTGTGATTCTGATAGGTCTCCCTTTATATGTTACTTGACCTTTTTCCCTTACTGCTTTTAATATTCTTTCTTTATTTTGTGCGTTTGGTGTTTTGACAATTATGTGACGGGAGGTGTTTCTTTTCTGGTCCAATCTATTTGGAGTTCTGTAGGCTTCCTGTATGTCTATGGGTATCTCTTTTTTTAGGTTAGGGAAGTTTTCTTCTATGATTTTGTTGAAGATATTTACTGGTCCTTTGAGCTGGGAGTCTTCACTCTCTTCTATACCTATTATCCTTAGGTTTGATCTTCTCATTGAGTCCTGGATTTCCTGTATGTTTTGGACCAGTAGCTTTTTCCGCTTTACATTATCTTTGACAGTTGAGTCAATGATTTCTATGGAATCTTCTGCTCCTGAGATTCTCTCTTCCATCTCTTGTATTCTGTTGGTGAAGCTTGTATCTACAGCTCCTTGTCTCTTCTTTTGGTTTTCTATATCCAGGGTTGTTTCCATGTGTTCTTTCTTGATTGCTTCTATTTCCATTTTTAATTCCTTCAACTGTTTGATTGTGTTTTCCTGGAATTCTTTCAGGGATTTTTGCGATTCCTCTCTGTAGGCTTTTACTTGTTTATTAATGTTTTCCTGTGCTTCCCTAATTGTGTTCAAGTCTTTCTTGAAGTCCTCCAGCATCATGATCAAATATGATTTTGAAACTAGATCTTGCTTTTCTGGTGTGTTTGGATATTCCATGTTTGTTTTGGTGGGAGAATTGGGCTCCGATGATGGCATGCAGTCTTGGTTTCTGTTGCTTGGGTTCCTGCGCTTGCCTCTCGCCATCAGATTATCTCTAGTGTTACTTTGTTTTGCTATTTCTGACAGTGGCTAGACTGTCCTATAAGCCTGTGTGTCAGGAGTGCTGTAGACCTCTTTTCCTCTCTTTCAGTCAGTTATGGGGACAGAGTGTTCTGCTTTCGGGCGTGTAGTTTTTCCTCTCTACAGGTCTTCAGCTGTTCCTGTGGGCCTGTGTCTTGAGTTCACCAGGCAGCTTTCTTGCAGCAGAAAATTTGGTCTTACCTGTGGTCCCGAGGCTCAAGTTCGCTCGTGGGGTGCTGCCCAGGGGCTCTCTGCAGCGGCAGCAACCAGGAAGACCTGTGCCGCCCCTTCAGGGAGCTTCAGTGCACCAGGGTTCCAGATGGTCTTTGGCTTTTTCCTCTGGCGTCCGAGATGTGTGTGCAGGGAGCAGTCTCTTCTGGTTTCCCAGGCCTGTCTGCCTCTCTGAAGGTTTAGCTCTCCCTCCCACGGGATTTGGGTGCAGAGAACTGTTTATCCGGTCTGTTTCCTTCAGGGTCCGGCGGTGTCTCAGGCGCAGGGGTCCTGCCGATCCTGGGCCCTCCCCCACGGGAGCCCAGAGGCCTTATACAGTTTCCTCTTGGGCCAGGGATGTGGGCAGGGGTGAGCAGTGTTGGTGGTCTCTTCCGCTCTGCAGCCTCAGGAGTGCCCACCTGACCAGGCGGTTGGGTCTCTCTCTCACCGGGTCTGGGAGCAGAGAGCTGCTGCGGGCCGGGATCCGCGGGTGTGGGACTTCCGGTAAACCCAGAACGTGCCCGGTTCTAGAGAAATTCTGCTTCCGTGTGTCCCAAGCTCACCAGGCAGCTTTCTTGCAGCAGAAAATTTGGTCTTACCTGTGGTCCCGAGGCTCAAGTTCGCTCGTGGGGTGCTGCCCAGGGGCTCTCTGCAGCGGCAGCCTCTTATTTGCATTTCAATTGTTATTCCCTTTCCCGGTTTCCAGGCCAACATCCCCCTAGCCCTTCCCCCTGCCCTTCTATATGGGTGTTCCCCTCCCCATCCTCCCCCCATTACCACCCTCCCCCCAAAAATAATGTTCACTGGGGGTTCAGTCTTGGCAAGACTAAGGGCTTCCCCTTCCACTGGTGCTCTTACTAGGCTATTCATTGCTACCTATGCAGTTGGAGTCCAGGGTCAGTCCATGTATAGTCTTTGGGTAGTGGCTTAGTCCCTGGAAGCTCTGGTTGGTTGGCATTGTTGTTCATATGGGGTCTCAAGCCCCTATAAGCTCTTTCAGTCCTTTCTCTGAATCCTTCAACAGGGGTCCTGTTCTCAGTTCAGTGGTTTGCTGCTGGCATTCACCTATGTATTTGCCGTATTCTGGCTGTGTCTCTCAGGAGAGATCTACATCTGGTTCCTGTCAGCCTGCACTTCTTTGCTTCATCCATCTTATCTAATTGGGTGGCTGTATATGTATGGGCCACATGTGGGGCAGGCTCTGAATGGGTGTTCCTTCAGCCTCTGTTCTAAACTTTGCCTTTCTATTCCTTCCCAAGGGTATTCTTGTTCCCCTTTTAAAGAAGGAATGAAGCATTAGCATTTTGGTCATCCTTCTTGAATTTCATGTGTTCTGTGTATTTAGGGTAATTCGAGCATTTGGGCTAATATCCGCTTATCAATGAATGCATTCGGTTTCACCTCTTAACAGCCCCTTATCCTTGCCTTGTATCTTGAAGCTATGACTTCTGACAAATGAGTCTTTCAGGTGTCCTCAAGCTAAGAGTAAACCACAACACTCTCATAGAATCAGGAGCTCTGCCTTCATAGAAGGAATCTCCTTTCCCACAATCTATGTGATTGATTAACCCCAAATCACTCATAAATTCCATAAGAACGAGATCAGTACATGCATTTGCTCATCATTACTTTTGTTGGCATCACTATGAGAGACAAAACAAACAAACAAACAAACCAAAACTTCAGCATTTTCCTGTTCTGTGTCTCTTGTGATCCCGTGAAAGGAAAAGGGGTGGTTAATATGCTGTAAGTTTAAAGTCAGATGACACTGGCTGAGAAGAGCCTAATGTTTCAGCATCACTCTGAGTTGCTCTGAGAAAGAACCATCTATAAGTGTCTTTGGCATGGCAAGCGATAAAATGTTCCAATTGTTGAATTAAACAAATATGATGAAACTGAATGAGTTCAAGCCATTCTAAGTACATTGTCAAAAATAATAAGGGCCTTCCCTAAAATTGTTCTAACAAAAACCATTAGGGATTCTTGGTCAAGTCATCAACATGGCCTTTCATAAAAGAGATCTGTATGGCTGCCTGGGACAAATAATTTGCAGCTCTCTTTCAAAATCAAACATGCCTTTGGATAAAGTTGGTAACTAAGCCCACACTGTAGTCAACTCATGAATATACGTTTGCCATGTGACTGAGTCACAACAATCATTTTGTGTGATAGCAAGACTTCCTCACACCCAGCCTACTGTATGGAAACTCATGCTGATTTCATGTGAATGACATTTTCTTTTCTAAACTGTATGCTGTTAACCTCTCCTTAAAGTGACACCGTGTACCTAATAGTGAGGTTAGATCTGGACAAGGACAGATTCAGTTATAGGGAATTACATTATTTACATTTTATATTTTTATATTTTTAGAGTTTTGTCATGTACTGCATTTAAAATATATTGCAAGTCACACTTCTCATTCCATGTGCTCCTCCATATGCTCCCCAAACACCTTCACACCCCACAGCCCTCATGCTGGTTTTCCCTCTTTGTGTTGAGTTAAGATGGCATTGTGTAGCTATCTTAGCAAGTAGACTATGGGAAATGACTCTGCTTGACTTGAATATTAGATCAAAATGCATTATGTGTGTGGGTCTCTGAAGGATGCTTATCCATGGATAAACACCAAGGACAGGCTATGGGGAGGTCTAGCAGCCCATCGTCCCAGCGTAGGTTTCAACTTGCCTGTTTATGTTGGCTCACATGTAAGTGCATGTTCAAACCTTGCTCCTGTCTTCATTCTGCCTCAGATGATAGGATACTAAGTACAGTTAAGTTGGCCTCTTCATGAGCAATGTGACTGTTACTATAAGGCACCAAGTTTCTGACTCATTTGTAGGTAACTGGCGAAATAGCACAAACTGACAAAAACTACATTTGAGTTTGCCTTTGATCCTTTCAGTTGTTGTTTTATGGACCTGAAATAATCTTTCCACTTAACTTATTCTACTGTCTAAGAGTCAAGCTTAGCCTTTGTGAAGTAATTCAGGCATGAATTTTAGGAGACATTCTTCCAAAATCTTCCATCACGTGCCCTTCTGTATATGTTTATTACAGATCCAGTCAAATGGTTGCCAGGGTACATTTACATGTCTGATGTTTGCCTCAGTCTGCACACTTAGCTATATTTTTGTGCCATAAAACTTTGTAGATCCAGATACTAAAACAGTGCCTGGTTCTACCACTTTTGTGAGTTCCATAAGCTAATGAATATCTCTAAGATTCCCTTTTCTTATCTGTGGAAGAAGTTAAGAGGGCTTGGGGTCTGGAGGATTAAAGAATAAACTCATCCAAGGTGCTGGTACAAGGCAAATGTTGCATCAACTCTGTTGCGATCATTATTAGAGTTACCTCAAAATAGGAGAAAATGTGTGCACTGCAGGAGGCAGGCTGAGCTGATACTGCCCTGAGATCCCTTCTTCAGAATTCTGCACTTCATGTTCCTGCTCCTCAGGAGCTCAGAACTCATTACCTTTTTCACCCCACCATGTAATTTTCTTCACACATTGCTTTCTGCAGGAGGGCAGGTATACCTTAGAAAAGAGATATCTGTTGGATTTATTATTAGTTTAAACTTATAACAAACATATAAAACTTAAGGGCCAAGTGCTTGAGGCAGACAATGTTTTTAAGTTCAAAAGGTTGTTTGTGGTATAGAAATATACAATCTTGAAAGTAATAAGAGATCTGCAGAAACTATTGTAATACTGGGATTCAGAGATTCCTTCAATCACCATCTTTCCCCATCTTACACATAGCAAAGAACTGACTTGTATACTGACTTGTATCTAAGAGTTCCATGGTTTCTCTAGGAGAAACTACAACCTCTAAGAAGCCCTTTGATTATAGTGTGGTTGAAAGAGCAGGCTCATGATGGAATTATCAAAAACCTGAAATAAGATCCCTTAGGGTATTCCTACAGCTTGTGAAAGAAAGGATCTGACAGAGGTACAGAGAGCTGAGGTACTGAACTTGAAGGAACCCGGGGCAAAGTAGAAGACATGGAGTGTGTGTGTGTGTGTGTGTGTGTGTGTGTGTGTGTGTGTGTGTTTATGTGTGCATGTGTGTGTTTTCAGAGCAATGGCTAGAGGGTATTATCAGTATCTGCCAGTCATGAGGACAAGCACTCTTTGAAAAATTTTACAGCTCTTTGGACATCAGATCTTACAATATTTTGTATGATGGTAAAATTCCTGATGCAGGTGAATGAATTCAGTATTGGTCAGAGACTCCTTTTGTCTTCAGCTACTCATCTTCAAAACTTGAAGTGAGTTGTCAGCCTGGCTATATCCAAAGAATGACATCAAGTCTCCTCTTCCAGCTTAGTGGGTTTATGGCCATCTAGTGACCATTTCCTGTTAATAACCCTTCATCAGTGAGAACCTCCTGCGTGTGGTTTTCTGGTAGTCTGAGCCAGCTCTCTCCAAGAAGCCAATGCACAGGCTTCCTTGGAGGCCAGCGGAAGTGGCCTCTCCTGCAGCTGCCTGGTTAACAGGAATTGCAGCTCTCAGCAACAGCACCCATCTTATCACTTTCATCTGGAAGAGCACACGCTGTTCTCGAGGATCTTGGCAACAGGCTTTATGAGAAAATTTTGTGCAAGTTGTCTTTCCAGTTATGACTAAACCACGAGGGTCAAATTCTACTTTGTACTCAAGATTCATGGGTGAATACTGCTGCAGAAACTGTGTCATCCAGAGAAGAAAGCGCCCACAGAAGGGAAGCACAGCAGGAGGAGATCTGAGATCAACCTGGTTGCTTTCTTGCTCCTGCTTTCACATTTGCAGAGGAGCTGTATTCTCTGTTCTTCAGCTTTCTTTGCTCTAAAGCAAGCAAAACGTTCTTGCCTTGGGCTAAACGAGAAAACAGGTGTAAGCAAGCACAACATCTGGCACATTGGGGGTTCTAGTGAATGTTGGTCTTGTTAACCATGTTTATTGTTAATGCTAATAATTCACAATGACAGGAATATTGTGAGTCCTAATTGGACCCACAGAGGCATTTCCTAATGTTCTGTATTCCTTGTAACCAGAGCACTGATTGCACACGACATGGGAATTGCAGTCATTTGGCTTGAACATAGGGGAATGGTACTTTTCAGGATGCCCACAGGTGAACATGTCCATCTTTAGCTGCAAAACATGAGGGGAGCAGCTTGTCACCTCCACACTGGCAGGCCAGACTGTAGAAGTCTTGAGAAAGGAGAGTACATGCAGTCTCCTGCAAACGCAGGCAGAGAGAAGTTGGGGAGGGCTGGTTCACTCTTCCATAACCATTTTGTGTAGCGTTCTTGTGCAAAGGGATATTTTCAGAAGTTATGTTAACCACAGTCATGCGATCTTTTGCTGCAAATTCTGGAGAATATTATTGTTGTTATTACTTTTTGGTGCTGGGGATTGCACTCAGGGCCTTATGTGTGTTAGCCACGTACTTACTGACGAGCAATAGCCCAAGCCTTCCTGAAAAGGACTGACTCACTGTTCATGCTAAGCTGTTTTCGTTCAGCTTTGCCACAGGGAGTTTTCTTTTGTGGATATTCTTTTTTTTTTAACCATACTTAATATATCACATATTACACATCAAAATTTTGATAAAAAGATTAGCTGTGACCTTTTAAGGAATAAAGAAGATTATTGAAGAATGACTTCAAGAGAGGACTGATACAGCCAAAGCCTGGCTCTCTACCGCCTATCGTGTACTTAGAACGGTTGACTCAATCGATCTGTGCTTCACTGCTTGCATCCATAAAAAGAGATGTCTATTTACTTAGATCGAAAGATTTATTTTATACCAGAGTTAATGGGATTTATTTCCCCTAAGCTTTCAGAACGATGCTTAGAACTCCTCATTTGATGTAAGTATTTTTCACAAGAGTTATTTTCTTTTTAATTATGTGTAGGTTATGTGAGGTAAGTACAAGTACCAACAGAAGCTAGAAGATGATGCTGGATCCCCTGAAACTAGAGTATAGGCAGTTGTGAGTTGCCATGTGTGTTCTGGAATCACATTCTCTGGATTCACAGCAAGTGCTTTTAACCGCCAAGCCATCTCTTCCTCTGCCCTTTAGGTATTTTCAAGTGAATGAAGTGACAGGCTTAGCTATTGACTGTTTTATTTTTCATTGTTTTCTTTTTTCCCATTTATTGACTGAATAATTCTTTATTTTAACATTTAATGTTTTACATTTTTACACAGTATAAATATTAATACTTCATTAGGAATACAGTTGGCAAAAATTTCTTTCATTCTGCAGCTTGCCTCTTCACTCTGCTGATGGTTTTATTTCCTTAGGTAGGGAACTTTAATTTCTTTTGTTTTTCACTCTTTTATAAAATGTATTTTTATTAGATATTTTATTTATTTACATTTCAAATGTTATCCTCTTTCCCAGTTTTCCCTCCACAAACCACCTATCCCATCTCCCTCCCCTGCTTCTATGAGGGCTCCCCCTCACCCACATACTCCCACCTCACCATCCTGGGAATCCCCTACACTGGGGCATTGAGCCTTCACAGGACCAAGGGTCTCTCCTCCCATTGAAGTTAGAATAAGACCATCCTCTGTTATATATGCAGCTTGAGTCATGGGTCCCTCCATGTGTACTCTTTGGTTGTGGATTAGTGCCTGGGAGCTTTGGAGAGCCTGGCTGGTTGATATTGTTGTTCTTCTTATGGGGTTGCAAACCCCTTTAGCTCCTTCAGTCCTTTCTCTATCTCCTCCATTATGGTTTCTGTGCTCAGTCCAATGGTTAGCTGTGAGCAACTGCCTCTGTATTTGTCAGGTTCTGGAAAAGACTCTCAGGAGACAGCCATAACAGGTTCCTGTCAGCAAGCACTTGTTGATATCAGCAAATAGTGTCTGGGTTTGGTGTCTGTATATGGGATGGATCCCCAGGTGAGACAGTCTCTGTATGGCCTTTCCTTCTGTCTCTGCTCCACACTTTGTCCCTGTATTTCCTTTAGACAGAATCAATCTGGGTTTAAATTTTGCAGATGAGTGGGTGGCTCCATCCCTAAAATGGGGCCATGCGTAACCTCTGGACATTGTCTCTACAGGTTCTCTTTCCCCTTCGTTGGGTGTTTCAGCTAACGTCATCCCCATTAGGTCCTGGGAGCCTCTTGCGTTCCTAGCCTCTGGAACTTTCTGGTGGCTACCTCCAGTTCCCCATCACCCATTGCTACATACATATGTTCAATTTCCTGACCCTCTGTACTTCTTCTCCCCCATCTCCTCCCATACTTGATCCTGTCCCCCCTTTCCCCTCCCTCTTTCTCTTCCTCCCAAGACCCTCTCACCCTCTACCTCCCATGAGTATTTTGTTTCCCCTTCTAAGTAGGAATGAAGCATCCACACTTTAGTCTTTATTCTTCTTGAGCTTCATATGATCTGTGAATTGAATCATGGGTATTCCGAGCTTTTTGCCTAGTATCCATTTATCAGTGATTACATACCATGTGTGTTCTTTTGTTACTGGGTTACCTCACTCAGGATATTTTCTAGTTCTATCCATTTGCTTGTGAATTTCATGAAGTCAATGTTTCTGATACAGCTATCAGTAGTAATCCATTGTACCACATTGTAAATGCACCATGTGTAAATGTACCACATTTTCTGTATCCATTCCTTTGTTGAAGGGTATCTGGGTTCTTTCCAGCTTCTGGCTATTATAAATAAGGCTGCTATGAACATAGTGGAGCATGTGTCCTTGTTATATGTTGGAGCATCTTTTGGGTATATGCTCAGGAATGGTATAGCTAGGTCCTCAGGTAGTGCTGTGTCCAAGTTTCTGAAAAACCACCAGACTGATTTCCAGAGTGCTTGTACCAGTTTGCAATCCCACCAACAATGGAGGAATGTTCCTCTTTCTCCATATCCTTGCCAGCATCTGTTGTCACCCGAGTTTTTGTTCTTAGCCATTCTGACTGGTGTGAGGTGGGATCTCAGGATCGTTTTGATTTGCATTTCCCTGATAACTAAGGATGTTGAACATTTCTTTAGGTGCTTCTCAGCCATTTGAGATTCCTCAGTTGAGAATTCTTTGTTTAACTCTGTACCCTGTTTTTAATAAGGTTATTTGGTTCTCTGGAGTCTAACTCCTTGTGTTCTTTGTATATATTGGATATTAGCCCTCTATTGGATGTAGGATTGGTAAAGATCTTTTCCCAATCTGTTGGTTGCCGTTTTGTCCTAATGACAGTGTCCTTTGCCTTACAAAGTTTTTTTTTTTTACTGGTTTCTTGTACAAAGTATAATTAGCACTTCTAATTTGTAGTTGTTATATTTTGACAACAAGATGCAAATTTTACTCAGCTTTAAAAGTCTTTGCTATGAGTAGAATATTTATTATACCAGGAGTATCAATCATAAGTTAAAGTATTATCATCAAGGTATATCAAAATCATAAGAAATTGCTGAATAATTTTCTTTAGTTTTTTTCCAGATATGGTGCATACCATGATAATCTAATTTTCATTATTCTCAGAATCACTTTGTATTATGAGTTGTGTCAAAACAAAATGAAAATAGCAGGTCAAATGTCAAGTTAAACATCAGTGGGGACTGTCAGAACATGGTTCTGTATGCTTATGAAAACTCTAAGAAAACAAGACAAGAGTCTTATGACCTGAGTTACTTCCAAATCGCGAAATTGCTCTTGTAATGTGCTTTTGTCTCTGCCCAGATATAGTGGATAAGAATGAATTTACTTTAGATTATTCATTACAATTGGCTATTGTGATTTGTTTAGATGCATCTATGGCTAAACTAAAACAAGACAGAGGCTTGTGTACCAAGTGTGGTCTATCCTTGTGATTGGACAATTTACTCATGTGAATCATACCCTTCCTAGTACAAACTCTCTGGTGCTCTGAATAAAGTTATCTATTATGTTTGACTTTAGTCCTCCTCATTTTTAAGTTCTATTCTCCCAGGCTCCACTGCCTCTAGACTGGTAAATAGGGATAGCAAAGCAGCAGAACAAGTCCTGTCATAATCTTTCTCTTACAGAAATGTTCATCTGCTTTCCATAAGACCTGTTATTTATGTAGCCTGTAGTCAGTCACCCAGCAGATGGCAAGTGTATATTCACCACCTTCTGGGTACAGGAATATAGTGGGGGCATAAAGGGCAAAGTCCTGGCCTCATAGGACTTCTTTCTTAATGGTGGAATAAAAGCAGCCAAAGACATCAATTATATTTAAGTGACAATAACTGTTCGTGGAAATGAAAAGCAGATTGAAGAAGATAACTGTACCTGGGTGGGAAATGAGGAGGCTCCATGGTGATGTGATTGGGTATCTGAAGGGAGAATGGCAGCAGGTTAGCAGCTAGCTACTGCATATTTATCTTATGTAGAGTAGACTCAGATCGAAGAGTGATGGTTTGACTGGGATAATTTGTGATTTGTTGGCCTCAGCAACTTATGGGCCTGTGACTCTCATTCTGTGTCATGGAAAATAATGAATATTCTTGGGTAAAATAATGACCGGACCCTACCTCAGCCTTCTGAGTAGCTAAGATTGAAGGTATGTGCTAACACATTCTGGTATCTAATTTTATAAGAAAGAAGACAGAACAAAAGATAGCAATAGCTTTCCCAAGTCACCAGCTTACAGGACAGGGTATCAGTACTCAATAGAGACAGCACACTCCAGTATCTGTTTACTTGGGTCAGGTCATACATACATACATACATACATACATACATACATACATACATACATATATGTATACATATATATATATTTGCCACATGTTGCCAACTTGCCATACTCTCTATTCTTTCTTTAATTTTAGAGCTACAGGAATCAAATTAAGATGGCTTTGCCAGGGAGAGCATGTTATGAAAGGCATTTTATTTCTTTGCTAGTTAAATATGGATTGTGGGATAGCTAATGACTTGCTAAAAACAGGAAGGGAGGAAGCACTGTACATAGATGATAAACTTGGGACTGGAGCCCAAACATTCTCATGTTATTCTTAAATCAGGTTTCTGACATATTACATGATGTGATTGAGCCAATGGAAGCTCCTCTCCTTGTCTTCTTCTATATCATCATCATAATTAATAATCTAAGTTAAATTATATAGTCATTTTCAAAAAATGATCTGAAATAAAATAGAAAGGAATGTTTTTATTTTCACCTTTCCTAGGGTTGAATATTGTGTCAGTAGGCATGTTAAGGTGTATTTTTTTGTTTTGTTTTGTTTTTGTTTTTGTTTTTGTTTTTTTGCATTGATGTTCACATAATGCTAACTGGTGTCAAATTTGCCTGGAGGAGTGCCAGTGCTGATATGATATCATTTGCTTTTTGGTTTACCTGAAATCCAGGGACACTGGAAAGAGTCTTTTCCCAGCAGACCCTATTTTCAATGGTTTGTAGGCTATCTTACTGTAAAATTTCCCTAATCTGAGTGCAGTGATGATGACATTGATAAGAACTCTTTTTCATATCTCCCTTATGGTTTTCATAACATCTGCATTCTGACAGCTTTTTCTCTCTCTTTCCTCTCATCCATTCTCTGCTATTCTTTGTTTATATTTTTATTATAAAACTATTTTAAAACAAAATAAAGATATCATACCATTTAAATTTCTGCACAGTTCCACATTCCCCAGAAAAGAACACAGAACTTGTATAACTATAATTTTATGCCACAAGTTTTTCCCCCTTGACTCTCTTTTCATTGCACATACTCCATGTAAGAGAAAAGCTTATTAAAGACATCTGTGGATTTTAATAACATAAAGTCTATTAATTTAAGATGGGAACTGTCTATTTTCTTCTTTATTGAAATAGTGATCACTCAAGCTAAGTTTTAATTGCTTTGAGGAGAGGCTACATGTTAACTTGTAAATCTCAAAGCACATATCAATGATTGCATGTGAAGACTAGGCATTCACTGTATCTGTGTAGTCTCATTAGGGTTAGCAGTATTCACTGCCCATATTTATCATCAGGGGATGATATGAGTATGTATGTGTATATGTATACGTGGCCAATTCTGGTTGTCATTCATCATGTTCATAGTTTGATGAAAAGTAATTGAGCACCCTCACAAAGTTTTTGTTTATTTTCTTAATTTCTAGAAACAATGTCCTGTATGTATAGAATATCCTTCTAGAAGCTATAAACACATTTTTTAAAACTCACTCTGTGGCTTTGCATATGTCTTTACTCTATATTAGCTGGCTCACAATATCTGTTTTGCTCCAATTTTAAGTACTACGAATATGTTCACATGCTAAGTAGGTCACTGAGACCTCTCCTTACTTTCCACTAACTACTCCGTGTTATGGTTTCTAATTCAAACACTTGTATATGTTTGGAAACCATAGACTTCTAAAGGTCAAGTCAGTGTCTGGTTTAGAGTGGTATCTTCAGTCTCAAAGAAGCTCTAGGAAACCTCATGTTTTTGAATTATGCACCTGTCAGGAGTGAAAGTACAAGTCACTGTCAAAATCTTACTGGAGAGAGAATCTTGTTAGGTTGAGGGGTGACTGCAGGGACAAAAACAGCTGTATAAAGTTCCATATTGTGAACCTCAAAGTCTCCCAAAAAGGAAGGGAGGCTTCAGTTGGGAGGAGGGAATAAATATCTTAGGAAAACTGTTGAACTCTTTAAAAACCGTGTCAAAAATTCAGATATGGAGAATATTCACAGAAAAAAGTTCCTTAAAACTGATGCTATGTTGTCATTAAAGACAGGAGCTTAGCATGGTTGCCCTCTGAGAGACCCAACAAGCAGCTGAGTCAGATGCAGATACTTACACTCAACCAATGGACAGAAGCCAAAGACCCCTGTGGTTGAATTAGGGAAAAGTTGGAAGAAGCTGAGAAGGAGGGCGACCCCATAGGAAGACCAGCAGTCTCAACTAACCTGGACCCCTGAGATCTCTTAGCCACTGAGCCACAAACCAGACACCAGCTGATATGAGGCCACCTACACATATACAGCAGAGGACTGCCTGGTCTGTCCTCAGTGAGAGAAGATGCACTTAACCCTGGAGAGGCCCCAGGGAGTAGGGGGGGTTGGGTGGGGTGGAGTTGAAGAGATGGGGACATCCTGTCAGAGAGAAGGGAGGAGGTATGGGGTGAGGAACAGTCAGAGGGCAGACCAGGAAGGGGATAACAACTGGACTGAAAAAGTGATTAAAGAATAAAAATTAAAAAATCAAGGTCATTTATAATTTTTTGAGTAAAGCATTTCCTTCCTTTACCTCTTAAGAAATACCTCTGGCTTTCCCAGCACGTCTGTTAAGTGATTAACTGGTGGTTCCTGTTGCATTTTGTTGTTTTCCATTATTCAAGACCGAATCTAGAGTTACAAAAATGCAAGGCAAGTACTCCACTCCAGAGTTCTATCAAACCTCTTTTCACTTTTGAGACTGAGTCTCATTAATTGGCCCAATCTGTCCCTGAACTTACTCTGTATCTTATACAATCTTTGAACTTGTGATCCTTCAGTCTTATCCTGATGAGTAACTGGTATTACAGGCCTGCACCACTAGCTCTGGCTGACCTGTTTTATATTTTCACCGACTTATGCCTCTCCATATACAGGTGACAGTTTCTATAAAGGAGATCTTTTCTTCATGACATGTCTAAGCTTCCTTCCTATAATTTTTATGTAGAGTAATAACCATGTTACTTTTATTTATGAATGGGACCTCTGAATTTTTTTTTATGAATAAGACCATTGAAAACTTTTGAAAAGAGAGAATGGTGCTCCCCAACTCAGTCTCTATGTTGTACTTGACTTGATCTACCTAGGACAGGCCCTTTGCTGTGAGTGACCAGGAAGATCTAAGGTATTTGGCTCAGTAGCAATCCCCTGAGCCACTCATCATTTTATTTCTCATTTTATTGCTATTTAAATGTTTATAATGTAGCCTTCCTGAAATTTGCCAGTTATCTCCAAATAGAAAACAAGCCAATAAAGTACATTTTTCAATGAAGCCTGTCAGTGAACTGAGCAAAATCAACTTGAACGTGTTACCGTAAGTCTGAACTCAGAGTATATTTATGTTTTCCATGAACAGTGTCCAAATGGAAAAAGTTGAAGAGCTATAGTAGAGAATGTTCTAACTTTGAGAGGAACTGCAGTCATTTCCTGTTTTGAGACATATGAACTATGCAGAAAAGTTATACTTTTGTTGACTTTGGTTGAAAAAATCTACTTGATTATAAGGGTCTTTTTAGTGTTTTTGGAGAGTTAGTTTTGAAGTCTGATTTAAGCAAACATTTCAGGAAAAAGTAAGAGAAAGCATTTGGGGACTACTGAGGAGAGGTGAAGCTTACCTCACCCACCCCTGACACTTTCAGTGTCCTCCTCTGTCTTTCCATGTCCATTACTTATTATTATAATTATTATTTAGAGACCTATATTATGAGAGTAATTATTTATTCTAAGCGGCAAGCGGTCTTTGTAAAAACCCCCTTCGGTATTATTATGTTCATGGTATGAGATCATGACTGAATTTTATTTACAGTTAGTCCAAGCCATATGTAGTGCAAGCATTTTGGGAGGGATTTATATCAAAGGTATGTGACCAGATTTGTTGTTGAGACCCTACTTCACACTACTGTCTTTCTGTGCCTAAGATTGGCACTGTTGTCTTCTTAGAGCAGCTACTACTTCATTTTGTAAAGCTTGCGTATTGATAAAGAATAATTGCTTATATTATGGGGCACAGGATAATGCATGTACACATGTGGAATGATTAAATCATATAAATTAGAATATTACAAATAATATGGCCTCAGATTTATTATTCATTCCTTCAGTGTAACAGAAAAGTTGTATTTTTAACCAATATCTCCTGGGTACCCAGACTCACCAGCTCCTGGCAGTCACAATTCTGGGTTTTGATTCCATGTGTTCATTAATTGTTTAAAAAAGAGTCTATGTATAAATAAAGACATCTAGTAGAAGATATTTTTTTCTAACATGTCTTGGGGGTTGTGATATCCTGTTATTACCCCATCAACTTAAAAGCAAAGTAAAAATCAAGGTAAAATTTCTAAGCTTAATTGTTAATGATACCGGTAGCAAATCATCAAATATTATCAAAGGTTTATAATAATTCTAAGGTAATGTCAAGGTTCCCAAGATAACCTAAAGCTAGCACTGCTTTTTGTTACTTGTTGAGAAATTAGAACACTAAATCAATAGTAAAATCACTTTGACAGACTAGCTGTCCAATACCAGGTCGGATCAGGACAATGATGGGGAAGAACAGGGGATGTACCTATTTATTCAATTTGGTGAGGCCCAAGGAAAGTTGGGCTAGAAAATGGCACTCTTGTCTCTCCAGGATTTACAACTCGGATATAGGGTAAAGGCAAGATGAGGGAGCCCACAAGTCCAAGGAAGTTTTTTGTTTTTTGTTTTTGTTTTTTTTTTTGCTACTGAACTGACCCCTAACTCCACAGAAGGTAGATGTCATCAAGGAGACAAATGTATCTTGGCTGTGTTAGCAGGGGCCATTAGTACCACTATCAGTTTCTCATTGTCTGCAGAAAGGAAAGATATGAAAGCCACTTGAAAAATATCACAAGGTGGGGTTGGAGATCCTCTGAGAACTGGGGGTCAGATAAGATCTAGACAGAACACACTGGAGAAAGAAGATCTTTAGGATGGTCATAGCATTTTGACAGCCTGCTAAGTGTAAGACAAACCTCTCTGTCATGAAATCCTGCACACAATCTTGAGTATGATCCTGCCATTTCTGCCTTAAAGAAGGAAGTACCCAGGTTTAAGGACACTGAGCACCTGTCCCAGGGACTCGTAACTGAAAACAGTTCACTTAAGGAGGGATGTGGCAGTTTTAACTGCACATTCAATGGAGAAAAATGAAAGTAAGAGGTGGGGGTGTTTTCAAATCTTTTGTAACTTTAGAGGGCAGGAGAAAGAACAAAGTAGGATATTGGATTTAAAAGTTAGATTTCCAGACACCAAAAGGATATAAGTTTGGAAATAATCCCAAGGGGGAGAAGGGCAGTTTGTGAAAGTGAAATGTGTATCCTGGACTCATTCAGTGGTGAGTAGATGGCTGCATATCAGAAATTCTGTGGGGGAACTCAGCTTGGAGTGGGAATGGGGCAGTAAATCTCTGCAGTTTCACATCCTGTCCTCATTGTCTGGGTGCCAGTGTAGTTGGAGATATGAAAGATAAAAGCTCATTCTTGGGTACCCCTGGTCTTCCTGGAAACCACAAGGATAATGTGTTCTCAATTCATTAAGAGGAAGAAACAGTTTGAAGTGGTGCTAAACGTTTTCGTGCTTGACCACATTTCGGAGGATGGGTGGATACAGAGCTTTGAATTTATGGTTAGGGTTTAGTTAGATGAAGGGAGTGACAGAGAAGAGCTTTAAAGTGATTTTAAAAGTTAACATTGGCATCCTTACTTGCATCTATGACTTTCTGTCATTATCTTCACCTTGGTATCTAAGGTCTAGTGCTTGGCACATGTCTAGGATTCCATGGGCCTGAGAACACATATAGATAACTTTAAAAAATCTCATGTATTTATCTAAAAGTTGTTTCAGTATAGAACGTAGTCGAGGGTTATCACAGAGTATAGAACTCATGCTCAAGATGTGGGACTAGACAGTGCCCAAGAAACCATTCTCAATCACATATTCACACATCAATTCAAACTGAATAAAATATGGTAATGATTTCTAATCATCGGTTTTTACTATTGTTTAACATTTATTATTAATATATATTAGTAATCATATACTGGGTTTCTCACTTAAAGAAATGTTAAACACTCTTTTCTGTCAGGGAAATGCAAATCAAAACAAATCTGAGATTCCATTTTACACCTTTCAGAATGGTTAAGATCAATAACACAAGTGTCGGCTCATATTGGTGAGAAGTGGAACAAGGGGAATAGTCCTTCATTGCTAGTGGGATTACAAACTTGCCAGCAACTATGAAAATCAATTTCAAGAGTTTCTCAGAAAATTAGAATTAATCTACCTTAAGACCCAGCTATACTACTCTTTGGCACATACCCAAAGGATATCCCTCCACAAGGACACTTGCTCTACTATGTTCCTGGTGGCCTTATTCATAATAGCTAGAAACTAGATGTCTCACAATCCAAGAATGGATAAAGAAAATGTGGTACATTTCTACAATGGAGTATTACTCAGCTATTAAATCACCCTGAGTGAGTTAACCAAGACCCACAAAGACAAATATGGAATTTACTCACTTATAAGTGGATATTAGCTGTTAAATGATAATCAAGCTACAATCTAAAGACCCAGAGAGATGAGGTAAAAAGGAAGGCTCTAGTGGGAAACACTTGGATTTCCCTGGGAATGGGAAATAGGATAGATTTTGTGCATGGACTGGAGGTGGGTGGGGAAAGAGCAGGAGGGGTCAGATTGGGGAAGGATGAATGAAAGGAAAGAATATGGGGAGAGATGGCTGAAGTTGAAGAGTAGTGTGGAAACCTAGAGCAGTGGACACTTCCTGGAATCTATGAGGGTGACCCTAGTGAGAAAAGACCATCTTTTGTAGCCAGGCAAGGCTTCCAGTGGTGGGACTGGGTTGCATTTGGTGTTGATGCTAGGGGAGAGGACTGACCTCAGCAAACTGACATTGGGGCTTCCTTGCCAAGGACAACATCCACAGAGCTCATTGAACATAGAGAGATGGAGCTGGTGCCTGCATGGAGCCTTCACCTCTGTGTTCTATGGGAAGGTACTATGCAGAGCTTGGAGAAACCTGAAGAAGAGGAGGAGGAGGAAAGGCTAGGAGTCAGAGGGGCTAGAGGACACCAGGAGAACTGAATCAACTAAGCAGGACACATATGGGCCCACAGAGGCTAAAGTGGCAAGCATGGCTTCTGCAAGGGTCTGCATTAGGTTCTCTCCATATTTGTTAGGGCTGTTAGCTTGGTGTTTTTGTGGGATTCCTTTTTTTTTTTTTTTGTTCTTTTTTTTTGGAGCTGGGGACCGAACCCAGGGCCTTGCGCTTCCTAGGTAAGCACTCTACCACTGAGCTAAATCCCCAGCCCCTTTTGTGGGATTCCTTACAGTGGGAGCAGGGGTTGTCTCTGACTCTTTTGCCTGTGCTGGGGGCTCTTTTCTTCTTATTGAGTTGCCATGTTCAGACTTGTTCAGACTTGATTTGAGGATGCTTAGCTTGTCTTTGGTGGTCAGGATGTATAGTATGAGAGAAAAATCCATTTTAAATAAAAATTTAAAAAAGCAAATAAAATGTAAAAAACATGACGGGTTTCTATGTGTGTTGCTTGTGTGTGGCATGTTTTTTGTGTGTACATGTGCAGGTGAAAATTGCATATGTTTGATGTTGATGTTTTCCTTTATTGCCCTCTCCTTGTGTTTTAGACAAGGTCTCTCACTGAACCTGGAGATCACTGATTTGGCTAGGTTGACTGGCCATTACCCTTCAGAGACTCACCTATCTCTGAACTTTCATTACTACAGTTACAGACATGTATTACCATCCCAGGATTTTACATACATACTACATATGTATGCATGTATGTAACTTCAGACCTCATGCTTATGCAACAGGCACCTTAGTGAATAAGCGTCCACCCCAGTCCCAACAATGAATTTCATCGTGGTATTTTTACACATGCACATAGTCTAGTTTGATCATATGTACTTTTCACATGGATCTTTTTTTATTTCCTTTCCTTGTGTCCCCCTCCTCTTTTCAATGTAGAGTTTTGGGTATAGTGCTAACAACAAAATGCAAAAATGCAAAACCAGTTCCCTATTGATTGACATATTGGTTTCTGTGAAATGAACAGTGGCATAAAGCTTTAGATGAAAAAAACAATTACTGTACTATAATTTCGTGACCCAAACTTTTTTCAGTAAAACTTTCCTGCAGTTTTTTTCTTATTCCCTTATGATAGAAATATCAGTTTATGAGCAGAGACTGAAGGAATGGCCATTCAGAGCCTGTCCTACTTGTGGCCCATAAATATATATACAGCCACAAAAACTAGATAAGATTGATGAAGCTAAAAAGTGCAAGCTGAAAGGGACTGGATATAGAGCTTTCCTGAGGGACACATCCAGAGCATGTCAAATACAGAGGCAAATGCTAGCAGCAAACCACTGAACTGAGAACAGGACCCCCTCTGGGGGAATTAGTGGAAGGATTGAAGGAACTGAAGGGGCTTGCAACCCCATAAGAGCAACAATGCCAACCAAATAGAGCTTCCAGGGACTAAACCACTATCCAAAGACTATACATGGACTGACCCAGGGCCCCAACTGCATATGAGCAGAGAATAGCCCTGTTTGGGCACCAGTGGAAGGGGAAGTCCTTGATCCTGCCAATGTTGAACCCCTAGTGCAGAGGAATGTCGGAGAGGTGGCTAAGGGGGATAGTTGGGGAGGAATACCCATATGGGGGAAGGTGAGGGGATGCGGCGGGGGGCTTATGGACAGGAAACTGGGAAAGGGAATAACATTTGAAATGTAAATAAAGAAATATATCTAATAAAAAAAAGAAATATCAGTTTACATTGAAGATGTCAGGAAACATTGACATATAAAGTAAGGGATGAACTAATAACTTTATAAGAATGTGACTAGATGAACTACTGTTGATTTTGTTTGGTTGAGAAAAATGGTGAACACATACCTTCTGAGGTATGTGATGATTTTCTGAAGATTCATCAACCATGGAAGAAATAAAGCAAACAGTACAGTGCAAGGACAAAGACAATTAATTTGCTTCTTTGGTAATTAAATAGGAACTAAGAAATTCATTTTTGATAGAGTTCCTCAAAAGTAGGATAGACAGATTCATTTCGCATAGATTTGGTTTTTTTTTTTTTTTTTTTGCTTTTGCTTTGAGTGAGGTTTAATTTAATTCAGTTAAGTGAACTATGATTTTTTTTCCCATAATATCTTGGGTGCATCCTTGAAGAAAACATCAAAATGAGAAACACTCTTCATCTCAAAGGGTTTTCTACCTACTATAAGATCTACCAAAAGATATGATAACTGGTAGAAGGACACATGTTATTTATACTATAAATGCTATATAAACAAAGAAAAGTTAAGCTCGGAGGGTAGAATGCTCACTTCCTATTTGGGGTGAGAAATAAATAAGGCTTTATAGGAGAAATGACACATGGGAGGAAGAGAAAGCTATTTAAAGGACAAAACAAAACTAAAACACCAAAACAACGACAAGAATAGCAGCAACAATGACAAAAAGAAGGAGAAGGCAGGAAAGCAAGTAAAACAAGATGATGGGACACATGAATCAATCCTGAGACAGCATGCTGGGTTTGATGGAACACTAAGAAGTAGGTGACAGTACAGAGGCACAGCCACCTGAAGGCCAGTGAGTGTCCACTCCCTGAGCAAATGAGTGGTAGTTAAAACGTGGAATTGAGGAATGACCAAGCTTTTTGGAATGGAAACATGTGGAAAGCACTGCTCAGAGGATAAAGCAAGTGGTGTTCTTCAGCAGCACATAATTATTACAACTATGCTTCAGTAATTGTGTGAGTGTACAATATAATGGCAGGTTTCCTGGCATTTAGAAGACACTTGTCTCAAAGGTGAAATCATTTTTCTGCTCTACATGAACACACATGCAAGGTATATATACATCTTAAAGCAGAAGATAAGTTGGCTGGGGGGATTTGGAGACAGTTGACATAAAAACAGAATCATAGCTTGAGAAAGAGGCTGAAGAAGAATTGACAAGGGAGACAGTCCAAGATGATTCCATGCATGACTTCAAAGATGGATGGCAGAAAATGACTGAATATAAATGTGAGGTCATTCAAGAGTGAAAGGAAGGTTCAGGAGTAGGAGAAAGAAAGGGTTACAGAGAGCAGAACAAGCAGTTCCATTTTGAAGATGTGTTGGCTGTGTTGGCTGAGCATTAAGGTGGAAACATCAAGCATGAGGGTGAAATACTGGTTGGGAGGGTGGGGCAGAAACGAGCTAGAGTTGGATATATAAATATGATGACAGAGTCTAAAGGAGTTCATGCGATAGCAAGAAAGCCTGCAGAGAGAGGCGAGCAGAACACAGTGGATATAATAAGCAACCCCCATTTTTACCAGGTTTTGCTGTTTAGCTGCCAAAGGCTTAAGAACAGATCTTGCAAAAGAAGCCTGCATTCTTAGAAACGAGGGTGTTGTATAGCACTGCTCCTTTTCTGTTCCTGCCAACCATCAAATGTAGTCAGAGAGCTAGGTTTTCTAAGTAAACATACCATGTTTTCATTACGAGATTAGATAGGAGTGCTGACGAGAAATGCATTCTGACCAAAAGTAGGATCACTGATAGCTTAGTAATGTTTGGATGGGGGAATGGAAACACGGAAATCAATTTTAAAGAAAAACGGGGCAAAACCCAACTGAGAATATTCTTATTGAACCCTCTCATGTACTGCAGGTAACTCTACCTTCCATTTGAACTGCTTTTCTTAACCTGATACTAAAATTAATTTATATTTCCTAAGTGCACAAAGTCAATGATAAGGAAAAATAGATGAAAGTTGTATTGGTTGGCAGAAGGCAGTGTGGAAATAACCACGTTTTCCTTGTGTGGAGAACTAGGGCTTGCCCTCATATCTGTTCTGAGATCATACTTTAGGATCCAGTAGAGATATTTATTAGTTTGCTGTCAGAATAACCTTGCTATGGTTGCCTCAGCAGTCAAGAGGGTATATGTTCCACAGTTACATTGAAATTGAGTATTAAATAAACTTTATCTCTAGCTTAGACACTGTTACTGTATTTTAAGATTTTCTTTTACTGTTAATGCTGTACAGTTTTTAAATTTATTTTCTGGTGGCAAATTGACAGAGTCTAAAGAGTAACAAACATTGTTTTCATAAGGATAATGTTCTACAGAGACAGTTGCATTGAATGAATGCTTCAGTGTAGCCATCAGCTTCGGCTGTGATGCTTTCCAATGCTGCAATTCCAAAGAGTCTTGGTGCTGAAATGACAAATCTGCAGAAGCAGTAAGAGAGAGGCTTAGTAGCTTTTTGTGACACATTCTCACAGTGCTGGTTCCAGTTCCCTCACTCAGATTTATTTCCAAATAGGTATGTCTAGAAGTTATAATTTAAGTTTGTAATCTATGACAAACTCTAACCTAATTTCTGAGAAGAAATTACTTGAAATTAAATCCTGAAAAGTAGAGCTGGAAATTTGATTTATAGTTAAAAACACATTGGGTCCCCCTGGTCTACTCTATCTGAAGAGGACTTAATAAGGCCATAATAAGCATTAACATTTTATATACTGATTTAAAAATAAAAACATAAAGATGTTGGGAATTGGTTCTAATGCTTTGAATTAATTAAGAATCTGCGTGTCCAAACACTGAAGGTTCTTGTTCCCAATTGGTTTAGGTTTAGGAGTGCCCAACCTCTGAGCTAGTCATGGTATGTCAAAAATTAAATGGTGTGTGTGTGTGTGTGTGTGTGTGTGTGTGTGTGTGTGTGTGTGTTTGTCTGTCTGTCATTCATTAGAGAATCCATATTGCTCTTGGGTAGGTGTGCACATGCACCCCACCAGGAGTCAAAGCAGTTTAGCTAAACCCGTCTGCCACTACATGAAGACCTAGGTTGATTACAACATGTAAGTTGGCTCATTTTTCCCCAATGAAGAAAAATGTCAAATGGGCACTAGTCATTGAATGCCACCTGTCTTTTGATGGCCGAGTTAGATGACACTCCTAGCCTCTTCTGTCTTCTGATGGCCAAGTGAGGTGATACCAGTAGCCTTTTCTGAGACAAAAACATTGTCTCTGTGCTCTCATCTTTTCAGTGGTGGGTTAAATAAATAAGAACATGTCATAAAAGTATCCAGCATTTCTCTACTCAAGAAATAATGACAGTCACTAAAGTAGTTAAAAGAAAATGATCTTGGAAATGTGTGTTGTATCAGTGGGTAAAGATAAATCTACAATACAAATCAGCCAGGGGAATATCTAAAAATCAAAGGAGGGAACCAATCTGAGCTGACATAAAGTCATGCATTAGCATCTCTAGGTTAGCAGAGATCTGCTTGAAATTTAACATTCTGACCACTTGATCTAAACACAGTATGACTGTTACTGGCATTAAGTCCACCTGCTGTGCTCCCAATGAACTATAATGACTTTAAAAAAGTAGTATGCTTTATCTAAATTATTTTATTTAAATTTATTAATATTACTGATTAATATTAGCTCACTAATTAACACTGTAAAATAGAAATGTATAAATTATTAATAAATGTTCAATGTTGATTAATATTTTTAAGACAAAATCAAAGAGAAAAATTTGGAACTTTGTAAATACCATTCAAGATGTAACATCTGTGGGTTGGATGTTCTTTTAAAAATATAATTTTAATGATCAAATATATCTGAAAAAACTTTAATGGGCTGGTTCTTCAAATATTTAAATTTGAATAATCTCTTCTTATGTATTTCAAAATTGTTCTAAATGATTATTCCACATTTTTGTTTTACAGATTAAAATACAAACATAAAATTATATTACTGAAACATAAATGCATTTAATACATAGCTTTTCACAAATTATAGAGAGATGTGCATTGGATTTTCTTCCTTAATGCCATGAATTTACATGTAGAGAAACTAAACCAGTAAGTCTCCATACCAATGTGCATTTAAACCCACCAGCAAGACTCCTTAATTAAAGATTGCTCATGAACTATGGTTGTCAGGAAGCACGTTTGAGTGTTCTTTAATATACTTTACCCAACAGTTCTGTTACAATACTGAAAGAAACCTAAAATCAGTCACTGTGGACAAGTACCTGACTCCATAAGAGTGGAAATTCAGAAGGAGAAATTGATGGTGACTGAAAAGTCATGATGGACTCACCAGCTAAAAGTAAAATTTATGTTGTTCTTAGTGTAAAAGTTTAATCCAATTTCCATTTACATATATTTTAAAAAAACTGAAATACTTTCAGATTTCTCTACCTCTGTTTGAAAACACTGTGAGCTCCCAGTTCAATGTATGTGGAGGCCAGAGCAGTGTAATGTTTAGAGGAGAGGTTTTGCTCCAGCCTTCTCTGAGGATTCTGGGAGGCCTGTTAGGACATGTTCTGTATACGTAGAGACCTGCTTAATCTCTCCAGTTTCCTCTTACATGTAGTTTATTCTCATTTCACAGACAGGACTCTCATGCTTCTCTGACTTTGTCTTTTCTTCTCCGTGGATGACTAGCTGTTCCTCTATCCACCTCTTGGCGTGTGTTCCAGGAAAACATGACACTCACATTGTTGTGTAATGACCTTCAGCAGCAATCTGTCTTGCAAAACTAAAACTCTGCTCATTAAACAATGACTTAGTTCTCATCCTTCCCCATAACTTTTGGCAGATACAATTTGAGTGTCTGTTCTTATGAATTTGACTAATTTAGATATCTTACTCATTAGCAGTGTGATTACTTTCTTTTTGCTGTGATTAAACATCATGACCAAGGCATGACCAAGAAGGAAGGTTTGAGGAGTTGATGGTTTTGTGGGATGAGTGCACCACAGTAGGCAGGCATAATGATTGCCACAACACAGCAAACTGTGAGCTCTTAAGCTGCAAGCAGAAAGCAGAGAGAGGAACTGGGGTTGGCAGTAGACTTTGAAACCTCAAATCTCTTCCCCACGCCTCCTCAGCCTCCCCAAACAATTCCACCTATGGGGACCAAGCATTGAGATGTTGGAGACCATGGGGGGGGTTGTCATTCAAACCACCACACTCAGGATTTCTTTTGCTGTGACTGGCTTATTTCATTTCACACAGTGGATCTATACTGAAATGGGGAAGATCTTCTCTTACAGGCTGAGTAGTAGTGTTGCTTATTGTGTAAATTCCGTTTTTATTTACCTCTTCACATCTGATGAACCTTATGCTCTTCTCCCCCTGCTCCTTATTACTGTGAATGCTGCTGCTCAGAATCTGGATGTGCAAATATCTCTATAAGATTCTGATAATTGAGCCGACGAGATGGCTGAATAGGTAAAGATGCTTGTTGTACAAGCCTGTTGACCTAAGTTCTATCCCCAGGACCCACGATGGAAAGAGAGAACGGGCTCCTAAAAGTTGTTCTCTGGCCTCCACATGTGCCCTGTGGTACCTGCCTATCTACACCCATACATATTCTCCTCCCTTGCATACCAATACAAATTAGCAAATATTCAATTTATAATGTGTCTAAAAGAAAAAAAAAGAGTCTGATTTTAATTACCTTGGATATAGAACTAGAAATGAAACCACCTTACAGTAGTTCTGTTCTTTATCTCTCGAGGGACCATTTTTTTTTTTGTTTCTCCTGGTGACTGCTCCTTTGTATATTACCTTCCCTATTCACTAGGCTTTCCGTTTCTTTACATCCTCTCAGTGCCACTTCTCCATAATAGTTATCCGAATTGGCCATAATGACATCTTGTATACTGACAATATTTTATATTTAATGGCACATTTTTATGTCATCCTGGGAGAAATATCTGTTTTTTCCCCCCTAATTTCTTTCAGGTTACTTGTGTTTATTTATTATTTATTTACTTTTGGTGTGTAATTGTTTTTATATATTCTGAGTTTTAACCTCTTATTGATTGATGACCTTCACTTCCTTCTGAGTTTGTGTCTTTTGATCTATAAACTTGTTTCATAGAGTCCCATTTCTCTATTTTTAAAAATTGTTTCTTGTGGTGTGTTTGCGCGTGCATGTGCATGTGCGTGTGTGTGTGTGTGTGTGTGTGTGTGTGTGTGTGTGTGTGTGTCAGATCCTATAAAATCAAATCTCACAAAGCTTTCTGGCTATGTTTGATAAATTCAGCCCTTGGCAAGGTCTTTAATCCATTTTATGCTAAGCTTTATGTATGGTACGATGAAATGTAACTCTACTCCTTCACATGTGTACCTCCCTTTTGCGTTGCTGTGCTTTCCACATTTCATGGTTTTGGATTCCTTGCTGAAGATTCTCTGAGCTGGGCTCCAGGATTAATTTGTGTCGTCTGTTTCATTTTTCTGCACACATGCACTTATGCCAGTACCACACTGTTTAGATTACTGCTCTAAACTATTCGAAATTAGGAAGTGTGAGACCTCCATTCTTTTTCAATGTCAATTTATATATTTGGGTTTCTCTAGCGGTTTTTTATGAATTTTAATTTTTTTCTGTTTCCATAAAAATAACTGTGATTTTGATAGGTATCACATTTAATTCATTTACTTCTTCAGAGGTAATAATAAACTAATACAGTTTCTAACACACTTGCTTACAGCATCTCTCTGCCTGTGGTTTTCAGAGTTCAGATCTTTCACCTCCTTAAGTTCACTCCTAAGTATCTGACTGTTTAGGCATTACTGTAAATGGTATGGCTTTTCTCAATTTCCTGTTTAGTTTCCTTATCCTTGTCAGTCATACAGTTAGAATGTTTCGTTTTGCCTCTTTCAACTTCAATAAATTCTTTTATTAGCTACAATAGGGTTTTTCATTTTGCTGTGTACAGAATGTTAAGGAGTTTCTAAGGATAATGTCCTGTAATATCATCCAAGCACAGTGGTAATTTTACTTCTTTCTTTATTTGGGATCTTTTTTTTTTATTTTTATTTTTTGGCCTGCCTCCCTCTCTTTTTCTTGCTTAACATTCTAGCTTGGAATTCCATGCTAGTCACGTAGGAGGAGGAAGACCAGGTTTTCCTGTTCTGTTCTTGCTCTTACTTGAAAACACGTGAGCCTTTTCCCATCGACTATGGTATTGGCTCTGGTTCCCTAGCCCTATATATAGTCTTTATTATGCTGATGTAGTATCCTGTTTTTGGTTTGTTGAGTGTTTTCATTATGACTAGATGTTGAATTTGGAAAAAAAGATTCCTGCATCAGTTCAGATTATAATGTGGTTTCCTGGTTTTTCATTTGGTTAATATTACATCATTAATATTTGTGTGTTGAGCCATATTTGTACTATGGGGATAAATTATACTTTGTCATGAAGCGTGACCTTTTTTAATGTGACGCTTAATTAAGTTTGTTGGTATTTTGTTGATTGTTTCTGCATTATTTTCACCAGGAATACAGGTTAATGATTTTGTTTTTTTTTTTTTTTTGCAGTGTTTTTGCCTGTCATGTATATCTGGATTATACTGGTCTCATAAAATGAGTTTGGGAGTTTTCTTAGCTTATTGAAACCTTTGCATTAGAAGAAATTAATTTTTTTGATAAATAAGAATTTTGGAGCCTGGATATCCAAGGTTGGGTAGTCAAATTTACTGAGTATTACATGGCTATGATATAATACAGCAGAAGATATCCCACAGCAAAGGTGGAAATCAAGGAGCTCAGAGGGGCCTTTCATATATGCCATCATTACTGCATTTACTCTATCTCCCTAGGTCCAACTCACTCTGTACCACCACCGTTAATGCTGTCATAGCAGTGTGATCATGACCCATCTACTTCTTACTGGCCTCCATTTCTTTAAGGTCTGATCACTTATCAGTAACCCCACAAACTTCTAACACACTAACCTTTAGGGGGCACTGTCAAATCCATGGTAGAAGTGTTCCCTTATTTTCATTTTTCTGAAGATTTTGAGAAGAATTGGTTTTAATTAGTCTTTAAATACTTCATAGAATTTTCTGGTGAATTTGTTTGTTTCTGGGCTTTTCTTTATTGGGAAGTTATTTTTGTTTTGTGTCTCTAATATGTTTACCATCTTCCTTGTACTTACAGAACCGCTTAGACTTCTGTTTTATCAGGTACAAGTTTTGGTGGGTGGTATGTTTCTAGAAATTTAGGCATCCTTTAGGCATTTCTTTTAGTTTATCTAACTCAGTATAATGTTTTCAAAGTATTCTGCTACAGCCCTTTTAATTCTGTGACATCAGCTACACAGTTCTCTCCCATTTCTTATTTTAATTTATTCTTTATCTCTCTCAATCTGCGAACGTGTTTATTTTGTAGATAGCTAATCGTTGAGAGGATACACTTGGAGCGTTTGTCCTGTCTGTTAAATGGGCCAATCACTTTCTGTGCAGGCTACTGAGCCCCAGAGATAGCATGTCACTTGTTCTTTGCAGCCTTTTACTTGTGCTTACTAAATAGTATTGAAATTCTAGAATAAACCCTGCATTCATTTTTAATCCATTACCAAAAAACAAAGACTTAATCCTCACAGCTATTCACATCCACTTCTTAGGAAGAGTGTGTGACTCTTGCCTCTGCTGTGTGTGTGTGTGTGTGTGTGTGTGTGTGTGTGTTTTGTTGTTTGTTTTGTTTTTGTGGTATTTTCCTCTTGCCTAATGGTCCTTTGTTGTGCATGCTTAATTCTTTTTAAAAATAATTTATTTATTATTATTTTATGTGCAATGCTGTTTTGTCTACATGGATATCTGTGTTGGGTATTTCATTATGGAGTTACAAACGGTTGTGAGCAGCCATGTCGGTGCTGGGAATTTAACTCAGGTCCTTTGGAAATGCTCTTAACCACTGAGTCATCTCTCCAACCCCTGCATGCTTGATTCTATGAAGATAAATTACTCCGGGTTGGTTAGATGGCTCATCCATTAAGAATCCTTGCCACTCCTTTAGGGGATTCAGGGCTTAAGACTCAGCACCTACAGGATGCCTCACATCTGTAATTTTAGTTTCAAGGGATCTGATGCCCTCTTGTGGCCTCTGAGAGCACCAATATACATGTGACAAAACATACAATAGACATAAAAATAAAAGGAAATTTAGAAAGAAAAAGACAGACTATTTCACAAGCCTTCCGTCATTAACCCTGTTTTAAAAATTTAAAGTATTTAAAAGACTTCCTTTCTTTCATGTATGCGGCATTTTGCCCACATTCATGCATGTGCATCATGTGCATGCAGTTCCTGCAGAGGACAGAACACAATGGAACTAGAGTTATGGATGTTTGTGAGCTGCTCTGTTACAGGAACCAAACCCCATGTGCAAGAGCAGCAGGTGTCTTTCTTTTTTACTAGATATATTTCTTTACTTACATTTGTTCAGTTGTTTGCCCCCACTTTTTAATAGGGCTATTTGGTTCTCTGGACTCTAACTTCTTGAGATCTTTGTATATTTTGGATATTAACCCTCTATTAGATGTAGGATTGGTAAAGATCTTTTCCCAATCTGTTGGTTGCTGTTTTGTCCTAACGACAGTGTTTTTTGCCTTACAGTAGCTTTGCAGTTTTATGAGATCCTATTTGTTGATTCTTGATCTTAGAGCATAAGCCATTGGTGTTTTGTTCAGGAAATTTTCTCCAGTGCCCATGTGTTCAAGACTCTTCCCCACTTTTTCTTCTATTAGTTTGAGTGTATCTGGTTTGATGTGGAGGTCCTTGATCCACTTGGACTTAAGCTTTGTACAGGGTGTTAAGAATGGATCGATTTGCATTCTTCTATATGCTGACCTTCAGTTGAACCAGCACCATTTGTTGAAAATGCTATCTTTTGTTCATTGGATGGTTTTAGCTCCTTTGTCAAAGATCAAGTGACGATATGTATACGGGTTCATTTCTGGGTCTTCAATTCTGTTTTACTGATCTATCTGCCTGTCTCTGAACCAATACCATACAGTTTTTATGACTATTGCTTTGTAATACTGATCAAAGTCAGAGATGGTGATTCCTTCAGAAGTTCTTTTATTGTTGAGGATAGTTTTCGCTATCCTGGGTTTTTTGTTATTCCAAATGAATTTGCAAATTGCTCTTTCTATTTCTATAAAGAATTGAGTAGGAATTTTGATGGGGGATTGCTTGAATCTGTAGATTGCTTTTGGCAAAATGGCCATCTTTACTATATTAATCCTGCCAATCCATGTGCATGGAAGATCTTTCCATCTTCTGAGGTCTTCCTCAATTTCTTTCTTCAGAGACTTGAAGTTCTTGTCATAGAACTCTTTCACTTGCTTGGTTAAAGTCACACCAAGGTATTTTATATTATTTGGGACTATTGTGAAGGGTGTCATTTCCCTAATTTCTTTCTCAGCCTGTTTATCCTTTGAGTAGAGAAAGGCTACTGATTTGTTTGAGTTAATTTTATACTCTGACACTTTGTTGAAGTTGTTTATCAGGTTAAGTAGTTCTCTGGTGGAACTTTTGGGATCACTTAATTACAGTATCATATCATCTGTAAGTAGTGATATTTTGACTTCTTCCCTTCCAATTAGTATTCCTTTGATCTTCTTTAGCTGTCTGATTGCTCTGGCTAGGACTTCAAGAACTATATTGAATAAGTAGGGAGAGTGGGCAGCCTTGTCTAGTCCCTGATTTTAGTGGGATTGCTTCAAGTTTCTCTCCATTTAGTTTAATGTTAGCTACTGGTTTGCTGTATATGGCTTTTACTATGTTTAGGTATGGGCCTTGAATTCCTGATCTTTCTAGGACTTTTATCATGAAGGGGTGTTGAATTTTGTCAAATGCTTTCTCAGCGTCTAATGAAATGATCATGTGGTTTTATCTTTGAGTTTGTTTATGTAGTAGATTACATTGATGGATTTTTGTATATTAAGCCATCCCTGCATGCCTGGGATGAAGACTACTTGATCATGATTGATGATCATTTTGATGTGTTCTTGGATTCAGTTTGCAAGAATTTTATTGAGTATTTTTGCGTCAATATTCATAAGAGAAATTGGTCTGAAGTTCTCTTTCTTTGTTGGGTCTTTGTGTGGTTTCGGTGTAAGAGTAATTGTGGCTTTATAAAAGGAATTTGGTAGTGCTCTGTCTGTTCCTATTTTGTGGAATAGTTTGGACAGTATCGGTATGAGGTCTTCTATGAAGGTCTGATAGAATTCTGCACTAAACCCATCTGGTCCTGGGCTCTTTTTGGTTGGGAGACTTAATAACTGCTTCTATTTCTTTAGGAGTTATGGGGTTGTTTAGATGGTTTATTTGTTCCTGATTTAACTTTGGTACAGGTATCTTAAAAGCCAAGTCTCCCAAGCCACTAGTAACTCTTGTTCTTTACTAGAGGAGATAAATTGGTAGAGGATTTTTTTTTCTAAGCTGATCAAAAAAATTAAAATCTTTCCTTTTACTGTAATAATTCCAGTCTTTCCACTTACTGTGAATCCCCATTTTGTGTAACTGTCTCATAATTCTAAAAAGCTTCAATAGAATGAGAGTTGATTCATTACCTGTGTACCTGCCCTTGCAGGACATAGTTTCACATTTCTGAAACAAGGGATACTTTTCTTTTTCCTTTGACTTCTTATGTGTGTTTGTTGGAAAGGCTCTTTTTGAATAACAGCTTTATTAGGCATGGCAGACTTTTAATTTTGAGCTAATTAAGGACAAAATTATAGGCACAGATGACAAATATTCATTTTTTATATTGAACTCTAACTACCAAAGTAGCATTTGGCTTCATGAACAAAGGAAAACTCATTGATTCCTTTGATGGAAATTTATATACAGTGCATTATTGGTATTATTATTGTTCTGTGAGTCATGGGGGGTATGGGGCAAAGAATTACCACTGGACAAAAATGAATGGTACCTGGGTATACAGAGGAAAAAGCATTATTGCATTTTTTGAAAGTTATTTCAAGTTAATTGCATAGGGAGCAGAAAATTCAGCATCCTCTATGTTGGACCTTATTATTTTTATATTAGAGTAATATTAAAGGCCCTTGATTTAAAATTGGTCCTGTCAGCCTTTACTATGCTTTTAAACAGCCTTTGAACCTCAGCCATTGGTTGTAGGTTTGTAGGTCCCTTTTGGGCTTCATATACTTCCTGATGAACACCCGTTGTGTGAGGCCCACTGTTCTCATGGTGGAGAGGATTATAAATAAACCACAGATTTATATCACATTCTTTTAGTCAAAGCAAATCAAGCCAAGGCCAAATTAATAGCATGGGACTGTTAATTCTGTCTCTAGGAAAGCCCAGCAAGGATTGGCAGGTGCCAATACTCACTCATTCACAGTAATTCAGTCTGCAACAAGAAATTACCCTGGGAATACTGCTGAGCCATCCAGTGCAATCCTGTAACATGTTCAACATATCAACCTATAAATGTCAGACTACAAGTATCTCATTTCTAGTGAAATAATTTTATAAACACAAGATAATTGTGAGTCATAGATTTCAAAATGAGGCTATATGCTAACTCTGGAAAGTAGGATTAGGAGTGGATTGCTGACCCCTCCTATTATTTCAGTGTCTCTGCACTCTTTTCTTTGCCTTCCTGGAAATCCCTGAGAGAATTCTGCAAAGTATATCTTGAAAATCACCAGTGCCTGGCTTCTCTGAGCAGACTCCACAGATGGTAAGAGGTGTTGGGTTACAAAACGTGCAAAATGTTTGGGTGGGTTGGGAAATGTGAGGCAGAGATGCAGGAATCCTTGGAAGCTTGAGAATGTTGATGTTCTTTTAGACCCATTCGGGAATGCAGGTCTCAGAATTCCCAAAGCTTTTCTGAAGCAACCCACTATGTTAGATCATATCTTAGGAAATTTCAACCATACTAAGCAATTCTTTTCTGGTAAAAGTATGTATCTGGGGCAGAGACCCAGGACAGCACTACTGCCTGAACTTTTCCTCATCTGGTTAGTTGCATTAGGAGTCTTTTTTTGGTCATGTTGTTGGGCTTCTTCCTATGACCTGGGCATACTTGGGCAATGATGTAAATGCTTCTGTGGGTATTTTAACCTTTGAGAACAATAAGCCTGGTCAATGCCTTTGTTTGAAACCAATGTGAAAGACATTGAGTGACCATGAGTGATTGGTTTCACAAAATGAAAGATTGTGTGAGTTGATCTGAAGCCACTGTGGTCATTGCCCACAGCATTAGCAAGCACTCAGGGATTCCCCTCTGATGCATTCTCCATTCATGAAGAACATAATAGATGCTGAAAACTGTAATTTCCCATAATACACCAAAATATACAAATTACTTATTTTCCCCCATTTCAGCTCACAAACAAGTGGCTGTTGTTAATCTGTGTAATTTGTGTCCTAGGCTACTGTTTGAAAAGCTCCCTAGGCAGGCTAATACACCATTGGAAGGTAAATTTGAGTCCAGTTCTTATTTGGAGGTTCATAGGAAGGGTACAGTCTCAAAAAACCTGATGGTGTAAGTAATACAGACAGATCCAAGTTCCTGTTTTAGAAATGCGTATTATTAGCACTACATATGGATAGAAGTATATTTTTGGGGAAACAGACTCTGGAGGCTTCTCCTTCCTCTTTTCCTCTTAGCTTGCTACTGGTTTTGTGAAATATTAACCAACTGCCATCATGTGAGGACAATCACAGTTAAGAACCCCGCGGTGAGGTGTGAAAGGACAAAGTCACCTCCACTGCCCTTGCACCCAGTTCTATTTTAAGTAGGCCTAGTTCACTTCCCCCTTCTACCAGGAGAATTTTCATATCTCATAAAAATTTCATATTTCATAAAAATAAACTTTTTGAAAGGAGAGCTTTAGTTATTCATATTAGCCATTATACATACATTATACATATATAGTAATATATCAATGCGGTTGTGGTGATTACTTCATAATGAACATGTACAAATGTAATATATAAATAAAATATAAAATGAAGTTTTAATTTGTACTCAAAATATTAAAAAAGAGTTGCCAATGTTTCTCTATTACTTCTTCTTAGATCACTTTAATACGATTTCCTCAGGAATATCACTTTTAAAACTTCTAACTTAAGGTTTTTAATATCTTCTCTCCTCCATTATAATAGTTTCAATGATGTGTAAGGAAAGACTTAGATTTATTATTTAGTGTTCCCCGTACTCAGACAACTCAAGCCTATAGGCTACAGACTCTATTCGTGTGAGGTAGACCAGTTTAAGGGAGTCCAGAATGCTCGGAAAATTGCTCTTAGAAAAATGTGCCTACTGTCTAGGTAGGACCACACCTGGTTCCTCCCCAAGGGGTGATAATCTGGCCTCAGTCACTTCCTGGGAGAAGGAGAAATAAACAAGGCCTGCTTAAAATAGAATTGGGGGCAGTGAAGGTGAATTTGTCCCAGTAGACCTACAAGGACTAATCCCTGTTCATCATCTGTACATGCATGATGAGGGCGTGTATGTACTTAAAATTATGAGATGTATCGACAGACATGTAACAGCTTGTCTGTCAATCAGGGTAAGAATCCACCTCAACACTCGCCTCCACCCTCCAAGACACAGCTTCTTCCATTTGCCTAAACTCAGTGAAAGTGCTCAAGTCACGTGGTTGCTTGGTTGCTCCATTTTTGTAAGATGTATTCTATGACTCTACTCTTATTTTTAATAAATCTGAACTTTCACTCCTATTGCCTACCTGGTCTAAGTTACCGAGACATTAAAATCCTGTAGCTCGTGTCTTGCAACACCTGAGACCCCCCTCTGGTGACAGGCATGTCCCATAGGGCTAAGCACATTGTTCATCGTATGGCACAGAGTCAGGGTTTTCCATGAGTGACTGACAATATTATTACATTTGTAAGCATCACTGCAGTCACTGGGTTTGGGCAGATTTAACACATAGTTAGTGTCAAAACAAGTTTGGTTTCTTTCCCATCCGGACCCCCAGATGTTTTTCATCTCAATATCCTCTAAAGTCTTCTTCATATAACAAAGATCACCTGCCTTTTGTAGAAGTTAGGTCTGGTTCTATCTCCCAGCCCCATGTTTCCAAAAATAGGACTCAGACTCAAAATATATTTACAAATAATTTGGCCATATAGTGAGGCTCTTCTCTGACTAGATCACAACTTAATAAAACCTATTTATTCTTATCTGCGTTCTGCCATGTGGATGGTTATCTGTGCTCAGGTACCATACATCTGTCTCATCTTCCTGGGTAAATCTCCCCACGCCTGGCCCTATCCCAGAATCCTTTCTGCCTCCCAGATGTTCCACTTCCTATTTTCCTGCCTAAACTATAGGCCATTAGACTGATTATTGACAGGTGCCACATCCATACAAACATAAAAATTCTCTCTTTTTCTTTCAAACACAAATGGCCTGGATGTAGGGAATGCAGTTTTTACCTGATGCCTTTCATAATGGTTAATATTGTATATAATTTATTGATGTAAGAGAATAGAGCCTATTACTGGACTAAAAGGGGAAAGTGTGGAGAAAATCTCTTATAAGCAACACCTGTCCAAAAAAAGAAAAGGTGATGACTGATGAGCTGAGGCAGGAAATAGGTGGTGGGACTCTGGCAGGAAGAAAAAAGATGCTGGGAAATACTGAGAGAATAAAAGGAGATGCAGGGACAGATTCAAGCAAGATGCTGAGAGAGAAACTGAGGGAGATGTGTAGAAAGAAGCAGGACTGAAGAAGAGGTAACTAACCAAGTGGTAGAAATAGAATAGTTTGAATGGGTTAAATAAGTTATGAGCTAGTTAGGGAATGAGCCAAACCTCATGGTCTAGGCATTTATTAATAAATAATTAGTCCTGGAGTTGTCATTCCAGGAGCAGAGACTGGGAGAAAAAGCAGATTATTATTTTTTACAGTCTTTACTCAGAGTTCAAGTACAACTCTTGGTTTGTCACTAGCTGACTGGGCAGACATTTTAGGCCACTTGACTTCCTTCATGTGGCTTCCACCTTTGGGCCCATTTGTTGTAGAAATTTTTACTCCTGACTTGGGTTTTCTACTCTGCCTTTGACCATTCGGTTCCTGGATAAAAGACACACACAACCTTTATATTTCCAATAAGCCTTTAACAGCACAAGAGCTGGTCAGATATCTACCCTCTATGCTATTAGAATCTACTTTCCTATCCTTAACCCTGAGTTATTACTATGTTTCATCTGGGCTGCTCTTAACTCCAACTGGCCAGCCCTCAGGGCCATGTTCTCTTAACTCACCTAACCCATGATGGCTTTTCCTCCATTCACCCACTTCTCCCCCAATGGTTCTCCTCTGAGCCCAAGCCTAGGAATCCTAAACCCCACACATGTCTCCTCTGTCCAGCTGTTGGATGTTGGCATCTTTATTTACCAATCAGAAATAACTATGGGTGCAGGGTAACATAGAGTCACTTTGTTATCCATGATGATTCCAGGTCTTGGTGGACCACATTTAGCATTACAATAGACCGCAAGACCAAACCACAACACCCATTTAGAACTCCAGGATTACTTGGTCTCTAGTCATGTTTCCCATCGGTTCCGTGGTGTGTGGACCTGCTAGACCATCTTCCATGAGCAGCTTCATCCACTTTCTCTCAGGATGGACATCCCACCACAGTACTGCTCGAGTTGGTGGTGTGAACCTGGGAGAGTGGAGCCTAAAAATGCGGCTCACTAAATTTTCATGAAATAGCCAACCTTTTTTAGGACACTAGACAATTTATATTCTGAGTGTTAGGCAAGGCCATTTTAAGATCCTTGAGTTCAAGTTATATACAGTCACAAGGATAACCCAGGCTTGGAAACGTCATCTAACAAAAGTAAACAACAATATGCAATTTGAAGCAAACTTGCTCCTGTTTACTATACCTGGGAGGGGCACAACAGCACATTTTAAGAACAAATCTATGTTATAGAGAAACAGACATTACAAGATTCTTGTCTTGTTTACTTGGAGGTAATTTTACAAGTTCCTAAAAACCCTCTTCACAGCTTCATTCACTGACCATGTTCCAACATCATCATCATCTTTGAGAACCATAATTAAAGGAAGTTGAGACTTGTATTAAATCTGTTTCCCTAAAATGTTTTCTCAAGCTTCAGCTCCACTAATATGTGCAAGGTTTTGGCCTCTCTTGATGGACTTCTTGGAGGCTAATTCATATTTTCCCTGTCAACCTCTGTCTAAGTTACATTTTTAATGCTGTGATAAAGACCATGACCAAAAGCAACTTGAGGAGGAAGGGTTTATTTCACCCTAAACTTCCAGGTAACCAAGGGAAGCCAAGACAGGGCCTGGATGTAGAAACTGAAGCAGAAGTCATGTAGGAATGCTGCTTTCTAACTTTCCTGTATGGCTTGCTCAGTTTGTTCTTTTAAAAAATATGTATACTCTAGAAGCACTTTCCCAAGATCCACAGTAGACTGGGTCTTACCTCATCAAACATTAATAAAAAACAAACAAACAAACAAACAACAAACATCCAACAGACTTGCCTAAAGGTAATCTGATTGAGCATTTTCTCAGTCGAGGTTCCGCTTGTGTCAAGTTGAAAAATAACTAACCACTATAACCTCTCAACCTGAAGTTTCACAGTTGTCATCACTGGGCTTGTAAATGTGCTTCTCTTGTGGGACTGAGACTCAAAGGGTAGAAATCTATTTCCTGGGTGTGCCATACTTCCCTGGGCTGCTGCACTAGTCAATGTCTGCATTTGCATTTGAATCTCTTCCTCCCTTTAGCAATTCCCGTTCTGATATCAAGCTGTTATATCTACCTTTAGGACAGCATAGAAATAAAGGGTAATTTTCAGGACACAGCAGGGTTCACCCCATTCATAGTCTTTCCTAATAGGAAAGAACACCACAGCCATATATACTTAAACACAGAGTTGGTGGGTTTGGTTTAAAGGATTATTCTTCCCAGTGGAGAGTTCCTCTTTTTCTCTTCTGATTAATTTTAGTTTGGTCTTTTTGTCAGATATAAGGACAGTAACAACTGCTTGTTTCCTAGCTCCATTAAGATAGGTTTTTTTTTCCTCCATTCTTTAATTCTCAGTTAAAGATGCCTTATCCCTGACAGTAAAATGAGTTCCTTGAATTTTGTTTCTTAATCCATTCAATTAACTTGTATCTTTTCATTGGGTAACTGAGGCGATTCATATTTAAAGTTATTATTGAAAGGTGTATGTTGATTGATGTTTGTGTTCTCAGGCCTATTTTGTGATTCAATGATTATGTCTTCATTTGTTTTCTTTCTGTACCGCCATGGATGTGCTCATTCCCCTCTTCAGCCTAAAATACTGCTTCCAGTACTCTCTGTAGGACAGGTTAGGTAGACATAAATCCCTTCAGTCTGTTTATATGATAGAAAGTTTTGGGAGAAAAGTAGTTGGGTTGGCCATATGGGGTCTTTTTAGAATTTGAATACATTTGCTCTAGGTGCTTCAGGATTTGTATTTTTCCATAAAAAAACCCAACTGTTATTTTCATGAGCTTTCTTTTATATGTTATTTATGACTTTTCTCTTGCATCCTCCAATACTCTCTCTTTATTCTGCATATTCAGGCCTTTAACTGTAATATGTAGCAGTGAGATTTTTTTTACTCCTATTTGGCATTCTCTGTTTTCTTGTATCTGTATCTGGAGAGGTCTTCATTACTGGGGGACATGTTTTTCTAAGATCCTGTTGAAGATCTGGTTTATGCCACTGACCTGGGATTATTCTCTTTCTTCTATGCTTATGTTTTGCTGATTTGGTCTTTCCATAGTATACAAAATTTCCTTTATATTCCTTTCTTGTGGTTTTAAAATTTTGTCATATTCTTTGATCAAGCGGTCTAATTTTTCTCTTTTTGTCTTGAATTCCTAGTATTCTGTCTTCTACTTGATCCATTCTACTAGTAAGGTTTTCACCTGAGTTTTGTATTTGGGTTATTGAGTTTTTCAATTTCATCTTCATTTCAGATTGAGTTTTCTTTAGTATTTCTGTCTTTTTTACTAAATTTAGTTTTCAAGTCCTAAATTGCCTTTATTATTTAATTCAGCAAAGATTGTATGTTATATAGTATTACATAGCTTATCTAGTATTTAGAGTCGGAGTTAATTAGATGTTAACTTTGTCATTGGTATATTTCCCCAGTTGGCTATGTCTAGTAGGTTGTTAAGTCATGCCACTGTGGTTTAGAATTTCTGTTTTCTTGTATGAAGAACAGATGTTTTTCATTGTGCTTCTTTTTCAGTGACTTATTTATGTTGTTTCCTACACCATTCTGGGGAAAAAGTTACTTTGGATTGCCTAATATTTCTTAAAGAAACATGAATGACCAGTTGACTTAAGATTTCTTAGTAAAGTGTGGTGGCTTGTAGGAGGAATGAGTCAGCAAACCCTGACGGGTGGCTCACCGTGGCCCACACATGCACAATAATGACTTTTGCACCTACATCTGCTAACCCCTGAACCTTGCTTGACACCCAGAGACAAATGATGACAGAGCATGTGACCAGAACAACCAATCAGATGGTGTCAACTACAAAAAGTGAGTGGTCATGGGCCAATGGGGCCTGGGTGGAGGGTTTAAAGGTTTGCCCAATTCCTACATTAAACGAGTTGCTCAATTCCTGGAGTCTGTGTCATTGACTCTTCTCCTTTGTAGCCCCCATCCCCCACTCCCAAGGATCTTGGTCAGGGTCACAAACAAGAGTGGCTCACACCTGTAATCTCAATCATTGGGAGCCTGAGGCAGGATTCTCAGGAGTTAATTCAAGGCCAATCTGGGCTATAAGTAGGACCTTGTCTTAAAATAGAGCAAGCTGCTTCACAACCCACAAAGATAAAAAATCAACCCCCTTTTTTTTAATTAAAATTGATGTGGATGCATAAATGGTGAAATCTCAGTGTAAATTAAATAAGAGCATAAATGTCAAATTTTTAAATTTGGTATTGAGAATATGGACAAGAATATCTTTCTCAAGAGTCATGTAATAACAGTATTGAAATACTTCTAATATTTCCAAAGAGCAGTCCAAGGACACTTTTTCACATATGCACACATAACTCATACATACATACATACATACATTCATACACACACACATACACACACACACACAAGGAATATATTTGAGTGAAGTGTACACAAATACACTGTGTAACTCTTTGTTTCTGTGTGTGCATGTATGTATAGACATTTATGAGTGCATATAAATTGTGTGTGTGTGTGTGTGTGTGTGTGTGTGCCTGCACATGGAAGGCAGAAATATATGTCTAGTATCTCCTTTAATCACTTTCTACCTTACTTTTAAGGCAGTGTCTCCCTTGTACTTGGAACTCACTCATGAAGCTATTTCTTCTGCTCTCATTCATTAGTTGCCTTTTGCTCTTGCCTAGGGTTGAGGCCCTGTGAGCATTTCTTGGTCCAGGATAGCATGTCTGTTGGTCATCCTTCTTCAGGTCATGCTTAGGCAGGTATATTGGTGAAACTGGTTACTCAGCAAGCAACAATCCTCTTGTCTGTGCCTCTCAACAGTGAGATAACAGGTATGTGCTACCACACAATGCTTTTTTGAGTAGGTCCTGGGGATCAAATTCAGGTCTTCATGCTTGTTCAGCAAGTCCATCTCCCTAGCTCCACATCATATATTTTTTTGCAGTGCAATTTTCGGTTTGAATTTATTTCAGAACAAAAAAAAAAGTCAAATGTGCCGTCAAAATAATACTTATGCACAAATTTGGTTGTCAGCGGCACATGTGTCTTATTTTTATTTTTTAAAAATAGCTAAGAAGCACTTTTATTACTTAAAAAGGTTTTAATGTTTTTAGATTAATATAGTTATACTATTTCCCCCTTTCTTTTCCTCTTTGCAAATCCTTCTTCTTGTACTGTTTCAAATTCATGGCTTTCTTTTCTTTGTTGTTTTACACACACACACACACACACACACACACACACACACACACACACGCGGAGCGGGGGGAAGGAGATTTAAATTTTTTCTCAATAATATAAAAGGCTGCATTTAATTTAAATTTTAGCAGCTAATGATGTAAAAAACCTTTTGGTCAGTTTGTAATCCATTATTTGACTTCAAAACCACAATTAAACGTGATTAACTATTTCAATTTTGTGAGGATTTAATTTATGTAATTTTATCTTTCTAAGTGACTCTGTTATACCTTGAGAAATATACTTAATGTTTATGTCTTTGTAAGACTTAATCTTTTTTTTAAGACCAGGTCTCACCATGTGGTCCTTGCTGTCCTGGAACTTACCCTATAGACCAGGCTGCTCTTCAACTCACAGTGATTGTTTCTGCAAACTTTAAAAACCTTTGTAGGATTTCTCTTTCACTTATGTATATTCATGTATGTCTGAATGAGTATATGTCATGTATGTCTATGTGAGTAGACACCATGTTGCATAGGTGTCCAAAAAAGCCAGAAGAGGATATCAGATCCTCTGGAGCTGGAGTTACAGGCAGTTGTTAGTTCCCCAGTCTGGATTCTGGAGAGCAAACACTGGCCCTCAGAACGGCTGTCAATGCTCTTGATCATGGAGCCCTCTCTGGCCCAGTACTGTTTTTGTGAATTAGAACAAATAATAGAACTCCATATTAGTCTGTTGGTAATTAAATGAATCCAGTGTGTCAGTAACTTATGTTAATTAATCCAGGCAAGATAAGAACTAATGACCAATGTCAGACGATTAAGGACAATAAGTTACAGAGGGCTGAAATAATTTCTTCAAAGTCAAAGGCACCTATTTTATTTAATTTTGTGCTTTAGTCAGTGACTTTAAGCAAGAAAGTTCTTTATAGTTTGACTTTTGCTTATTTATAGTTTGTAACATGTAGAATATGGTATATAAACATATACGTTTTGCCTATGTTTATATGTTTATACTAACCTGAGATTAAAAGGGTCTTTTATAGATATACACATATATACACCTCACACACATACATAGGCATATATGTTTACAGTGGAAAGCTTCAGGATCAAGAATGCTTCTAATTATCAATCACAAGATATTTTATGGTGAAATTGTGGTAGCTTTAAGAATGTGTTATTTTGTCAATGTTGATCTTTACAGTTACTACTTTGAATATTGATTGATTTCTAAAATTAGCACAACTCGTGCCCATCAGTGGGGTTCCCCTCTCATCACATCTTGCAGACCTTGAAAGACCTTTGTATAAGCTAAGAGAAGAGTCTGAACTATCATCGCTCTGAATGTTTATCTTCAAGTTTAGCGTTGGCCAGCCCATGATTACTCTCTTGCCTCTTGGCCTTCAAAAATCTTGTTTTGGGTATTGAAGCCCAGGGTTTCTGGTCTGTGTCCTCTCCTGTCCTCTAGGTAAGCCCACTCTACTTCTGGGGCTCTCTTTCTCATCACTTCTTATCCCTCTTTCATAATCGAGGTACCGTTTTTTAAAATTTTTATTATCTTTTATGTTTGTATGAGTCTAGGTGTATGAGTGCCATCATGAGGCCAGGCACAGCAGATGACAATGCTAAGGATCTGGTTTTCTCCTGTTAGCTTATGGGAAGCAGGTATTGATCTAAGGTCTTCATGCAAGTGCCTCTACCCACCTAGTCATCTTGGCAGCCTTGATTTACCACCTTTATTTTCATGAGCAGAGTTAACAGTGAACCCAAAATTCTGCATCTCCAACATACTTGAAGGAACTTCTGATGATTGTGAACTATGGGCTGAGCTAAGTAGTAAAGAATAACCTGTTTTTCATAAAAATGCATATTTTGGAAGGACGGAGAGATGGCTCAGTGGTTAACAGCACTTGTTGCTTTTGTAAAGCAGATAGATTTGGTTCCTAGCATGAATCCATTACCAGCGTGCATCATCCAGGGGATCTGATGCTCTCTTTCATCTCTCCATGTTCCAGACATGCACATGGTACACGTATACATGCAAGTAAAACACTCATGCACATTTAATAAAATTAATAAATGTAAAAAGAAGAAAATGCATGATTTATAAAAATATTTTACATAGAAATGAAAAACAAAAGAAAATAATTTCTACTATACCCTGAGTGCTAAAATGCAGATAAACAAAGTCATGGAGAAGTAGCCTTTTCTGTGTAAACCCTCTACCATGGAGCAACACCCACAGCTCAGAACCAGCCAGGTAAGTATATATTTTCCAGGATTCAATTAAAATGACAAGAATTCAAAACACAGCAATTAGATATGAAGCTCCAGAGAATATGACTTTGAATTTGTGTGGAGAGAAGCTGTCACAGCACATATTCTATTAATAAGCAATTGTGAATCTGTAGAGGAGCGTTTGAACAGTCTGATTGTTCATGTTGTAGTGCCAAGGTTCATTAAACCCTTCAGTAAGGGATCCTTCAACCAGGCACTGCTTTTGATGCCAGCATTTGCCTTCTACACTTTTTTAAGTTGAGCTCTACACACCTTGAGCTCTTTTTAGGTATATGTTGCTTCTGTTCATGAGTCCCAGGTTTCTTTCAGATTTTATATCTTAATATTCAGTGATAATATGTGTTCATATAGTTATATATTTTGATATGTATTTAATAAATTACATTTGTTTAATTCTTCACAATGAATTTCCATATATTTTCATTCAGTCTTGAAAATGATACCATGCACTTAGCTTACTTTTTATTTGGTAAATGAAGAAATGAAGGCTTGGAAATGCTGGGAAACTCATCAATGTCAGAAAGGTAATAAATAACAAAATTAGTGCCTAAAGATAGATCTTTGAAAAAAATAAGCCTTTGTACACATATATGTGTGTGCTTGTGTCAGTGTAGAAAGAAGAAGATGTTGGGTGTCTTCTATCATTTTCTTATTCCTTTAAGGCAGGAGTGTTTTTTTTTCCTCAAACTCTGGGACTCTTGCTTTATGTGGTAGACTTAAAGCCATCAGACTTCACTTTCTCCTGCTTCTGCCCCTCAGAGCTGGGGTTACAGGCTAGTGCAAGACAATTGGCTGATGGTTAGCTTGTTATGTATGTGATCATATCTGAACTCAGGTCCTCATGACTGATTACAGAGTGAATACTGTAACTAATGAACCATATATCATGGGGACTATGAAATTAATTTTATTGTCAAGCCAAGAGGATGTTTTCTATCATAGCTAACAGGAAGGCCCAGGAAGAGAATGTGGTGTTTGTATATGGTTGGCCCACGGGAAGTGACACTATTAGGAAGCGTGACTTTGTTGGAGGATGTGTGTCATTGTGGAGATGAGCTTTGAGGTCTCCTTTTGATTGCCATCAGATCAAGATGCAGAACTCTCAGCTCTTTCTCCAGCACCACGTCTGCTTAGACAATTCCATGATTCCCATCATGATGATAATGGACTGAGCCTTTGAAAATGTAAGCCAGTCCCAATTAAGTGTTGTTCTTTATAAAAGTTATCTTGGTCATGACGTCTCTTCTTAGCAATGAGACCCTAAGACAGAGAACATCATGGATCTCATGAAATATGAATTCTAGTTGTATGGCTCAAAATGATGTGTTAGCTCTGATTAAACAAGTTTTGACATGAAACAAATGACAGATAACAGGAAACAACTCTGTGCGTGTAAGTGCACAGACAGGAAATAAATGACAATTCCAGAGGAACACCAGTAACCCAGGATTCCCTTCAGAGTTCATACTTTTCTAAGAATTGGGGGGAAAAAGCTGTGTTGACTTAACCATGTGGCTGTTATTATCCGTGATGGAGTTTACATAATTTTAAAAATAGAAGCTTGTGTTGTGTGTTTCACAATTTAATACATACTTATGTTATAATTTAGAAATTCTCTAATTATATTTTCTTGTATTTTTTTGCTGAGCTATTGAGGAAGTCTTGGGAATTGTCTTTACTTCCTGTCAACATACCTGCCCTTTTGTGGATTACTAGATGGTCTTGTTGATTTGAATTGATACACTAATGTGTGCTATGGTCAATTGGGTAGCCAGTCTGAACTTAGAGGGAATGTTTTATCCTTTTAGTCTTTCACAGCAAAACAAATGCTTCTATAGTTGTATGTGTTTTTGAGATGGGCTATTGCTTTGCAGAACAATGTGGTCTTGGACTTATAATTCTTCTGTTCAGCCCCAATAAATGCTGAGGTTATCAGTGGTGCTGTTCCACGAAGTTGAGATTCTGCACTTTTATTTTATGTTTTGGTTTGGGATTTTGAGACAGAACCTAGGTTATCTTGGAATTCATAGATTTGGCTGGTCTGGAACTTACAGAGATTCCCTGCCTCTGTCTCCAGAGTACTGGAATTAAGGGTGTGTACCACCACACCCAGCTAAGATTCTGCACTCTCTTAACTGTTTTGGTTGGGTCTATCTTGATGAACATAAAGGTATTCCTAATAAGGGCAAGGAAAAGACTTAGGGTCAGGGTTAGCATCTTGAAGAAATCATTTGTGGCCACTATGTCATATTGACTTTCTGAAAAGCCAGTGGGGACTTCTAAGGAGTCAGCTCCTTAGCAATATATCAATCATTAACGGGGTAATTGATTAGAAACCATGCCTTTTATATCACCAACTTAATAAGTTATAAATATTATTAGTTAAAATATAACCTTATTTTCATGATCTGTTTTATCTTCACTATGATAGCACAAGTCATTTTTAAGTTTTTGACCGTTTGTAGTTTGAGATTGTTATAAAAGTGCTAACAGTAATCCTTATAGCAGCAGTATGCATGGTATTAACATACTGTATATATAAATGATAGGCTCAATTTTGCATGTACTCTTTAGGAAAATTAAACAAATGCAAAGTGAATTTAAAAAATTCTGCAAAGAAAATTAACTGATTTTTTTTATTACAGACAGTTTAAAACAGATTAGGGGGCTGGGAAACAACTCAATGGGTAATATTCTCTGTATAAGCCCAACCACTTGACTCAGCTGTCTGTACATAAAAGCTGGGCTCAGATGCATGCTTTATTCAGCTCCCTTTCTTCATTATTATACAGTCCAGACTCCCCTGTCTGGGGAATGATGCCACTCACAGTGGATATGTCTTCTCATCTTAGTTAACATAATCAGGTAATCTCTAATGATATGCCCAGGGGCCAACTTGATCTAGACAAGCTGACATTGAGATTCTCTTCTTGGGTAATCCTATGATATTTCCTAGATTCGTTTCCTTAAAATCCAATTATATTGTTTTAAACATGTATTCACAGGTGGATATATGTCTTCAAAATATTTTTAAGTATAGCTAAAAGGAAACTGTGATTTTTAATTTTTTAGAAGGCTTCTGGCTAGCAAACTGATTTAAAAAAGTGAGCTCAAAATTTTGTGTAGGGGCTTCTAGACTCCTCCCCACCCCCGGGATTCAAGACTTAATATTAAGTAGCAGTTTTACTATTTTGCGCTTTCTTTTCTATTTCCTTTTATTTTACCTTTATTGGTGTAATTTGTTTGTCATCACAAAAACCAAAAACTATTGAAATGGGATCTTGTCCTTTGCCAAAACCTGGTATGAAATCAATGATATGTAAAATAATAGAAGATGTGGATATCATGGCATTTCAGTGGGAATTGTTGGCTGTTTTGTTTGGCCTGTTCCCCACAGGGAAGTTAAAGAGCTTCTCTTATGCATCTGAAACACAACACAAACTCCTAGAGCTGAATGAGCACATGGGCTTGTCCAGTTCCTCCATCTAGATATCAGGTATGACCCATGCATGCGAATCAGTGCGGCAGTTAAGAAATCACCCCACAGCAATCATACTGGCCGTTTTCCTGCGTAGGTCATATGCATCCCCGTTTACATACAGTTTCGGAGTGAGAGTCTATCTGTTGCATTTAAGCTGAGCATACCTGAGGCCTCAGAGACTTTCCTTACTATTGACAAGCATGGGGATGGCAACCTATTTCTAATATGATGTTCATATAGAATTGTGATTTCAAATCATACTATAGTATAGTGAGCTGTGTTCAGATGTACAGACCTTCTTTTTAGTTGAATGGTGGCTTCTTCTACCATGTTGATCCAAGGTACGCAACTCAAGAAATTAGACTTGTTAGCAAATACCTTTAACCATAGAACCATCTCACCAACCTCTGACTTCATAAGATTCTTTTTTTAAACTTTTTATTGCTTCCTTGTGAATTTCACAACATACATCCCAATCCCGTACATCTCCCTGTCCTCTGCCCTTGCAACCCTCACCCCCTCACAAAAGAAAAGAGATCCCAGTGTGGAAGTTGTAGCGTGTCAGTGAGTCCTCAGTATACCCTTGTGTCCACATTTCTTTGCTTGCAAATGTTCATTGCAACAAGTCATTGATCTGGTTTTAGGCTTCTGGCTTCTGCTATACTATCTATACTATACTGATGGATCCTCGGGGGTCTCAGATATCTTGGGATATCCTGTTGTTGCCCTGTGTCATAGAGATCCTTCGGCTTTTCTGTAGGACTGGCTCCTTCTGCTTCAGCAGTTCATTAATGGGGGTAGATGTTGGGGTGAGCTACTTAAAATCTTAGTTCTGGGCCTGGGTGGTATCTGAGCTGGTCAACCTGTCAGCTCTCCTGCACCCACACCACCAGGGTGAGCTCTCTAGAACTGCCCTGCCCCAGCTAGCTCATCCAATGCCGAAAAGAGCCAACTCCCCTTCTCTAATGCCTTCTCTTTGCACCCATGCCAGCAGGGGCAACTCTACTGTGCTGCCTAGGCAAGAGGCAGAGCCTGCTCTCCCGAGTGCTAAAGATGACTGGACCAGCTGTCCTGCTCTCATACCCTTAGGGCTGTCTTTACCTGCAACCCACACAACCAGGGCCAGATCTACTGTGCTGCCCAGGGGAGATGCAGGGCCCATTGTTCCAAATATTGAGGCAGGTAAGGACAGGACCAGCTTTCATTCTCTCATGACCTGGTGCCAGATTTCTACTTTCCACAGGTGGTGAGGATCAAGGATGGGAGGACATTTCTCCCTTTCCCACACTTATCAGACAAGTGGCTGGACAAGCTCTACCAAGATCATGCTGTCTTGGATAGCTTACTCACAATTCCTGTAACTAGGACCAGCTCTACTGTACTTCCTAGGGGAGGTATGGGGCCTGCTTTCTTGAATACTTCAGCTGACAAGGGTCTGGACCAGTTCTCCCATGATGCCCAGACAAAGGGGTAGGGCCAGTTCTGCATAGCCCTCAGACATCAACTTGGTCCTAGGCAGCAGCCCAGACCAGGGATGTCTGCCTGGCCTTTGGGGCCCAGACATGACTCTTGGTGGCAGCACATGCCAGGACTTCACCATGGTCTCAGGCTTTGCTGCTACTCACATCATTGCCCCTAACTCTCCAATTCTGCCTTTCTTCACTGTGCACACATCCTTCTCTTTCTGTTCCATCTCCACCACTTACTTGCTCATATGTGTGGTACCTGGTGCCTCCGGGTGTCTGGGATTGTCTCAGGAGTGCTGTGCCCTGCCTATGTTATATGAGCATTGGGCAAGATTTATCTCAAACTTTGCTCCCTTGCCTGAACCCAGTGGGGCCAGGCAGGCTGGGAGTCATCTCAGGTGTGGTCTACTCATCCGGGCCATGTGGCACCAGGCAGGGGTCATCTTGGATGTAATCTCACTTCCTAACATTTTTAAGGTAGTTAGTTCTTTATTATTTTATGCTCAAAACATCTCTATGTACTTTTGTAGATCAATTTGATTTTTATTGTTATTTGCTTTAAAAAATATTCCTGGTGTGTTAACACAGCCTTCTAACACTGGATTTAGAGGCTTATTTAATTTAATCCCTACAGCAGCTCTGTGAGGGAATCATTGGCATTTCTGTATTATAACCAAAAAAGTGGAGCATCAGAGATGTTGAGCAATTCACCCCTGTCACACTCTCTCACTCTCTGTGGAAGCAGAAGAGGTTGGTTCATACTTTGGACTGGGGGAAATAGTTACTATTATCTAGATTCCTGGGAGCAGGCCTACTACCAGAGAGAAATAAACATAAAGGAGATATTGGGAAAAATCACTTTATAAAATTTCTGCTTCCATGTTTTTTGTCTGTAAGTAGAAGATGGCAAAGTAAATTAAAAGCAGATCCTGGTGCTGTACAGAGGCTGCCATTTCATATGTGTTCTGTTGGTCCTGATGAAATCTAAATTTGGAAACAAAATCAAGACTATAAATTTATGTAAAGGTTAATGATCCTTTCTGGTGAAGGCAGCAGTCATTTCAAATAGTGTTTCCATTCCATTCTGTTTTGATGACTCCACCATTCTTCTGGAAAGATGACTGCCATTTCCTTTTCAGTAGAAGTTCATTTTAAACCGAGAGCCCTTTTAATATGAAAAGTTCGGAGGCTGTAAGAAGTTAATAAATCAGAGAATATTCTTTTGCATTTCACCAAGCATCTATTTTAAAAGATTAGCACATAAGCTCCCCAACATTATTGTTTCTTTCCCCATCCTGTTCCACAGAACTGCTATTACTCAGGGAAGAGTACATGACTTTTCAGCAGCTGCCAAGCACTTACTGTCCCCTAAAGCTTGTCCAGTAATAGCCGGTATTTCACTTGTGTTTTAAGCCAAAGCAGAGGCTGATTGAGCCAGCATGGATTAAGCTTCCTGGCAGCCTCATTTCAAGGAGCCAGAGAATGGAGGTTATCCACAATATAGCTCAGGTAGATTCTTGCTGCCTGGAGCATGACGCCTGATAAACTGGTTTGTTAAAGGTTGAATTTTCATTTTATTTTTTTTTAAACAAATGGCAGACGCCAGAAGAAGGCTTGGAATGCCAAAATGGAAAATCCAGCTAGTAGTGAGTATAAGATGTACTTCCAGGAAGCGAGTGGCTGTCTAGGAGTTAACCAGAATGATCGTTCTTCAGGAATAGCAAATGCTTGAGAACTTCCTTTGACCAGATTGTATTTGATATGTTTTGTGTGGACTGGGCGTGTTTACTAAGACATGGGACAGGTCCACCTTACATCTGAGCTCCCTTAAATCTCAAGTAAACAGCTATGGCACGTGGATAATTTGCTTCTTGAGCTTTGTAGTTAATTGAGAATAATGAGGCAACTGAATCTCTTTCATTTAGAAATTGTTAGTATTCTGCCTATTCCACTGTGGTAATCACCTGAAAACTATTTTTCATCTTTGATGATATCCGTTTTTCAGATAACAATGAATAAACGCTTAAATTTAAGGTCTTTAAAATTTAAAATTAAGCTTTTAAATTAATAAAATTAATTTAAGATTAATGTCATATCCCAAACATATCTGCATTGCTGTGTGTTTACTGTTGGTAGGCAAATCTCCAAATGAAACTATAAAACAAATGAATTAATAATTTGTTTGGAAAGGCTAACTCACCACCTGCCTTCATACCAACTTGGATCAGGCCCTTTCTGTGGGAAATGTGCACGGTCTGGCTGATTGTTTCTCATATAAACAATTACAAAACTAAATAGTTGCCAAAAAGTACAGCCAACTTGCTCCCGGCCTGTCATCCTTTTCACAGAACTATACTGACCTGCTTGTCTCTCTTGGAACTAAAGAGTCAAATAGTGCTTCCAGAAGGTTCCCTCTTTGATCATCATGCCTCGTAACCCAACTCAGAAGGGCTGGTACTACAAATTGTCAAAAACTTTTGGAAATAAATACTATGGCTGACTGATGAATTTGTGCTTTAGTATTTTGTGTGCTGTGTTTAGTTGAGAAAAACTTGATCAAATATCCTTTTTGAGAAAGGAAAGGTGATATATTTGGCTATGCAAAATATAGAGTTTTGCTCAAACCATCTAAATGTTATATTTAGGGCAGAGGCAGAGGATGTCAACTCTCTTAATTCATACCTCTTAGTCCATATGTATATCTATTTGCATCATCATTTTCTAGTGATAGTTTTTCATGACTTTCTCTTCAAAGCTATTGTCCCCAAATGTGCATCATAGAGTTTTTGTGACTAATTCTAATAAGTCCTGGTTAGGGAGCTTTGGAATTTGTGAATCCTGAAGGCTGTGATAGAGTGTAGTAGTTTCCAAATCCATTTGAACAAAGAACCCTTATGATGAAGAGAATCCGCTGAAGCCAGTGTTCCATGTGGCCATGTTGGGAAGCTTTTCAGTGTTAGTAAAATGCTTTATTTTAAGGACTTTTCTTTTAGTTTACTGGGCAGCAATAAGACCAAATAATAAGACTTTCCTCAAGTAACACAGGTTCAAACATCCTCAGCTCCTTTCTCTCCTCCCCAGTCTCTGTTTTGGTTCTTTGTATTGAACCATGGCTTACCAATTTTTAACTTAGAGACATTTGCCCTAGGGATAAGATCTCTCTGAGGAGTAACCTCCAAACACAGAGGAGATCTACAGAATGTGCCCTTACCACTAAGATGAAGCTGCCATGTGTCCTGCTGTAGGATGAATGATGCCTCTGGTGTCATTTTTATGACCGGATAATGCTGCACAGGTGATTTCAGTGGGAACATGGTCTTATGCTTCAGTTCACTCTGATTCTGCTACGATGCCTGAGAGACAGGGTAGGATGTACTATGCTTACTGTTAGCAACTTATACTCCTTAGTGCCTTGGACTGATTGGTTTTAGTTCACATTACATACTCCTAAACCATTCTGGAGAAGAAAAAACCAACGTTTCAGGATTTGGGAGAACATATGTATGAAAGTGCTGAGGTGTGGGATTTTAGTAAACACATATGTACTAGTTTGCTAAGGCTTGCATAGCACAGTTCCACACATTGACAGGCTTTTAACCATAGAAATTCCCTTGTCTCCATTATGGAGACAGAAATTGGAAATCAAACTATTTGCTGTGTCTGTTTTTTTTCTTTTTCTTTTCTTTTCTTTTTTTTTGGAGCTGGGGACCAAACCCAGGGCCTTGCACTTGTGTTTTTTTTTCCTAAGGGCCTTCTTAGGTTTTTGATAATTGTCTTATTACTATATCTTTTCATGACTTACTCTTTCTGTGAATCTGTGTCCTAATTATCATGACAGATCTATATGATTATGCCCCCATCCTAATGACCTTAGTTGATATTAATCACTGCTTTAAAACAGGCATATCCATATCTGAGGTGCTGGAGATTAGGACTTATCACTAAATTTAAAATAGCCGGTATTTAGGTGTTTATATTTCTTGAGTCAAAATACACTAGGGACATTTAAAGAAAAGAACATATTTCAATTTTTCAGACCCCAAGATTATGTTCAATGGTGTTTAACATTCACCTTTCTTTTCCATCAATTTCTCTAGATTTTAACAGACTTGATGACCTACAGAAAGGTTAACTTTTGATTGTGTTATATTTAATATACAATCAAGGTAAGGGATTGTTTATATTCATGACTTAGAGTTTCTCATCTGTTTTCAAATCAGCATGTATATGCATCAATAATCTGTCTCATTGCACTAAGACCAATGTTAATGGTTGCATAGCCACCCTTGGCTGTGCTGAGAGATGAGGGAATCACTCTCCCAATACTCCTACAACTTTTTCTTTACTGACACTGATCCCATTGTTCACAGAATATGGACATGACCATTACTAAAGATTTACTTGTCACTGAAGAACTTGAGGAAATCAGATACAGGTCACAGAGTCTTGACCTTTGGTATAATGTTTCAGTCATTTATCAACCTTTTTATAATTGTTGTTGTTGTTTTTCCTTAACAATGAGTGGTTTTCTTTATATTGGCCTACTTTCTTTTGAAAACCTAGGTGTAAGCATGGATACAAAATTATTTTGAATTAGAATATGTTGGAAACATTTCTTGACTTCTAAAGTCATATATTCTACTTTATACTTGTTCTCTCTTATCATTCATCAGTGTACTTTACAGGATTTGGAGGATTTGGAGATGATAGAGCCAGTAAAAGAAATATAGATCTCTGAGTGACACAAAGGAATATGAGACATACAAGAAAGAAACCTCGTGGTAAGTCAGTGAGGCATTTATACTATAGAAATGCAGTTTCTTTATTTTGCCTCTAATTGTTCTTTTTTTTAATTTAGTGTTTTCTGTAAATTTACTAGAATTGTAGTTTTGGCAGTCTACCATATAAATACTCAGTGTCTGAGGCCTTTTTCATTTACAATAAATGTCTTATGTAAACATTTACATTTATTGCGGTCACTTAGATGGAACAAAGTCAAGAATAGTTACCTAGGGGAGGGGGTTGCAAGTTGCAATTTACTGTTGCCTATACTCTGTTTAGAAACCCTAGGTTCCTACTTTTGGATAAATTCTCATCCTTGTAATTCGAGTAAATTTTTAGTGATTGGTACTTTGGAATAGATAAGATTTGCCCTTGACTATGGATTTAGGCCATTTCAAAAATCACCATCAGAAAGAGAAAGTAAAACTCAATTGTATTATCCACATCTGCATAATGCAGATGGTTGAGTATCACTAAAAACAAAGTCTTTTCTCTTTTCCATTATCAAGATTTAAAAATGGCTTTAAACTTTTGTATTTTTTGGCTGGCTGTTGGAGAGGGCTATTTTGAGGAGGAAAGGGTTGTGATGATGTGGGTGTGTTTGTTTCCAGTACCATTGGCAGGTGATTGCTAGATACAGGCATCTGGGAATGGGGACACAAGTATGAGCCATTGTAAACAATTTGGGTTAAAGCAAATATGGTGGTGGAATATTCAGATTTAAGTGGAATCAACTCATTCAATGATATTTTCAAAGGCCAGCAGGACTGCAACCGCCTTGCTATGGTACTGTGAATCATAGGTATGGACTTCAGTGCTCCTTCATGGGACTCACAGATAGTGTGCACATACATAGAGCACAGAGAATGAACTATGCATTGTCTTCCTGTCCACAGCAGAGCACCCTGTGCTTTGTGAGTCAGTGTGTTCTCTCAAGACTGCATTGACTCCACACAGTGGCTTTTCTCCTGCTACTATCCACACTTTTCCCTACGCACAATTACTTCAAGATGCTTACATTGGGGATTCCCCCATTTATTCCCTCGTTCCTTTGGGTTTCAGTGCCCATTGACTTACCAAGTGACAAATTCATTATATCAGCCTGATTGCCACAAATGGCTAATCTTGAAAACCATTAGACTTTCTCTGAGTAAACTTTACATGCAAAAGGAGCCAGGCTGTCAAACCTCAGGGCCATTCTCAGTGACATACTTTCTCTAGCAAGGCTCCACCTCCAAAAGGTTCTATAATCTCTGTAAACACCACTACTAGCTGGAGAGAAAATGCTCAAACACATGGTCCTATGCGGGATATTTATTATATAAACCACAATAAAAACTTGAGCATATTGCATATATGCAATAATAAATTACATTAATTTTGTCCCTGAAATGAACTGAATAATTATCTTGACTTTTATATATTTAGATTGTTTCCTTAGGCAGTGTCAACAAATTTTATAATTTAAAAGGAAGAGGGCTTGGATGATATTTGAAGAAATAAGAATAAGAATTCCTGAGGCTGGAGAGAGCTCTGTGGGTCAAGGGCCTGCCTCACTAGTATGAGAACAAGAATTCAGATCCCAGAACTATTTTTAAAAAACCAAGCATGCTAATGTTTTTTATGATTCCAGCACTGGGGAGGCAGAGACAAAGACAGTCCCTAAGATTTGCTGGCTGGCCAGTTTAGCCAACCAGTGAGCTCTAGATTCAGTGAGAGAAGTCATTTCAAAAAATAAAGTGCAGAGCAATAGAAGACATCTGGCACTGACCTCTATCCTCTGCATGCATGCATACATGTACATTTCTGGCTTAGTTTGGGCTTTATTGCTGTGAAGAAACACCATGACCATGCCAACTCTTATAAAAGAAAACCTTTAATTGAGGCTGGCTTACAGATTCAGAAGTTTAGTTCATTATCGTTATGGTGGAAAGCATGGTAGCCTACAGGTAGACATGGTGCTAGAGAAAGAGCTGAGAGTTCTACATCTGGATCTGAAAGGAGCAAGCAGGGAACTATGCACCACCAAGGCCAGGCATAAGCATCAGACACCTCAAAGCCTGCTCCCACAGATACATACTTCCTCCAACAAGGCCATACCTACTCCCACAGGACCACACCTTCTAATAGTGCCAAGAATTCCAACAAATGAGTTTACAGGAGCCATTTCTATTCAAACCCCCACAAGTTGTATACCAACCCCTCAACCTCACATACACCCAGACAGACAGACATGTACAGAGAATTCCTTCTAAATGTTTCATATCCTAACTCCTTTCATTCCAAATCAGATTTTTTCAGTTGAATAAAATTGCTTCCATTGTATCAAGTACTCAACACCATTCAATATAATGTTTGGGGTGAAAAGTACAAGAAGTCACTTGAATTTAGCATCATTACACATCTTCTTATATACTATGTCTCAATTTTTATACTTCAGCTAGAAGCCTTTTGATAAATATTGTCAACTGTGTTTCATATGAGGACAGGACCACACCAGATTCTTTCCTGACCACATGATGTAAACTGTGCCTTCAGTTTCTCACTAGCACTGAAAGGCAACTATCTATGCTCAGTACTATACCACCAACATGGAGCCATCCAAGCAGCACTGAAAATTACCTTATTCTGTTGTTGGTAATCTGGGAGGTTAAAATGATCTCTCATTAGTCTGTCTGTTTTGTGATAATCAGTGGTAGGACTTTACAAACAGTTAGCTGATTTGTATAATGCACTTCTATTGCTAAAACATAATGCCGCCTCTGTTTTCTAGTTTTCTCTCTCAGTTCTGATCTATGTGCTCACCAGTGACTCACTTGTCACTTTCTGTTGTCATAACGATGGACATAATTACAAACTTCCCTAGGTGTCTAACAGGAAACACAGGATGCCTGCTACATTCAAGGAACAGAATGTCGAACTAACTTATTTGTAAAAGGGAAAGCAGTAAACAGTAGAATTTCTCTTCTATACTACGTTTTATTTCCACTTTTATTATCATTGTTAGGAGGTTTTGCTCGTTCTCAATTTGTTAAAAAAAAAAAAAACAACCCAACCATCTTAGAACCTTTATATAAGTGCATAATATTTGGAATTGGTGATTAGTTACAGCCCCAAAGCAAAATACTCTAAAATAGGCTTCCTCCTGAAACAAATGTTAATTTGCCTTTTCGAAACAAATGCTGTTTGCTGGTTATTGCTCAATTGTTGACAGAAAATATATTTTGTTTACATGAAGCCCTTTGGCCACTCAAAAGAAATGGATTTAGAAAATATCATTTAGCATCAAGCTTCTCTTAAGGTTAGGAGTAGCTATGGCTGCAAAAGAGCTCATTAGAAACTCATTATTCCCTGGGAGGGCAGGAAGCCCCAGCTGCAGGTCTTAGCACAGTTCAGGGTTGTGTGGCATACAAGGAAAATTACCATAACTCCACCCTCTATTTTACTTGGAGATGTACATTGGCCCTAAAATTTCTAAATGGAAATGCTTCATCTATTATGCGTTTTTCTTTAATTAATCCCCTTGGGGATAGTTACAGAATGAGCTAGAAAACTTTTTTGTAAATCAGGGCCTTTCATTCCAAATATTTTATTTCTTTTTAGTAAGGTTCAGGCCATACGTGGCACTGTAATTAGGTGGTGCAAATATACTTTGTTCTCACATGCTAATCAGGGCTTTTCAGAACTCTCAGGAGGCACGAAGAAGCCAACCAGCCTGCCCCAAGCCCTTTTTACTTGACTTTCTTTGCTCCTTGAAACGTAATGCTTTATCTAGGCTAACAATTTCTGCAGTGCCCTGATAAGGAGAAAGCTTTGGTTCATGGAGGGGAATGCTAAGGAAACCTCCTGTCTTCCTCCCCTCAGTGCTGCCTAAAACTCTCCAGATTCTCTTCTCTAAACAACCACAGTGTTTCAGGGTACACGCAAAGCATTTTCCATGGTAGTATATGTTTTTAATATGAAATGTTTTTGCTTGTTTGTGCTCCGGGGAAGATAGTCGAGATGGTTTCTCATTTATTTTTGCTGTTGTTATTGTTTAGAATAAGCATCGCTGGGCCAGAGTCCAGTCTTTAGAAACTTGCCAGTTAGCCTTTGATAACATTTTTCATAAGCTCTTTTGTAAATGGAAAAAGTATCACTTATCCTATCTACTTGATAGAATTTTAGTTGGGATGAAATAACATTCAGTAAAAATGTTCTACAGTCTGTAATATTAGGCAACTCAACACTGAAAATACATTGCTATGATTTAAACTAACAAAAACATAACTTTAGAAGACTTTCCTCTAGCTATTCATGACTACATAAATTTTGCTGTTTTGAAAATAGTTGCAAAATCATTTCTTTATTAATTTCGCTAAAAGATATATGCTGAATGGCTCGGTTGGTGAAATGTTTAGTGTCCAACCATGAGTTTAGATACCCAGCACACATGTAAAAAGTTTAGCATAGTGGTTCATGTGTTTAAAACCAACACTGGGGAAGCAGAGACAGGAGGATCTCTGGGGCTTCCTGGCTAGTGAGGCTGGCCAAAGCATCATGATCCATGCTCAGTGAGACATCCTATCTCCAAAAAAGTCAGGTGAAGAGTGATGGAAAAAAGATGGGTGAGCATACACTTCAACATGTACAAACATACACACAAATATATAAACACACATACACACATGCACTCTTACACATAAATACACATACACACAGGAAAGAGACAGTAAACAGATAGAAAAGAGAGATACACGGAAATTCTGTTAAAGGTGACTCCTAGGAACTTGTGATGTAGCTTAGCTGGTAGGGGGTTCAATACACACATACAGTCCCAGCACTAAGGTGATGGGAGCAGGAGGAGAGGACTTGAATATTCATGGTGACATGGAGAGAGTGAGGGCAACCTGATGTATACAATACCCTGTCTTAAAATAACAATAATTATTGACTATATATGATAATTTTGAGGGGGTTATGAAATCAATAATTTTTTATGGTGCTACCAATGTAGACAGGACAGAGCCTTTTTTTATGCCATTAGATTACTTTTAGATCTCTTTGACGAAGAATAAGAATTGTTCACAAAGTTTTATTTTGAACAAGACCAAAGCTATCTCATCCGTCCTCATGTTTAATAATTTCAGTCTGCACTGTGGGAAGGTGTGTAGCTGTCTGTCTGACCAAAGAGAAACCCCATTTATTATGATAACTGTGTCCCACCATCCAGCTGGTTCGTCGCCAGCTCTCCACCACTTAACGGAGGCTGAATTATACTAATAGTTTTGTGCACCGAACAGTGAGACTTTGAGTTCCTCACAATGATTCATGTGTAACAGCTGCAGCCCACACTCGTTAATAACATCTGACTTTCTGCAGAGCCACACAGCTTCCTTCCCTCGCAGCTTATCTTTTGAGAAAATGTCAACTTTCCAGTTTTCTGGATGAGCATGTGAACCTTAGTGAATCTTAGCCTTTAAGAAGCCATTATTCAGAGTAGATTGGGTTGTTAGGGAAATGAAAAGTACTGCTTTAAATGTCTTACTGAGATTCTCATTCAAAAAATTGTAATTTTCTAAGTTTTCAGAGAAATTATTCATGTCTTCATTTGTTTTGGTCTGGAATTACTTCTTAATTATGTCCTAAATAATTTAGAGTGGACTTCAATGATCTTATATATAATTATGAATACAGTTTATTTCAGTTTGTCCAAATGTCTTTATGCCATAAAACTTGTTGTAGAGAAAAGGACAATTGGTTCAAATCAAGAAGCAAGAAAGCCAAACTACAGACTCTTATTGGTATCTGTGTGTTCAAAATTAAAGTGGCAAAGCAACATTGATTCATATTATGGAGTAACATAAATCCTTGAACAAATGTTTAATATGTCTTTCATATAAACATTTCATCAGAACACTCTCAAATGTTGTAACAAACTCTCTCTCTCTCTGACTCTCTTCCTCTCCTGGCTTGACACGAAAAAAAATGTTGTAACAACAACAACAACAACAACAACCAACAACAACAACAAAACCCAGTTCAACATAGAAATGGAAGAAATGGAAATGTTTAATTACTCTTGAAGAAATAAAACACGAACCTGTGTTAATGGTTTCAAAGACCTCATTCATAACTTTTGACAGGTTATTGGACTTAGAAGAAAGTTTGAAAATGTCTTTCTGTTGGTTCTACTGGTTTTGGATGATGTCCCTATGCGTGGTCTTCTCTGCTGCAATGCACAAGTGAACTTGACCTGTGTTTCAACACTCACTGTGGTAGGGACATTATACCACCTTCTGGCTGCAGTCATATGTCTGTACATATGTGTTAGTATCACTGTTAGCTTTGGGGGGTGCTGTGTGATAAGTCTCCTAAATATCTGTTTTATTTCTCTCTTCTGAGGCTTTTAGTGCCGAGGTTAAGGCATAAACATTTCCCAGATGGTGCTTCCAGGTATAATTTGAATTCCTCTAAACTGATAGTCTTCTGAAAGACTTGGGCTCCAAACTAAGCCAGCAGAATAAAAATCTGAATTCTGTTTGTCTGCTGGTGGTGTAGGCAGCATGGATCTAAGCCCCTGGTTGCTGACTAAGTACCTTTCTCCGATGGCAGGTGCAGTATCTTCACATACAGTAGCAGTGTAGCAATTCTGGGGCAGGACATTGTTTGACTATTTCACCTAGAGTTTAGTCTACATTAATGTCCAAATCATCCATTAATGTTTAAGCCGTAGAACAGCCAGTGGTTCACAAGTACTTTGGTCTGCAATGGAATTTTAATGAATGAAAATTCTATTGAAGAGCATGTTGATTGCTTACTCATGATGAAGGGAACTCATGACATTTCATAAGGTTTTGGTTTGTCATTTGACTCACAATTTTTATTTAACCATTAGTAACAGATAAAAAATATTTCTGAAATGCCTTCTGGAGGCACAAATATTGGGAGACAAAGGAAAGTATGTTTATATTCTAATATTTTAACATAGAAAGTAAGCATTACAATTTTAAATTTAATTTAAATAACCAGACATTAGAAGAGCTAATGAGAGGAGTTCATGACACCAGTAATTCAGCAACAATACCTTCGAATAAGGTACAGTTCTATCATCTCTGTCATCCTTTTACATTTAGGCAACAATTCCTTTATAAAACCTTCTCTATCTCTTCCATGATTGATTCTGAAACCCCTAAAGACACAAACACACATGCACATGCACACGTGTGCACACAAGCACATACATACACACACAAAAAATCTCACAATATGCACATGCATACATACACACACACAAAAATCTCACAATATGCACATGCACACACACACACACACACTCTTCCATTCTCCCTTTCCCTCTCTCCCCCTCTGTGGTAGTTTGAATGAGAATGACCTCCATTGGTTCTTATATTTGAATACTTGGTGCAACTTTCCTACCTCCTCTTTGAATACCTGCAATAAAGAACCATGGTCATAACAATAGCCTCCACTTTCACCAGCAATTTTTTGCATTAGTTACTTCTGCCTCAGTGTCAATATGGCAAACAGCACCTTAAGGGAGGTATTCATCAGAGGGTTCTTCATTGTGGGGTGAAACCGTGGTGCTCACTCCACCAGGAGAATGTGGCAGAGATTCCTCATATGAAGGCTGGGGCAGTAAGAAAGGAACTTGACAACCAGAAATGGGTACTTTAAAATGATTTATCTTATTTTTAAAAGATTTATTTTTATTTTATGCGTGTGAGTGTTTTATCTGCACATGTGTATGTGTACCTCATGTGTGTCTGGTGCTTAGGCATCATAGACAGTTATAAGCCATGATGATGGTATTGGGAATCTGACTCTAGTCCTCTACAAGATCAGCAATTGCTCTTAAATGCTAAGCCATCTGACCATCTCCCTGTTTTATCAAAGTTTTTTTTTCTTTTTTTCTATTTTTCGGAGCTGCGGACTGAACCCAGGGCCTTGTGTTTGCTAGGCAAGCGCTCTACCACTGAGCTAAATCCCCAACCCTCTCCCTGTTTTTTGTATTAAAAATTTTGTTTCTGGTGTGTGTGTGTGTGTGTGTGTGTGTGTGTGTGTGTGTGTGTGTGTGTCATCTAGCTTTTTCTTACTAAAAATTTCCTTAGTTAAAACCTAGTACTTTTTTTGTACTGGGTCACTGGGAGGGTTAAAAGTCCCTCAAAATGCCTGCAATGTTTTAAGGCCTTGTTTTCAGTATCCAGCTTTCCCATAGTAGGGGTTGAGATAAAACAAAAATACACTGGTATCTTTCATTGAAAGTGCCTCAAGTTTTGGTGGTCTTGGAACCCAAAAAACTGATGAAAGAGATGAAGAAACTGGAAACTCGTTGGAGTCAGTCTCTTCCCACCACATACAAAGCTTGCTCCAGATTCTGCTGGGAAATCAACAAACTGGCTATCCCACCAAGGACCACATTGTCCCTGCCTGATATTCCAGTCCTGAGAAGGAAGCAAGGCATGACAGGGAGAAAAAGTCAGGTATGATGGCATGGGTCTGTCATACCACCCTTCAGGGAGCTGAAGCAGGAAGATTGCTGGAAGTTTAAGGACAATAGGGCCACAGAATGTGCTCCAGCCTAAAAATAACAAAGAAGGAAAGAAACAAACCCATAAAACAACAATAAAAAAAACCCATAAAAACACAGAAAACCACAAGAACCTACCATAGCACCAATAAACACCACAGTAGTTGGCTCGCTCCTTGTCAGTAAAAGGGCAGATCCTTGAATTCTCACCTGAGCAGTCTTCAGCTCCAGGTGGAGCTCCTTCAGCCTCTAGGCCCTTCATACAATAATTTGGGTAGTAAATCTGTTGTCCCAGACCCAAGACCTGGCTGCTCATCATGATTGGTGCACTGCTTCTAGCTAGTCTCCCGGCTGGAGGCTAACAGTGCATTATCATGTGGGTGGCAGGATAATGTTCTTGAGGGTCTTAGAGATGTAGCCTGGTACCAGAGGCCATCATGTCAGACTAGCAGGGCTATTGGTTGTGTCCTATCTGTAGCCTTTTTTCATACTGGAAGATGTCCAGAGTGATCTGATCCAAGTTCTATTGCTGCTTTTGATATGAGGACCACACTGCTCTAAAGCTTTTGTCTTTGTCATTCCTACCACTTCATGAAGAGACATTTAGACTCAAGTTAATGTTCAGTTTTTCAAACTGGTCATTAGCCTTGATCATGTCTATGGGATTTACATATTAGTTGACCACAGCCTTGATGAAGTTGGAAAGGGTCTTTTTATAAGAACTGGAGTCAGCTCTGTATGTATTGATGGATCTTGAATGTAGGGATCAGCTATATGTTCATAAATGTACATAGAATAAAATCATATTTCATTCTGCTGGAAGCTAGAGCCAGTAAAGAGGCCTCGGTCCAGTTTCAAAGCCTGACTTGCTTCTGTGTGTTCCATTTGGACAGGAGCTGGATCTTGATCTCAGTTGAGAGTGTCTGCAATGGACCATTGTTGAACTATGTGGAGTTCATGGCAGGTGACACCAATACAGGAGTGGACAGGGAAGAGATAGGTCAGGAGGCAGTCAGAAACAGATGTGTGGCTGGGTATAACTTTTAAAAGACTGTCCCTACTTTCTTATTCAGGTAGGTCCCATGTCATAAGGATTCCACATCTTCCTAAAATAGTGGCACCAACTGGGGCCAAGTGTTTGTGTACATGATGGGATGAGGAAATGTTTGACACTCGAATGATAAGCAAATAGAGACTGATGGAGCTTTCCCCAGAACTACCAAGTCAGCATCTGTGTAGTTGGCATCCAGAAGTCTAGATTTTAGTAATTCCATTAGGAAATCCTGATGCACAGTAAAACTTGAGAAACCATAATATACGGAACATTGTCAGAGCAGGTAAAATGTAAGCAGCAATGGAAAGAAAGCAACAACACCCAGTCAGTGTTCAGTTAAAACTCAGAGGTGGTATGGTGACGAAATGCAAATCTTTATCTCAGACTATCACATAAGGGAAACCTAATGTCTCAGAACACTAGACAACTAACACGTAACGTGGGATGAATTTTTGTAAAGATTAACCTCTTTACAAAAGAAAAAAAAAGAAAAGAAAGGAAAGGTCCATAATATGAGTGTTTAGGAATGAGGGAGAAGCATAGAGTCACTGTGGTAGCTTGAGAAGCATAGGGAAAGAGTCAAGACATCAAATGGTTAAAGAGATGAACAAAGTAGGAGATATAAAAACCATGCCTTTCTCATTTGGCTGTGGGTCAGCCATCACACAGTTGTCATGATAATACATTGCAAGGTTGCTCATGAACAAGAGATGAAACAAGCAAGCAAAGGAAGGAACAGTGAGAAGTTGAGCCTGAAGATGAATGTCTGGGGTTGTGTGTACCAGATATGACACAAGTTGCCTCTGAGAAACAGGACTGCAGTCTCTAATATTCTCTCCCAGTGGCCTAAAGAGAGGCTTGGGCATGTCTTGGTAGATGTATGCCTACAAAAGAAAAAAAATACATGAATTAACTAATAGTACAAAGATATTCTCATCACACAGATGCAAGTAATAGTGTCTAAAAATGATTTATCTTACCTGTCCTTTACAAGCAAAGATGAACAAATTTAATAAAATTAAAACATGGTTGTAACTGTCTTTTACGTACGATTGACATTCACATTAAGATAAGTGCATTAGATTTCTCAGAAGGTTATTTTCAGCGGTAGTACCATTTACATGTCCAGGTAGAGTATTATCTCCCCTTGACTCATTTGAAAAACTATTATATATAAAGAGACTTCAAGGCTCCAGGGCATGTAGGGCACAGTCCTTAAAGTCTTCAGAGGCAGCATGAGGGTCTTGGTCTGTGTTTCTCTGGTGCCTCCCAGGGAGTAGATTGAAAGGTTTCAAGGCATATGCTGTCCACAATGCTTGGGTGTTTCTCCTTTCCAGGTTCCTCTCTCATGTAAGCCTCTGTTTTGAGTCACTTCTGGGAGGCCTCTTGATTCCAGGATTCACTTTGGGCAAGCATCTCTCTACAGCTGTGGGTATAGTTATCTTCTGCCTAGTTCAGAGCCCAATGAACCCTTCTCCTGGAAGCGGCTCCTACTTCTTGGGGACCCCAAATTCTCTCTGCAGTTTTATCTGAAATATGTAGGGCTAAGAACTAGGATGAATTAATCTGAGAAGTGCATTTACCTCTCAAATGGGTTAGAAGACAGAGAGCATGAAGTCAGGGAGTGAAGACACTTGCTGTGACTTGAGCAACTCCAGTTGTGGTAGATACTGCTTCTGTTTTTAGTTGGACTAAACTGTAAACATTTCACTCCCCTTGGTATAGGTAGAATGTGTGGGAAAGGAAATAGAGTTGATGGAAGCAAAATAAGATAATTAATATTCATATCTGCAAAGCTTTTAGCATAGTGCCTTATAGAGCTCAATAAGTTAGCTAATTTGAGACATTAGAGAATCATTTTGAAGTGTGTTATAGCTTTCAAAATTCAAAATGTTTCTTCTCATTATAACACTATCTAAAAATGTATCAATATGTTATGGCTATAATAGAACCCCCAAGTTCCTGTGTTAAAACCTTAATTCCAATGAACAGTAATGAAATTTTGTTTGATCTTTAAGGGGTCATTAGATAGCTTTCCTGGTAATCAGTGAGTTCTCTTGTTCACTCTCCTGGGAGAGTTGCCACAGCAGTAAGTTGATAAACAGTAGGGAAACAGAGAGTTTAAATCATTTCACCTTCACCTTGAGTCAAGGTCTCCTGTTAGTGCCTCTTTTCATTCAAACTAACTTAGGTCTGAAGGGAAAGGAGCCTGAGAATCCAGTCTTCTGGGATCAGGTCTGCAGGAGAATAGCATATAGCAGATAGCTTGGATGCAACCCATATGCCTTATGGGCCTCAGTCACTGATCCTTCCAACAGCACCCTGCAGGATATGGCTTCCCCACTTCATATAGCCTCCTGTGTTCCTTCTTCTTGTAATTCACTAAGTTTCAGCCTCATTGGAGCTTCTGTTTTATGGAAAGAATTATGCTTGCTCCTATCTTGGTGCCTTCACACATACCTTGTCCTTCGTGTAATGAGTTTATGCTCAGATATTTATCTCCTTCAATTTTAGTAATCCCCTAACACAGCTTAAAAGACATTTCCTTGAAGCTGGAGAGCTGGCTTAGTGGTTAAGAGCAGTTGCTGTTCCTTCAGATGGGGTAGAGTTCTGTTTCCAGCACCCAAGTTCAGTAGTTCAAAATCTTCTAGCTTCAGGGAGTCTGAGGCCATCTTTTGACCTACACACACACACACACACACACACACACACACACACACACACACACCTGAGAAATACTAAAATGAAAAGTAGTTTCTGAAGGAAGTGTTACTAGACTTCCTGGATAGATTAGATCCCTGTGGAATGTTCTCCATTACAACACATGTTGCTGTAATTTAATACTTTTTCCTTTTCTAGTGCTAAAGTTCAGACCCCAGGCCTTGTACTTGCTAGGCAAGAACCTATCATTGAATTAAATCCCCAGCCCTCTAGTTACTTCTCCATAGAATATTGTATCCTTGGCTCTGAACATGAAGATTTTTATCTACTTTATCTGCCATGAATATCCTCTTTCTGTGCATATAAATACCAAAACACAGTAGACATCAATGGATCAAAGAATGAATAAATGGATAAGTATATTTTTGTGTTCTATCTAAGCATGCAAAATCTATTTTATATGACTACTTAACAGATAACAATATGGGAAAAAGTAATCCTTAATTGCTTTTCTTCCCTTGTGTATATTTCTGTAGTAAACACTACAGAAATGAATAGAGGAAGAGGGAGAGAGGTAGAGTGGAAGGGAGAGGAGTGGGGTTGATATCAGGAAAGCAGGATCTAGAAACAAAATATATTCTTCAAATGCATTGAAATGTTGGTTGTATTTGCTCATATTTGCCATTTCAACACTTGGAGTGTAAGGCAGGAAGAATGTCATGGGTTCAAGGATAGCCTGGCTTCCTTATTGAAGTCCAGGGATGTCTAGGCTACAATATTAGATGCTATTTCTGAAAAAAACCAAAAAAAAACAAAAACAAACAAACAAAAAAAATCCAGAAGCAGAGCAACTCCCCACCTCCCACAAAAAAATACACACTCAGTGCTAACGGAGGCACAAACTGGTGATGGAGCTTCACACTTCCTGTGGTTTTCAGCATTGCAGCTAGTGCATGACCTTTGGGGACACTTCAGACAAACAATAATGTGTTTACCTGGTCATTCAACTAGTCAATAAATCTTTATCAACCATTTTTGTGTGTGTGTGACAGTTACTAACTACAAAGATACAGCCTTTTCTACAGAATATTGTCAAGTGAATACTCTGTCTTTCTCCCCGCAAGTAGAAGGACGAATAGTATCTTACTTTATTTTTTTTTTGTATCTTACTTTAAATATAAGACATTTTTAGGTTCACAATTGTCTAAAAAAATGACAAGATTTTCATAAGAAAAATATGTAGGCCACTTACAGTTGTCCAACCAATTTTTTATTGTTAGTTGAAGAAAAGACTGTTTTAAGAGGTTCTTTTTCGGGGGGGGGGTGGCTACAGAGATAGCTAGAGGCTCACACTTATAAAGAATGTTTCTTTATATATCAACATTTCATTTAAATTTCATATAATGTGTTCACAACTAGTCTGTTAACTTTTCAAATCAGCTTAGAAATCACAAGTAAGATATAATGAATAAGCATTTTATAGAAATATTTTTTCTAGGTATTCTGTGGCATAGGTGCTACTAAACAATGAAAATATTGATTGAAGCACAAGAGAGGCAATGAATTACTTCCCTGAGACATGTTTGGAAAAAAAAACCCTCCTTTCGTACAGAGACAGGCTTACAAAAAGCATATAGAATTAAGTATACACACAAGTGTGAATTGACAAGATGTCCCAGAATGTTTATAGAAATAACTACTTGGCTCATGTTGCTTAAGGACTTAATTATCTCTCTTGAAGACTGTGCCTAAAAATACTTAAACTGTCTCTCTATAATCATTTGCCTGTCACACCACAGACTAAATCTTATAGCATGCAAACTTAGATCTGTGGCATTGTTCTGGATGTACCCCAGTTTTTTTCCTAAGAGTCTTTTCCTAAATGAGTGTTTCAAGATTCTTCTGTTAGCCAGAACCCTGATTTCAATAAAGTCCAACAAAAATCTAATTATGCTTTCTAGTTAGTTCAAAGTTGCTTATGATTTTTCAGTGTTTAGTTTGTAGCTTCAAATTCACTCTGTAAGTGTAAATCATAAACCAAAGAGCTGGAAGAAACCCTGTAGGGGCATTTGCTGGCTTACTACCCCAGACATGCATGAACCTGACTTACTAAATTGAGTTTTGGATCTTGTAGAGCCTTGCTGGGCCATGTTTAGTTCTCCTTACAGTGAATATGCTCTTCTTTCTTAGAAGTTTAACCTACTTTATTTCCCTTCCTGTCCCCTAAGCCCAGTAACACCTTTTCAGTTTTTTTTGACCTGCATTCACTTCGTAGGTTATTACTCGTCATCAGCTTGAAAGAACTCCGCTCTTCCATGAAAGAATAAAGAAAGAGGAAAACTCCCAAACTACTTTAGCCTCTTCTTGCAGAACTCAGAATTCTTTTTGTCTCTCCCTGATTTACACTGCCAAAGAGACCTTGAAGACAGTCACAGCTAAGAAGAACAGATTTCCTAATATTTATCTGGAAAATGTCTGTTGAGAATTCCTTCTATTCTGAGTCTGTGTTCTGCAGTTAAGAGGTAACATTGAATGGGAGGAACTCTTTTTCCTAAAGGAGCTACCTGACATGGCTGGGAGACAGAACTGCAAGCAGATGATGCCTAAGGAAGTATGATATTAAATGGTCAGAAAGTCCATCTTTCCCACCCTGGAAACGAGCCTGTCCTTGTTTCAATTCTATTGCTCTGGTGAAATATTCTAACAAAAGCAACTTAGGAAAATGTCTATTTGTTTTAGCTTACAGTTTCAGATTATATATAATCCATCATTGTGGAGAAGCCATAGTTGCAGGGGCTTGAAACAGCTGATTGTGTTGCATCTATAACCAAGAAATAGCGAAGAACACATTAATGTAGGTGTGCTTGTGCTCAGTTTGTTTTCTCTGTGCTTGCAAAGTTCAGGATCCAGTGCCTAAGAAATGGCAGCACCCACAGTGGAAGGGTCTTCCCACCTCCATTAACCTAGTCAAGACAATCCTCTAAATACCTGTCTAGGCCAACCAGATCTAGATAATCCTTCTCACCACACTCTTCCCAGATGATCTTAGATTGTGTGTCAAGCTGACCATTAAAATTAGCCATCCCTGGGCCTTTTCAGATAGCGTAGGAGAAGGACTACAGGGGCTACAAATGAGCAAGGTCATGTCACACACCAAGTCAGCTCACCATTCTCCCATACACACCTTATCTGGAAGTGTCCTTGGGACTTTTCAGCAATCTACTGGAACCAGACATACAGAAAGTATAGTCTCTTAGTTTGGTTTAATGATGTCAGGTGTCTTTGGAAGTATTTCCTCATGGCACACCTGGACTACCTCATGAGGGGCCTCAGAGCAAGCTCTGCTCTCACTAGGTGAACTGTAACCTTTAACAGTTCCAGATTGTTGCTCTGTCTTCGATAAATCCATTGCCTGCATACTCCCCTTCTCCCCTTCTTTTTTTTTTTTTTTTTTTTTTTTTTTCGGAGCTGGGGACCGAACCCAGGGCCTTGCGCTCGCTAGGCAAATGCTCTACCGCTGAGCTAAATCCCCAACCCCCCCTTCTCCCCTTCTTTCTCCTTTCCCTTATTTGTTCCCTAAAACATAGCTGTAAGCACATGTTAGAATCTCATACGATGAAACATTTTTTTTTCTTGTTACCATTTTCCAGTTGATTTAAGACTCCATTGCAATTAGTTAGAGAACAGGGTACGGTGTCCATCTTGAAAATCTGTTAGAAGTCTTATTCATCTGTTTCCTGATGCTAGTGGCACAACCACCAATTAAGTAAGTTGTGAAGTAACTTATTTTGGCTCACAGTTGGGGTTAAAAGGCAAGGAACAATGCGTGGGAATGTTCTTCCTGGCAGGATCCAAAGATATGCATGGTATCTCATGGCAAGAATCAAGGGTGTGCATGTGTATATGTCTCTCTGTCCTTTCTCTCCCAATAAAGCTACCAGGGCTCAGTCATGGGGCCTTTTCTCTAATAACTGTTTCTACTCGCAAAGTTCCCTCATTTAAATACCAGTCAGATTAAAGTTTCTGTAGTTTAGTACCTCACGATGGGAATAAACTTCAATATTAGAAGATCTGGGTACCCGGCCCGCAGCAGCTCTCTGCCCCCAGACGCTGTGAGAGAGAGACCCAACCGCCTGGTCAGGTGGGCACTCCTGAGGCTGCAGAGCAGAAGACACCACCAACACTGCTCACCCCTGCCCACATCCCTGGCCCAAGAGGAAACTGTATAAGGCCTCTGGGCTCCCGTAGGGGAGGGCCCAGGAGCGGCAGGACCCCTGTGCCTGAGACACCACCAGAACCTGAAGGAAACAGACCGGATAAACAGTTCTCTGCACCCAAATCCCATGGGAGGGAGAGCTGAACCTTCAGAGAGGCAGACAAGCCTGGGAAACCAGAAGAGACTGCTCTCTGCACACACATCTCGGACGCCAGAGGAAAAAGCCAAAGACCATCTGGAACCCTGGTGCACTGAAGCTCCCGGAAGGGGCAGCACAGGTCTTCCTGGTTGCTGCCGCTGCAGAGAGCCCGTAGGCAGCACCCCACGAGCGAACTTGAGCCTCGGGACCACAGGTAAGACCATTCTTTCTGCTGCAAGAAAGCTGCCTGGTGAACTCAAGACACAGGCCCACAGGAACAGCTGAAGACCTGTAGAGAGGAAAAACTACACACCCGAAAGCAGAACACTCTGTCCCCATAACTGACTGAAAGAGAGGAAAACAGGTCTACAGCACTCCTGACACACAGGCTTATAGGACAGTCTAGCCACTGTCAGAAATAGCAGAACAAAGTAACACTAGAGATAATCTGATGGCGAGAGGCAAGCGCAGGAACCCAAGCAACAGAAACCAAGACTACATGGCACCATCGGAGCCCAATTCTCCCATCAAAACAAACATGGAATATCCAAACACACCAGAAAAGCAAGAACTAGTTTCAAAATCATTTTTGATCATGATGCTGGAGGATTTCAAGAAAGACGTGAAGAACTCCCTTAGAGAACAAGTAGAAGCCTACAGAGAGGAATCGCAAAAATGCCTGAAAGAATTCCAGGAAAACATAAATAAACAAGTAGAAGCCCATAGAGAGGAGACACAAAAATCCCTGAAAGAATTCCAGGAAAACACAATCAAACAGTTGAAGGAATTAAAAATGGAAATAGAAGCAATCAAGAAAGAACACATGGAAACAACCCTGGATATAGAAAACCAAAAGAAGAGACAAGGAGCTGTAGATACAAGCTTCACCAACATAATACAAGAGACGGAAGAGAGAATCTCAGGAGCAGAAGATTCCATAGAAATCATTGACTCAACTGTCAAAGATAATGTAAAGCGGAAAAAGCTACTGGTCCAAAACATACAGGAAATCCAGGACTCAATGAGAAGATCAAACCTAAGGATAATAGGTATAGAAGAGAGTGAAGACTCCCAGCTCAAAGGACCAGTAAATATCTTCAACAAAATCATAGAAGAAAACTTCCCTAACCTAAAAAAAGAGATACCCATAGACATACAAGAAGCCTACAGAACTCCAAATAGATTGGACCAGAAAAGAAACACCTCCCGTCACATAATTGTCAAAACACCAAACGCACAAAATAAAGAAAGAATATTAAAAGCAGTAAGGGAAAAAGGTCAAGTAACATATAAAGGGAGACCTATCAGAATCACACCAGACTTCTCGCCAGAAACTATGAAGGCCAGAAGATCCTGGACTGAGGTCATACAGACCCTAAGAGAACACAACTGCCAGCCCAGGTTACTGTATCCAGCAAAACTCTCAATTAATATAGATGGAGAAGCCAAGATATTCCATGACAAACCCAAATTTACACAATATCTTTCTACAAACCCAGCACTACAAAGGATAATAAATGGTAAAGCCCAACATAAGGAGGCAAGCTATACCCTACAAGAAGCAAGAAACTAATCGTCTTGGCAACAAAACAAAGAGAATGAAAGCACACAAACATAACCTCACATCCAAATATGAATATAACGAGAAGCAATAATCACTATTCCTTAATATCTCTCAATATCAATGGCCTCAACTCCCCAATAAAAAGACATAGATTAACAAACTGGATACGCAACGAGGACCCTGCATTCTGCTGCCTACAGGAAACACACCTCAGAGACAAAGACAGACACTACCTCAGAGTGAAAGGCTGGAAAACAACTTTCCAAGCAAATGGTCAGAAGAAGCAAGCTGGAGTAGCCATTCTAATATCAAATAAAATCAATTTCCAACTAAAAGTCATCAAAAAAGATAAGGAAGGACACTTCATATTCATCAAAGGAAAAATCCACCAAGATGAACTCTCAATCCTAAATATCTATGCCCCAAGTACAAGGGCACCTACATATGTAAAAGAAACCTTACTAAAGCTCAAAACACACATTGCACCTCACACAATAATAGTGGGAGATTTCAACACACCACTCTCATCAATGGACAGATCATGGAAACAGAAATTAAACAGTGATGTCGACAGACTAAGAGAAGTCATGAGCCAAATGGACTTAATGGATATTTATAGAACATTCTATCCTAAAGCAAAAGGATATACCTTCTTCTCAGCTCCTCATGGTACTTTCTCCAAAATTGACCATATAATTGGTCAAAAAACGGGCCTCAACAGGTACAGAAAGATAGAAATAATCCCATGCGTGCTATCGGACCACCACGGCCTAAAACTGGTCTTCAATAACAATAAGGGAAGAATGCCCACATATACGTGGAAATTGAACAATGCTCTACTCAATGATAACCTGGTCAAGGAAGAAATAAAGAAAGAAATTAAAAACTTTTTAGAATTTAATGAAAATGAAGATACAACAAACCCAAACTTATGGGACACAATGAAAGCTGTGCTAAGAGGAAAACTCATAGCGCTGAGTGCCTGCAGAAAGAAACAGGAAAGAGCATATGTCAGCAGCTTGACAGCACACCTAAAAGCTCTAGAACAAAAAGAAGCAAATACACCCAGGAGGAGTAGAAGGCAGGAAATAATCAAACTCAGAGCTGAAATCAACCAAGTAGAAACAAAAAGGACCATAGAAAGAATCAACAGAACCAAAAGTTGGTTCTTTGAGAAAATCAACAAGATAGATAAACCCTTAGCCAGACTAACGAGAGGACACAGAGAGTGCGTCCAAATTAACAAAATCAAAATGAAAAGGGAGACATAACTACAGATTCAGAGGAAATTCAAAAAAATCATCAGATCTTACTATAAAAACCTATATTCAACAAAACTTGAAAATCTTCAGGAAATGGACAATTTCCTAGACAGATACCAGGTATTGAAGTTAAATCAGGAACAGATAAACCAGTTAAACAACCCCATAACTCCTAAGGAAATAGAAGCAGTCATTAAAGGTCTCCCAACCAAAAAGAGCCCAGGTCCAGACGGGTTTAGTGCAGAATTCTATCAAACCTTCATAGAAGACCTCATACCAATACTATCCAAACTATTCCACAAAATTGAAACAGATGGAGCCCTACCGAATTCCTTCTACGAAGCCACAATTACTCTTATACCTAAACCACACAAAGACCCAACAAAGAAAGAGAACTTCAGACCAATTTCCCTTATGAATATCGACGCAAAAATACTCAATAAAATTCTGGCAAACCGAATTCAAGAGCACATCAAAACAATTATCCACCATGATCAAGTAGGCTTCATCCCAGGTATGCAGGGATGGTTTAATATACGGAAAACCATCAACGTGATCCGTTATACAAACTGAAAGAACAGAACCACATGATCATTTCATTAGATGCTGAGAAAGCATTTGACAAAATTCAACACCCCTTCATGATAAAAGTCCTGGAAAGAATAGGAATTCAAAGCCCATACCCGAACATAGTAAAAGCTATATACAGCAAACCAGTTGCTAACATTAAACTAAATGGAGAGAAACTTGAAGCAATCCCACTAAAATCAGGGACTAGACAAGGCTGCCCACCCTCTCCCTACTTATTCAATATAGTTCTTGAAGTTCTAGCCAGAGCAATCAGACAACAAAAGGAGATCAAGGGGATACAGATCGGAAAAGAAGAGGTCAAAATATCACTATTTGCAGATGATATGATAGTATATTTAAGTGATCCCAAAAGTTCCAACAGAGAACTACTAAAGCTGATAAACAACTTCAGCAAAGTGGCTAGGTATAAAATTAACTCAAATAAATCACTTGTCTTCCTCTTTACAAAAGAGAAACAAGCCGAGAAAGAAATTAGGGAAACGACACCCTTCATAATAGACCCAAATAATATAAAGTACCTCGGTGTGACTTTAACCAAGCAAGTAAAAGATCTGTACAATAAGAACTTCAAGACACTGAGGAAAGAAATTGAAGAAGACCTCAGAAGATGGAAAGATCTCCCATGCTCATGGATTGGCAGGATTAATATGGTAAAAATGGCCATTTTACCAAAAGCAATCTACAGATTCAATGCAATCCCCATCAAAATACCAATCCAATTCTTCAAAGAGTTAGACAGAACAATTTGCAAATTCATCTGGAATAACAAAAAACCCAGGATAGCTAAAGCTATCCTCAACAATAAAAGGACTTCAGGGGGAATCACTATCCCTGAACTCAAGCAGTATTACAGAGCAATAGTGATAAAAACTGCATGGTATTGGTACAGAGACAGACAGATAGACCAATGGAATAGAATTGAAGACCCAGAAATGAACCCACACACCTATGGTCACTTGATTTTTGACAAAGGAGCCAAAACCATCCAATGGAAAAAAGATAGCATTTTCAGCAAATGGTGCTGGTTCAACTGGAGGGCAACATGTAGAAGAATGCAGATCGATCCATGCTTATCACCCTGTACAAAGCTTAAGTCCAAGTGGATCAAGGACCTCCACATCAAACCAGACACACTCAAACTAATAGAAGAAAAACTAGGGAAGCATCTGGAACACATGGGCACTGGAAAAAATTTCCTGAACAAAACACCAATGGCTTATGCTCTAAGATCAAGAATCGACAAATGGGATCTCATAAAACTGCAAAGCTTCTGTAAGGCAAAGGACACTGTGGTTAGGACAAAACGGCAACCAACAGATTGGGAAAAGATCTTTACCAATCCTACAACAGATAGAGGCCTTATATCCAAAATATACAAAGAACTCAAGAAGTTAGACCGCAGGGAAACAAATAACCCTATTAAAAAATGGGGTTCAGAGCTAAACAAAGAATTCACAGCTGAGGAATGCCGAATGGCTGAGAAACACCTAAAGAATGTTCAACATCTTTAGTCATAAGGGAAATGCAAATCAAAACAACCCTGAGATTTCACCTCACACCAGTGAGAATGGCTAAGATAAAAAACTCAGGTGACAGCAGATGCTGGCGAGGATGTGGAGAAAGAGGAACACTCCTCCATTGTTGGTGGGATTGCAGACTGGTACAACCATTCTGGAAATCAGTCTGGAGGTTCCTCAGAAAATTGGACATTGAACTGCCTGATGATCCAGATATACCTCTCTTGGGCATATACCCAAAAGATGCCTCAACATATAAAAGAGACACGTGCTCCACTATGTTCATCGCAGCCTTATTTATAATAGCCAGAAAATGGAAAGAACCCAGATGCTCTTCAACAGAGGAATGGATACAGAAAATGTGGTACATCTACACAATGGAATATTACTCAGCTATCAAAAACAACGAGTTTATGAAATTCGTAGGCAAATGGTTGGAACTGGAAAATATCATCCTGAGTGAGCTAACCCAATCACAGAAAGACATACATGGTATGCACTCATTGATAAGTGGCTATTAGCCCAAATGCTTGAATTACCCTAGATCCCTAGAACAAACGAAACTCAAGACGGATGATCAAAATGTGAATGCTTCACTCCTTCTTTAAATGAGGAAAAAGAATACCCTTGGCAGGGAAGGGAGAGGCAAAGATTAAAACAGAGACCGAAGGAACACCCATTCAGAGCCTGCCCCACATGTGGCCCATACATATACAGCCACCCAATTAGACAAGATGGATGAAGCAAAGAAGTGCAGACCGACAGGAGCCGGATGTAGATCGCTCCTGAGAGACACAGCCAGAATACAGCAAATACAGAGGCGAATGCCAGCAGCAAACCACTGAACTGAGAATAGGTCCCCCGTTGAAGGAATCAGAGAAAGAACTGGAAGAGCTTGAAGGGGCTCGAGACCCCAAAAATACAACAATGCCAAGCAACCAGAGCTTCCAGGGACTAAGCCACTACCTAAATACTATACATGGACTGACCCTGGACTCTGACCCCATAGGTAGCAATGAATATCCTAGTAAGAGCACCAGTGGAAGGGGAAGCCCTGGGTCCTGCTAAGACTGAACCCCCAGTGAACTAGACTATGGGGGGAGGGCGGCAATGGGGGGAGGGTTGGGTGGGGAACACCCATAAGGAAGGGGAGGGGGGAGGGGGATGTTTGCCCGGAAACCGGGAAAGGGAATAACACTTGAAATGTATATAAGAAATACTCAAGTTAATAAAAAAAAAAAAAGAAATGGAAAAAAAGAAAAAAAATAAAGAAGATCTGGGTACATAGAAGCTACACTCAAACCTATTTCCTATGGTAAAGGCATAGGAAATAGTCTGTAAGGGTAATGTGTAGCTGGAGAAGAAATGCTTTATTTACTTGCTAAACTAAGAAATTGGTAAGACCCATTGGGCCGGCTTCCTTTATTTGTTTCTGCGTATATTCAACATCTCCATTTAATCCCTATTTTCTTGTCTGTCTTTTGATTGACTGTTTACAGAAAGACTTTTTTTTTAAAATCACATAATAATAATAATAGTAATAATAACAACAACAACAGTGAGTTTGTCAGTGTTTTACTTGTGCTTCTGACAGTTTTACTACTCACAAAAGACAATCGCTATATTTTCTTTTCAAATTTTAAGTTTAATTTTGTAGTAACATTTGCTGGCCCTTTAATAGAACAACTCTACTTCATTGCTCAGTACTTGTCAGTGTGTTTTCCAATACTTTTGGCTTCCAGATCTTTCACTTTCTAATAAAATATAATGATGATGATGATGATGATGATGATGATGATGATGATGATGATGATAAGGTATATATCTTACATGAAAAATTCAAGCACACTTTAATATATCATCACACGACAGTGTTGCTTTTGTTGAGGGATTAATTTGTGTCTGTAGTGTACAGAAATACCTTTTGGTTATTTCATCATTTTTGTTTGCTTTCCACTTCTTGTTTTTTTCTGTTTCTCTTTAACTCTTTCTTGCTATTACTGTTTTTTTCAAAGAAAACCTTTTTATTGATTCTTTGTGAATTTCACATCATGTACCCCAAGCCCACTCATCTCCCTGTCCCTTTATATCTGCCCTTATAACTGCCTCATCCCCAAAGAAAGTAAAATAAGATAGAATAAAAATATCTTGTCGACGAAACTGTACAGTGTCACAGTGTGTCACATCTCTACTTGTAAATGTTACAGCAATGAGTCATTGGTCTGTTTTGAGGTTTCTGTCTTCTCCTACACTATCTATACTGGATCCTGACTGGAACTCCTCTCTGATGCCATGCTGTTTTTCTGTTATTTGGATCTTTAGGACAATCCCTTTCATGCACTCCAGCAGATCACAGATGGGGTAGTTGTTGGGGTGGGCCATTCAAGTCCTGGATCTGGATCTGGGAGGTAGCTGAGTCAATTATCCCAGCAGCTCTTCTGCACCCATGCCACCAGGGCAAGCACTCCAGGACTGATCCAGCTACCACAGCTGGCAAGGGGAAGGATAATCTCTCCTGCTTTCATGTTCCCTGACCAGCTCACCCACACTCCTGCCACCAGGATCAGCTCTTCTGTGCTGCCCAGGCAAAGTACAGGGCTCACTCTTCTAAATATGGTGGCCAGTGAAGGGCAGGGCCAGCTCAGCACAATACCTCAGATGGCAGACAATACTAGGGACACCTGCACAGCCTTTGGTGGTAACATGGGCCTGGGACATCAACACAGATCCCAGCTGCCATAGGATCATATACCCAGATGTGGCCCCCAGCAGCAGCATGGTCCTAGATGTCTCTGGTGGTAGTGCAGACCATTCAGCTCAGCATGTACCCCCAAGGCAGCACAGCCCTCAGATACCCATACAGTCTCCAGTGGCAACCAAGACCACGGATATCACTTGGCCTTTGGTGGTAACTACGGCATTGCTTTCTGTTCCATCACACCGCCCAGGAACTCCATTTTTCCAATACTTCAGCACACATTCGTCCATTGTCCATTGTAGTGGCACCCAGGGTAGGAGCTTGGGTGTATTTCTTCCTGCTATTACTGTTTTTAACTTTAACGATTTCTTTCTCACCAGAAATTTTAAAACTTGGACTGGCAAAATGGACCAGCGAATGTGGGCTCTTTCCTCCGTAAGCATGACAATTGATCTAAGTTTGATCCTCAGAGTCAACTGTGCAAGAAGAGAATCAGCTCCACAAAGTCGTCCTTGACCTCCACATGTGCACTGCAGAGCAAAAACCCCCTATCTCCTAGTAGTAAATAAAACAAGATAATAAATAAAAAATACCAAGCTTTAAAGCTTTTTGGGTAATTTTACTGTTTTTTGATGAGTTTTGAAATCATAGTTGCTCTTCTTAATCATAATTATGCATTTCAAACTTTCTAGATAAGTATTAGGTTTTATCTCTTATATATTTACTTTACACTAGTTCCTACCCTAGCTGCTTATGTGCTGACCTAATCTATCTCTTATTTTTCATAGGATTCTTTTTATGAAATACATTGAGTATAATTCTTCAGATGTATCCTCTATTTAATTTTTTTCACAGATTTAATTTTCCTCTTCCATACCTGACTATGTCAATGAACTCTGCTAATTGTATTCTCTACTAGCGATTTTTCAGAAACAGGTCAGAAAGTTCAGATAGTGTGGTAAGAATTGTTATAAGGATTTCTAATTGCACATGAGGTTGATATGGTGGTTATGAGTACTTGGGAGAGACAATTTGTTGTCTTACTGCAAACCTAGGCACTCCTATCCTCTTGGGTAGCCAGGCTGAACACAGGCAAGATTCCCTTTGCCTTCTCACTGTGGGCCTCAGACATCACTGCTTCTTTATTTTTCTGTGGTTGGTAAAGAATTCTATGAAGTTTCTGACTTTGAGCAATCACTGAGCATTATCTCCCATCTATCTCTGCTTCTCTGCTTACTGTGCTGTTATTAGAGGAAGTCCAGGTGTCCTGGACTGGGCAGAAGGAATACATAAGAGTAGAAACACAAACAAAACAAAACAAAACTCCTCCTGGTCAAGAGAATAGAATCTTTGGCCTGAGTGTAGAGTTCTATCCAGCTAGACAAGGTCAACCTCCTGGCCAAAGGGCCAATTTCTGGCCAAGAATCCACCCTAGAAAGGCAGCTTCACCTTAAGCATGCTCAGGAGATAGGGAGAATAGATTTTCCTTTAATGAGATACTATACTTTCCCCTCCCAGATTCTCACCCTGAATGCTGTAGTTGGCAGGCCGCAGCCACACAGCTTCATAAGTCACCATAATTTCCTGAATTATTCAGAAAAGCATAACTTCTCCTTTTCTTCTTTCTCTCTAGTCGAAGCATGCTTCCCTCAGCATTCTGGATTCCCCAACATTTCAGGATTCCTTACTCTTTCTCCAGGGCTTCCCTCCCTGCCACGTGGTCAGTGGCCATTTGTCTGTTCTGTGTCGACCTCCGTGCCAGTTAAATGGCAGCTCTTGGGCAGCTGCTTGGTTTTACAGCTTGCCTGCTTTGGAAGGGTTTCTAGTAAACTTTAATGAAATTGTCCTTGAGTTTTTGTTTGAGTTCATTCATAAATACTTTTAATAATGAGTAAGTGCCCCAGAAAGTGACCCTTATATCTCACCTATATCAAATACACCTTTAGCACCTGGTTTACCTACCATATTATGGTCCAACCAAGTACAGGTTCCACAAATCCAGTTCTTGTTTCTCTTGTTTTTAGAATTCAGCTTTAAAAAACATCATCACACACTGCAACTTGTTTCACATCCCAGTTTTGAGGGTAGGGCAATTCTGGCTATCTGATGCTGATAGAAAAGTTTGGAACTAATGTCCCAGTTTAATATGCTACTTCCCGTGCAAGTCATTACTCCTCACTGATTTGTGTTTCCTTGGTGGGTGGCTTTGTTGCAAACTGACGTCATTACACCCTCCCCACAATGACTCAGCTAGTCAGAGGTTAAAGAGAGAATTATCTTCCTTCTGCTTGCAATTTAGCTTTTAAAAGAAATAATTTCATCTCTTGACTAAAAAAAATACAATCTATTTATATATTTTACAAGCAGAGCTATTAGCTGTGGTAAGATTTTATTTCTTTTTTCTAAACTGTTTAAAATTTCATTTATGCTTATGTTTATGCCATGATATTATATCAATTTTAGTATTTGATTTCTATTTCTGTTTATCGTTTATATTTTTAGAACATTGTCAACATTTGTCTGGGCTGTTTGTCAGACTGCTCTTATCTGACAAACCAATTCTCAAGATTCTACCTTGTCTTTGGGTTCACTGAGTTAACATAAGCATTTAGCCAGTGACAGCAAGCCTAAAAGTTTCCCAACAGATTTTCTGACTCTTAGGTTAATTATTACTCTCTGTTTTAGTGCTGACTTTTATCAAATTTGATTGAGTTAACTTTTCTGAGGCAAAAATTAGCAATTTGGTTTGCCTGGAGTGTGGGTCATACTTAGGAGATTTTGGTTGGATGGTAACAGAAATATGCTATACTACGTAGGTGTTTTCATGATCTACCCAGAGTACAAAAGATTACTGGATGATCAGTTTTGAACATAGGAGACCAAGTTTCATGGAACAGATATGAATTTGGGTTCTGTGGGGAAGACAAAGAGCTTCAGGAAACTACCCTAGCTACATGGTGACAAATTACATTCCTACTCACAGTGCTTGAATAGTTCTCTTGATTTTTACTTTGTGTTCTTGTGTTTATGGCCATGACGGTTATGCTGGTTATGCCAACTTGATACAAAACTTCAAATGTCTGGGAAGAAGGGATCTCAACTGAGAAATACTGCTGTCAGAATGTCATGCATACAGCACTCCTCCATAGCTTCTGCTTCAGTTCCTGCCTTCAGGCTCCTGACTTGCGTTTCTCCTGATGGCTTGTGACCCCAGAAATATGTCAGCCAAATAAACTTCCTCATCCTCAAGTTGTTTTTGGTCATGGTATTTTGTCTAGAAATTGAAATCCTAATTAAGATAGTGACTTATCTTAGAATTACTTAACAACGACTTATTTAACAATGCAGCCTCAAAGGCTTTGTACAAGTAAGTTACCTTTAGCTTGAAATATTTTCTTAGTTGTATTCACTCTAAAAGTTCATCCCAAACGGAATAGGTGTCTTTATAACCATTTATCAACACATGCGGGAGCTATGAAAAGCAAGACAACTATTTCTGTCTTTACCTTCCCTACCTTTCATTTTCCTTTCTCTGTAGAGACTTAAAATTCCAGAGCCTATCACTTAAAAGGACTGAAATTAGGATTGTATTTGAGCTGGATCTAGTGGTTTGGACTTGTAGTTCTACTTGGAAGGTTAAGGTAGGCAGGTTACAAGTTCAAGACTTGTTTAGGTTACAGAATGAGTTAGAGGCCAGCCCAGGCTGGTTAGTGAGATCCTGTTTCAAAATACAAAGTAAATCTGGGCTGGGCATGCAGTTCAGTTCTCAAGTGATTACCTAACATGCATGAGGATTTAAATTCTATCCCATCCCCAAGACTGAAATAAATAGACAGCAATTAATAACAAAACAAAACAAAAAGCCCATAACTGGCTTGGCAGAAAAATGGGTATGTTCTTAAAGAGGCACTGTGTCTCTCAATCTGACTATCACATTATTGAAGCAATAGACCCCAAAGAAATGAGAATCCCCCCAGGAGTCTCATGCCGGGGGAAAAAAAAGACTAAAGCTAGAGAAGGAAATTGTTTTTTCCTTTTTACACAGTTCTAACAACTTGTCAGATCACCTTGCAGGATGAGAGTGAAGCCCAGACACTGATGGGTACATGGTGGTTGGGATCACACCTCAATGGGACTGCCTACATGTGCATATTCTTGGCTCTCTATTTAAACTTTAATCTCATTTCAGGTTCTCTTTGTTCTTCTTGTTGATGTGACTGTATTGAATAAATCTTTCCTTTCTGCTTTCTACATCTAATTTGGTTCTTTTAATTGGTTTAATGAAAATGGGTGGGTGGACCTAGTTTGGGACATAGGTTGTAAGCCTCTAGGCTTGATAACAAAATTACCAAAAATCTTTGGATATATGTTTCAGCTCAACTGTTTCCCATTCTGGTTATATTATCTATCAGAACATTTACCTTAAATATTATACTTTGTACCTGTAATCAACACCTTGGCACTAGGGATATGTAGATAATTAGTCTGTGAGGTCTTTCTTTAAACTGGCATGCCTTGAGATTCTGTGATATAATTACCACAAAGTAATGGTTTGAGAATTGAAGTGATGCCACTTCAGTTATAAGATCGGTTAAGGCTGTGTATCTAGCCTAGACAAATGTGCAGAGGAATACAGAGAAGGAATATATCAGATTGTGTATCCATGGAGCAGACCTCCAGACAATATATTAATAGGCTTTTTCTTTCTCAGTGACACAAATATAGGCCAGATTAGACCAAATTAAAAGCAGATAAATGCAGGTTTATTAGGCACATCTCCAAGGAACAGGGCCAGGAAAGTTGAGTGTCCTGGCTAAGAGAAGGGGGTTTTATAGACCTTAGGTGAGGGGGGATTATGTGTCAGCTAGAAGCTGGGATTATGCCCATATATGGTAAAAACTGAGCCCCTGGGCAGGCACTCTTCTTGCTGGAAACACAAAGGTGAGAGGTGATGACATGTCAACCAGGAGTTTGCTCTGTGCAGGCGAGATTGAGAGAAGACAGGGTTTCCCAGATCATTCTGGGGGCGAATAGGGGTTCCAACCAAACATGGATGAAGACCCTATAGGTCTCCTTGCTCCAGTAGGTCAAGTTAATATAAGATTATAGGAAAGTATTCAGAGTCTCCTTTGTAGTAAAGAACAGTAGGGAGTTGCTGTTTGTATCCTGGTCAAAGGGAAAGACTATGACTCCAGGAAGGCTCCACACTTCTGAATAAATTCCCAACATTGGTTATGGTTGACCTGAAGTTTCTGACATTGCCATAGTCTCTTTAGAAGCAAGACACAAGGTAGAGAGTACTGTAGCCTGCCTTTTACCTCTTACTACTAGAAGCTTCCAGTACCCACTAAATTGCCATTTGTCAAATAGCCAGTCTGACAATCTCAGCCTTGGTTTTGTACTGGTGTGCATTCTTGTCTGCTTCCCTATCATGTAACAGTTTCCTCTGAGAGTGAAACATTTTATCTTTCAGGAAGATAAACCACTCAAAATAGCTCCAGAAAGTCCCCGAAACTGACTAGAATCACTAGTGATATGTTTATAAAAAGATAGAGGATATGCCCCAGGTTTCAGCACGAATGTTGTGTTTATAAAAGGAAAAAGAGAGGGGGGATTATGTTCTATGGAGGTCAGAGGAAAGGGGGTACATTAGCAGGGCTGTGCTGAGACACCCCCCACCCCCTAGGGACCAGCCACAGGACAGTAGAGTATAGAATAGAGTTCATTCAGGGCATGGGGAGGAGAGTTAAGAGGGTAGTAGGGCAGAGAAGGGATGTGGGGGAGAGAAGTGGAGAAATAGAAGAATAGAGGCTGGCCATGAGCACATGGAGAGAAGAGGGGAGGGGAATGGGGAGAGAAGAGACAAAGGGGGACAGAGTAAGAGCAAGACAGAACAAGAGGAAGCAAGAGAGCGAGGAGGGAGGAGGGGGCAAGCAGCCCCTTTTATAGTGTTAGACATACCTGGCTGTTGCCAGGTACTGTAGGGTAGAGCTTAGACAGAATGCTAGCTAGACCTCTCCCTGCTAAAGAAAATAAAAAGCTAAGAGTTTCTTTCAGTGAAGTGAAACGGAGCTGCCAGGATACTCAAACAAACCCAGCTTTAAAAATGACTTTGAGACCAAACCAAGTGCCTAGGAGAAGCAAAAACCAGCAGATCTGCTGGAAGAGGTTTGGGCCATAGTTACTTGGAAAGGACATTATCCAGGCTGTGTAGCATGCTCTAGAGTTCCAAACTGGGAATAGCTTTGATGATACCACTATCTCACTCATTTCTGCTAATGTAAAAGTAACCCCTTACCCATATTGCTACAAGTAACTCCAATAAAATTCATTGGTTCACTAAGCTGGACTTTGGTCGTATTCATACTTTGGTCTGTTGTAGACTTCCTATCTTCCTATCTGGACTAAGTAGATATATGTGTTGTGTCTTTCCAGAAAAATTACCATAACAATTTTTACTTATCATGAACTTTTGAGACCTGGAAGACAGTTTGCAGTTGGCATATGACAGTCCTGCTATAGCACAGCATGTAATGAACTTGGAAAAAAAAAACTCACACAGTTGATCTCACTTTTTTTTCTAATCAGAAAGAAATTGAACAAAATGATTTGAAACAAACCAAGCCCAACCAAAACCAAAAAAATAGATCAGCATTCATTCCTTCTGTCCTCAGCTGCAGCTCCTCTATTCATTCTTTCCATCGATCTACAGGCACTATTGGATAGATCGGTCCATGCTCCCTTTCTCACACATTAGGTTTGTGTTTTGTAAAGCAGAAAGCCCACAAGTAGCTCGTTGTTCCTTGGGGATTAAGTATGGCCTATATTATAACCAGCATAGCCGCTGTGTGCACCTCATCCATAAGCCATGATATTATTAATTTTTGTGCGTAGGCACTCTCTTCAACAGCCATGTATTTTTTTTCCTCAAATCTCACTGTGCTTTGTAGCGACTATGTAAAATAAAGCTTTGTTCTGAAAAAAAAAAAAACCACCCATTGAGTAGGAGTGTGAATTCAAATGCTGAGGGCACCATGGCATCCTACAATTATTCAGCTCAGTGAGCTCTGTGTGACATCACACTTTTGTTAAGTATATTAGGGAAAAGGGGGGAAAGGCCACACTTGCCTCTAAGTACTGAATGAGCCTTTGTTTCCTTCTAAGTGCCCCCTTCCCCAGCCAAGGCAGAAGAGCATTTCTTAGCATGTTGAACTTAGGCTACATAAAAGTATTAACTCGTTTGGCCTTTCTTACATGCTTCTCTCTCAGAGATTTCCCTCTGCTTCATTTGCTTTTTTCTAGAATGTACCCCTGTCTATAATATTCTTCATATTTTTTTTACAAAATTTATGACATTTTCACTTGAAAATTTATCACTCTTTCTCAGTTCCTAAAATTCACCTCCTTTCAGCATAAACACTGAAGTTCATTTAAACATCTAAATTAGACAGGGTGAGATTTGAGGTATATTTTATCTAGACACAGGAGTGACTATGTGGTTCTTCGTGTGTGTGACCAGAGAGTTAGGTGGGTCCAGAATACAGTGGAAGGACAAGTGTATGATAGAAACAAGAAGAGAGAAGGGATTGGTCACAAGCAAATCTAAACTGTTGCATGAATTTCTATGGTCATAGAATAATTCTCGTTGGCTAGATGCCTGCATTATGGACTGACTGAATCAGTAGATGTAGGTTCATTATCCACCAGATGAGACAAGAGTCCCCACTAGATAGGACAGGCCTGTGACAGACCAGGAGCTAACTGATCTGTCTGGCTGAGCAGAGAAGCAACACACAAAGCATGTCTACTCTCTTTGATGGCTTGGCCTTCAATGTGATAAAAAACGACCACTCCTAATAAAGACAACCTTGGTCTCCATCCAGCAGGGCAGCATGGTAGTATTCTTCCTGGAAGCTCCTACACTCTCTAAAAGTGAACTCTTTCTTACTTTTCCCTTAATTAGTCTGTTACTCAGCTTTTCCCCTTATCTGTTTCACTTTTCTTTTTGGGTATCAGACACTGAATTCATAAGCCATTGGCTTAGGGTAACACCTTAGCTCCCAGAGGTAAACTCATTGAGAGCTGAGAAAGGCTCCTCATCACAGGGAAGGAACTGTACCTTCCACCTCTCCTAAATAGCAGGGGGCAGTTCTGGTGACTGTGGTTCAGTCAGACTCTGAATTCAAGAGACCCTTAGGGCATTTTCCTGAGGACCTGAGTTTGATCCCTGAGGCCCACATAATGGCAAGGCGGTCTCTGATCTCTAGTCAGATTTGGAGGGTCACAGGGATGTTGTCAGCCTTTGCTCGATTCCTGCAGTATAATATCCTATTGGATATAGCTTATGTAAAGAGCATGTCTTCTAACTACCAAACTATTCTATATTAAGTCAAGCATAGTAAAGACGAGGAGTGAAGTTTCTAGGGTTGCTTTCTCAGTGACCTGGGGACTCCTACTAGGTGTTAGCACCCAAAGGTTCCTACCATCTCCTAGCCATGCTACACAGGGACCTTGATATTGAGTTTGGGGTCATATTAGCCAGACTCCAACCACATCAGTGACCTTAGTAAGGAAATATAGGAGGCTACGAAGATAAAAAAAAACATTGTAATAACAGGAAATTTTGTATAGTGATCTAAATTATAGAAATTTAAAAGTGTTGGATGATTGGTGAAATGACTCACAGGGAAAGTAATGGAGCTTTCTGGAATCCGTATTGTAGTAGAAGAGCACTGACTCCTGAAGTTGTCCTTGATCTCTACACATGTGTCATTATGGCATGTATACACAAACACACCCACACCCACAAGTACATACATACACATGAAACAGAGAGAGGCAAAAAAAACTTTTTGAAGAATTATTGGTTATAATTCAAAGCATTAAATATAAAAATAATACTATAAAACAAAACAAAAGGCCTGTAGTTTCCCACAAATTTCATTGATCATTCATTCCCTGTTACTGTCAGAACCAGGGTGGGAGATTTTCATTATGACATGCCCCACGAGCAGCACTTCTGTTTTTATTCAATGTAGTTTCCATGATACACAGCTGATTGTTGTCAAAGAGGGAAATTATCATTCCTTTTAAATCTCCTTTTTATTAAGAAGAGTTTCATGTAAATATTTATGATTCTGATTTATTTTAATCCAGGAATATTGATGGTGAATATTGAATGTATATCAACCTTTAAGCTATAACAAGCAAATGACTTTCAGAGTAGAAATACAAAATATGTATATCTACACTTAAAATGGAATCGAGCATTTTTTTTCATCACTGTATCCTCAGACAGGGTCTTAGAAAGTTACAAGATTGAAGAGTAAAGTGACCATTGATTCTGGCTTTTCCCTAGATGGCAATAGGTTCATCTGACTGTTGTGGAGTATTTCTCTACTTTCCTGATCTTGTGACCCTTTAATGAAGTTCTTCATGTTGTAGTGACCCTAACAGTAAAGTTATATCATTGCTACTTCATAACTATAATTTTGCTACAGTTATGAATGATGGAAATATCTGATATGGGAAATATACGATATACAACTCATATGAAGGGTTATTTGATCCTTGAAGGGGTCATGACCCACAGGTTGAGAAATACTGCATCTAGTGTGACCAATTTAAAAGGGGGAAATCAGTCAAGTCTTCTTTTCTAGTCACTGTTCCTTTGGGAAGTCCTTGTTTCTTATACTTTTTTTTTTAATCTGTGAAAAACAAAAAGATGGGATAATAAACTGTTAATTCATTTAGGGAAGGGCACACCCTAGGGGTTGCTTCTCAGGTCATGCTCACAGACTCCTGCTGATCAGGGTGCACCCTCTTGCCCTATTCCCATTAGCAAACAATGGCTTCCATTTGTGATGTGACCTTCCTGAAATGGGGCAAACTCTGCAACCACAGAACAAAATGAAGCCATTGGCTTAAACATGGACTGAACTCTGACCCTGACTTCATTAGTATTTTGCTAATGTGGGAAACTACCAGAAACTTGCACTTAGAATTGTCCTGAATCATACCATGTGGCCAACAGCACTATGTTGTTGCCATCATCATAAAAAATGCTGTTTGTGAGCGAAAATATATGACTGAAATAAACTTTTAATTCAGTGTTGGTGTTTTAATGCCTTTGAGTATTAAGACATTAGTTAATCATTCTAGTAATGATAATTAAATAGTAATTTTGGAAAAACATGAGAGCTAGTATTATTTCTGAGATTAGTTTTATAGCATAAATTGTGTCTCCTCCCCCAATTCACATATTTTATCCTTGAGTGCTTATCACCTGAGAAGATGACTCTATTTGAAGTTAGAGGCTTCCAAAAGGAAGAATTAAAGGAATCATTAGGGTGGGCTTCAACTAAACCTGACTGGTGTTCTGGGAAGAAGGATAGGGATATATGCATGCATGTGCAGAGGGATAGCAGTATGAAGACATGGGGAAGTTGATCATCTACTATTGAGGCTCCAGAAAGATCTGACCATGCTTATCCTCTGATCTAGAGCTTCAAAACTGGACAATGATGAGAAATTAAATGCATGTTTTTAAGCCACCCAACTTCTATTAAAATTAGAGTTTAATAGCAGACTCTATTAATGGTAGGCTGTCAAACCAGACCAAACCAAAACAGACACCATGCTGAATGCTCTTTGTTCATTATCTCCTTTGCCTTGTACAATAACCTATAGAAAACATACTTTTCTTACCCTTTGCCAGTCAAGGATATTAGGTTTAGATATGTGTTAAGATCTAAGGAGTGGGAACTGTTGTAGTCAGGTACTAACATCCATAAGCAATTGTGCCAATGCTTAGAACTCCCTTGTCTTCTTTCCTGTGACTCAGTGTTAGCCCTACTCTTGTGAGAAAATGCTGTGGTGCAGTTTTATTCTCATTTCACAGGTACAGAATCTTGAGTGTAATGTCTGATGTTGTTCCCTCTGGTGCCAGAGCTTAAAACCCAAGCCATGTGTGTGTGGCCCAAAGTCACTAGTCAGGACCTGTTTACATCTGTCCTGCCTTTATCTTTTGTCTGGAAGAAAGGAGTAGATCTTGTTTATTTTACTTTTTTAGATTCCACAATATTGCTTGAGTAGAAATAAAACTTCTTTTTGCTTCCTATAATAAAACATTTTAAAATTAAAAATACTTATTATTGCTTAAAACTACGAGGGAAGATAAATTATAAAACAGAAGTCACAGATTAGATACTTCATTCTGATAAAAATAATACTTTATAGCATTGACCAGTTAGTCACATTCTTGTATAAAAGCATAAGCTGCTATATGAACAACATAGTGAATGAATTTCTGTGAACTATTTGGTTAATTTATTTACTGTGTACTTAGGTTCTTATTTTTTTTTATGTATGCTAAAAGGCAATAACATTGACTTTTAACTTGCTCAATAGAAGTATCATGAAAATTACTGAGTAAAGTAGGAATAGGAAAGCAATCAGAAAGCAATTTTAATTTAAGCAATGATGCATGAAATGGAAAATATTCAAATAACCTAAGAACAAGTCTACTGGATCATTAGGTAGCCTATTTAAATACAGCACATTTATATAGCATGTTCTTCATAGTGTCATCTCTTTAACCATTGCATCATGTTTAAGCTTGTAATAGAAACACAGATTTATAAAAATTTCAAGAAGTTGAAGAAAGACTTAAATATGGTAGAAGTATTTTAGCTGTCAAAATTTAGTTCTCTGATGAAATATGTTCTTTAGAACCTGTCTAAAAACTAAGGGGTTTGCAAACCATATGCTTCAAAAAGAGACTTAACAGTCTACCTGCTCTCATTTCTGCACTCATCAAACAAGTATATTAGGTCTGTCTTAGTTATGTTTCTATTTCTGTGACAAAATATGATAACCAAGGTAACTTATAAAAGAAAAAATTTAATTTGACCTATGGCAGCAGTTTTTCTTTTTCTTCTATTTTTATTAAATTGGGTATTTCTTATTTACATTTCAATTGTTATTCCCTTTCCTGGTTTCCAGGCCATCAGCCCCCTAGCCCCTCCCCTTCCCCCTCTATATGGGTGTTCCCCTTCCCATCTACCCCTATTTCCACCCCCCCAACAATCCGGTACACTGGGGGTTCAGTCTTGCCAGGACCAAGGGCTTCCCCTTCCACTGGTGCCCCTACTAGGCTATTCATTGCTACATATGAATTTGGAGCCCAGGGTCAGTCCATGTATAGTCTTTGGGTAGTGGCTTAGTCCCTGGAAGCTCTGGTTGGTTGGCATTGTTGTTTATATGGGGTCTCAAGCCCCTTCAGCTCTTTCAGTCCTTTCTTTGATTCCTCCAATGGGGGTCCCATTCTCAGTTCAGTGGTTTGCTGCTGGCATTTGCCTATGTATTTGCCATATTCTGTCTGTGTCTCTCAGGAGAGATCTACATCTGGTTCCTGTCAGCCTGCACTTCTCAGCTTCATCAATCTTATCTAGTTTTGGTGGCTGTATATGTATGGGTCACATGTGGGGCAGGCTCTGAATGATGGCAGCAGTTTTTAACCTGTGGGTTGCAACACCTTTGGGGTTGAACAACTCTTTCACTGAGGTGGCCTAAGACCATCTGCATTTCAGATATACATTATGATTTGTAATAGTAGAAAAATTATAGTTATGAAGTAGCAATGGTTGGGGTCACCACCACATGAGGAACTGTGTTGAGTTCCCAGCATTATGAAGGTTGAGAATAACCTAATTTATGATTTCAGAGGTTTAGAGCTATCATGGTGGGGGGAAGGAATTCTGAGAGCTCACATGTTGATCCATAACGGAAAGACAGGAAGAGAGAGAACTTGGGATCACGGGAGTCTTTTGAAACCTCAAGGCCTCTCCCAAGTAATACACCTTCTCTAAGAAGGCCAAACTCTTAATTCTTCCCAAACAGTTTTACCAAACTGTGACAGATTCTGGGTCACTATAAAGAATTGAAGCTGTATCAAACACATTCAGTAAGTCAGGCTAAGTGATTCTTATTTAAATCACCCAGAAATGAGCTACATGGTCCAATCATAGCCAGTTGTAGGACTTCATTCAACCATAAAGATCCAGGATGTCTCATCCTAGGGTAAGCTGAAGAATTGGGTGACTGAAAATACTTGAAACATAACCAAGTAACTAAATTCCAAAGAGGCCTATGTAGATGTATACTTAGCTGACAGTATATCTATTTATAAAAAGAAGAATCAGGACAAGTCACATTGCATACTAACCTTCCTTTCTGAGATCAAATTTTGTCCTATTCACCATTTTTTTACTTGAAGTGACAACCACCTGTTACTTCGGATTGCTTTCTGACCACTACCAGAGCTGAGAAGCAGATTAGAAAGTCAGTTCTTAGACACAGAGTCAGATAAGACAAGACTGGACAATTCATTGGCTAATTCATATGCATTTTGGTAAAGCATGGTTTACTGGTCTTAGTTCATAGAACAAAACAATTAGATCCTAGATTCAGTGTGTTTCCTTTACAGATCAGGGTAAATAGTGACAAATTTTATGTTTCTGACTTATTTCATGTGCTTTATTCTTCTTCCTCCTTTTAGACAAGTTTCTCTGAATTCTATGAACATCTTTAGTATAATTTCAGTTCAAGTTCTAATGCTTTTCTTCTGTGTTTTCAATTGATATTATGTGTCAAGCCAGGTATATTTTATATAACAGGAGACTCTTGACATGTGTTGGACCTTGTGACCTCATTACTCTTATTCAGAGTGGGAAAGTGAGATACAGGAATGGAAATAGAAATAATACATTTTATGTCACATGGTCAATCTGCTCACTAGGTTATGGGCCCCAGCAGAAGCCATTCTTGGCTCTAACTTAGGCTCTGATCAGTTTGATGGGGGAGGTGAGGAAAGGCCAAGAATTAGTGATGGGGCCATGGTGTCAAGAGATAGTGATGACTTTGGCATGATCTACATGTTGTCCTGTCATGTGTAAAGCAATAATGGAGAAATATGCACATTAACCACATATGCAGATCATGTTTCTAGTTAATAGTGGTATTCAGGTAATACTGCATCTGCTTGAATGAAATGCTTAACACTATGCTCAAAACTGGTATTTTAGGAAGAGGGAATGTTGCAGAATTGCAGAGCTGTAAGAGCCATATTAGAAACCCTTAGTGTTATTCTGAATATTTTTATGTTTATGACCGTGATCAGTAAAATCACAAATAGGCTAATTAAAGCAAGTTTCTTTAGAAAAATAAAGATATTTAACTCACCACATTTGGTCATATGCCTGTTGAAAAAGAATGTTTTTTTCTTTGATAATTACAGAGGCAGAATCAGAGCCATCAAGGAACTTGGTACTTACAAGGTCAATACTAGTTGATATGTTTCCAAAAAACTGTACAAGAAAAGAGGTTTCAATATTTCATTGAGCAAAAATATACAAACTGCTCTCTTGGGGTCTGAGAGTCCTTGACCAGGGAGAATGATTCCATCGTGGAATCTGAACTTAGCTTTCCTGCCAACATCACATCTTGAGAGTCAGGATACCACAGAAGATTGCTAGGAGGAATGCTATATTTGAGGATCATCAGCTGGGACAGATTATGGAAGGCAAGCCTGTCAACCTGGGTTGGAAATGTCACAGGATAGGTAGGTAGGTATTTCCCGCAGGCTATGCTAAACATATCATGATAGGGGAATTGCAAGGAAAGTTACTATGTGGTGAGAGCTAAAACTGCCAACATGAGCTCAAATGTTTCCAAAAACAGTCTCACTTATCACTGCACATGAAAAGGCTTCTATATTTCATTGAGCAAAATAATACATATTTATTTAGTGAGCCATCAGACTGGTAGGGAGGGGGAGTTCTGGAGAGGAATTGTTTATTTTCCCTAAGAGTCTTTGGTTTCCACTAACTCAAGAGCAGACTTAATGTGAAGTTGAGCAGATACAGGGTCATATTCATCATTGGCCAAATGCCCCCCCTTCAGGCATTTCAAGTTCATTACCCTTTGTGCTCTGTAATCCCATGAGACCAATGGTAAAAGCTACCCACTGGATTCTCCTGTAGTTACTCATTTGCATGGATACTCATCTGAAAAATCACATATTCAGTAGTTAGCATTTGAGAATTTGCCTGTTTAGATTTCTGATAAGACTAAGGAGAAGCAGTCCAAAGTCTTAACAAACATGATTAAAATCTCTTGGTGTGTTATCTTTTCCCTTCATTTTGATCATAATACCAATGTCCAATGTTGTTTTTAGTTTGGAATTTACTCATGGTTCGGAAAACTTCATTGCCATCTTTTGTACTTTGACATTTAGATCTCCGAAATCTATTGTTGTGAGTATTTTTTTCAACCAGCACTTCTGCAGCATCTACTTCATGTCAAGCCTTTACTAGAAGATATAATAATTAGGAAATTAAAAGATAAAGGAAAAATATGGATGCATGTGAGTATTGTGAAAATATTGTAAAAGAGGTATTGTGAGGGTGGGAGAGAAAAGCATAACTACATAAGAAAACAACTTTAGTTGGTGGTAGAAAGGCTGGATCTGAAAGATCGTTGTAGGTGTGATAGACAGAAAAGGCTAGACCAGTGATTCTCAATCTGTGGGTCATGACCTCTTTGAGGGTTGAAAGACCTTTTTGCAGTGGTTGCCTAAGACCATCAGAAAATACAGATATTTATAGTATGATTAATAACAGAAGAAAAATTTGTCATGAAGCAGCAATGAAAATAATTTTATGGTTGAGGAGTCACCACAACATGAGTTATATTAAAGAGTCACAGTACTGGAAGGTTGAGAATCCTTGGGCTAAAGAACACAGTCCAGTAATCACACAAGTTCAAATTCTATCAAGGACCTAGAACATTCTCTGAGGAAATAGTAGGTGGGAAGGCCCCCCACCTTTACTAGAAACAAGATCTATTGAGTATGGTGGTTGAGAGGAAGAGTTGGTCAAAGAGATTTGGAGTCTGTCATGAAAGCTCTGATATGCATTTTATTCTATTGATGAAAAAGTGGTTATTGAAATTGTAAATCTGAGACATGCAATGATGAGCCCTGTTGTGACTTATGTGGGGATAAAATGGAGTTTAGAGAAAATTCTGGCAAGGGGTAGAGACCAGAGTCCATTGCAGGACTGCTGTGAGATCTGGTACACTTCTGAGATGTGACTAATACACATGTAGAATTGGCAGGACCTGGAGACGAAGGCAGTAGAACATCCATTCTTTCATCCAGCAGTTTGTAGAGCTCCTGTTCAGTGCCGGAGGCATTTTAGATATTGAGGGCATGAAAGTTAAAGGCAAAGTTCCTGCCTCTATGAAGCTTGCATTCTAGTGTGAGAAATAAGAATAAAGACTACCAATATGCACATTCATAACAGATTATGTGACATTAAGTGCTCCGAAGAAAAATAAAGCATGTGACTTTAGACCTTGAAACTTTGGCTTTCGGCCCATGGAACCCTGCTCTTTTGGCCATGGAAGAAAGCCAGTCTAATAAGATAGGAGGATCAGAAGAATAGGATATGGGTCCCCAGCCAATATTCAGTACAGTCTGCTGGGATGGAGTCGGGGGCACCTAAACTGAACCTTCTGCTGACAGCAGCCATGTGAGTGAGCCCAGGGGAGGTCAGCAGACAACCTGCCTAACCAACTCAACACCATGAGAAATCACACACCCATTGCTAGTGGTCACAGCGTTTGAGAAACTTACAAACAGAAAACATGAATAGAAGAAAGCTATTACTCAAGCATGATTTTGGTGTAACTAATACTTGATACAAGTTGGTTAGGTCAACTAGGAGACAAAAATTAAGGGAGAAAAAAAAACATTTAGAATGACTCCAGATTTGAAAGTTTTGGGTCACTCCAGATTGGAATAAATTTTTATCATTATTTTGAGGGTATTAATCCTGATGAGACTATAAATCTGTCCTTTAATATTTGAGGGCTGGGAAGATAGCCCAGTAAGTAAAAATTTTGCTGCATTAGCATGAAGATCTGAGTTCAGATTAAAGCAGCCAAACAAACACCAGGCCTGGAAGCATGTGCCCATGATTCCAGCCTCAAAGAGATGGAAACAGAAAATTACTGTGGCTTGCTGGACAGCCAGTCTAGCTGGAAAGTTTTAAGTTAAGTAGCAGACCCTGTTTCAAAAAATAAGGTAAAGGAGGATTTGGAGACATGACTCAGCCCGAAACAACATTTTTTCTCTTGCAGAGGACCCAGGATTTGTTCCTAGCACTCACATGGTAGCTTACACTTGCTTATTACTCCAGCTCCAGGTGTTTCATATGTGATGTGTGCACATGCATGCAAGAAAGCACTCAAATATAAAATAAAAATAAATACATCCTAAAAATGAGGTAGAAAGTGATAGCAAGGTAGAGGAAGACTTCTAGTCTACACATACATGCTCACACACACATGTACATCTGTGATGGGATCATATATACAAACATACACATAGAATATTTAAAAATAACTTAGAAAGTATAGGCTTCAATGAGATAATTCATTAATTTGATACATTTTAAGTTAAGAATAACCACTAATATAACCTGTAACTTCAGATGTTGGGAAGTGGAGGTGAAAGGATCTAGAGTTTGAGGTCAGCCTGGGTTACATAGTAAGTTTTAGGGTAGCCTAGTCTATCCAAGAGCCTGCTTTAAAACAACATGACTAATTAGTATGTAGTTACACTTGTTAATGTTTTGATTGTCGTTTGTATAACAAGATCTGGGAATGTGGTAGAGTGTTTGCCTCATAACACATTAAATTGGACATGGTGGTTTAAGTTTTCAATCCAAGTACCTTAGAGGTAGAGGCAGAAGGATCAAAACTCAAGGTCATCCTCAGATACCTAAGGAGTTCAATGCCTTATCATGACTGGTCCTATATCTTGCTTGTTTATGGTCTTTAACTGTAAGCCCTTCAACTACCTGGAGTACAGCATTCCCTCATTTTTTTTCACGTGTGATGTTACTAAGTTTAGAGCCACATGCAAAGAACAAGACCAGCACATATCTTATTTTTTAGGCCTTAGCTCAGAGTGTCTGTATGAATTGCAGTGGTTATACTAAATATGAAGGGCCTGCCCCTCCATCAAAGGAAGGAGAACTTTCTTGGAGTGTGGAGTGCTTATCTAGGTCACAGCTTTATTCTCAAGGACAAGTGGCGTGCCTGAGTATGGCATTGTCTAGCATTTCTAGTGTGGTTGAATACAGGGTTGAACAATGACTGCAGGGTATGGATGAAGGAAAAGATGGAGGCAGAGGTCTTTCTCTGTCTGATCTTCAACCTTTCTTTCACAAGAACAGTGTCGCTAACCACATTATTCTGATTATGAGTCAATACTGGAGTCCCAAAAAAAAAAAAAAAAAAAAAAAAGCTGGGGCTTCTACTATATCCATGGGCCTTTGGATACTGTCAGGTGTTACTCAGTACAATATAAGCCATTCAGTTAAATTCAAATTTCAGGTGACACCAAACCTGTATATGAATAAATAGAAGTAATGATTTACATTTATTTGGAATTAAATTTTATTTCACTTCCTCAATTTACATTTGCTAAATCTGGCAGCTATATTTTTTCCTTTTCTTTATTAACTTGAGTATTTCTTATTTACATTTCGATTGTTATTCCCTTTCCCAATTTCCAGGCCAACAACCCCCTAACCCTTCCCCCTCCTCTTCTATATGGATGTTCCCCTCCCCATCCTCCCCCCCATTACCTCCCTCTTCCCAACAATCACATTCACTGGGGGTTCAGTCTTAGCAGGACCAAGGGCTTCCCCTTCCACTAGTGCTCTTACTAGGATATTCAATGCTACCTATGAGGTTAGAGTCCAGGGTCGGTCCATGTATAGTCTTTGGGTAGTGGCTTAGTCCCTGGAAGCTCTGGTTGGTTGGCATTGTTGTTCATATGGGGTCTTGAGCCCCTTCAAGCTCTTCCAGTCCTTTCTCTGATTCCTTCACCGGGGGTTCTCAGTTCAGTGGTTTGCTGCTGGCTTTCGCCTATGTATTTGCTGTATTCTGGCTGTGTGTCTCAGGAGAGATCTACATCCAGTTCCTGTCGGCCTGCACTTCTTTACTTCATCCATCTTGTCTAATTGGGTGGCTGTATATGTATGGGCCACATGTGGGGCAGGCTCTGAATGGGTGTTCCTTCAGTCTCTGTTTTAATCTTTGCCTCCCTATTCCCTGCCAAGGGTATTCTTGTTCCCCTTTTAAAGAAGGAGTGAAGCATTCGCATTTTGATCATCCGTCTTGAGTTTCATGTGTTCTGTGCATCTAGGGTAATTCAAGCATTTGGGCTAATAGCCACTTATCAATGAGCTGGCAGCTATATTTAAAGTCATTTCCTGTACTTGGCTAGGAAGACTATCTGCAGCAGAAATCATCTCCAACTTCATGGTTCTGTCCTGTTTATGGGACTTCTCTGAGTTCTATTAGCTGTAGGGTGAATATAAAGTGTAGAAAGTGGAGCAGGAACTAACCCCCCACCCCATCCCCTTCTGTGGCTCCCATTTTTTTATTCCTGGCTTTATTTGGTCTTATGACCAAATCATAAGCCCTTTTGGAGATATCCATGACTGATAAGCTTAAAATGTTTCCCCCACTAGGGATGCTTACATTGCAGACAGGTACCAGCAAAATAATAGTTTATAACTGAAAATTGAATTTTTTCTAAGTTAATATTAGAAGCGGTTATAGTGGTAAAAATTACTGTTGTTCTCTTGAAATTAACTACTCTACTCATCCTTTCATTTGTGTGTATGTATGTGTGTGTGTGTATATATATATATATATATATATATATATATATATATATATATATATATATTGTATTCAGGCCCCAGAATCCTGGGCAATGGTTAGAAGAAAAGGACTCCTCTGAGGTTTTTAAGACTTTTTATTAAGTGAGATAACAAAAAAAAGAGCTCCTTCTAATTTTAAAATACATATAGAGAAGACCTTCCTTTCATTAAATGTCCATTGTATAAAGTGTTCTCAGATATCATTACCAGAAAAATCAATTGGATCATATTAAGAGAAGTGATGGTAAGTGGCTTGTCCTAAGAAGGCAAGGAACCTGGAAATGACAAAGCCATGACTCAAAAATTAGGTTTTGGTCTGTTGCTTTTCTTAAAATTTGAGAGCCAATCCATTTTCTGTCACATCATGCTGTCTAGGCACCATGCAGTCCCCGTCATGGGAAGCCCCAAGCTCCCCTCAAAGCTGTTGGATTTGGGTTTTGGTTATGGTTGCTGTAAATCCTCTGTGGTTAAGTGTCTTTTGATTGCAAAGTTTTGGGAAAAAGCAATAATGCCAGATCACTTTAGTGACACAGATGGGAAATGATTCACAATCATACACCATTGGGCAACTCAGTTTGCATACAGGGTTTTCTTGTCAAGAGTGGATTGTTCTTCACTCATGATTGAGGCCACAGTGAGTGAAAGACATGATACCAGCACTCAGATACATGTCTAAGGCTGGGTGAAGGTCATCTAAAGGGGAAGTGAAATGGATTTGTGATATAGGGGACTTCATCTCTGGTGCTCTTTTACTGCCCATTTGGGGCAACCTGTTCTTTCATGTCCAGAGGGTCTGGTTATAAGGAATTGGGAAGACTTCTTTATTGTTGTGCTATCTTTCGAATACTAAGAATGGAATTACTTCCAGATACATTAAATTTTTAATATTGAGCATATGAAAAAGGATTGAGTTGAATTCTAAATGGAGCATCCTGAATATTGAAGCACATTGGTGAGCAATGTATTTTGGGAAGCCACATAATTAGAAAAAGGCAACTATATAGATAAATTCAATATTTTATATTAAGAGTTGGTTAGTATTATACAATTAATGAACTCATGACTTAAAGTTTATGAGTGTGTTGGCCTTACTTGTAATCCAAGAATTCAAGAAGCTGAGGCAGGAGAATACTGAGTTTAGGCTAGCATGGGTAATGTAATAAGACCCTATTTCATAAGCAGACATCCAAAGAGAACTTTAACATATGTTTTAAAACATTACAAATAGTTGGTAAGTATTGGAATCAATATTATTAGGTCAGTTTAGAAAGGAAAGCAATGTACAGCTATCCATATGTAAAACAGGAATTCAGATGTGAAGGTAAATAGTCATTGTCTTCATAAAATACATTATTAAGGAAAGTAGAATTATATGGGATTTGGAGCAGAAAGCACTAAGGTGGAGCTTTAATGTTGAATTTTATGACACAAAATCTCCTGGAGATATTAGTATGTACTACTATGGAATGTAGCTTGGGCCAGAATGAACTAGTAGATGGCCTAATTGAACCAGTTTTGGAAATAGACAGCCCTTCCTCTTGTTCTGATATTAGGTCAGTCCTTTGATTTCTATGGACCTCATTTTTTTCCCTTTGTGAATGGGAAGATTAAAAGACCAGCAAGTTATTTTTCAAATTTTCTAATAAATAAGATGATATTTAAAATATGTAGAAAATTGATACTCAAGACCCAGTGGTGCTTATAATTCTTTTTCTTTTTTTCTTTTAAAAGATATCTTTTAAATAATTCTGACTAAATATAATGAAGTGTTTGTAGCTTCCAGATCAAAATCCTGACTTCTAGCAATGAAATAAGACTAAAAATGATAGCAAGCTGAGACAAGTGTAGTTTTAAAATCTGGTTTTGCCATGCTATGTGTGCATAGGGATTGAGGAAACAAGTATTTCTATATGAGCTATTTAGAAGGAATAAATTCATGGGCCATAAGTGATTTAGAAGACATAGCTGTCATGTCTACTCTATATTTGGACTCAAAACATATAATTGAATTTCTCAACATCAGCATACATATTTAATGTCATCATTTATGATATAATATACTTCATTGTATAAATATATAATATATACCAATATATACCATAATAGTATACATGCTAAAATTTGATTTATTAACATAGGACACATGGTAATACATAACTGTTACATATAGATGGAATAAAGCAAATTTCACTAAACAAGCTAATTGACAGCATGAATTCATGGGATACCAGTGGCAATAATGATCATCTATTTTCCAAATGGGAGAAATTTTCTGGAATTTACCAAAGTCGTGTGCCTTAAAATTCTAGAATGAAGGTGTCAGGGCAGGGAGAAAAAGCTGAATTTAAGAGACTAAATAATTACATATTGCAAAATAGTATACATGCTACACATGCCAGGATAAGAGAAGCTACTAAATATTATTTTCAGTTAGCTCCCAGTTCTTCAAATACCCTACTTTAGAGGGACCAGCAAGGAGACTGGAAAGGAGGATGCTAGGGATGGAAGTAGAGGTCATGTGGCATCTTTGGGATATTTTGAAGATTTACTTTTCTGTGAGATGGAGAATCACAGAATGGTTTGAGAAGAGGGTGGCATGATCTGGCATGTTTTAGTAGGCAATGATCAAAAGGTGCTATGGTCAGAGTAGTTAGGACATTCATAATAATCTGATGTACAGTTATGTGTCTCTGGATCAGAGTGCCTGCATCCTAGTAGTAACAGAGTCTGTATTTACTATGGAGAGAAAGAGTAATAGAATTCCCATTCAGTAAGTATGAAAGCAAAAGAGAAATAAGGGCTAAGTACAAGATTACAAGAATTCAGTAAAAGAGACCGACACTGACTGGGAAGAAGAAACCCTAAGGTGTGCTCTGGAGAAAAAGAGGGAATAAGCTTGTGATTAGACATATTCACTTATGATATGCTCATTCGGTGGTTCAAGTGGAAGAGAAGAGGCAGGGGGATGAGCTTAATGTGAGGCTTAGAACGGGTTGTATAGATTTGTTTGCCAATGAAATAAGACAGGAAACTGGATGATATCTTTTTTAACAAGGACAGTCTTGCAACATGTATTCCTTCCTGTATAGAAGCTGGGAAGAGTAGGAAGGGCTCTGGACGAAGTGGGCAAGAAGTGACCATTTGGGAAGAAGAACATCAAGAGGGATTTTCATCCTAGCTACCAACTGGAAAAAAAAGTGATTCACAAAGTGAGGCAAACTTCCCTGTCCCAAGAGTTGCTTGTTGGGGAAATGATTTCTTAGTCAGGCCATGTACAAATTACAGGCAGTCTGACAACTTATTTAAGTGGGATGTGGAGCAAACAGTTTCATCTTTTACCTTCACGGGACCTGAAACTAGAGTTCACACATTGTCTATCTAACGTTAAAAAGTGACAAATCAAGATAGCAAATACCAGACATCTGGCTACCATAGGTAATGATTAGGAAGAAAGCCCCAGAAAACGGTAGAATCCTTAGCCCTGAAGTAGTCTAACCACTGAACAAATGCCAGCTGCCCCATCATCCTCATCAAAGTTGGCAAGAGAGGAAGGATTAGTTGGGAGATTTTAGCATCGCACTGAGAAATATTCTACAGTCTAGCAATTTTCTGTCAATGTAATGGGGTCTATACTGCTCTGACCTTCACAGACATGTATCTAGAGCAAACATTCCAACTAGAAAACAAAACCAATTGAACTGTGAGGTCAAGTTGGTCTGGGGCTTACAATAGCTATCTGGGTACAGAGCTGTCTTTAAATCCCTCATAGGGAGTGGGCTGGAGTGTATCCTTACACTCAAATATAAAGGATAGCATCCCTCACTACATGTTTATATCAAGACAGTGGCATGCCAGAATTCGATATCATATACAGCTGTGATTGATGATATATTCAAGCTGTGTTTAGCATGACCTAATATATGAATTTATGTATGTTTTATGAATATATATATATATTTATGCATTGAGCAACTCTAAAATAGTAGATATGTACTTGAAAGGTGTAAGAGATGGTTTACAAAATGAAACATGATAATACCTGAGTTGTGTTTTTTTCATTTTTGTTTTTGGTTTGATTTTAAAACCGAATATACATTGTTTTTAGAACTAGAAAAAAACTTTAGGAAAGAAAAGTGACATATAGATGTTTTCTTGTACACAAAGTCATAATGTATGATCTTTCTACATATTTAAATCAGATTAGCAGACTTGGGAAGTACGTGTTTATAACTTTATTCCTCTTAATGAAATCTGAGTTATCTGCATTTAATATAAAAGGACAACAAAACGCCCTTCTCCTTCATAGATCTACAATCTATGACAAGACCCCTTTCCAAGTTTCTTCTCAAACCCTTGCTATTTTTCCTATCATTGTTTACTGAACACTGCAGGAAGTTCTTGTTTGTTCCACAAACCAGTAGAGACTTGAGCTTTCTGGGACCATTTCTGATAAGAGCTCTTATCCCTTTGGCTCTCTGCATCCTGCTGCAGTCTTTAATTTTAATATCAAAGAGACATCATAGCTTTCTTGAGGCATAGGATATTCAGGAAATGTGTCACAGATGCAAATGTACAAACTTACCCCCCAGTCGATCACTGCTCTGGGATAGGTTTCTGCAGAGAATGTCCCCTACTGGGCATGACTTATGACCCTACACATTTCCAGAATGCCAAACTAGAAGTATGTCTCAGACAGCTTCTTGTTTTTCTCCCTGCTTGTTTCGCAGGAGGACTCCAAACTTTTCTGCATTCTGCCCTTTTAGGACTCAAATGAACATTTTAAGACAAAAAGCTTATTAAATTAAAACAATTTATTTAATGTATGTAATAATTCTTATTACAATCATGCCTTGAATCTCTCATCACCCTTACCAAACCCTTTCCCATCCATATAGGTCCTTTTTCCACATTCCTGCCTATTTGTTTTATTTTGTGACCCATTATGTTTAACTAAGGCTGTCTGGGTGATCATGGGTTTTGAATGATCTATTATTAGAGCCTGGTAAGTTTACTTATTAGTGGGTATGAAACTGAAGACAGTGACAGTCTCTCTCCTAGAGTATATTGGTAGTAAATAGTTCATCAAGGACAGGTAGGGCACCATGCCTTCCTGATGTATGATCGACTGTTGACAGGTCTATTTTTGTGGTGTAGGCCCAGTGCAAGCAGCTGAACTTGCTTTGTGGTCATGGTTGCAATGACTATGTTATTCTTACAAGATAGTATTTGGCAGCTCTTTTCCCAATCTTTTGCCTCTTCTATTTTCTCTTTGTCTATGTTCTCTGAGCCACCAAGGGAGGGGTGGCATAAATATCTTGCTTAGAACTAAACACTCAATGGTCTTATTCTTAGCGCACCTTGACCAGCCATAATTCACTTCGTTAGCTACCATTCATTGCAAAGTCTACCTTCTGTGATAAAGACTAAGGAGAACATTTGTGTATTTATATAAATATAACTATTTAGAATGTTGGTTAGCACCTTGTCAATTTAGTAAAACAATAAGTTATCCTTTAGGGCCTAAGATCTCCTTAGCCATGTGTTTTTGACTAGATTTAAAGTGCCAGGTATAAATTTCCTCATAATCCAATCATAGACTACTTGGTGACCTCCACCATGGTTAGGTTACTACTGCTCCAGTGAACACATCTTGCCTTTCATGTTAATATTATAGTTCATAGCTTTTCTTCTCTGGTTGATTGTTGCTGCCCCAGGTCTGCTTTTCACCTCAGGGTATTCAGGTTCGTTGCTCACTGTATCACAGTCACATCAGGACTGTACTAGAGGGAGTGAAGTTTGACTGGGCAGGCAGATTAGTCAGGATCTTGGTAGGCATGAGTAAGGGAGAAACAGCCTTCTCTGGAGACAGTTTTCAGTAAAACAGCTCTCCTTATTGGGGGTGTGTGTGGTATATAAACAATGGGGAGTGGGTAGGGGTTTTCAGGGTGAGTGTATATCAGTGTCTGTGTTGAGGTGGTGGGAATGCTTCATTTGCATGAAGAGGAATTCCAGGTGCTTTCTGGATATGTCTGTATTAGAAGAGAGGAAGTTTATCCTGAAACTTGACCACCAGGCTACATGGCCACCTCAAGAGTGACAGAAGTGGGGTCATGAGGCTTCTGTGGACTGGGACACAGAGTGAGGAAGAAGCAGTCCTACTCCTGGCGGTTTTGACAAAATTTCAAGATGTGAACATGTCTTGACCTAACTCTTGCTCAGTACCAGTTCCCTCAGTCACATGGCTTTCCAGCCCCACAGCCTGTATAACATATTCCAGCACTGTGAAAGGTAGCAAGAAGGAAGCTTCAATTTAATTACAACTTGGTTTCTCTATACTTTGTTTTTTTTATCTTTTAAAAACTTTTATTTTTATTTTTGAAAATTTCATACATATATAGTCATATTCTCTATACTTTGTAATGAAGACACACTATAATTATTTCTCAGCTTACTCTTTCAATCTAGGATATTAATCTCTGGTGACAGAAAGTATTTCCTTATTATGTTAGTGAAGACTTGTTTGGGATTAATTTCTGTGTGATTAACAAATAATTATGTCTAACTGGATGATTTTTTCCAATATAAGGGCATAGGACAGACTGTATAGTAATAGCTTAGAAACTTAAACATACAATGTCATGCACAGACACACACTCAGCCTCATACACACAATTGCTATGCAACCACAAATGTACAAACAGAATAGCACAAACACACACAACACACACACACACACATACACACACACATACACACACACACACACTCACCCCATATAGCTAAAGATCCAGAGGCAATGTTAGGTGTAAGATAAATGAAGCAAAGAGTTTGCCATTTGCAACATATGATAAGTTTGCCTGATTTGGATTAATGCAAGGGAAAGATTATAAAATTGAGAATCTGGAGATCCAAGGTATAGAACTGGTGACTCTTGTCTTCATGAGAGCCTATAGTACTCAGTGACAAATGCTTCCTTGGGGTCCCCTTTTCCATATTTGTATTTCTATCCCACCTTGATCAGACATAATCACTAAATTTGCTTGTCTTCCTCAGACCTTATAGCAAGGACCATGACAGTTAGAGTCCTTGCTCAGAACTCTAGGTATACTTTGCATATAGAGAATTATTAGAATTCTAGAAGCCCTTTTCCACATGAGGTGCCATGCCTAAATCTACTGGATGGTAGGTTCCTGTCAAGCCTTCTAGTTCCCAGCAGATGTTTTCCACCAGATATTTGGGGAAGGCCATTCAAATAAAAAGTACTATTCCTGAATATTTTCTCTTTGTCAAGAAAATTCCTGGAATTTGGGATTTGTCTGGATTCTAATTAGACTTGCCTTTGCTCAGTCTCCAGTTCCCAAAAGCAGAAGGGGTAGTTGAATATTGAATCCCCAATAAGAACTTAAAAAACAAATACTCATTGCCAAAACCAAGGGCTGTGTTTTTCCCCCAGAGACAACATATTAAGAAAGTGTAGTCCTCTTGTATACATGCCTTGGATAGAACTCCAGGCCTAAAAATAGCTCTGACAGGATTTGGCTGTGGATCATCTGATTCCTTTCTGGGCCTGGCTTATTTCAGAAGTCACCTCATTAGCTTTGCTCTGTGCTATCTTGGCCATCCCAACGATGGTACCAGCTGTACTTGAGTTACTTTTACACTTTCCTAATTAAAATGATTTAATAACAAAATATTGCAGGACTATCCTAGCCATTCTTTCAGCTTGCACTTTTCAAATGACAAGTTATAGACAGGGCTAAGAAATACCCATCTTTAATCTTTCATCTTCCTCTAGCTCAGCAATGACCACTATTTCAGATATGTGTATTTGAGTGTATATGTTTATTATTACTATTTTATGTCCTATGCGTTCATGAACACTAGACATTTTGTCTTAATATTTATATAAGCAATAAGAACAAGTGTTAAATGTAATCATCTCCTCATAAACCATGATGGGTATATATCTATAATATTCAATTAAAATATGATTATATATTAATCATGATATTCCATTAAAATATAAAACTTTCTTAATTGAAAGAAGTAGGGGGGGGACAATTCAATCTTGTTTTTTACCATTGCATAGCAAGCAGTAATCCAGTTAATGAGACTGCACCATATTGGTACTGCCTGCTTTTGAAAATAAATGAAAACAGACATGAGATTACATTTGTTTTCAAATTTTAAAAACTTGAATGTGAAAAAAATCAATGATCTTCAAGAAATACCAAGATAGTTGGGGAGATGGATAAGTGTCAGTGTACATACTGTTCTTGCAGAAGACTCGGGCTTGGTTCTTAGCATGCTCATCTGGCTGACTACAACTGCTTGTAACTAAGCTTCAGGGCTATTTGATGCCTCTGGCCACTGCCTGTACCAGCACTCACGTGAACATGCTCCTGTCCCACAGTCACATAGTGAAAAATACAGACAACTTCACAACAAGGAATAGTACAAAAACTACAGTTTTTCCTTGCTATAAAAGCACATGGTTAAAAACATGAAGATAGCCATGAGCATGGTGGAAGCAGGTTCCTAAATTAGCAAACATGGATCCTGGTTTGGGAACTCCAAAGGGCACATTTAGAATACCCAGTTTTATGTAGCAGTTTTGAGCTTGCTTCCTGGTTTAGATATGTTATTAACACAAAAGTAGTAACTTGGCTACTAGGGGCATTTTATTACTGTCAAACATATAAACATTTTGATTACTTAAAGTACAGATGAAATGATGCTGCCATGATTCGGAAATATCTGCATGGAGAAGAAGAAAGACACAACCATTGGGTTGAATTGATTCTGCTAATTTATTGTTTTTTTTCCTAATTTCAAAGTTTGTATGTATTTCCTATGTAAAATAAGGAAGACAGAAAAAACGTGAAGAGAAAAATTGCCCATTACAGCTATTTTCATTTTCGGATGATACATTGAAGACATTCTTCTGCACAGTTCATCTATAACCTCATTTTATTTCATAATTTTAAGTTATAAAATACATCATTATAATTAAAATGTTAGGCAACAAGCATATTTGCAAATTAAAAAGTCTCCTATTCTAGAGGGTTAGAGGTACCTCAATGGTAGAGAAATTACCTAGCATTTATGAGGGTTCACTCTCTAGCACTGTCTCCCCCAAATTATCTTTCAATCTTGACACCATTTGCCAAATTTCTCTTTTCGTTGTTTCAACAAAGCATGCAATGTATTCCCTAGATACTTTCTATATGAGCTTTTAAAAGCAAACTCTATCCTTTTGCTTTTAAACTTCTCCTCCAGTGAAGTACACCAATTAGAACTAACTCTGAAGTCCTTGTTTTATGCTGCCTGAGCATGACCATGCATCTTAAGTTGGCCAGTAGACACCAGCTAGCTTGATACAAGCATAGGTTTGATATGAACAAGCAACTGTGACAGAGTTAAGTTGGTCTAGACTTCTAGATGAGGGGAATCTGCACGGAAGAGAATTGAAGTTGCACTGTATCTCTACCACTTGAGAAATTGAGTCAGATCTTGAGTGGTCCTATCCCAGGCCAGCTGCCAGTTCAATTATACACTCAACCAACACCCCAAGCATCAGTCCAGAGAGTCTGGAGGCGAGATAAAGAATTGTCTTAACCCAAAGTGGTTTGTTATTTATATGACAATTAACATCTAAAGCAGTAATATCAGCTTACTTTTGTCTGTCTTTAGTTTCTGCTTAGTGTTTATATTTGTAAATATGTAACCATTTACTAAATTATTTCTCTCCTCATGGACATTTTTGGCTATTTGTACAAATAACATTGAAATGGGTAGTATACTTAGCATCATCACTATCAAATATCTTAATTAGTAAGTGTCTTGTATTCCCCTGAGTGTTTCTTTTTGGAAAAAAAGGGTCTATTTATTTTCATTTTATGTGAATGCAGATGCATATCTATGCATCATGTATGTACCATGTGGTTACTGGGAATTGAACCCAGGTCCTTTGGAAAAACAGCCAGTACTCTTACCAGTCGCCTCTTAGTAATTCTCAAAGTAAGACCTTAAAAATTTACCTTTGGTCAAAGCTAGGCATTTTGTGGGTGACTGATAGATACTGCTATCTAGAGGGAGGTCCTGAGGTTAAAACCTGGTTTCCCCAATTGGTCCTTGATTTGTCCATAAAGAAGGCTGGAGGCGGACAATTACTGGGCGGAGGGTAGAGGAGAAAAAGAGGAGACACAAATTTTCTGCCATGCTTTGGAGGAAGAAGGATACAACTATCATGTAAGGTCTCAGGGGCAGCTAGGTCCTGTGGACTCTGCTTCAGGTGGATGGCCTAAGATGTTTGGCAGAGGCTGGAGGAACAAGCCAATAAATTAAGGGCAGGAAAAAGGGAGATAATAAATTGGTAGGGGCATACCTTTCCAGGTGTGAGTTATCTGTGCCTAGCAGTTGTATAAGGGAAGGCAAGCTGTAAAGTGACAAGCTGTGTGTGTGTGTGTGTGTGTGTGTGTGTGTGTGTGTGTGTGTGTGTGTGTGTGTCTTTTATCCTCAGATTCAAGAGTCTTGGGTTAGAGGATCTCAGAGCTAAGCTGGGTGGAACAGAAGGGACCTGGAAATGGCTGGTAGCATGGCTGTGGTCCTGGACAAAGGCAGTAGAGTGATTTAAACACTGCTAAATTTACCCCCAATAAGAGGTAAAATGTCTTCATTCTTCATAGTGGGTACTCTAGTTCCTTTCCCTGTTGCCGTGACAATACTGTGACCAAAGGTAATTTAGAGAAGGAAAGGATTTATTTGGCTTACAGGTCATAGTCCATTATTGAGAGAAGCCAATGTAGGAACTTAAAGCAGGAGCTTGAAGCAGAATTCAAGAAGGAACACCATTCACATTCTAAGCCCACCTGTCCAGGGGTAGCACTGCTCACAGTGGGCTTGGCCCTCCTATATCACTTAGCAATTAAGAAAATTCCTCACACACACAAGCACAGGCTAGCCTGTTCTGGATAATTGTTCAGTTAAAATTCTCTCTTCCTAGGTCACTCTAGATTTGTGTTAGGTTGAACCTGAAACTTATTATCTCTCTCTCTCTCTCTCTCTCTCTCTCTCTCTCTCTCTCTCTCTCTCTCTCTCACACACACACACACACACACACACACACACATGCTTTTCAGCCTCTGTTAGAGAAATGTATAATGACTGTGTTTCCTCAGTGGCATTGTGTTTCCTGGTGCTGAGTTGGGGAAAATAAAGGTGGTGGCCAGGGAATCCTCTGTCATATATACAATGAATTCCTTGGTATCAGGGCTTCGATGACTGGTTGTGGAATCCCCAGTATTCTGGAAATATTCAGAACATCAAGAAAGTTCTACAGTGGATTGGGCCCTTTCTTACTTCCTTTAAAGTACTTCCTAATATTACTGAATCACCAAGATGGATTTATGACCCGCTTAGAAAGAAAACTCATGGCTTATATATCTACAAGCTGAAGAGTTAACTCTCCACCATCCTTCTGAGGAAGGAAATGGTAGACAGCAAAATGACTCAGCTAAGAGAAGAGTTATGAGTCCATATCATCTTAGAATGTTTTATCATCTTAGACAAAAGATACATGACTTTCTCATTTGTTATGGAAATCAAGTAAGACATCATTTATATAGTGCCTGGCACATAGGGACTTAGTCACAGACTGTTTTGATTCTTTCTATAATTTCTATATTGCCTTAATGAAATATATAATTATAAAATTGAACGGTTACATATACAAACAAATTTTAAGTCAGACATAAAAACAAAACCAAGTACTGGCAGAATCCTGGTTTTTCTTGACTAATCACTAAACTATACTTTGGGAAAAACTAGTTATCCCCTTCATTGGGTCTTACCTGAGTAAGCTGTTACTTATCAAGGCTAAAGACTTTTCTGTCTTCTGTAGCTGCTCAGTTAGTGATTCTCCCTTTCTATTTAAGCAGAAGCTAGTGCACGTCTTACAGTATGTGGCATCTGTTTGCAAATTACTGTTTGTGATAATTTCCGTTTAACAAGAAAACTGGAAAGATTTAGATTTGTGTTTAGAGTTTAGATGATTTCTAAACCCATCACTGCTACTGGGCTTGGAGAAATAATCTCTGAAGCTTGCTTCATAAAAAGACTGCATGGATTCTTTGTGAACCAACCCCTTCTCTGCTATCTTCTGCTCATAGACTTCCTTCTCTACCCAGCCCTCTTCAAATGGCAGTGATCTTAAAACCATTGGGAAAATACTTAAGACATTCAGCCTTCCCACCATAGAAGCCCCAGTGTTGGTGTCACAGTATGATCCTTGTTCTCCTTCTGCACTGCTCTTGTGCTTTTTTTAAAAAATTGGATGTTTTTTATTTACATTTCAAATGTTGTACCCTTTCCCGATTTCCTGTCCATAACCCCCCTATCCTATCCCCTCCCCCTTCTCCTATGAGGGTTTTCCCCCACCAAACTACCACCCCTTCCCACCTCTCTGCCCTGACATTTCCCTACACTGGTGTGTCCAGCCTTGGCAGGACCAAGGGCTTCTCCTTCCATTGGTGCCTAACAAGGCCATCCTCTGCTACATATGCAGCTGGAGCCATGGGTCTGTCCATGTGTAGTCTTTGGGTACTGCTTTAGTCCCTGGTAGCTCTGGTTGGTTGGTATTGTTCTTATGGGGTTGCAAACCCCTTTAGCTCCTTTAATCCTTTCTCAACTCCTCCAGTGGGAACCTCATTCTCAGTTCAATGGTTGGCTGCGAGCATTCACCTCTGTATTTGACATGCTCTGGCAGAGCCTCTCAGGAGGCTACATCAGGCTCTTGTCAGCATGAACATCTTGGCATCAGCAATATTGTTTGGCTTTGGTGGCTGTATGTATATGGGCTGGATCCCCATGAGGGGCAGGCTCTGAATGGCCATTTCTTTTTCTTTTTTTTTTTTAATTTTTATATTATTATTAACTTGAGTATTTCTTATTTACATTTCGAGTGTTATTCCCTTTCCCGGTTTCCAGGCAAACATCCCCCTAATCCCTCCCCCTCCCCTTCTTTATGGGTGTTTCCCTCCCCATCCTCCCCCCATGCCGCCCTCCCCCCAACAATCTAGTTCACTGGGGGTTCAGTCGTAGCAGGACCAAGGGCTTCCCCTTACACTGGTGATCTTACTAGGATATTCATTGCTTCCTATGAGGTCAGAGTCCAGGGTCAGTCCATGTATAGTCTTTAGGTAGTGGCTTAGCCCCTGGAAGCTCTGGTTGCTTGGCATTGTTGTTCATAAGGGGTCTCGAGCCCCTTCCAGCTCTTCCAGTTCTTTCTCTGATTCCTTCAACGGGGGTCCTATTCTCAGTTCAGTGGTTTGCTGCTGGCATTTGCCTCTGTATTTGCTGTTGAATGGCCATTTCTTCAGTCTCTGCTCCAAACATTTTCTTCATATCTCTTCTTATGAATTTTTGTTCCCCCCTCTTTTTTTTATGTGTTTGTCAGAATTGATTTAATTGTATTCAATGGCACTAAAAACCAAGTGCGAAATGTACACATTTAAAATGACAAAATAGCAAGGCTAAAGAAATGGTTTATCAGTTAAGAGGACACACTGTTCTTGGGGAGAATACATGTTGGGAGGCTTCCAACCATCTGTAACTTCAGCTTCACGGGCTTTGATGCTCTCCTGTGGTTCCAATGAATGCCTGCCTTGACACATGCATGCACTCCCCAAATACACATAATTAAAAAACAAAATGAAACTGTTTAAAAAGAACAAGAAACTGATTGAAATAAAATGTTCACACATTAAATCAACTAATTAATTTTTTAATATTCAGAGTTTATATGGGTGCTGATATTGAAAATAGTTCTGGGATCACTGACTATAAGAAAACAACTTGGAATCAGACCATACAGGTTAGGTTCCCTACCTGCACTCATCTTCCCTGCCTGTGGAGTCCTTTGGGGCATCCCTAGCTACTCTGAGCAGCCTGCTATCCATGCTGAACCCCTATTCTTCCACCAACTCCCCATCCACATTCATCAGACCTGTTGATCTGGGTCCATACTCATCAGAGGCCTGTGACACCAGGATCATCAAGATTAGGCCCTTTCCCAATACCTACTACAAGAGGAACATCCAGGGACTAAAGCCACCCAGAAGGCTAAAGGCTCTCGAAAGAATACAACCTACAAAAGCTAGGGCAATATGATGCCTTCCCAGCACAGCTATCCTACTACCCTGGATAGCCTAACATAACCAAAGCAAATGAAAATGACCTTAAATCCAAAATTATAAAGATTATAGAGGCTTTTAAAGAGGAAATGAATAAATCCCATAAAGAAATTCAGAAAATACAATTAATAAGGTAAAGGAAATAAATTAAACAATTCACGACATGAAAACAGAAATAGAAGCCATAAAGAAAACACAAACTGAGGGAATCTTGGAGATGGAAAACCTAGGGAAGAGAACAGGAACAACAAATGCAGCCAGCACCAACAGTATACAAGAGGTGGAAGAGAGAATCTCAGGCAGAAAAGATACAAGAAAAGAAATTAATGCATCCCTCAAAGGAAATGTTAAATCTAAAAAATTCTTGACACAAAAGATTCAGGAAATCTGGGATAGCATGAAAGGTCCTACCCTAAAAATAATAGGATTAGAAGGTAAAGAGTCCCAGCTCCAAGGATCAGAAAATATTTTCAACAAAATCACAGAAGAAAACTTTCTCAGGCTAAAGAAAGAGATGCCTATAAGAATACAAGAATTAGACTGGACCATAAAAGAAACCCCATGCCACAAAATAAACAAAATATAAAATGTATAGAACAAAGAAAGAATATTAAAAGTGGCAAGAGAAAAAGGCTAGGTAACATACAAAGGCAGGTCTATCAGAATTACACCCAACTTCTCAACAGAGACTCTGAAAACTAGAAGGGCCTGGACAGATACCTTATAACCTCTTTAAAAAAAACACAGATGCAAACCTATATTACTATACCCAGCAAAACTCTCAATCACCATATGTGGAAAAAACAAGCTATTTCAAGACAAATCAAAAAATCAAAAAATCCACAAATCCAGCCCAAGTTATCAACCAAGGATGATTACTATAGCCAAGAAAACACAGGAAATAAGTAATTCCAAATCAGCAAACACACACACACACAAACACACACACACACACACACACACACAAACACACACTAATACAACCCATATCAAAATAACACAGAGAGTAACAATCACTGTTCATTAATACTCTTAACATCAGTAAACTCAGTTACCCTATAAAAAGACACAGGCTAACAGAATGGATGCAAAAACAGTATCCATCATTCTGCTGTACACAAGAAACACACATCAGCAATAAAGATAGACATTACCTCTGAGTAAAGGGCTGGAAAAAAGTTTTCCAAGCATATGGACCTAGGAAACAAACAGGAGTACCCATTCTAGTATCTAAAAAGACAGACTTTCAACCACAATTAATCAAAAGAGACAGGGAAGGACACTTCATACTCATCAAAGGAAAAACCTACCAAGATGATTTAATTATGAACACTTATGGCCCTCCAAAGAAGGGCACACACCTTTGTAAAAGAAATATTGCTAAAGCTTCAATTGCACATCAAACCCCACACTTTAATAGTGGGAGATATCAACACCCCACTCTCACCAAATTACAGGTCATCCAGACAATATCTAAACAGAGAAATAATGAAACTAACAGACATTATGAATCAAATGAACCTAGCAAACATCTACAGAACATTTCATCCAAACACAGAAGAAGATAACCTTCTTCTCAGCTCCTCAAGGATCCTTCTCCAAAATTGACTATACAGCCAGTCACAAAGTAAGGCTCAAGAGATACAAGGAGATTGAAATAACACCTTTTATCTTATCAGACCACCATGGATTAAGGCTGGACTTCAACAACAACAGAGAAATCAGAAAGCCTACACACTCTGGAAGTTGGACAACTCTCTACACAAGATCTCTACGTTAGTGAAGACATAAAGGAAGAAATCAAAGTTTGTTTCCCCTTTTAAAAAGTCGTGAAGTATCTGCACTTTGATCATCCTTCTTCTTTTTTTTTTTTTTTATTAACTTGAGTATTTCTTATATACATTTCGAGTGTTATTCCCTTTCCCGGTTTCCGGGCAAACATCCCCCTCCCCCCTCCCCTTCCTTATGGGTGTTCCCCTCCCAACCCTCCCCCCATTGCCGCCCTCCCCCCATAGACTAGTTCACTGTGGGTTCAGTCTTAGCAGGACCCAGGGCTTCCCCTTCCACTGGTGCTCTTACTAGGATATTCATTGCTACCTATGGGGTCAGAGTCCAGGGTCAGTCCATGTATAGTCTTTAGGTAGTGGCTTAGTCCCTGGAAGCTCTGGTTGCTTGACATTGTTGTACTTTTGGGGTCTCGAGCCCCTTCAAGCTCTTCCAGTTCTTTCTCTGATTCCTTCAACGGGGGACCTATTCTCAGTTCAGTGGTTTGCTGCTGGCATTCGCCTCTATATTTGCTGTATTCTGGCTGTGTCTCTCAGGAGCGATCTACATCCGGCTCCTGTCGGTCTGCACTTCTTTGCTTCATCCATCTTGTCTAATTGAGTGGCTGTATATGTATGGGCCACATGTGGGGCAGGCTCTGAATGGGTGTTCCTTCAGTCTCTGTTTTAATCTTTGCCTCTCCCTTCCCTGCCAAGGGTATTCTTTTTCCTCATTTAAAGAAGGAGTGAAGCATTCACATTTTGATCATCCGTCTTGAGTTTCGTTTGTTCTAGGGATCTAGGGTAATTCAAGCATTTGGGCTAATAGCCACTTATCAATGAGTGCATACCATGTATGTCTTTCTGTGATTGGGTCTTCTTGAGCTTCATGTGGTCTGTGGATTATATCTTGGGTAATCCAAGCTTTGGGGCTAATATCTACTTATCTGTGAGTGCATACTGTGTATGGGGATTTTTGTGATTGGGTTGCCTCACTCAGGATGATATTTTCTGGTTCAATCCATTTGCCTATGAATTCCATGAAGTCATTGTTTTTGATAGCTGAGTAGTACTCCATTGTGTAGATGTACCATTCCTCTGTTCAAGGAAATCTGAGTTCTTTTCAGCTTCTGACTATTATAAATAAGGCTACTATGAATATAGTGGAGCATGTGTCCTTGTTATATGTTGGAGCATTTTTGGGTATATGCCCAGGAGTGGTATAGCTAGGTTCTCAGGTAGTACTATGTCCAAATTTCTAAGGAACCTCCAGACTGATTTCCAAAGTGGTTGTACAGCTTGCAATCCCACCAACAATGGAGGAGTGTTCGTTTTTCTCCACATCCTTGCCAGCATCTGTTTTCACCTGAGTTTTTGATCTTAGCCATTCTGACTGGTTTGAGATAGGATCTCAAGGTTGTTTTGATTTACATTTCCCTGATGACTAAGGATGTTGAGCATTTCTTTAAGCACTTCTCAGCCATTTGCTATTCCTCAGCTGAGAATTCTTTGTTTAGTTGTTTTCCCCCACTTTTTAATAGGGTTATTTGGTTCCCTGGACTCTAACTTCTTGAGCTCTTTGTATATATTGGATATTAGCCTTCTATTAGATGTAGGATTGGTAAAGATCTTTTCCCAATTTGTTGGCTGCCATTTTGCCCTAATGACAGTATCCTTTGCTTTACAGAAACTTTACAATTTTATGAGGTCCTATTTGTTGATTCTTGATCTTAGAACATAAGCAATTGGTGTGCTGTTCAGGACATTTTCCCTAATGCCTATGTGTTCAAGGCTCTTTGTCACTTTTTCTTCTATTAGTTTGAGTGTATCTGGTTTTATGTGAAGGTCCTTGATCCACTTGGACTTGAGCTTTGTACAGGGAGGAAAAAAATGGATCAATTTGCATTCTTCTTCCTGCTGACCTCCAGTTTAACCAGCACTATTTTTGAAAGTGCTTTTATCTTCCTTGCAAATATTTGACTTTAGTTAGTTGCCTACTGATGGAAGTAATAATTAAATGGAAGTTAAGGAATTTAAACTCCAGGTAGGTGGGTGAACTGCAGACCTTAACCTTACTCTCCATTCTTGAGTCCAATCACCAGGTCTCATTCCCACCTTAGCAGACTACCTGTTGTGACCTCTTGTCATTCTCTGACCCATTAACCAGGAGACTAAACAGTTCCTGGTGGAACATTCTGCTGTGTTCCCTCCTGTGTGCATCCTAAGCCCAGACTTCTAACCCATTCACATTCCTGAGAGTCAGCTCCCAATCCCTAGAAAGACATTTCATTTGGAATCTATACTGGCCATACCTACCCAGATCCCAGAAGACTTTCCTACCAGGCCACACACAGTCACCACACTCTCCTGAGAACCAAAGACAGCAACAGAAATCAAGGACCAAAACTTCTAACCACCAAACAAGACCAGATATCAGCACCTAGGATTATAATTATTCCAGATGCATTTACATTACATACCAAAGTAAAATATAATCAGGAACAACCAGAAAAATCTGTCTACCCTAAAGCCTTACGAGTATTCTACAAAGTCCAGAGTATTCCAACACATATGAAACACATTTAAAAAGACCTTAAAATAGCCTGTGTAAATATGATAGAGATTCTTAAAGAGGAAAGTAATAGGTCCATAAAGAAATCAATGAAGATACAACACAAACAGTTGGTAGGAAATGAATAAAGCAATTATGACCTGAAAATGGAACCAGACTCAATAGTTAATAAAGAAAGCTCAAACTGAAGGAAATCTGGAAATGAAAATTTTAGGCACTCAAACAGGAACCTCAGAGGCAAGCTTCACCAGTAGAATATGAGAGACAGAAATGAAAATCTCATGTGTTGAAGAAATGGATAGCTCAGTCAAAGAAAATGTTAAATCTAGAAATATTTTGGCACAAAACAACCAGGAAATCTGAGACATGATGAAAATACCAAATCCAAGAATACATAAGAGTAGGAGAAGGAGAAGAAACCCATGTTAAAGACCCAAAAACACTTTTAAGAAATCATAGGAGAAAATTTCCCTAACCTACAGAAGGAGATGCCTTCCCATCAAGGTATAGGAAGCATACAGAACACCAAGTAGAAATCAAAACCAAACCACTACATGTAAAGAACAACAAACAAGAATATTAAAATCTGCAAGGGAAAAGAATAAGTAGCATATTTCAGCAGACCTGCTAGCATAACACCAGACTTCTCAGTGGAACTTCTAAAAGTCAGAAGGACTTGATCAGATTTTCTGCAGACTCTAAGAGAGCACAAATACCAGCCCAAATTACTATATCCTGAAAACTTTTCAATTATAACAGGTAGAAAAATAAAGACATTTTATGATAAAACAAATTTAAGGAGTATCTATCTACAAATCCAACCTTACAGAGTGTGCTAGAAGCAAAACTCAAACTTAACAAGTTTAACCACACCCAAGAAAACACAAGAAATATATAAACCAAGACAAATCAAAAGAGGGATACCCCTCTCACCCCTACCCCCCCAGCAACAAAATAATAGGAATTGATATACACTGGCCATCCATATCTCATAGCATCAGTGATCCCAATTCCCCAATAAAGGAAGCAAACTAACAGAACGTGTGCAAAACCAGCAAGAAACACACCTTAACATCACAGATAAATATCACTTCAGAGTAAAAGGCTAGAAAAAGGTATCCCAAGGAAACAGACCTATGGTAAAAGCTGCTGCAGCTATTTTAATATCGGACAAAATAGACTTCAAACCAAAGCCAATCAGAAGAGATAGGGAAATACATACCCATCAAAGGAAAAAAAATTCATGAAGAGGACTTTGCAGTTCTTAGCATCTATATGCCAAACAGAGGAACAAACACAGGAACACCCAAGTTTGTAAAAGATACACTACTATAGGTTAAATCACATATTAACCCTTGCACACTGATAGTGGGAGACTTCGATATTCCATTAACACCAATAGCCAGGTCATCCAGACAAAAACTAAACAGAGACATACTAGAGCTAATGGAAGGTATAAACCAAATGAACCTAATAGATATTTACAGAACATTTCATCCAAACACAAAGAAAATGCCTTTTTCTCAGTATCTCCTTATAAATATAGATGCAAAAATTTTCAATAAAATACTTGAATACCAAATCTGAAAACATGGCAAAAAGAATATCCACCATGATTAAGTAGGTTTCATCCCAGAAATGAAAAGATGGCTCATCTCATTAGATGCAAAAGAGGCCTTTGACAAAATCCAATATTACTTCATGATAAAAGTCCTGGAGAGATTAGAAATACAAGGGACATACTTGAACCAAATAAAGATAGTTTACAGAAAGCTTATAGCCAACATCAGATTACATGAAGAGATGCATGGTGGTGCAGCAATAGGAGGACCAGGTGGAGAGCGAGAAGAGAAGGAGGGCTTTGAAGGAAATATGTGAGGAGACAGCTAAAATTAAGGGCCATTTGAGAAATAGTATGGAAACCTAATACAGTAGAAACTTCCTAAATATATACATATACAACAGTGATCTAAATGACACCATCAAGTAAGAGGGGAGATGGAACCCCAACAAGTCATCTCTTGTCACCAAATGAAGCTTCTGGTTCTTGGTACTGAGTTACATCTAATTGAGTTTTTGGCCAATGGGAAACCATGGGGATCCTCAGGCTGTTGCTAAGACATAAGTTGTTCTCCACAAACTTAAGGCAAAGTTCATCATTGAAGACAGCACCCATACAACTCACTGAGCATGGAAAAGTCAAACTGGTGACTATATAGATCCTTTGTCTCAATCAATGTTCTACTGTCTTTGATAGAGGAAGTTACTCTACATGATACCTAGAGAAACAAACACCAACCCAGTTGTAAACCCTTTGGTATACAATGGTATAGGGCCTGTAAGATATACTAAGGCAATGGTGGCACAAAGCTTGTGGGAGTAACCAAACAATATACAATTTGATTTAAGGCCTACTCCATGAGATGGAACGCCCCTATACCTCACAACGCTTGTATGACCAAGAATTTGAGACTAGATAGCCAGCTCAGTGACCTGTGGTAAAAACCAAACACTATTATTCTAAAAACAAACAAAGATCTTCTGCAACGAAATGATTCCTAATGACATTCTGTCCTACTCAGAGATCAGGACCTTGTTGAGCCATCATCACAAAAGCTTCCTTCTGCAGCAGATGAGAACGAATACAGAGAAACACAATACATTATGCAGAGAGAGAGAGAGAGAGAGAGAGAGAGAGAGAGAGAGAGAGAGAGAGAGAGAGAGAGAGATTGATTTTGGAATGCTCTGTCCTAAACAGTATGTCTCCATCAAGTCCTTCCCATCAGGGGTCAGGGAACCTGATGGAAGAGGAGGCAGAAAGTGTAAGAGACAGATGATGGATGCTGACAGAAAACAAGGCCCTCTTAATGAACATTACGAATGTACATGTGAACTCACAGAGGCAGATGCAACATGTACAGGGCCTCCTTAGGCCTGTACCAGGTCCTCTGCATATTATGGCTTCCAGTTTAGTGTTTTTATGGGATTCTTGGGTGTGCAATAGTTGGGTGTCTGTTTCTTGTGCTTTCTTTTGGGGTATTTTTCTTTTTCTTTTCTTTTGTTGTTGTTCTGTCCAAATCTGGCTTCTTATTATGCTTTATTTTGTTATATTTTATTATTATCTCTTAGAAGTCTGTTTTCTAATGTGAGACAGAAAGGCAGTGAATTTGGATGGGAGAGGGGTTGGGGAGGAACTGGGAGGTGCAGAGATCGGAGAAATAGAATCCTATGAGAAAAACATCTATTTTCAATAAAAGGAAAAATAAATACAGTTAATCTTATTTTGTTTGGACAGATCTGAAAATAACTGAATTGGATTAATTGATCTTTTCCTCTTCAGGCCACTTAACAACACCGGGATTGCAGGATACACTGACACAGGCCAGGGAGGAAGTGAAAAAACAGCAGTGAACAGTAAATACAACCTCAGTCATTTGATTTTCCCCCAAATTCTGGAAAGCTAAACAAGCCCTACTTGGGTTTTCATAAACAAAGGAAAATGTATGTGAGGATCACAAACAGCACATACAAGATTTCCTATGTTCCTGTCCTCCGGCTGGAATAACACTTTGATCTAGGCATTACAGTGCAGCTTGTTATCTTTGCATTCTGTTTGAGTAGCCAATTCCATACCTCCCACTTCGATGAAAATCCTGTGGAGGAAACTAATCATGTGATATAAGGAAAACAAAATGGGAAGAAGGTAGCTGTGGGTGAGGCACTGTGAATGAGGCACTCACCACTAAGCCTAACAACCAGATTCAATTCCCAGAGTCCACAGATTAGGAGAGGACCAACATGTTGCTATGACATGCTTTTCCACTCCAAACAAAGAAATACGTAATGTAAACATGACTTGCAGGCAGTTTACTCAGCAGAGCAATGACAGAACTTTCCATTTATCACCAAAAGAGCAATTGCTTTGGAAAAAAATCACACTGAAAACAATGTGGGCCCCAAAGACAGTAGGGGAATGGTTGAGTCACACACACAAGGTCAACATCAGTGCCATGTTCTTCTGACAACATGACAGTTTATTGATATATATGTTTCTCAGATGTTTCTATAAAGAAGCTCAGGACGCTACAGAGCTGTGATGATTAAGGTTTTAGAACAAGTGTTCTCATAGACCTCTTGTATTTTTTTCAATGAAAACCTGACTTTATCCACTCTGCCCAGCTTTAACAGCATCAATAAGTGTTCCATGATTTACAGACTAATATGTCACATAACTACCTGGCAATGTGTCTATCAAATATGCCCAGTGTAGTGAGTGAATACTATAAATGCTAGTCCTTTAAAAAGAAGTTTATAATTAGGATGACTATAAAATAAAGTTGATTTTGAGAGTTATTCTGTAGGTAAAATGTATGTTTTTTAAAAATATTTGTTTTGCTTCATTTAAAAACATTATTGCTTACTATAAACTGTTAGTAATTGGATAAAAGATGGGAATATATTTCTATAGGGAATCTTAACAAAATTTTTAGAGTAGATTTTTTTAAATTATATAATCCTTCATATAAATATGGGGTTGGTACTCTGTCCTGGAAAAATGATTGCCACATTGAACCATTAATAAAATGAAAAATATATAGTTCAAAACAAGTATCCTTGGGATAAACTGTAAGCTTGATATAGATCAAGGAGAAAGGCATTATCTTCTCCACTTATCCTCAGAGAAGGAAAAGCCTACCATGAGTTGGCATATCAAGTCACAGCAGGACTAAGCACATCCTCTCCCGCTGAAGTCAGACAAGGCAGTCTAGCTATGGGAAAGGGATCCAAAGGCAAGCAACAGAGTTGGAGACATCTCTTGTTCCAATTGTTAGGAGACTCACATGAAGACCAAGCTGCACATCTGCTAGAAATATGTAATGCGGGGCTACATCCAGCCCCTGCTTGCTCTTTGGTTGGTGGTTTAGTCTCTGTGCATCCTCATGGTCCAGGTTAGTTAACTCTGTAGGTTTTCTTGTAGTGTCCTTGATTCCTCTGACTCACTCAGTGCTATCGCTGATACTTCCACAAGAAAAGAAACCTAAAACACCCTACATGAAGATGGTAGAGGTTCTTAAAGAGGAAGTGAATAAACTCTTTGAAGCAATCCAGGAAAATACAGAGAGTAGAGGGAAATGAATAAATCCCAAAGAAAGCCAGGAAAGCACAAACAAATAGTAGAAGGAAATGAGCAAAACTGTTCAATACCTACTTGGAAAGAGAATCAGTAAAGAAAACCCAAACTGAGGGAATTCTTGGAAATGAAAAGTTTATAAATTTTAATTTGAACTACAGAGGCAAGCTTCATCAACAGAATGTACGACATGGAAGAAAATCTCAGGCATCGAAGATACATACTAGAAGAAATGGATACATAAGTCAAAGAAAATGTTAAACCAAAAACTCCTGACACAAAATAACCAAGAAATCTGAGACACTATAAAAGGACAAAAATCTCTGAATAATACTAGCTAGGCAATAATAAGGAAGGTGAAGAAACCAAGCTTGAAGTTTCAGAAAATATTTATAACAAAATCATTGGAGCAAAATTTTCTCAACCTAAGTAAGGAAAAGTTTCTTTGTGGTAGGATTGAGTATCATTTGGGTGTATGCCCAAGAGTGGTATAGCTGAATCTTGGAGTAGATTTAAGTTTTTAATTCTTGAGAATTTCATATACAAGTGTGGTGTTGAAATCATTTCATCTTCCTTTCCCCAGTTTTACCTGTGTAGTATACATAAGCGTCATCTTTTTATTCAAGTTAGTTTCTATACTTGTTATGTTAAATAAAATTCAGAGTTAGCCTATTTAATTTTTACAACTAACTCCTTGAGAATATCTTCTCAGAGAGGTATAAAGCCTATGCAAGGCAGTCAACTGCATGGGAGTGAAAGCTTTCTGAACTTTCATCCTGAGTTTGTCTCTGTTTGGCAACTGAATCTCTCAGGACTTGAGAGTAGCCTTTCTAAACTTCCTTCTTTTAATTTAATTAATTAATGTATAATAGTATAGGGATTGAACCAAAGGCCTAGCACAGGCTAGACAAGCATGCGGATCTAGGCTCTGATATGGATCTACATCTTCAACCCATTTAGTGCCTTTCCAGAGTAAATATTTTTCCTAAGTAAAGACTTTAAAATTAGAGCTACAAAAGAAATGCTAGTTGAAGGAGATGTAGTTATAACTTTTTCTCAGAATGCTCATTATATTTCCTAATTTGCAACTGATCATTTAAATCAGAGACAATGAAATGGTGGTAATTTGCCAGCCTCTACTTTGATGGCTAGGGACAAAGTCAGTCACTAAACCCAAGCATTCAATAACTGGGAAGGTGAGTGGCATGACAGATAGCCTCTATAGGTTGATGTCATTATGCAGGTGAAGGCAGGTACAGGATAGAAAGAGGCCTGTCATTGGACAAGAAGGAAGGATGGGCGGGAGAAAAGTTTTAGAGAGGCCGAGGAGGATGGAGTGAGGAGGAGGGAGTTGAGAGAACATGGTTGCAGATGTTAAGATTCTTCTCTACACATATTGCAGGTTGTTATGGCTACTCTTAAGGAATAAATGTGTACAGGATTTTGTGTTGTCTAGATGGGCAAATTATATCCTATCAATTGGATAGAAAGATATTGTGTGATGTGTTGTTTCATGTGGCGACTTAATTAAGTTCAACAGAGTATATGGAGGCAGGATACACGGGCCTGCCAGAATTGGTATGTGTATGCCTGGTGTGGTGGAAACCAGTCAAGAGAGCTGTGAGGGAGAGAGGGGCATCCTGACAGGGTTCCATATTGGAATGGTTCACAGACATCGGGTCAGAAAGTAGATGAGGGCAGTGTGGAGCTGCTGAAATAAATTAGCGGTAGTTCCAATGGCAGGCCAGAGCCAGAACTAGCAAGAGAGCATGGCCACCAGAGTAATTGTGGGAACCGGTTCAGCTGTTCTTTATTTTTATCACAATAAGCCTTCTTATCAGAATTATTTTATAGATTATGGGGAGTTTTAATCTGGTCTTAGGCTGAAAGGAGATTTGAAAATGTCTAACAAAACAGGCTCTACATAAAAACAGATTGGTGCTATAAGGTATAAAATAGTTCTCTAAGATGAAAATTCTCCAACGCTTTGTGTAACATGGAGCTCCTTAGGTAAACATCAACGGGGATTTCTTCTATAAAACCTCCCTGTTACTCTTGTTCGATATCCAGAATTGCAGAGCTGTTGGAAAAATGAAGAACTCAGCTGTGGCAAATTGAGGATAATATTTGTTACATTAGTAAATTCTAGCTTCCATATAGAGGTGTAAGCTCATATCAAAACTGGAATTAATATTCAGGTATCCTGGGCCAGCCACTTAGTACCCTTCCAACATAGAACACAGGATAAATCTTCAACCATTCTTCATCAAAAAGGAATGTCTTTCTGTCTAGTATTCATTATATTAAATGGATATATTTATATAATGCACAGGAAAATGAATATTTATAGGCAACATCATTGTTGACATACATAATTACCCTTAATTAAGCTTCAGGAAATCAAAGGCTATCGAGCTGGTAAGTGATCCACTCCCTGAAACCAGTCATCTGGTTTCAAAGTATCTGACTATATATTTTAAAAAAAATGCATGACTGAATAAATTCAGGTTCCTCTGTTTCTCTTTACATAGGGCTTCCTATGACCCAGTCATCTTGATTTCCCCTTGCAAATTCAGCCTAACAACAAAAGTAGCTTCTCTACTTGGAGTTCTTGCCTGTACTCTTGTTCTTTCTGTGGTTGGATTTCCCAAATAAGCCTGTGTGCTAATCTCAGGAATTGGTGAATGTTGGGTGTTATGCAGTTTTGTACATTTACATTCGCTCTGCCACATCCTTCTGCTTTGACTTCCTGCCTTATTATGGCCCAGAAACAATGAAGCCATTTAGCCATAAACTAAAAGCTCTTGAGAGCTAAAATAAATCCTTTCTACTGTGTGTGTGTGTGTGTGTGTGTGTGTGTGTGTGTGTTTGTATTGTCACAGCACCAAAGCCAAAAACAGATGGCATAGGTGAATTAAGGCTGTTAATAAGCTGGTCTTGAAGAGAGTGTCCTGTTTATCTGAATAGGTGGGGCTGTGTGGATGAGGCATGCCAGAGGTATTGGTATGATACAACATGAGTAAGACTTACAGCAATCACTGACTATAAAATGGCAGAAGGCCATGAGCTGGAAATGTGAGTAGCTTTTTGAAACCAGAGAGCTCAAGAGAATAGACTCTATACTACAGCCTGCAGAAAGAAATGCTTCTCCTGGAACTGGAGTTGAGACCATTAACAACTTCTGAACAATATAACATATGAATCCTCCTTTCAAGGATGGGATTGTAGATGTGTACCACAATACCCAGCATAAAGGAATGAAAAGATAATGAATTTAAATGGTTTAAGTCAATTCATATATGGCATTTTTTCACAGCAGCCATAGAATGCTAATAAGGTCTCTAGATGGATCTTACCATCAGAAGCTCCCTAGCAACACCCTCTTTATAAGCTATTTGAATGATTTTACTATTACTCTTAAGGCAGAGACTATATCCTTAATGACCTTTTCTCAGTCTGACCATCCCATGCTCTCTGTCTTCCAAAGTTCCCTTCAGTGTTTTCCATTTAATCAAATACTTCATGTCTCAAGAATCTTTAATACTTTATTTGTATCATTTCTGCTTGTACCTCTCCCTACTCTAAATCCTATTGTGCTCTTCCTACCCCCTCTTAAATTCAATTTTTAATTATTATTTTTATAAACATACAACCCGCTGACCCCATTTAGTGCTTCTGGTATGTGTACAGCTGACCACAGGGGATTAGATAATCTAACTAGGGGCTCATTCCCAGAGAAAAGTTCATCTCCATCTCCCAGAAACCATTGATTGCCTGGAATTCTTCACCTAGGAATAGAGTCTTGTGAAATGCCTCTATACACATTGGCAGGTTGACTGGTATTATCATTTAGCTGATCTTATTTACACAACTATATTATTAAGATTCCATGAGCTACCACTCCTGTCATGTCTACCTAGTCTGTTCTCTGGGTTATAATTTTTCTGCCTCCTCGTTTATGATGTGTCTCAATCTTAGGTATAGGGATTGTGTTGTATTTGTACTAACTGACAATGAGCTTACCATGGTTATTTAGTCTTGGCATTTTGACCTGTTGTGGATCTCTGTAGTAGCCTCAGTAACTTTCAAAAAAGCTTCTTTGGTAAGATATGAGAGATATACTTTATATATAGGTATAAAGACAAGTACTTATAATACAGTTAGAAGCTATGAATTTAGGAAATTGGCAGTAGTAGGTTCTCCTCTAAGGCCTTATCTTTTGCTACATGTAGTTGACTTGGTTTATAGTACCAGGCATGGATTCACACCTATCTAGTGAGCCCTAAGTACATTTACATAACTCTTGTTTACTCCCAAAATATATGGGCCATTATTTTTTTTAATTTTTTATTATATATTTCTTTACTTACATTCAAAGGTTATTCCCCTTTCTGATTTTCTGTTCATAAGCTCCCATCCCTCCCCTATCTCCCTGATAACAGGCATTCCCCTTATACATCCCCCTTATTGTCCTCCCCCATATTTCCCTGCACTGGGGGGTCAATCCTTGGCAAGACCAAGGGCTTTCCCTTCCACTGGTGCTCCAACAAGGCTATTCTCTGCTATGTATGCAGTTGGAATATGGGCCATTATTTTACCACTTGTGATATCTTGTAGGTTGATCATTGTTGTGGCTCATAGGTTTTCCAAAGGGATAGAATTATTGGCTGCTCTTTTCCTGTGGCAGCTTATACTCTGATATTATGAGAGCTATATCTTACAGAGGAGACTACTAGTTCAATTCCATATCAATTCCTCAAAGTTCTGCATTAAAAGTGTGTGGTGTTGTCAGTAATAGGGTCTTACATTCAAGTGCAAAGCCAGTGATACAGTGGTATGCATAAGTGCCTTCCACAGCAGCTTTCTTGATATCTACTGTTCTCTTCAAGTGTAGGACCTGCTGCTTTATTTCTCTTCAAGGGACCACCCACACCAAGAAGAACTTCTGATCTCTTTTCAGTCCTTCCCACGAAGTTGCATTTCATCTCCTTAACCTTCTGCCAGCTCCCAGTTAGCAGCTGTGATGAGATTTAAGAGGTGAATCTCTGGTGTTCATCCAAATCATGATTTCACCTGTAGTTAACACGATTTTGAAAAAAAAAAAAAACCTCTGGCGTCTTTTCTCATTTTATGCCACATTTCCTATATAAAGCATGGTGGCTTGCATGGTGGCTTGCATGGTGGCTTTTTTCTCTTTAAAAGGAATGAGCAACTGAACGAATGCACCTGGATGCGCAGTAGCCTAGTTCCCAGGTCTGTTTTTGACTACTGTGTTAGAGAGTCACTCTCATGCGGAAGTGCTGTTATGTGTTCTTATCTAAGGTCCTATAGAAAGCAACATATATGTTATCTATGTTTCCTGTGGGTTTTGTGAGAATTTGTTTCCATTCTATTATTCACTTTTAATACCAAGTAATAAAAATTAATTTATTTTCATCCTGTTTTGGAATAGCTTTGCGTTCCTAGAGTAGCTTCTTTTCTGTTCAGCAGTAGGCACTAGGGGATCTGCCTAGATCTATCATAGCCATAGGACAAAATCACACATACTTTCTGCTGACCACTTGCAATTAAAGCTCCCTTCTACCTACCTACCTACCTTCTACCTTCATGTTCTGCTGAAACCAACGTGACAACACCATTCCACTTCCAGGAACAGCAATGATGACCAATCTGAGTCTGGGGTGGGAGAATAAAAGTTTGTGTTACCCAACTAAAAACTTGGCAGAGACAATCCCAACTTCAGCTCCATCCATAGAGAAGCCTTTGTTTTCTGTTCTCACTGCCTTTCTCCTTTCTGACCATCTGGCTGGCCATGCCATCACAGGTGGCCAGCCCAAGAAACCTGATCAGGAAACACCTCCAACATGAACTCTGCCTGTGCACTTATTTCCTAGAGCATGTGATTTATGACATGCTTCTACAAAAACAAAAACTCCCTTTATTCTACTTGAAGCTAAGACCTTTGTGTGATGGATACCATGATTTTTTTTTATCCACAGACTTGGTATGCGTTTCTTAGTTGTATGTCTATCTGGGTGTGCTTTCTTTAAATTGTAATATAATCCTATTGACATACTCTTACTTTAATGTGTTTCAGCCTATTTGCACAAGAAGACAAGATTTCAGTGAATAAATAGAACAAATGCAGGCTTAGAATATAGGCTTAGATACACCACTGAGCATGGAGATTAGATTACTTAGGTCATGCTAAAATTCTTTGTACTAAGAGGAGATAAATGTGCCCCAATACTAAGCATTTAAATCATTACTCTTCAGTGTTCTGCCATTCGTGTGTGTGTGTGTGTGTGTGTGTGTGTGTGTGTGTGTGTGTGGTGTGGTGTGTGTGACAGAGAGAGAGAGAGAGAGAGAGAGAGAGAGAGAGAGAGAGAGAGCAGTTCCTGCTTCATAAAGAGAAATCCAGACATAAAGAAGCTATGAGAACACCTGCCTTTTCCTTTGAATTCACTCCCTGACTAAGAAAAAGCAGGGAGAATAGCAAAGCTAGCTGGCTAATGGGAAATTCAGAAAGCAGATGGTTCATGCTTTAGTCAGTCTTCCACCCTATCCCTCTCTGAGACAGTGGTCTGTAAATTACCTTCATGATGGCTTGCTTCTTAGTACTGCAGGCAATTTGTCTCCCAAGAAATGAAGCAGTACGTAGTGGTAAATTACTCTGTGGAGTGGCTATGACTCTTTTTTTTTTTCAGTTCCTTATTTTTCAAACTCTTACAACCAAAGTTACCAGGCACGGAAATAGCATGAAAATTAGATAAGAGAACATTTCAGTTGTTCAATCCATTTATGTGAATATCATAGGTTATCATTTTTGGCAAGGAGAAAACAAGGCTTTTGACATTGCAATTTGGTTGGGCTTAGGGAATTATGTGCTGTGCTAACATTTCTGATGAATAGTTCCTTGATCCCATATCAAAGACATTTACAGTTTCTGAACTTACCTCATTTGAAATTTCATTTCAAAAAATGAAATCAGAAGCATAAGCCTTTTTGATAACACTGGTGCAAATGCCAGGGTATCTTTTCCTGTAGTTAAAGTGTTTTTTGAGAACACTAAACTCCTTGATAAGAAAACTCTTACATAGTTTCAGACATATTTGACATATTGCCTTTTTTTTAATCAGTGCAATACTACTTTTCACATTCAAGATCCATACATGATATTTAATGTTGGTTTTAGAGACTTTTTAAAAAATTATCTTTAACCATTTTTAGTCGAGTCATTACAACACCACCTCCCCCAGTCTTCACTCCTACAGTTCCTCATCCCATTCCTCCTCCCATGGCTCCAAGAGAATGTCCCCACCCACACCCTCACCCCATGCCATACCACCTTACCAGGCCTCCCCACTCCCTGGGGCCTCAAGTCTCTCAAGGGTTAGGTTCATCTTCTCTCACTGAGGTCAGACTAGGCAGTGGTCTGCAGTATTTGTGTGTCAGGGGTCTTGTATCAGCTCACGTATACTGCCTGGTAGGCAGTTCAGTGTCTGAGAGATCTCCCGGTCCAGGTTAGTTGAGGGTGCTGGTCTTCCTATGGTGTCACCTTCCTCCTTAACTTCTTTTCACCTTTCCCCAATTCAACTACAGGGGTCTCTGACTTCAGTCCATTGATTGGGTGTAAGGATCTTCATCTGTCTCAGTCAGCTGTTTGTTGGGCCTCTAAGAGGGCAGCCATGCTAGGTTCCTGTCTGTAACCATACCATAACATCAGTAGTGTCAGGCCTTAAGATGGATCCCACGTTGGCTCAGTCACTAGACCTCCTTTCCCTCAGTCTCTTCTCCATTTTTGTCCCTGCAGTTCTTTTAGACAGGAACAATTCTGGTTCAGAGTTTTTGACTGGGATGGCAACCCTATCCCTCCACTTGATGCCGTGTCTTTCTACAAATCCCCTTTCCCCACTGTTGGACATTTCATCTAAGGTCCCTCCCTTTGAGTCCTGAGAGTATCTCACCTCCCAAGTCTTTGGTACATTCTAGAAGTCTCCCACCCCCAAGGTTGCCTGTTTCCATTCATTCTGTTGTCCCTGGGGCTTCATTCCTGTTTTCCCTCCGATACCTGATCATGTTACCCTTCCCCCACTTTCCCCTTCTCTCTCCCAACCAGGTCCCTTTTCTCACTTTGCCCTTCCCCCAAACCCCCAATTGCTTTCTTCTCCTTCCCAAGTGGGATTGAAACATCCTCATTTGGGCCCTCAGTTTGTTAACAATCTTGAGTTCTGTGGATTGTATTCTGGGTATGCTATACTTCTCTTGGATAATATCCACTTATTAATGAGTATATACCATACATATCCTTTGGGATCTGAGTTACCTCACTTAGAATGATATTTTCTAGTTTCATCCATTTGCCTGCAAAACTCATGATGTCGTCGTCCTTAATAGCTTAATAGTATTCCACTGTGTAAATGAACCATATTTACTGTATCCATTCTTCCTTTGTGAGACATTTAGGTTGTTTCTAGCTTCTGGCTATCACAAATAAGACAACTATGAACATGGTGTAACATGTGCCCCTGTGGCATAGTGGAGGATCTTCTGAGTATATACAAAGAGAGGTATAGCTGGGTCTTCTGGTAGATGTATTTCCAAATTCCTGAGGAACCTCCAGATTGATTTCCAGAGTGGTTGTACCAGTTTGCAATCCCACCAGCAATGGAGAACTATTCTTTTCTCCATATTCTCTCCAACATATGCTGTCACCTGAGTTTTTGATCTTAGCTATTCTGATTGGTATAAGGTAGAATCTCAGGGTCATTTTGATTTGCATTTCCCTGATGAATAAGGACTTTGAACATTCCTTTAAGTGCTTCTCAGTCATTGGAGACTCTTCTCTTGTGAATACTCTGTTAAGTTCTTTACCCCATTTTTGATTGGGTTCTTTGGTTTTTTGGAGGTTAGCTTCTTGAGTTCTTTATATATTTTGGGCATTAACCCCTGTTCTTTGTGAGGTGAATGAAGATTTTTCCCAATCTGTAGGCTGTAGATTTGTCCTATTGACTACATACTTTGCCTTACAGAAACTTTCCAGTTTCATGAGGTCTCATTTGTTGTGTTTATAAAAAGGTAAGGGAGAGAGGAAGAATATGTTTTACAGGATGTGTAGTCAGGTATGGGGAAATGGGGTACTTCCACAGGCCAATGCTGAGGCATCCTTCCCTACCTGAGGAACCAGCCTCACTGACAATGTATTGCACCCACCGACAGTGTAGTGTAGAATAGAGTTTATTTAGGGCATGGGGAGGGGAGTTAAGAGGGTAGTAGAGACAGAGAAAGGTGAGAGTGGGGGGTGGGAGTGAGCAGTAGAGGAATAGAGAGAGAGGGAGGATGGGAATGGGGAGAGAGTGGGGTCAGGCAGGCAAGAGCAAGAGAGGAGCAAGAGAGATGTTACTTGTCTATTATTCATGTTAAGATGGTAGGGCAAGCTGCCTATGATTTTCTCTATGCATGGAGTTCTCACTATGGAAATAGCTACAGGGGAGAGAGAGAGAGAGAGAGAGAGAGAGAGAGAGAGAGAGAGAGAGAGAGAGAGAGAGAGAGAGAAAGAGAGAGAGAGAGAGAGACTGGTCATGAGCAAGTGGAGAGAGGGGGGGAGGGGAATGGAGAGGTGGGAGAAGGGAGAGAGGACAGAGCAGGAACAAGAAGGCAAGAGCAAGAGAGAGCAGAGGGGACAAGCGACCCCTTTTATAGTGAGTCAGGCCCACCTGGCTATTGCCAGGTAACTGTGGAGCAGAGCTTAGACAAAATGCTAACAATCATTTATTACTTCTTGATCTTAGAGCCTGAGCCATTGGAGTTCTGTTTAGGAAATCCACCCACGCCCATCATCTCCCCCATGCCAATGAGTTTGAATCTTATTCCCACTTTCTCTTCTATTAGATTTAGTGCGTCTGGTCTTATGTTGAGGTCCTTGATCCCCTTAGACTTGGCCTTTGTGCATGGTGAAAAATATAGATCTATTTTCATTTTTCTTCCCACTAACTGCCAATTAGACCATCACCATTCATTGAAGATGCTTTCTTTGATCCATTGTATATTTTTGGCTTCTTTGTCAAAGACCAAGTGACCATAACTGTCTGGCTTAATTTCTGAATCTTCAATTCTATTCCATTGACCAACCCTTCTCTGTCTGTACCAATACCATGCAGTTTTAATCACTATTACTCTGTAGGATAGCTTAATGTCAGGTATGGTGATTCCCCCATAAGTTCTTTTATTGTTAAGAATTGTTTTCACTATTCTGGTTTTTTTTGTTTATTTTTCATATGAAATTGAGAATTGCCCTTTCCACATCTTTAAAGAATTGTATTGGAATTTTGATGGGGATTGTATTGAATCTGTAGATTGCTTTTGGTAGGATAGCCATTTTTACTATGTTAATCCTACCAATCCATGAGCATGGGAGATCTCTCCATTTTCTGAAATGTTCTTTGATTTTTTTTTTAAGAAACTTGAAATTCTTGTCATACAGATCTTTCACTTGTTTGATTAGAGTTACCCCAAGATATTTTATATTATTTGTGACTATTGTGAAGGGTATTATTTCCCTAAATTCTTCCTCAGTTCCTTTATCATTTGTATAGAGGAGGGCTAGTGATTTCTTTGAGTTAATTTTATTTCCAATCACTTTGCTGAAGTTGTTTATCAGCTGTTGAAATTCTCTGGTAGAATTTTTGGGGTCACTTATGCATACTGTCATATCTGCAAATAGTGATACCTTGACTTCTTCTTTGTCGATTTGTATCCCCTTGATCTTTTGTTGTCTTATTGGTCTGGCTAGAACTTCAAGTACTATATTGAATAGATATGGGGAGAGTGGGCATCCTTATCTTTTCCTTGATTTTACTGGGATTGCTTCAAGTAGCTCTCCATTTATTTTGATATTGGCTATTGGTTTGCTCTATATTGCTTTTATTATATTTAGGTATGGGCCTTGAATTCCTGATCTCTCCAACACTTTTAACATGAATGGATGTTGTCTTTGATCAGATCTTTTTCAGCATCTAATGAGATGATCATGTGATTTTTTTCTTTTAGTTTGTTTATATGGTGTATTACATTGATAGATTTCCATATATTGAACCATCCCTGCATCCCTGTGATGAAGCCTAGTTGACTGTGATGAATGATGATTTTGAGTTGTTCTTGGATTCTGTTTGCTAGAATTTTAATGAGTATTTTTGCATCAATATTCATAAGTGAAATTAGTCTGAAGTTACCTTTCTTTATTGGGTCTTGGTGTGGTTTAGGCACTGTGTAACTATGGCTTCACAGAATGAATTAAGTAGTGTTCCTTCTGTTTCTATTTTATGAAATAGTTTCGGGAATGTTTGGTATTAGCTCTTCTTTGAAGGTTTGATAGAATTCTACACTAAAACAATCTGGCCCTGGCCTTTTTTTGTTTGGGACCAAAAAAAAAAAAAAAACAAAAAAAAAAAAAACCGACTTCTATTTCCTTAGGTTTTTTAATGTCTTCTTTTCCTTAGGGGATATGGGCCTGTTTAGATATTTTACCTGCTTTTGTTTAAACTTTGCAATGTGGTATCTGAATAGAAAATCATCCATTTCTTCTTGATTTTCCAGTTTTATTGAGTATAGGCTTTTGGAGTAGAATCTGCTGTTTGTTTGTTTTTTCCCTCAGTTTCTGTTTTTATGTCTCCCTTTTCATTTCTGATGAAATGAAACTTAACTTGATACTGTCTCTGTGCCCTCTAGTTAGTTTGGCTGGGGATTTATCTATCTTTGATTTTGTCAAAAGAACTAGCTCTTGCTTTTGCTGATTCTTTGTATTGTCCTCTTTGTTTGGAATTGACTAATTTCAGTCCTGAGTTTGATTACTTCTAACAGTCTACTCTTCTTGGGTATGTTTGCTTCCTTCTGTTCTAGGGCTTTCAGGTGTGCTATTAAGTTGCTAGTGTAGCAGTTCTCTAATTTGTTTATGAGGGCACGTAGTGGTATGCATTTCCCTCTTAGCGCTACTGTGTCATCATTTTCAGTGAATTCCAGGAAGTGTTTAATTTCTTTCTTATTTATTCCCTGACCATGTTACTGTGTAGAGAGTTGTTCACTTTCCATGGGTATGTGGGTTTTCTGTTGTTTTTGTTGTTATTGAAGTCTAACTTTATTCAGTGGTGATCTGATAGGATGCATGGAATTATTTCAATCTTCTTGTATCTGTTAAGCCTTGTTTTGTGATAGATTATATGGTCAGTTTTGGAGAAGTTACCACGAGATGCTGAGAAAAAGGTATCTTCTTTTGTTTTAGGGTGAAATGTACTGTATGTATCTGTTAAATTCATTTGGCTCATTACTTCTGTTAGTTTCACCGTGTCTCTGTTTAGTTTCTGTTTTAGTAACCTGTCTAGTAATGAGAATGGGGTATTGAAGTCTCCCACTATTATTGTGTGGGTTCAATGTATGTTTTGAGCTTTAGTAAAGTTTCTTTATGAATGTGTGTGCCCTTGCATTTGTGGCATAGTTTTTCAGAATTGAGAGCTCATCTTGGTAGATTTTTTTCCTTTGATGAATATGAAATGTCCTTCCTTATCTTTTTTGATAGCTTTTGGTTGAAAGTCTATTTTATTGGATATTAGGATGGCAACTCCCACTTTTTCTTGGGACCATTTACTTGGAAGATTTTGTCCAGCCTTGTACTCTCAGGTAGTGTTTGTCTTTGTTATTGAGATGTGTTTCTTATATGCAACCAAATGCTTGATCCTGCCCTCATATAGAGTCTGTTAGCTTATGACTTTTTATTGGGGAGTTGAATTGGTTCATATTGAGAGATATTAAAGAAAGATAATTGTTAGTTCCTGTTTTGTTCATTCTTGTAGGTAGCATTATGTCTGTGTGGTTCTATCCTTCTGGTTTTGTTGTGAGATGATTAATATCTTGGTTTTTCATTGGTGTAGGTATCCTCATTGTGTTGAAGTTTCCCTTTTAGAATTCTCTCTATGGCTGGATTGGTAGATAGATATTGTTTAAATTTGGTTTTGTTATGGTATATCTTGGTTTCTCCATTTACAGTAATTGAGAGTTTTGCTGGGTATAGTAGTCTGAACTGGCATTTGTTCTTCATTGAGGGTCTGTATGGCCTCTGTCTAGGCTCTTATGGCTTTTAGTGTTGAGAAGTCTGGTGTAATCTGATAGATCTGCATTTATATGTTACTTAGCCTTTTTCCCTTACAGCTTTTAATATTCTTTCTTTGTTCTGTTCATTTAATGCTTTGATTATTATGTGATAAGAGGATTTTCTTTTTTGGTCTAATCTATTTGGTGTTCTATAGGCTTCTTGTACATTTATGGCCATCATTTTCTTTAGGTTGAGGCACTTGTTTTCCATGATTTTGTTGAAGATGCTTTCAGGTACTTTGATCTGGGAATATTCACTTTCTACTATTTCTATTATTCTTAGATTTGGTCTTTTCATTGTGTTCTGGATTTCCTGGATGTTTTGGGTTAGGAGTTTTAATGTTTTAAATTTTCTTTGACCATTGTGTCAATATCTTCTAAGGTATGCCTGAGATTCTTTTATATGTCTCTTCTATTTTGTTTTTGATGCTTGCATCTATACTTCCTGATCTCTTTCCTAGGTTTTCCATTTCCAATGTTGCCTTCTTTTGTGTTTTCTTTATTGTTTCTACTTCAGTTTTTAGGTCTTGGACCACTTTGTTCAATTCCTTCACCTGTTTGTTTGTACTTTCCTGTATTTCTTTAAGGGATTTATTTGTTTCCTTTTGAAGGGCTTCTACCTGTTTACCTGTGTTTTCCTGTATTTTTTTCTGTGGATTATTTATATCTTCCTTAAAGGATTCTATTATCTTCATAAGATTGGATTTTAGGTCAGCATCCTAGTCTTCCGGTGTGTTGGAGTATTCAGGGCTTGCTGTGATGGGGGAACTGAGTTCTGATGATGTCAAAGTATATTACTTCTGTTGCTTATGGTCTTGCACTTGCCTCTCACCATCTGGTTATCTCTGGTGTTAGCTGGTCTGGGTGTCTCTATCTGGAGCCTGCCTCCTATGCCCTGGTTTGCTGTAGGTCTCTTGGCAGGCCTGTGGTTCTGGCTTTAGCAGACCTCCTGGGAGGTCTTCAGACTGTGGGATCTTCAAGGAAGCAGACATGCTGATGATCTGCCTTGGCAGAAGGCCTCAAAGACTATTATAACAAACAATTTACCTGGGTAGTGTTTAACATTCAGGTACAGAAAAGAAATGGAGTGATTCTGGAGGCTTTGAGCTTACTAACTTGTTTGCTACTCTGTATTATTCATCCAAGGGCAATTTCTATAGTGTATTAGTTACTTTTCTGCTGCTGTGATACAATATCATAACCAGTACAGCTTATAAAAGGAAGAGTTTATTTGGACTTATGATTTTGTTGGGATAAAAGTCCATCATGGTAGTGGGGCAAGTTGCAGATATGGCAGCAGGAACAGGAAGCTGAGACCTCTGTCCTCAACTATAAGCAAGAAGAAGTTGAAGTTGGATGATGTTATAAGCACTCATAGCCTTATAAGCTTCCCCAAATAGTGCTACTATAAGGGACCAGTTGTTCAGATATCTGAAGCTATGAGGGGCATTCTCACTCAAAACTATAAGAAAATTTTGTTTTATCATTCTACAATTTACATATCAATAATAGAGCTAATCCCGTGTTAGTAAAAGGGGCTTAGTTATAGTAATAAACTTATTTTAGTAGTCACCTTGAGGAATGTGAACTGCCTCAAAAATTTATGAGATTTAGATAGTGAAGTAAGACTGGTATTTAGAACACAGACAGCAGACATAAATCCCTGATGCATTGCACCAGCCAGCTTCCTGGAAGCATGATAGAAGAAGTGATGGTATAAAGCCCTGACCTTTATTTTTTAAGTACTACTTTTTTTCTTAACAGTAAAATCTCTAGTAGTTTTAAGGACAGAGGATGGAAAAGAAAAAAAAAGCTTAGAAAAACCTTCCTCAATACATGACCTACCATGTTTAGTGATAAATTAGGTAAATCCTTTATAATGTATGAACAGGACATGCACTAAAGTAAGTCAAAGGGAACGGTGTATAGGGCAGGGTGTCCTCACATTGCAGAAGAGCACAGCAGTGTGTAGCAGTACCTTTTACTAACCATGTGTGTGTGAACTTGTAGTGTGACCTTACATCAAATCAGTCTTATATATACATATATGTACAAGGGCACCATAATATAACAAGCAAAGAACTAAATGAAAGAACATAGAAGTTGTAAATTTAGGTTATTTTTATAATTATATGAATGACATAATTGGCATGTATAAGTGACATTACACCATATAATTTAAAGTTATATAAAGTATTCTGGAACACAGCATTGCTTGTGTATAATGAAACTTCAAGGCAAAGAACTGTTAATTCTTTATTTCACTTGTAAGAAAAGTGCATTTTGGAGAACTGTGTTTATGATAGTTTCAAGTGTCCAATATCAAGTTTTATTATAAAACACTGCTTGAATTGTCAGGTTAGTATTGAGATGGGAGGTTTCTGGATGACTTTATGTGATAGTATATAGTCTGTCTTTTAAAGACAGCTTCCATTTAAATTCAGAATTTTCACCATTTCTATAAATCAATCCAAATTTTGATAGTTTGTCAAGATTCAAATTCTGACTTACTTTGCATTAATATCTTCCCTAATTTCTATGTTCTATTGAAAAAGTCAAAACAGTATTTTAAACCTATTATTAAGACAGTGATATTTAGTCACTGAGCTTTATTTTAGTGTTAATTTTGAAAAAGAAAAAAAAAAGATAATTTTAGACAGGGCCTTAAAGTAAAAGGCACATAAGAGTCTTTTTTCCCTTTCTTAAAATCTGTCCTCCTTTTCTTTACTTTATCTCAATGCTATGTTTGGTGAGTAATAAAATTTTGTGTCGGCAGACTGGTTTCCTCCCTGATTGATATTTACACTTATTTTAAAAGCTATTAGTCTTTTACCCAGAGTAATCATGTTCTAATGAGTTCCAGAACATTCTGAAAATACATTTGATACATGAGTCTACTAGGAAAGACTACTAAAGGTCTTTGTACATGTTTGAGTATGAATGCTACGTTCCAGAAGCTTAAAAATGTTTCATAATCCATTTGTACAATAATCAAGTCCAGAATCTTTCGTTATTTATATGCTATGCTTGCAACTCTGGGAAATTCAGAAAAAGTGAGTATTGGGCCAAGATCCTGGTCAAAGAGTGTCTTACTCGATTCATGTCTTGTCATCAAGTGCAGTGTGAGTAGTAGCCAGATCAAGACCTGGGAAAGGGCCAGCTAGATAAATGGAAATGTCACTTGAGATCAGGGCCTTGCCTAATCTCCACTACCCACAGAGGACACTATATTTTGGCAGTTCTCCAGCAAGCTTAGCAGTTTTGTTTCTGTTCTGACTTCAGAGCCCAGAAAGAAGACTGAGAAGTTTCTTTATTAGAGTCATGCTATTTCTTCCCTGATGTATCACTATCTTAACTGAATATCTTTTGAAAAAGATCTGATGAGTGAATTTGCATTGATAATCTAAGAATGACCAATAAAGTCAAGTGTGTTTTTATCACCCCTACAAAGAATATTGAGGTGATAGTTTGGTTCAAAGGAATAAATGATTAATTATAATATTTTATGAAGGTGTAAGGGATAACCATCATTTTAAAAGATGAATCAATTATTACATAGCACAAGAAAAGAGGAACATGGTTAGACCTCTGAAAATATGAATTAGTTATAATAAATTTCTTAAATGTATGAATAGTTTATAGCTAGACAGAAAATAGGATAGTCAGATTATTGGGCCAGGCTTCTGGGCAGAAAAATATCAATTCTGTCTTGTCATTGAGTAGATATAGTTTTGGTTGAAAAACTAAAAGGAAAACTTACAGTATAGCCTGAACTATACAATGAAATTTCTCCAAAAGAGAGAGGAGAAGGAGAAGGAAAGGGAGAGGGAGAGAGAAAAGGTGAAGGAGAGGGAGAGGGAGAGGGAGAGGGGGAGGGGGAAGAGGAGGGGGAGGGAGAGAGAGGGGGGGTAGAGAAGGTGTTCACTTTGTTTCAGCTCTATAACTTTATAGTTTATGAATTTTTACACTCTGCCTAAAGAATAATCCGTAGAATACCTCATGGATAAGGTTTCAGCACTGTACTGAGAAGCACAAAGGAAGCATTGACTAGGTAAAGGACATTTGCAAGAAACATTTCTATTTTTTCATTGATCAAGTTTTGCTAAATTATTTTTTAAATCCTGATATATTTCCAGTTAGACTGTGTGTTTGTGCATGTGTGTGTGTGTGTGTGTGTGTGTGTGTGTGTGTGTGTGTGTGTGCACGTGTGTGTGTGTGCGCATGTGCGCGCACCTGTTATACATAAATGTCTATAATCCCAGATGAGCTCATCTGTTCATGCACATGTGAGGGCAGGTGCCTTCCTCTATTGTGTTCCACCTGTTTTTGCAGTGCAGATTGATTTCCAGTGTGGTTGTACAAGTTTGTAGTCTCACTGATAATGGAGGAGTTTTTCCCCTTTGCCACATCCTTGCCAGCATGTGCTGTTGCTTGAGTTTGTGATCTTAGCCATTCTGATTGGTGTAAGGTGGAATCTCAGGGTTGTTTTGATTTGCATTTCCCTGATGACTAAGAATGTCGAACACTTATTTAAGGGCTTCTCAGCCATTCAATATTCCTCTGTTGAGAATTCTGTTTAGCTCTGTACCCTGTTTTTAAATTGGGTTATTCAGTTTTTTGAACTCTACATATTTTTTCTTTACATATTTTTTGGATATTGGGTTAATGAAGATCTTTTCTCAATCTATAGGCTGTCATTTTGTCCTATTGACAGTGTTCTTTGCCTTACAGAAGTTTTTCAGTTTCAAGAGGACTCATTTATCAACTGATCTTAGAGCCTGAGTCATTGCTGTTCTGTTCAGGAAAATTTCCACTGTGCCAGTGCATTCAAGGCTATTTCCAACTTTCTCTTCTATTAGATTCAGTGTATCTGGTTTTATTAGGACTTGAGCTTTGTTCAGGGTGATAAATATGGATCAATTTGCATTCTTCTACATGCAGGCTGACAGACCAGCATCATTTGTTGCAGATGCTTTCTTTTTCTACTGTATGGTTTTGACGTCATTGTAAAAAATCAAGTGTTCATAGGTGTGTGTGGGTTTGTTTCTGGGTCTTTGATTCTGTTCCATTGGTCAGCCTGTCTGTCTCTGTACCAATACTATGCAGTTTTTCCACTGTTGCTCTGCAGTATAGCTTGAGGTCAGGGAGGATGATTCCTCCCAAACTTCTTTTCTTGTTCAGAATTATTTGGGCTATCCTGAATTTTTTGTTTTTCCATATGAAGTTTAGAATTGCTCTTTCAATGTGTGTAAAAAATGTGTTGGAATTTTGATGGAAATTGAATCGAATCTGTAGTTTGATTTTTGTAAGATGACCATTTTTATTATGTTAATCCTACCAATCAATGAGCACAGGAGATCTTTTAATTTCTGAAGTTTTCAATTTCTTCTCTCCAGGGACTTGAAGTTCTTGTCCCACAGGTCTTACACTTACTTTTACAAATACAGTAAAATATTTTATATAATTTGTGGTTATTGTGAAGGGTATTGTTTCCCTAATTTCTTCCTCAGTCCATTTATCATTGGTATAAAAGAGGGCTACTGATTTCTTTGATGTCTTAGTTAAGGTCTTATTGCTATGAACAGACATCATGATCAATGCAACTCTTATAAGGACAACATTTAATTGGGGCTGGCTTACAGGTTCAGAGGTTCAGTCCATTATCATCAAGGTGGAAACATGGCAGCCATAGTGCAGACAGAGCTGAGAGATCTACATCTTCATTTGAAGGCTGCTAGTGGAAGACTGACTTCCAGGCAGCTAGGATGAGGGTATTAAAGCCCATACCCACAGTGACACATCTACTCTGACAAGGCCACACCTACTCCAACAGGGCACACTTTTTAATCATGCCACTCCCTGGGCCGAGCATATATAAACCATCACATTCAACTTTCTGGTCCTCATAGGCTTGTTCAAACACATGAGTCTATGGGGGCATATCTAGATATAACATAATAAAAAAGTACATTTAGTCCAACTAATAATGTCTCCATAGTCTATAGCAGTCTCAACAATTTTAAAGTCCAAAGTTCAAAGTCTCTTCTGAGAGCCATTCAATCACTTAACTGTAATCCCTGAATCAAGACAGGAAACCTGGGAAAACTCCAAACTCTGCATCTCCATGTCTGATGTGTCTGATGTCAAAGCAGTTTTCAGATTTCCAACTCCTTTTTTCATCTTTGCTAACTACAACAAACTTCTTTCCCTGGGCTGGTTCCACTCACTCCTTGTTAGCAGCATTCCTCTCATAGGCTGTCTTTATGGTGCCAAGTCTCAAAACCTTTGCATGATCCCTTCAGGCCTGTGATGTCAACTGCAACTGAGGCTGTACCTTCACCAATGGCCTTCCATGGCTTCTCACAGTGCCAAACCTCAGCTGCTCTTCATGATGTCTTCAAAATCAGTACCACCTGGGTGACTCTCACACATTAATTACTAAGTATAGCTGCAGTACAAGGTACAACCTTGGCTATCTCTGGAACATAGCCTCTGTGTGCTCTCAGAAAACACTTCCTAGAAGACACCACATCTGTGATGCTGATCTGTTCTTAATCACTGCTAATTTCTTGCTCCAGCTAACCAGTATCAATTGTCCCAATAAGCCCTTATATTTTTCACTCTAAAGCCAGAGCCACATGGCCGAAGATGTGGTGTTATGCTGCTTCCTAGGGCTGGAACATGCCTACTTTCTTATTCTATTACCAGTTTTCTGTTTTCCTACTCCTTCTTTGCCTAAGTTTGGCTTTCCTGGAACTGGCTCTGTAGATTGACCTTGAACTCCGAGATCTGCATGGCTCCATCTCCTCTTCCTTCTCCTCCTCCTCCCCCCTCCTCCTCCTCCTCCTCCCTCCATCTCTGCCCTTACTACCCTCTTAACTTCCCTTCCATGCCTTGAATAAACTCTAAAAATGTTGATAGGATCTCTCCAATTTCTTTATGAAGGCATTTAGTACTATGGATTTTCCTTTTAATGCCACTTTCCTTATGTCCCATAAATTTAGCTATGTTGTGCCTTCATTTTCACTGAATTCTAGAGAGTCTTTAATTTCTTTCTTTATATCTTCCCTGAACAAGTTATCATTGAGTAGACAGTTGTTCAGTTTCCATGAGTATATTGGCTTCTGTTGTTTCTTTTGTGATGCCTACTCTTAGTCTGTGGTAATCTGATAGAATGCAAGAGGCTATTTCAATCTTCCTCTTTATGTTGAGGCTTGTTTGTGTCTGATTATATGGTCAGTTTTGGAGAAGGTTCTGTGAAGTGCTGAGAAGAATGTATATTGTTTTGTTTTGGGGTGAAATGTTCTATAGATACTTATTAAACCCACTTGATTCATAACTTCTGTTAGTTTTATTTTGTCTTTGCTTAGTTTCCATTGGTGAGAGTAGGATGTTTAAGTCCCCCACTATTATTGTGTGTTTCAATGTGTGCTATGTGCTTTGTGCTTTAGTAAAGTTTCTTTTACAATTGTAGGTACCCTTGCATTTGAGGCATAGACATTCAGAATTGAAACTTCATCTTGGTTAATTTTTCCTTTAATGAGTATGAAGTGTTCTTCCCCATCTCTTTTGATTACTTTTGGTTGGAAGTCTGTTTTCTTGGATACTATAATGGCTGCGCCAATGTTGTGTGAAATATAGAAAAGTATCCCACACTATTGCTGGCTAAGCACTGGCAGGCAGGCTGACCTGTTCTCAGCCTAGCAGACTCTCTGCCTCAGAGCTCTGAAATCGCTCTCTTCTTCTGTCTCACTAAATTCCCATAGATGGCTATTGCCACACATGCCCTGTGCTTCCAAATTCCCATGGCTATCTGGGGTGCACTCTTGTACACCATGCTCTGCTGCCATACTTTTCTCTGTAATCCAGTTGAGTCACCATGTGAAGGAAAATACCACACAATCTTAGTTTAGAATCAATTGCTGGGTGCAGACCCTAGCATCCTAATTTTGTAAACTAATCTATGTTAAAAATCCTGGAATGGCAGATCCTGGTGGATTCAAAGCAACAGGCTCTGGCTTCCTACATTCTGTCTCTACATGCTGAGCAATCCAAAAGGGCCATTCCTTTCTCCTGCCTTCCCTCTTCCTCATCCCAATCCTGATACCCACCTACTTGCCCAGTGATTGGTCCCTTGTAATCTTTATTCGTTAGGGGAAAATTCCACCACACTCCAACTTGTTTCTTGGGACAGTTTGCTTGAAAAACTTTTCTCCAGCCCTTTTGTCCAAGGTAATGTCTATCTTTGTTGCTGAGGTGTGTTTCTAGTATGCAGCAGAATGATGGATCCAGTCTGTTAGCAGCCTGTGTCTTTTTATTGGGGAACTGAGTCCATTGATATTGAGAGATATTAATGACCAATGATTTTTAGTTCCTTTTTGTTGTTAGAGGTGTAGCGCTCTCTCTCCCCTCTCTCTCTCTCTCTCTCTCTCTCTCTCTCTCTCTCTCTCTCTGTGTGTGTGTGTTTCTGCACACATGTGTTTTTCTTCTTTTGGGTTTGTTGTGAGATGATTAATTTATTGTTCTTTCTTGAATACCTCTTTCTTGAATTGTTACCCTCCTTGTGTTGGAGTTTTCCTTCTAGTATCCTCTGTAGGGCTGATTAGTAGAAAGCTATCATTTAAGTTTGGTTTGTCATGCAATATCTTGGTTTTTCCATCTATGATGATTAAGAGTTTTACTGGGAATAGTAGTCTGAGCTGTCATCTCTGGTCTTTTAGGGTCTGCAAGATATTTGTCCAGGATCTTTTGGCTTTTTAGAGTTTCTATTGGGAAGTCAGGTATAATTCTGATAGCTCTGCCTTTATATGTTACTTGGCATTTTTTCCTTACTGCTTTTTAATATTCTTTGTTTGTTCTGTATATTTAATTTTTGATTATTATTTGGTGGGAGGATTTTCTTTTTTGGTCCAGTATTTCTTTAGGTTAGGGAAATTTTTGCCCATGATTTTGTTGTAGATGTTTGCTGGCCCTTTGAACGTGGAATCTTCACCTTCTTCTCTTCCTCTTATTCTTAGGTTTGGTCTTTTCATTTTGTCCCAAATTTCCTGGATATTTTGGATTAGAAACTTTTTATACTTGGCATTTTCTTTAACTGTTTATATCAGTATCTTCTATGGTATTGTTCTATACCTGAGATTGCCTCTTCCATCTATTGTACTGTGTTGGTGAGGCTTACATCTGCAGTTTCTGTTCTCTTTCTTAGGTTTTTCATCTCCTGTGTTGTCTCTATTTGTGATTCTTTATTGTTTTTATTTTCTTTTTCAGGCATTGGACCATTTTGTTCATTTCCCTCACATGTTTGATTATATTTTCCTCTATTTCCTTAAAGGATTTATTTATTTTCTTTTTGAGGGCTTCTACCTGTTTGTCTGTGTTTTCCTGGTTATCTTTAAGGGATTATTTATATCCTCTATGAAAGCTTCAATCATCTTTATGAGATAGGATTTAAGTTCAGAATCTTGCTCTTCAGGTGTTTTAGTGTATCCAGGGCTTGGTGTAGTAGAAGATCTGGGTTCTGATGATGCCAGATTGCATTGGCTTCTGTTGATTATGCTTTTGTGCTTGCATTTGCAACCTGGTTGTCTCTGATGTAAATTGGCTTAGATGTCTCAGATTGGTGCAGACTTTCCCCAAGGTACATGAAACTGTGTGTCCTGGGTTAGAACGGGCTTACTTAGAAGCAGTCAGTGCTGTGTCTTTGATTATAGCAGGCTTTCTGTGACCCTGTTTATAGCAGACCTTCTGCATCCATGGCGAGAGCAGTCCTCCTGGGAGGCAGGCAGAGCTGTGTGTGTGCGTGTGTGTGTGTGTGTGTGTGTGTGTGTGTGTGCAATGCAAGCTGATCTGCCATGGTGCAATTGGAGGTGGGACCAGAAGGGTGCTGGGACTTTGACAGGTTATGACAGATTCCCCCATCTCCTGGGCTTAGTGGGGTCCCAGATGGCATGAGTATTGGGGCAAGGGACTCACCTGTGTCACTGGTTAGAGCAGTCCTCCTGGAAAACAGGTGAGGCTGTAATGTGGGGGAGTAGGCATATCAATCTGCCAAAGGTGCAGTTGGAAGTGTGGACCAAAAGGACGAATCAGCAGAGCATTTCTAAGCCAGTGGTTCTCAAGCTTCCTAATGCTGAGGCCCTTTAGTATAGTTCTTTGTGCTGTAATGATCCACAACCATAAAATTATTTTTGTTGCTACTTCATAATTGTAATTTTGCTGTTGTTATGAATTGTAATATACATCTCTGATATCTGATATATGACCACTGTGAAAAGGTTGTTCCACCCACCAAAGGGTCATGACCCACTGGTTGGGAACTGCTGTTCTATGGCTAGTGCTCAGTATTACATATCCACAACATTAAAAATAAATAAAAGAATAAAATCAGCCAGCATATGCAATTTTCTCAACAGAGGAAAATATTTTCTCAATTGAGGTTTATTTAGAAAGTTAATTATTCCAGAGTTACTTGCTTTCTGTGACTTCCTTGTTTTGAGTTTATGCATTTCCTTCAGATAAACTACTTGTATCTAATAAATAACATTGTTTGAAATATAGAACAAAGATAATTATTCACACTTTGTTGTGTTAAGTCATTATAGAGTTAACAATGTAATTCTGTTAATAGTTTTGTAACCATAAACCAAGCCAGAGAGAGAGAGAGAGAGAGAGAGAGAGAGAGAGAGAGAGAGAGAGAGAGAGAGAGAGGGAGAGAGAGAGAGAGGGAGAGAGAGAGAGAGAGAGAGAGAGAGAGAGAATAATCATGAATAAAGATAATTAAAATGGAAAGCTCAAAACCAAAGAGCATCAAAACATAGGTGATCATGTAAGAAAAGTTTGGATCCTCAAAACAAAGCCTCCTATCAGGGGTATTTTGTGGCTTGGGTTTTGAGGGATTGAGAGGCCTCAAGTGCATGATATTTGGAAGTAGTATCTGGGGCTTGCAGGAATCCCTGCTAATGACCCTATATACCAAGGCAGCAAGGCTGAGTCAACACTTGGAAAGCATTGGGGTAACACAGGGAAATGACCTTGATAAAAAGGTAGCTTCCAAGAGTATAACCAGGTGAGCTATCCCTGATGCCACAGAGCAGAACAATGTAGAGAATAAACTAAAATTCTTCAAGTGCATTGAGCCAGTGTAAAACAGACTGATATCAGGATGGATATAGAGGATAGATTAAGGCAGGATGGAGGGTTATCAGGACCACACTGTGAGAATTCTCTCACATAATACTTATATGTCTTATTTTTCCTTCTGTCTTTTAACTGTAATCATTGTTTGTATGATCACAAAGACAGAACTGAAGGTGACCAAGGGACTCAAAAAAATAGAAGGGGTCAGAACCAATAGATTGTGGGGTTTTAATCGAAAGATGGGAACAGGCTGCAATCTCACTGTTAACATTCTGGGAAGCTGTGGATTCTATCTATACATGTCATCCTCAGTGAGAGCAGTCTAACATCTAGCAAATACTCAGTTTCTCAGGGATATTTTGTTTTGGTATCTCATATCTTATTAACATTTAGTAGGGCATTTATTTATATCTTTTTTATTGTCCATCCCCATCTTTGTTTAACACTTATGTCTGACATATCTCACAGGCCACTCACTAACTTGCATCTATGATTAACACTGGTTTCTTCTATGCCTCAGAAGGCACTTTCATACTTACCATTTATACTTGATATTTCTAATGAGTATTTTCACGTCTGTTTGGTCTCCCTGTTTTTTCAATGAGAACTGATTCCCTCATATATTATAGCCAACATACCTTAGAAAGATGAGGATATGAACAAAGACCATTCACTAGTTTGCTGTAGGTCGTAGAGATTAGTTCTAGAGTGTGCCAAGCAAGGGATCCTGGCAAGAGGTAGCAAGGCAATCCTCTTCCGTAGGGTTCTTCCCACATATCCTATTGTCTCCGAGCTTGTGGATTGTCCTGACTGATTTTCAGGGGTGATTTATAAGTGGTCACTGAAAGAAGCCCTACACACAGCTGTATGCTTTAAAAGCATTCTTACTGTAAACTGTATTATGGTGTTTATTCTTCTACCATTACATCTTTCCCAGGACTGATAAATTATTTACTTAATGTTGACAAGGCTAAACTAGAAAAACATGCCAAAATTTCGATATTCAGAGGCCTGAAGAAGGTTAATGCACATAATTTTTTTTCCAGGCAGATGGTTCCAGAATATTTTAAGGTATAATTAAGACTCACAAAAATTTTGATTATAAGTAATATAAAATTAGGATTTGTAATGCATTGTGTCCTGTAATCCCTGTTGGAAGCCACACACAACTGATTCTTGATGTTCAGCGTTGTTAAATTCCAGCTGAACTCAACTTAGCTGAGTTCTGAAACAAGAGAAAAATCCCCACTCTTACTTACAGTATAAGACCTTATTCTTTGTTTTTCATCTTGGATCATGGAAATCACCAAAGTTTTACCACTCTGACTCGAGACCCTGATTGGGAGGTTGAAATAGATCTGATCCAACATTGGGTAAGTTCTGCTTTCCCAGGCATCCACTCTAATATGTCCACACACTACAACAAACATATTATAAAAGTACCTACTTAGAATTCTGAAGTTCTATATCCAGGTAATTTAATAATCATCTGGAGATTGTTATTAAGGCAAAAGCCCCAAAGTATAGATGATAGGACACTTCCTAAGTACTACCAGTTCCACCACAGGAAAGCCCCACTATGCCAAAGCTGCCCTGTTTAGTTTTGCATATTGTTTTAATTCTCAGGGCTTGCTTGACCAAGGTGCCTTTTATTTTTTAAGTTTTAATGAAAACCTGCCTGCTGTGCTTTAAAGGGATCTTCTTGACAATCATGAGGAGAAAATTTACAAAATGACTTTTACATTTTGGCTTATGATTTGCTATTAAAAAAAAGAAATCGGTTGTGTAAAAGCAATGCTAAATTAATATTAATGTATTTATGTGATCAGTCATTTTAATACTTGACTGAATGTCACTTTCCTAAGGATAGACACAATGAATAAGGTTTTGGAGAAGAGGGATGCAAAGGAGTGGACTCAACACAACATGAAATTATTTGGAACACTGAAATTCAGAGATAACAAATAGGTTTTATTTTACAACTTGCTTATGCTTAACAAAGAGCCCCAGGCAAGATGCTGCAGAGTATTTTTAATAAATACATGTAACATTTTGCCTTATTCTCAATTACATATTTTTATAAAGTTTTTTTGAAGGAACAGGAGATTCTTTTTATATTCACAGTTTAACAGAAAAAAAAAGAAAGAAAATGATTACAGTGTTCTAGAAATGTTCCTAGAACAGGAAGGGTAGGAGGAGGCCCATCCATGATAATAAAAATAAGGTGACTGGACTCTCCTCACAGCTGCAGAAAGCTGTCTCTTATACTGTGCTAGAAAATGTCACTGGAGCCCCACATATTCTACCTGGCCTCCCTAACTTCTTCCCTTCCGCTCCTGGCTTGTTTGTCTTTTAATTCACTCTCTAGCAATTTCTTTCTTCATGACATGACTCCTTGCAATTAAAAAGTAGAATAGAAGATCATTTATGCCCAATATATTGGCCTATGGAAATGAGACAAGACCCAGAGAAAGGAAACGGAAGTAAAACTGGTTCTGAAACAGAGAGAGACTCCTCAGGAAGTGAGTGGAAAGAAACCTTGCAAGTCAGAGGAGAAGCACTGGCCAAAGGAATAGAACAGAACGTGGTTTATGGTTTACTGTACTTCCTCCCAAATATGGCTAAAAATAGAAAGTAAAATTCTGCTATGTAGGAATTTCAAAATAGGTGGGTGGGTACAGAGTTTAAAACAAAACAACCACAAAAAACCCAATGAATTCAAGTTACCACATCAAAAGCCCCAAACACAATCAGAATACTATCCAGTGAGTACGTTCAGTAATGGAATTTAATAAAAATTATTTGTCCTGAAAGAGTTCTCAGTAAATTGGGAACAGAAGGGAATTTCCTCAACTCGCCATAGGAAATTTGTGAAGAGCTTACAACTAGTAACTTAATGGTCAAAGTCTGATGCCTTCATCCCAGCGATAAAGACAGTTAGATGCTTGTTTGTATTGCTTCACTTCAGCACTGTCCTGGCTACCTTGACCCCAGGGGATGCTTGTTTGCATGCTTGAAACATAACAAACAACAACAATAACAACAACAACAACAACAACAAAATGAGAGCAGGAGATCAAGAGCTAGAGAAAGCAAAGGAAGGTTACACTTTTGAGTTGGAACTTAGAAAACCAGTCTTACTTAGCAATGGAGATTCACAAGCTGTAGCGCTGGGGAGGGACTCCTTGGAGGTATAAGTGTACTGTCTTATGAAGGAGAGAATCATCACCCCTACATTGTTAGACTACTTTAAGGTGAATCAGGATTCCTGTGGGATGGTCTCCTAGACAGGTGACTCACAGGCCCATTTGCATGAACTGTTAAGGGAGAAAACAATTATATCTAACATTTTAATTTTGGAAGGATGTAGTGGTTTGAATGGGAATGGTTTGCATAAGCTTAAAGGGGGGTGACACTATTGGGAGGTGGGGCCTTGTAGGATGAAGTGTGTCTCAGGGGTGGGATCTGGGGTTTCAGAAGCTTTCTCTTCCTGTTGCCTGCATATCGAGATTTAGCTATCTCTCTTTCACTATGTCTTCCTGATTGCCACCATGCTTCCTGCCATGATGATACTGAACTGTAAACCTGTCCCAATTAAATGTTTTTCTTTGTAAGAGTTGCTATGGTCATGGTGTCTGTATATAGCAATAGAAACCCTAACTGGGACAGAGCAGATGAGAATGTTCTGTCTCCACCAGGGCTAAAGGTAAACCTCAGATTCAGGAGGGATGGTGTTTCACATAGCTCCAGTACTTTCACTTTTTAAATAAAGTATCTTAATCCTAAAGAGAGTGAATTGTGAAACTTCCCTTTCTAGGGGAAACAGAAGGTGGGATTTAAAGCCAAAGATGAAGCAAGGGTCCACACTCAGCGGCCTCTAAAGCTGCTAATAGTTCTTGTGATCTAACAAAAATACTTGATAAAAACAACTGAAAGGAGAAAGTTTATTTTGGTTCATGATTCCACGTACAGTCTATTGTGATAGGGACAGTATTGGTGGGAGGCGCATAGGCAGCTGGTCACATTGTCCCTGGTCAGGATACAAGCATGTATTACTGGTGTAGAGCTTGCCCTCTCCTCTTTATTTAGTTTAGGGCCCCACCACACGGGACGGTTCTGTGCATATTCATGGGAGGTCTTCCCTCCCCAGTTAAATCTTCTTGGAGACACCATCATAGACACACTCAGAAGTTTGTTCCCATAGTAATGCTAAATCTAGTCACATTGACAATGAAGATTTATTTGTACAGTTTTCAAAAGAGAATATATTAATTGTGTGTTGTTTATTAATGCATAGTAATCTAACCATAAAAGTTGGTGATCCAGAATAACTAACTGTAAGCATTTATTATCTAATAGAATTTATAGCTCAGAACCCAGAAATAGCTAAATTGAGTAGTTTTGGTTTCCGGTTGAAGACAGAGTCAAGATGTTAGCTAAGGCTGAAGACTCTGAACTGTAAGTTGGCACTGAGGATTTGTTTTCCAAGTGTTCATTCACATGCCCAGACAAGCCAGTATTGGCTAATGTCAGGAGGCCCGCATTCTTCATCTTGTGACTCTCCCTATGGGGTTTTGAGAATGTCGTCCTAACATGGCAGCTGGTTTCCATCAAAATGAGAAGTCAAAATACATTAAAGAGACATCAGTAATGGTTTTATGACTTAATTTCAGAAAATTTCTATGGTTCTCTAATAGTTACAATTTAGGAGGGAAACACATAGGGGTATGAACATCAATATTTTGGGATCATTAGTGGTTTATCTTGGAGGCTAGCCACAGAAATCTGAAAATACATAAAGATGACCTCAATGTCTTAGCTGAATGTAACCTTTAGATTTTTTTATGTATACACAGAAGTTAGTGATGTCAGGTGTGTTCCTCAGTTGCTATCCACCTTATTTTTTGAGGTAAGGTCTCTCACACAACCTATAGCTTACTGGTCTGGCTAGACTTGCTGGCCAGAAAACCCCAGGGCTCCCCCTGATTCTACCTCCATACAACTGGGATCCTAGATGCACTGTAACATGCCTGACTATTTACAAAGGTGCTGGGAACCCAAAGAACTCAGAACCTTACCTTTGCATGACAAACACTTTACTGACTGAGGTACTCCCACAGCTGGAGGATGGCTTTTAAAACCCTGACTGTACAAAGCCTTCTTAAGGATGCCAAGCACCAGAACACTCATATTTTGTTGCTAAAAACGACATGGCCATTGCAATGAGCTAGGTCATGTCTAACAATGATGTTTATGCTTACCTCTTGCACTAGGCATTTAAATAAGACACACGGAAACACAGCTCTGTATAAAGAGCTGTATATGAATGTGGATGGCACTTCACAGTCACTCAGACAGAAATACATCAAACGTATTAGGTACGGCCAGTGAGATAACTTAGCTGATAAGCCTTATGACCTGAGTTTAATTCCCAGGATCCATATAGTAGAAGAGGAGAACCAGGCTTTCCAAGTTATTCTCTTTCCTCCATGCATGCCCCCTACACCCCTCTCCCTGTCTCTCTAAATAAAGCATTTTTAAAAATGTAGCAAATCAAAATAAGATATTAACTGAAAGTGGAAAAAATCAAAGTGTCGTGGGATTTCGGCAAATGATAAATTCAAAAGTGTACATATACATGGTCACAGTTAAATTTGAAAATCATTATGCTAAGTGAGAAAAAAACGCCAATGTAACAAACAGGCTACATGGCACAATGTAATGGGATACGAAGCACAATCCATCCTTACTTCAGCCTGCAAAAGAGGATATAGAAAACACTGTGATTGTCTAAGATTGAGAACGAGTAGGAAAAGAGGGTTGACTACTAAGCTCTTTGGAAACTCTTGGGGCTCTTGGAAACATATGCTGCTCATAGTAAGGGTTTATTGCCATACTCATGCTTTACCTAAGATCTGTCAAATTATACCCCTGAAGTTAGTGACTTTTTTTCTATAAATTACTCCCATGAGCCCGAGTTCAAAGAGAGCAAATACAATTTAAATAACACGACAGATTTGGCATTTCAGTGTTTTGTGAGAAACTTACATTTTAATACTAGGTAAGGTATTATTTTTAAGGGAAATTATAATAAGAAAGCCATGGTTCTTCTGAGAAAGAGAATTTATGACATTTGCTTTTTTAACTCAGTTGCTTAAAGTACAACTCTCTTGACTAACATGGAGGATTGGCAAGTCAAAATTCTGATGGGAACAGAGATATAACCAAGTCCAATGGCGGTTGGGCAGAAACAGGGTAAGCCAGACTTGCAGAAGGCATTGTATTAAGAATATTTAGTATCTTTGTGAGGTCACACTTTTGTCCTGGTCAGGCTTTCAACTTACTGGATTAGGTCAATTCACATTAAGAACAAACTGCTTTGCAAAAGCCTCATCTGAAAGCACTTTCTCTGAAATAGCCACAATAATATTTGGCCAGAAATAAGGGTGCTGTGACCCTGGCAGGTTGCAATATGATAACCATCACAGGAGGGGATTATTTGACTGTAAAAGGGGTTAAGGATCTTCTAAATGCTCAGAATCTGACTCAGTATTGTCTTAGGTACAACTGTTTCTCAAAACTCATTGAGCAGTAAACTTCACACCTACCCATTGTGATAAATTAATGATATATTCTTAATAAACACTCCAGAAGAGATTCTGGAAAGCTGTCTGAAGACTGATGTTGCAGTTTACCTCGCATACAGAATGCATATGTGTGCATAAATATGCATATGGCTTTGTGTGTATGTATGTGTACATGTGTGTGCCTAACTGTGAGTATGTGTGTATGTGTATGAATGTATGCACATATATGTGTGTCTGGTGGTGGTAAGTGCTGATGATTTTGCTTCTAATATTTTTCTCCACTTGTCTCTCTTCTGTTCTTGAGCCACCCACACCGATATTGAACATGTGAGGCCACCATTAGTCACCGCCACTTTTAAGAACCTATTTTATTTTCTGCAGTTTTTTGGAAGTATGTGGGTTACCTCTATTATGCTCTCACTAATTAGACCATCATTACTCCTTTTGCTGAAATAGAGACAGAATGTATGTTCAGCCTTAAATGACTAAGGAGGTAGGAAGAAATTTAAATGGCATCTTTATCTTTTATTAATAGAGGAAATAGCAAGGGTAGGCATGTGCAGTTACTATTCTGGTCACCTCATTTTACTCAGAGTTCTACATAACTTTCTAGATTGAATTCATGTCATTAGAGGACAAAGCAGTAACAACTTTGAGCTTGCTAACAGTCTCTTCCTAGCTTACCCAAGGGCAAATGCATAGCATTAGAGTTATTTTAAATACTTAAAGCATCAGAATTGTCTTAAAACATTAAAATGTGTAGTATAATGAAAAAGAGTATAGGAAATCATCAATTGAGAAGTAACCACTATTTGAAGAATCAGTTTGTAAATCAAGGCAGACATTTTTGTATGGGGCCTAATCTCATTAAATGGACATGTGCAAAAACATAAATTCTCATGATGTAGGAAAAATTTATTAAATTTTTGTCAACTTTTTCAGGGTTTTTTTGGGGGGAGGGGTCAGGTAATAGAGGGTTGTGAGTCATAATCCAAATTATTCCTGAGAATATTCTGGTTGCTGCTTCAAATTATATAGCAAGCTGTACAATGAGCATAGACATGTAATCAGACTTGGGATGACCACACTCAACTTTGTCCCATTTTGTTTTCCTGGGAGGAAACAGGATGCAGGCATAATAGCCTTGTATGTTATTAAGAAGTAGTCTATGGCCAAGACTTTTGGCATGAATCAGACATAGGACTTCTCTGTATCCTAAATATCAGAAATCCATTGACCCATTTCAAGTTTGAGGTTGGTGGGGATATCTCCTACTTTACCCACAGAAAGCACAGAAGTGGATTTCTAAAAATAAATAATAATGCATCTATCTTCTTTTTTCTTTATTGTTCCTCTTTCTTCTCCTTATCCTTCCTCTCTCTCTCTCTCTCTCTCTCTCTCTCTCTCTCTCTCTCTCTCTCTGTCTCTCTTACTGACCTAAGGGAGGGAGCTAAACTCTTAATGCCTTTTATTCTGGAAATTGGCACGCGACAGGTAAAAATCTTCTCAGCCTGGCATGCTGATAACTATGAGCAAAGCCCCTAGGTCACAGTGATAGGTAGATGCCAATGCCTATGTCTTGTGTCTTTATCTGTCCTACCAGTGATTCATTCAGAAACACACATTTTTGTGACAACTTTCTGGTATTCCAAACTTTTCCTGAGGCATTAAATACTAATATCCATCAAGAATACTTAATGGATATTTTTCTTGAAAGAGAAACTTAGAGAAATACTTGTTCCTTGGAAACTCATAGTTTAAACAAAACAAATTAATGAATACTATATTATTGAAAATAGCACGGGAATCCCGGCCCGCAGCAGCTCTCTGCTCCCAGACCCTGTGAGAGAGAGAGACCCAACCGCCTGGTCAGGTGGGCACTCCTGAGGCTGCAGAGCGGAAGAGACCACCAACACTGCTCACCCCTGCCCACATCCCTGGCCCAAGAGGAAACTGTATAAGGCCTCTGGGCTCCCGTGGGGGAGGGCCCAGGAGCGGCAGGACCCCTGCCTGAGACACCGCTGGAACCTGAAGGAAACAGACCAGATAAACAGTTCTCTGCACCCAAATCCCGTGGGAGGGAGAGCTAAACCTTCAGAGAGGCAGACAAGCCTGGGAAACCAGAAGAAACTGCTCTCTGCACACACATCTCGGACGCCAGAGGAAAAAGCCAAAGACCATCTGGAACCCTGGTGCACTGAAGCTCCCGGAAGGGGCAGCACAGGTCTTCCTGGTTGCTGCCGCTGCAGAGAGCCCGTAGCACCCCACGAGCGAACTTGAGCCTCGGGACCACAGGTAAGACCAACTTTTCTGCTGCAAGAAAGCTGCCTGGTGAACTCAAGACACAGGCCCACAGGAACAGCTGAAGACCTGTAGAGAGGAAAAACTACACGCCCGAAAACAGAACACTCTGTCCCCATAACTGACTGAAAGAGAGGAAAACAGGTCTACAGCACTCCTGACACACAGGCTTATAGGACAGTCTAGCCACTGTCAGAAATAGCAGAACAAAGTAACACTAGAGATAATCTGATGGCGAGAGGCAAGCGCAGGAACCCAAGCAACAGAAACCAAGACTACTTGGCATCATCGGAGCACAATTCTCCCACCAAAACAAACATGGAATATCCAAACACACCAGAAAAGCAAGATCTAGTTTCAAAATCATATTTGATCATGATGCTGGAGGACTTCAAGAAAGACGTGAAGAACTCCCTTAGGGAAACCAGGAAAACATTAATAAACAAGTAGAAGCCTACAGAGAGGAATCGCAAAAATCCCTGAAAGAATTCCAGGAAAACACAATCAAACAGTTGAAGGAATTAAAAATGGAAATAGAAGCAATCAAGAAAGAACACATGGAAACAACCCTGGATATAGAAAACCAAAAGAAGAGACAAGGAGCTGTAGATACAAGCTTCACCAACAGAATACAAGAGATGGAAGAGAGAATCTCAGGAGCAGAAGATTCCATAGAAATCATTGACTCAACTGTCAAAGATAATGTAAAGCGGAAAAAGCTACTGGTCCAAAACATACAGGAAATCCAGGACTCAATGAGAAGATCAAACTTAAGGATAATAGGTATAGAAGAGAGTGAAGACTCCCAGCTCAAAGGAACAGTAAATATCTTCAACAAAATCATAGAAGAAAACTTCCCTAATCTAAAAAAAGAGATACCCATAGGCATACAAGAAGCCTACAGAACTCCAAATAGATTGGACCAGAAAAGAAACACCTCCCGTCACATAATTGTCAAAACACCAAACGCACAAAATAAAGAAAGAATATTAAAAGCAGTAAGGGAAAAAGGTCAAGTAACATATAAAGGGAGACCTATCAGAATCACACCAGACTTCTCGCCAGAAACTATGAAGGCCAGAAGATCCTGGACTGATGTCATACAGACCCTAAGAGAACACAAATGCCAGCCCAGGTTACTGTATCCAGCAAAACTCTCAATTAACATAGATGGAGAAACCAAGATATTCCATGACAAAACCAAATTTACACAATATCTTTCTACAAATCCATCACTACAAAGGATAATAAATGGTAAAGCCCAACATAAGGAGGCAAGCTATAACCTAGAAGAAGCAAGAAACTAATCGTCTTGGCAACAAAACAAAGAGAATGAAAGCACACAAACATAACCTCACATCCAAATATGAATATAACGGGAAGCAATAATCACTATTCCTTAATATCTCTCAACATCAATGGCCTCAACTCCCCAATAAAAAGACATAGATTAACAAACTGGATACGCAACAAGGACCCTGCATTCTGCTGCCTACAGGAAACACACCTCAGAGACAAAGACAGACATTATCTCAGAGTGAAAGGCTGGAAAACAATTTTCCAAGCAAATGGTCAGAAGAAGCAAGCTGGAGTAGCCATTCTAATATCAAATAAAATCAATTTTCAATTAAAAGTCATCAAAAAAGATAAGGAAGGACACTTCATATTCATCAAAGGAAAAATCCACCAAGATGAACTCTCAATCCTAAATATCTATGCCCCAAATACAAGGGCACCTACATATGTAAAAGAAACCTTACTAAAGCTCAAAACACACATTGCACCTCACACAATAATAGTGGGAGATTTCGACACCCCACTCTCATCAATGGACAGATCATGGAAACAGAAATTGAACAGAGATGTAGACAGACTAAGAGAAGTCATGAGCCAAATGGACTTAACGGATATTTATAGAACATTCTATCCTAAAGCAAAAGGATATACCTTCTTCTCAGCTCCTCATGGTACTTTCTCCAAAATTGACCATATAATTGGTCAAAAAACGGGCCTCAACAGGTACAGAAAGATAGAAATAATCCCATGTGTGCTATCGGACCACCACGGCCTAAAACTGGTCTTCGATAACAATCAAGGAAGAATGCCCACATATACTTGGAAATTGAACAATGCTCTACTCAATGATAACCTGGTCAAGGAAGAAATAAATAAAGAAATTAAAAACTTTTTAGAATTTAATGAAAATGAAGGTACAACATACCCAAACTTATGGGACACAATGAAAGCTGTGCTAAGAGGAAAACTCATAGCGCTGAGTGCCTGCAGAAAGAAACAGGAAAGAGCATATGTCAGCAGCTTGACAGCACACCTGAAAGCTCTAGAACAAAAAGAAGCAAATACACCCAGGAGGAGTAGAAGGCAGGAAATAATCAAACTCAGAGCTGAAATCAACCAAGTAGAAACAAAAAGGACCATAGAAAGAATCAACAGAACCAAAAGTTGGTTCTTTGAGAAAATCAACAAGATAGATAAACCCTTAGCCAGACTAACGAGAGGACACAGAGAGTGTGTCCAAATTAACAAAATCAGAAATGAAAAGGGAGACATAACAACAGCTTCAGAGGAAATTCAAAAAATCATCAGATCTTACTATAAAAACCTATATTCAACAAAACTTGAAAATCTTCAGGAAATGGACAATTTCCTAGACAGATACCAGGTACCGAAGTTAAATCAGGAACAGATAAACCAGTTAAACAACCCCATAACTCCTAAGGAAATAGAAGCAGTCATTAAAGGTCTCCCAACCAAAAAGAGCCCAGGTCCAGACGGGTTTAGTGCAGAATTCTACCAAACCTTCAGAGAAGACCTCATACCAATATTATCCAAACTATTCCACAAAATTGAAACAGATGGATCACTACCGAATACCTTCTACGAAGCCACAATTACTCTTATACCTAAACCACACAAAGACCCAACAAAGAAAGAGAACTTCAGACCAATTTCCCTTATGAATATCGACGCAAAAATACTCAATAAAATTCTGGCAAACCGAATTCAAGAGCACATCAAAACAATCATCCACCATGATCAAGTAGGCTTCATCCCAGGCATGCAGGGATGGTTTAATATACGGAAAACCATCAACGTGATCTATTATATAAACAAACTGAAAGAACAGAACCACATGATCATTTCATTAGATGCTGAGAAAGCATTTGACAAAATTCAACACCCCTTCATGATAAAAGTCCTGGAAAGAATAGGAATTCAAGGCCCATACCTAAACATAGTAAAAGCCATATACAGCAAACCAGTTGCTAACATTAAACTAAATGGAGAGAAACTTGAAGCAATCCCACTAAAATCAGGGACTAGACAAGGCTGCCCACTCTCTCCCTACTTATTCAATATAGTTCTTGAAGTTCTAGCCAGAGCAATCAGACAACAAAAGGAGATCAAGGAGATACAGATCGGAAAAGAAGAGGTCAAAATATCACTATTTGCAGATGATATGATAGTATATTTAAGTGATCCCAAAAGTTCCACCAGAGAACTACTAAAGCTGATAAACAACTTCAGCAAAGTGGCTGGGTATAAAATTAACTCAAATAAATCAGTTGCCTTCCTCTATACAAAAGAGAAACAAGCCGAGAAAGAAATTAGGGAAACGACACCCTTCATAATAGACCCAAATAATATAAAGTACCTCAGTGTGACTTTAACCAAGCAAGTAAAAGATCTATACAATAAGAACTTCAAGACACTGAGGAAAGAAATTGAAGAAGACCTCAGAAGATGGAAAGATCTCCCATGCTCATGGATTGGCAGGATTAATATAGTAAAAATGGCCATTTTACCAAAAGCAATCTACAGATTCAATGCAATCCCCATCAAAATACCAATCCATTTCTTCAAAGAGTTAGACAGAACAATTTGCAAATTCATCTGGAATAACAAAAAACCCAGGATAGCTAAAGCTATCCTCAACAATAAAAGGACTTCAGGGGGAATCACTATCCCTGAACTCAAGCAGTATTACAGAGCAATAGTGATAAAAACTGCATGGTATTGGTACAGAGACAGACAGATAGACCAATGGAATAGAATTGAAGACCCAGAAATGAACCCACACACCTATGGTCACTTGATTTTTGACAAAGGAGCCAAAACCATCAAATGGAAAAAAGATAGCATTTTCAGCAGATGGTGCTGGTTCAACTGGAGGGCAACATGTAGAAGAATGCAGATCGATCCATGCTTATCACCCTGTACAAAGCTTAAGTCCAAGTGGATCAAGGACCTCCACATCAAACCAGACACACTCAAACTAATAGAAGAAAAACTAGGGAAGCATCTGGAACACATGGGCACTGGAAAAAATTTCCTGAACAAAACACCAATGGCTTATGCTCTAAGATCAAGAATCGACAAATGGGATCTCATAAAACTGCAAAGCTTCTGTAAGGCAAAGGACACTGTGGTTAGGATAAAACGGCAACCAACAGAATGGGAAAAGATCTTTACCAATCCTGCAACAGATAGAGGCCTTATATCCAAAATATAGAAAGAACTCAAGAAGTTAGACCGCAGGGAAACAAATAACCCTATTAAAAAATGGGGTTCAGAGCTAAACAAAGAATTCACAGCTGAGGAATGCCGAATGGCTAAGAAACACCTAAAGAAATGTTCAACATCTTTAATCATAAGGGAAATGCAAATCAAAACAACCCTGAGATTTCACCTCACACCAGTGAGAATGGCTAAGATCAAAAACTCGGGCAACAGCGTGTGCTGGCGAGGATGTGGAGAAAGAGGAACACTCCTCCATTGTTGGTGGGATTGCAGACTGGTACAACCATTCTGGAAATCAGTCTGGAGGTTCCTCAGAAAATTGGACATTGAACTGCCTGAGGATCCAGCTATACCTCTCTTGGGCATATACCCAAAAGATGCCTCAACATATAAAAGAGACACGTGCTCCACTATGTTCATCGCAGCCTTATTTATAATAGCCAGAAGCTGGAAAGAACCCAGATGCCCTTCAACAGAGGAATGGATACAGAAAATGTGGTACATCTACACAATGGAATATTACTCAGCTATCAAAAACAACGAGTTTATGAAATTCGTAGGCAAATGGTTGGAACTGGAAAATATCATCCTGGGTGAGCTAACCCAATCACAGAAAGACATACATGGTATGCACTCATTGATAAGTGGCTATTAGCCCAAATGCTTGAATTACCCTAGATGCCTAGAACAAACGAAACTTAAGACGGATGATCAAAATGTGAATGCTTCACTCCTTCTTTAAATGAGGAAAAAGAATACCCTTGGCAGGGAAGGGAGAGGCAAAGATTAAAACAGAGACTGAAGGAACACCCATTCAGAGCCTGCCCCACATGTGGCCCATACATATACAGCCACCCAATTTGACAAGATGGATGAAGCAAAGAAGTGCAGACCGACAGGAGCCGGATGTAGATCGCTCCTGAGAGACACAGCCAGAATACAGCAAATACAGAGGTGAATGCCAGCAGCAAACCACTGAACTGAGAATAGGTCCCCCGGTGAAGGAATCAGAGAAAGAACTGGAAGAGCTTGAAGGGGCTCGAGACCCCATATGTACAACAATGCCAAGCAACCAGAGCTTCCAGGGACTAAGCCACTACCCAAAGACTATACATGGACTGACCCTGGACTCTGACCCCATAGGTAGCAATGAATATCCTAGTAAGAGCACCAGTGGAAGGGGAAGCCCTGGGTCCTGCTAAGACTGAACCCCCAGTGAACTAGACTGGTGGAGGGAGGGCGGCAATGGGGGGAGGGTTGGGAGGGGAACACCCATAAGGAAGGGTAAGGGGGAGGGGGATGTTTGCCCGGAAACCGGGAAAGGGAATAACACTTGAAATGTATATAAGAAATACTCAAGTTAATAAAAAAAAAAAGAAAATAGCACGGGAAATCTTTATTTTACCACTTGTGTTAACCTAATTAGTTGAACCTAATAATCATTAAAAGGGGCAGAGTATCTATGATAGTTTGAATGAAAATGCCCCTATACACTCATAGGAAATAGCATTATTTAAAAGGATTAGAACCAATGGCCTTATTGGAGTAGCTATGGCCTTATTGGGAGAAGTAAACCACAGGACGGGATGGGGAGGGGGTGAGGTTTCAAGGGCCCACACTATGCCCAGTGCTTCTCTCTTTATGTTACCTGCAGGTCCAGATATAGAGCTCTCAGCTCCTTCTCCAGAACCATATCTGCCTGTGAACCAATTCCTGTCCTGACAATAATGAACTAATCCTCTGAACCTGTAAACCAGTCCCAACTAAATGTTTTTCTTTATAAGTGTTGCCAGGGTCATGGTGTCTCTTCACAGCAATAGAAGCCCTAAGGCAGTGTGAAATATAAAACAATCCGCACTATTAATTGATAGTGTATAAAATAACACTCCCAGGCTGCTGTTCACTCCCCTGAAATAATCTCTGGGATCAAGATATTTTGTAACTCCTTTTCTAGTAGCTCCACCTAGATTCCTACCTTGACAGAGAGTCCTCTCCAGGCTAGCTAATTGTTAAACACTCGTAAGATAAGTCAGTTTTTTTCTCTAAAATACTGCATATCTTTAATTATGCTTGGACCCATTTCATTTAATGATGCTAGAGAAATGGATACACAAAACACCATGACCAGAAAAGCCTAGCAAGGTAGGTGCCTAGATTTTTATCCTAGAGCTGGAGAAAAACGGAAAATTAAGTTGGGCAGACTTATTTTTTCCATTTATATTTCCAATCAGTCCACTCCTGCCCTTTTTCTTCCTCTAGTACACATGAGCAGATGTTGGTAGCATAATTCTGCTCTCACTAAAATCAGGAAAAATTGTCCATTCCTTATGGTTTTCTAGTGCCCATTCCCAGTCTTTTTGGGTGTGATTCTGATAAGTTGATGGTCCTTGAAACTGTGCAGAGAGCTCTTGAATGCACATTGTTGGACCCATTTTTAGAGTTTCTAATTTAGAAAAGTTGGGTGAGTGTGGTGGTTTAAGAAATATATGCTCATATATTTGAATGTTTGGTCATTAGGTATTGACTTTCTTTGACAGGGATTAGGAAGTCTGGCCTTGTTGGAGTAGGTATGGCTTTGTTTATGTCAATGGGTGTAGGCCATGTCTCTGTCTGTCTATCCATTTCTGTCCCTCTCTCTTCTTGCTGTCTGCCAATCCACATATAGAACACTCTGCCACCATGTCTTCCTGTTTGCCACCATGCTTGCTGACACAAGGGTAGTGGATTAAACCACTGAAACTAATCCCCGACTAAATGTTTTCCTTTATAAGAGTTGCCATGATTGCTGGGTAGTGGCAGCCCATGTCTTTAATCCCAGTACTCAGGAAACAGAGACAGGTGGATCTCTTGAGTTTGAGGCCAACCTAGTCTACAGAGTGAGTTCCAGGAAAGCCAGGGCTACACAAAGAAACCCTGTCTTAAAGCACAACAAAACAAAAATTTGTCATGGTCATGGTATCTAATAGAATACTGACCAAGAGAGCTAGATACTACAAGTTTGCATTGTCAACAGGTGATTTTTCCTTGATACTGCTGCTGGCCTAGGGTTTCCTCTGTGAACAACAGGGGCTCACAGATTACAATGTACTTAATATGGAAAAAATGGAAAACATATCAGCAAATTAAGTTTTTCTCAAGTAGGTTATTCTTATTATTTTAGGACTGATTACAGTGAGTTGGATCATACAAATGTAGCACATAGTATGAAAAGCCCAGTAAAGAGTTCTCCCATTCCCAGTCAGATTTGAGGGCTTGTCTGAATAAGACCTGAAGAGGTCTGAACAGCTCTGGCCCCAGTACAGCAACTTCACAGTGCTGTAGGGGACCCGGTGTAATACGCAGGTGCATTTGTTTTTCTCATGCAGTGCAAGGTGGCTTATAAATATGACCACAATATTTGAAACGCATACTGCTGCTCTTTCTATTAGATTTATTTTTTATGAATCGTTGAACATGTGATCATTGACGTGGTTTAAAAATTTCCTGCTTTAGTTTGGTCTGGCCAAATATTTTGATAATGTGAGAATTTAGTCTACAAGTCAAGGATTGGCAAGAATAATATGGTTTGTGAGACCAGTCTGGGAGTTTGATCCAGTTTGGACAGGTGCCAGGAGCGACTATTGGAGCTGGCATTAGAGTTCTCTTGGAGAAACTCCATTATCGCCTAGACCAACTCAGTTCCCAAGCTTCCTTGACATTCTCTTTGGTAGCCAATAGTCCTTCTCTTTGTGCTTTTGTCTGGACCTTTACTTTCTCTTGGAAAAACTCTGTGCTCTTTATATGGACTCTAGTTTGTCACAGTTTTAAATGGCAACCCCCATATCAAAATTCACCCGAACCTTCCCAGCGCAAATGTTTCTCTCTACTCTGGCTTCTTTCATTCTTGTTAAAAATGGACAAGTCTTTCCCACTAGAAGCAACTGATTTTCTTTTGCTGAATACGGAGGTTAATGATGCTTGATATTTGATATCTTACCCTGTTTATTCTTTTCTCGATGAACATGATCAGAGCACAGTTTACCTCTTATGCAGAGTTTTAGGCTAGGAGTGACCCAGCTCAGTCAATAAAGTGTTTGTCCTGCAAACAAGAGGATCTGAGTTCAACTTCTAGAGACCACATTAAGAAAAATCTAGTGTGGTTGCATGCACTCATCAGTGCCAGGAAATGGAGACAGGCATATACTTGAGGCTTGATAGTTTTGTCTAGTCAGAGTTCCAGGCCAGTGGAAGACCCTGTCTCAAAAGAAAGATTGATGGCACCAGAGGAATGACACCTGAGATACCTGGTATTGCCCTCTGGTTTTCGTGCATATGTGTATACGTGCTTTTTGGTATAAAATCTTCAGCATGACTACTTAGTCAGCAAAATTTGGCCTGTCCTTGACATCAAGTTCTTCATAACCTGGGAATGCTAGGTCATTGATTTTTATTATCCTAGTATGACTCTGTCTGCCTTGAGGTCATGCTTGGCCATTTTCTACGTCTCCCTTGATTCTTCCCTTCTTCATGTGCACTCACTTTCCCTGTGAGGCCAGAGCATTCCATGTGGGTCTTCTGTTCTCTCTTATTTGTGGCATCTTAGTATATATGGCATTTCCATTGTCCTTTACTTCCATGTAGCCTTTGTTCACACACAGCTTTTCTGCTTTAGTCACTGCCTGTCTTCTGGAGAATAGGGACAAAGGACCCTCTGACAGCCGAACTGCTTTATTATCCTCCAAATACATGTGGTCAGTCACTTGTGAAATGAAAAGTTGACCTGAGTGTGGTGGACACTGGCTTGGGCATTTATTGGCTTGATACATTTTTTTTATAAGTTCCTGAGTCTCCGAGGAACTCATTTTTCTTCTTTGAACAATTAGAGAAAATAATATTTATGTCAGTTAATCTTCTCAGTGAGACAATTGTATAATGAATCAATTAGTGGAATGCAGGTTATCTCCTATCATGCCAAATGCTATAACTACACAGTTGACCTGGATCAGTGAGGTGAGCACTCTAAGGTAAACAGGAAGCTATCTACCAGTCTCAGGACATGGTTTCTATGCCATTGCAGTTTTCCTAGGCAATGAAAAGGGCGAAAGAGAAAGTGAAACTAGATTTGCACACATCACTTCCTCCTTCCTTTCCACAGCACCTACTTTTCGCTGCAAAGGAAATTTCAGTGTACTCTATTGAACTCAGAAGGAAGAGTATGTGACTAAAACTGAGTGGGAAGAATTCTTACCCTCAAAGATTACGTGTAGTCCAAACACAACTGCAATGAATTCTCGAAAAATGAAGGCTTGAAGGATTGGCTTTCTAGTAGCTTCTCTCTGAACTTTACATACCCTCTCCAAATTGTTAGGAGCTTCTTAAGGATAAGCTCTGTCTTACTTAGTATTCGATAGACGCATCATTGTTCTGTTTTATTTGTTCCCTTGGATTAAAGGAAAGAAAGCTACAACACTTTTTAACAAATTTCGATTGCTCAATAATGACATTCTAAAATGAGTAATTGGGTATTAGTAGTGTGTGTTTGTGTCTAATGTGCTCTATATGTGACAGTAGAAATGTCTTGAAGGTAGAGGATGCCAGTTTTAAAACTGACTAAATTTTTAATACTTTGTCATTAAAATATTCTTTCTGTTTCCATTATTAGGCAGCACCTAAAAGGGCAAGGGCAGTTTAGGATGTCACAACTCTTCCTGGGTGGTCTTCATAGCCTAAAGACAGTACCTTTTAAAAATTATACAGTGTTCTTTTTTAGTGACAGCATGTGATTACTGCCACATTCTTTCTCCTGTCAGTACTGATTCCCAAGGCTTGGAAGATCACGAAGCACATGAAAAATGAAGAACAATTTTGTATATTCTTTATGTTTTTATTAGATCTTTAAAGTTTTGTTTTAAAACATAGAATTTTATATCAATTAACGCCTACATTTAAACAGACTGGTATATCAATTAAATGCCTTGTCACAACTGTGATAAGTTCTGTTAGAAAAATAAACATCTCACAACAATCTACAGTGTCAGCTTTTAATAAATACATAAACGTTAGTAGTCAACCAGTTACGCAAAGAGATTCATAGTATAGTACGTGAAATTGTCATATTTACCAATCTTCCTTATTTAAGGCAATTTCACCTTTCATATAATCAAAGCCAGAAACAACACAAAATGTGTTCATGAAGAATTTGTTTCTCTTTGAGCTATTTTATATTCAAATATCTTGATTTAAAAATACATTCTATATTAAATGTTTTTACAAAGGCAGTATTTGTTAAGTCAAAGACTGTTATTGATTTTAAAACATGTCTAATTGCTTTTGTAAAATTTACAGACCTTCATAAAGAAGCTAGTACATGTAAAATAGCTTTAAACATATGTTAACTATACACAAAATGAATTTCTATATTAATATGTGCAAATTTGTAGTTTCTTATAATTTAGAATGAAAATAATTTTACTCAATATTTCAATAAAAATCTACGTACCATACTTGTCATTGTGCAGACATGTTTTCAGAATCACATTTGTATGTGTAAAGTCAGTAAAGTCAGAAATCACTTGATTTCTATCCTTGATAATTGCAGTGTTTTTTTTTCTTCTTTTATGCCAATGAGTTACACAGTTGTACTGAAATTGGTTGTGAAGAATAGACACCCGGTTGAAAAAGGTAGCTTACAAAGATACATTTTATGCAGGAAGGTATTTCAGGTAGACAGAGTAGTGTTATTACTCTCACATAGTCCATCCAAAGCTGCCCAGAGAGTTGAACAATTGTTTCACATAAAATGCTATATTTTAACTGCAGGGTTTTTTTTTTTTTTGACAGTCATCACATGTGCTGGAGAGGAAAAGTTACTTGAGCCAAAGAAAGCATCAAACGCACATAAAGGATAAGGAGAAATGAGAAAGTTGCGAGATCTCAGGGGAAATATTTTCAAGATGGCTACTGACACCAATCTTAGGAAGTGCTGTGAAAACTAACTATGGTGTTTTCATGTAATCTTTTTTCCAGTTAACTTACTTAGAAGTGAGATGATAGTTTCAAACAATCCCTTCAAAAGGGATGGGAATGCTAAAGATCGTTAAGCGAAGGCTCAAGAAACTGCACACTTCCTCAGTAAACTTAGTTTGCCTAAATCACTGCTCTTAACAGAAGGTATAAATGGAAGCCTAAAAGAGCTTTTGTAACTGAAAGATTCAAAGGATCTGAGCCAATAGCCAGTTAGGTCTGCACTGAGTTATAGTACATGGTTCAGCTGTGTTAAAAACTGGCTTCACAAGCCATCACAAACGAATTTATAAACGTTTATATGAAAAGGACTGCATCCATGAATATTAATTAGTTTAGTGTTTATCTCAACACAACTTTAAGCGCTACACTGTAGATGACAATGTCAGGAGATGTCACAATTTTGGGGATGCTAAATTGAAAAAAAAGATATCTTCTAGAATCAGCAAGACACACAGTAGGTATGTCTAATCAATTATGCACAACTAATTTACCATGCAGGGATTATGGAAGATGAAAAGGAAAGGATTTGAAGAAATATTAGTCCTATTCCTTTGAAAATGTTTGCATTACACAAAATGATGTTTTTACAGTCATAAGGATAGCTGTAAACTAAGTATCAAGAGCAAACAAAGAGAGCACAGAATGCATACCATTGAACTGCCAAGTGAGTTGCTATCTTTACGAAAACATAAATCACAACATTGTAAAAATTTAAAATTCTTTGTTTTCAGAGGGGCTGTATTTGTCCAAATGAGTGCTGACAGTAAGAAGAGATCTTTGGAAATGAAGAACTTAGTTACATTGTTAAGCTGTTATTTTTCAAAATTAGGCTTATTGGCTTGACGCTTATGGACAATTTCTAAAGAAATGTGGATGGGATAAATGGGAGCCAGGAAGGAAGGATGAGCCATTGGGTATAAGCTAGTCTACCAAGTACCAGAAGAAATATAATTCTACTGAGAAAAACATTCATAATCTATCAAGAATCAATGATTTCAGTGTATCATAGGTATCTGCTGATATGTAAAAGTATATCCTTAATGGGGATTTAGTAAATATTAAAAGATATTTGAATTTTATTCTTTGGTGGTTTTGCATTTGAAGTATATACAGTATTAATTTGTGATTTTGAAAAATTTGCCCCCAGAGATTTTTTTGTTATTTTTATAAACTAAGTTAAATTGAACATGTGGAACATAATTAGATTTTTTTTAACAAACTTTTAAGTCTCAGAGAATATATGGTTTAATAAATAGTAGAAAATGCCTAAAAATTGGAACAAATGTTTATAAATACATGTGTACTGCAGTATAAAAATGTCTCAGAAGAAATAACTTGTATACAGTTGCTTATGTAGTGGAAATATGGGACAGTTTTGAATAATTACACACCAGGGCACAAAATGCTGACAGGCCAAAAAAAAATAAAATCACTCAAGTTATTCATTTTGCTAACAATTTAAAATTCAATTAATTGCATTTACTATCAACAACTCATAGCATTTGAAAATAGTCTAAAAGTACATAAATTATTAATCTAAGAATACCCTGTTTCCCCATACCTATTAATTAATTCTACCTAGTCAAATATTAATTCTCTTCTCACAAACTATTAAAAAGAACAATTATTCAAGTAATATATAAGCCCTACAATCTTTAAGAATTAGCTTTTTAGGTTGAAAAAAAGAAGAGAAAGAAAGGCTACAAGACATTCCACATGCAAGTACATATTATCACCCATCACTGAATTCCTGGCAAGGAAATTTGTCTTTCCTGTGGCAACAGCCTTGGTCAATCTTAAAATTAGTGCAAACTAGTGAGGGCCTAAAAATGTACAAATCCTTGCTTTTCAAGAATTCTCTTTAATTATGCTCATTTCATGTGGATATTAATCTATTATTCATAAACATTGCTCACTTTTGAGTTGTTAGCATTTAATTAATGGATATCTTCCTTGGTGGGGAGACCACCAAGAATCCATTAATTTATATATTTATAAAAGGATCCTGTTCTGAGCAGCAAAGTAGAATTTTCACATCAGCTGTAGTGAGCGTGGTTTCTTTAGACACAGTCACAGTATTTTGACTATGCCCGGTTCTCATTGAGGAAGAAGAAACACTCAGTTAAGAGCATCACTACTGCTCTGCTAAGGGACACATCATGTTTTCTGGATAGAGAATAATGGACAGGCTTTCCAGGCCCCAGAGTGATACCTAATGGAGGCTTGTCTTCAACATGCTAATATCTAGAACTTTCAAGTGCTGGAGAGCAGTAAACTGAGGAGAGACACTCTTTAGATTCCTCTGTTGTCACAGGTGAGACACTTGCTACACAAAGGACAGTTGGAATTTAGAATTCAAGTACCGAGCCTCTGGATCAAGGCTTTAAGCTGAGCCATGCCCAGCTCTAGGAGGCTTGTTCTTGTAGCCACTGTGGAGGGAAGGACTGTATCAAAGCCTTATCAGAGGGTGGGTAATGTGAAAAACTAGAAGCTGCTTACGCACAGTACCCTTTTCTACTTTGCTCTGAAATATTCTCGTGAAAAATTCAGTAAATCGTATTTTAATTTTTGCCATGGATATTTTGCAGATTCAAGAGGTAGAGTATTATTGTGCAATGCTGGCCTGTAATTAGAAGGCAGCTCTTCTCGAATACTGTCATTTCTCTGCTTCTGTGTTTTTGTAAAAGCATTTTAATTTTCTGAGCCTCCATTCCCTGGCTATCAAAAAGGGAGGATTAGCTTGTTTCCAAGACATTACCCTCACGTCTCCAATTCTATACCTTTCTGAATTCTCATGAGCAGGGTTGGGATGATTCAAGGAGTGCCCTTAGGGTGCACAGGAGGGCAAGAATAATACAACTTTTTCATTTGAAAACTGTTGACATCAACTTGGAGTAAAAATCAAGAAAACATACTCAGAAAAGAGGGTACTCAGCTTGAAGCAGCTTTGTAGACACCTGTGGACTTCAGGCTACAGGCCAGATCAATGACAGAGTGAAACAATCCATCCAGTTTGACAGGTAAGAAAATATAAACTATTTTCAGACAAAGAAGCTATGGACTTAGATGACACCTTACAGTGACCCTTATTAACATTCAGCTTTAAAAACCAAACAGTATTCTAGTAAAGTGACATTGTCATATAGGTTTCTACGGCAGTAGTAACTTAGCACTTATTTAATCCAGTCATTTGTGACATTATAAACTTATTCCAAAGGAAAAAACAGAATTTAAATGCAAAAAAGGGAAAAGATGTTTGAGTCAAAATCCATTTTTTAAAAGAGAAGAAAGCAGACTCCTACATGCACAAAACTGCACAGCTTCAAAAGCAACACCATTTAAAGTTTATCTGTTCACCTCCAACTGAAATGAAACCCTAACCCTTGCTCAGCTGCGTGTGCACATCTAGACAATACCAATTGTTGGGTGTGGTTGACTGTTTCCACTACTCCTGGATGCTTTTCATCAGCTGGTTGCACACAAGGATCACTGCTCTGCGGTGGTGACACCGTGCAACCCGCTCCATAGCCTTGTGTCTGTCTGAGCAGCGCAGGGCTGACAGGTACCTGTAAAGTGTAATCAGTGCTTTCCAGACAATCTACATTCTACGCTGATCTAAATAAGTTATATATTACAGTAAAGTGCTACAACGCTAGTCTCCAACAGTAGTAAGACACATAGTTCACTGAAAATGTCAGCAGCTGAGTGAGTCACATAGTTGTGAAGACACCTGCCAGTCTCCATGGCACACTCTTCAATAATTTGTCTCCTCCTGTGACTTTTTATATCATATTTGCTAGAATACATTGTATAAAAACATCCAGCTTCCAACAGTTTTTGCTCGTTTGCTAATCGTTCTTTAGAAGTTGCACCTGAAAGCCTCCTGGGCGTTTAGTTTGCTGATATCCATTTTTATTTCCTCAGGCTTTTCTCGTCGGTAGGTTACAGCTCTCGTGCAAACACTTTGCAGAATCAGTTTATCCTTGATGGAGAAGAAATATTGGGATTAGTGAAGGAGCTGAGCATTAGAACTGAACAATAACGTATGGCTATCCTCTGAGTTCACCAACCTTTTTGGAAGCAGACACTCTGTAATCTGATGAGGACTTTATTTTATTACTATTCCACTGTAGTATCACTTGTCTAATGATAAGAACTTTAAGCAACCCAATCAAGAATGTCACTATGAATATGATGAAAAATATTCGCAGATAGCTTGGGCCAGATAAACACTCTGCAAGAAAGGAAACAAGTTGATCGATTAAAAAAAAAGTTTTAAAAAGTTAATCAAAGTTTTCTATCAAATAAATGTAGTTTATATTCCTATAATAAAAACAGGTTTATTTATGTCTCTATTTTCAAAAGAAGAGGCTGTTATTACTGATTATTCAAAACAGTGAACTCTTTTTTGGAGAATATTCACAATTAAAATATTTCAACTTTTTGTAGTTTTCTATGTCAAAATCTCTTACCTATATGTAAGTTTGTTTAGAACACTGACAGAGGGAGGTATAGTGGCATGTACAGTTCAGTGCTATGTGGAAAACATGATTTAAAAAGGGTGTTGAGCAGCCTGAAGCATTTAGCATGTGTTTTTCCTTTTATGCTTTCTCCTCCTTTATTGCTCAGCAGTAATGGAAAATAAAGTAAACATCTGCAGAAACTAACTCAGTACTACTCTAATAGGGAAATAAATATTTCCTCCAAACCCTGGTGCAAGATTTCATTATTATTACACATCATGACTCCGAGAAGTAGGAGTGTTGCATCTTGGACAATACCCAAATCTCACATCTCACTTTTTACTAATTAACTTTACTAATCTAGTCTGTTTGCCTCCACAAATTCATTATGTGTTCCTCCACGAACGAATAATCACTGGATGAAGAAAGAAAAGCTGTGTTAGGAGAGGGAGCATGCTAGACCTTTGTTTTAGTACCAGATCTCTGGCAAACTCTCATTGGAAAAATCTGTAAGCTCTGTGCTTGTTTGAGGTCTACTCTAGCCTCTGAGGAACACGATTACACAATAGTGGGTATTCCACAGAGCTCACAAGCGCCCCAGATTCATAAAACACTTCCTGGACTGAAGCATGTGTTTCTCCACCCATTTTGCACGCTTCAGGGACCTGGTCTGAATGCTACAGTTGCCTTTGAAAGAGCATCTAGAGAGAGGATGTGCCAAGGCCATGAGCATAGTAGCAGCCAGGCATGGCTGATTCTGGCTTGAATGATCAATGCTAACCCAGCATGCCTATTAAATGAGGCACGATTTCAGCAATGGGGGAAAGGGATCTTCTCCAACTAGGTGGACTTAAGAGAGACCATTGTTGTGATTGGTGACAAAAGACTTTGAGAAGGTCAAAGATAGACCCATTTCAACTCATTGAAATGGAAACAGCAGATGCCAGTATAGTACAATGCTTCCTTGTTAAAGATATTATGGGGACAGAATACAAAATGTGTGTCCAAAGGTGGTGCTACTTGATCTTTTGCAGCTGCTTGCCATCAGGTTAGTGACCCTCATAGCTTATGTACTGACAGATTGTGATGTCCCTTGGCTGACTTAGTCTACTCCAATCAGCTAAGCCAATCCTTAGCGGGGCACGCGGCTTGATCCCTCTTCTGGCTTTTTGCCTGATGGGAGCTTAGCCAGAGAGACTAAAAGAAGACCCTGTAAGAGTGGTCGAGTGGACAAATAATTAAGGTGTCTGACAAATGCTCTTTTCCTCTCCTTGCATAATAGTTGTCAAGGGGAGCGAAGTCCTGTAGTTTCCAACACATTTCAGAAATATTATTAATGTGTTAGCCTGGGGGCCCTTTGAGGGTTCAAGTCTGTATTCATTTTTCCTCAATGTTGTTATGATTGTCCAACATTTGCCTCTGGTCATGCTTTTCTTAGCTGAGGTCAGGCTAGGCCTTTTTCTAGGCAGCTTTAAGGGAACACTGTTTGCAACAACACTTAAATCAGAGTACTGTTTACTTAACATAATTAATGATATGTAGGGGACATCTTTATTAGAAAGGCACTTGGCTTTCTGGAGAGATTGCTGCAGCCTGAGCTGGCGGCACATGAGACTCTTTTCTGAGCCAAATTCACTGTGGGCTAAGGAAATGAAGTGTGGGAAACAAAGATGTGCAGGACATTTCTACCCTGCTATTTCTCTGGGGCTGGGTTTTCTATTTCTTGAAATAGTAGAATCAATAGGAATATCTCCAAAGATCTGACTGCAAGCATAGCTTGTATTTCACAGGTGGTTTTTACAGCTTAGACCTGTGTAAAGTGTGTTTTGAGGTCTTTTGGGAGGAAGGGGCATGCTCTAGTAAACTTTTGTTTAAAAGTTTTTGATCATAGCTCTCACATCTTTCCCATTTATACATCATCTTTGACTTGAGGTACTATTCTATGTTCATAGGCACATTTAGTGTCACAAAACCTTTCAAGACACCTTTTGTCCTCTATTTTGTAATAAGGTATGGGCTCACAGAAATTTTACAGAAGGGCTTATGTTTCTTAATTTACTATATTTTAGACCAGGTCTTTAGCTTAAAAGTAACAATTCTTTCCATTGTGTCAAATTCAGGATTATTTACCTCGAAGTTATATTTTTTTCCTTTACATTTTTCTGTTTTTTTCCCCTCTTTTAATAGGCAGGATTTCACACGGCTTAGGATGGCTTTGAACTCCCTATGTATCTGAGCTTGACATTGAACTTCTGATCTCTAGGCACCACCTCCCAAGTTCTCTTATGTCACATGATGCCTAGTTTCATGTGGTGCTGGGAATTGAACACGGGCTTTAGCTATGCCAGGCAAGTGTTCTACCAACAGAGCTACACCCGAGATCACAACCTTACGTATACTACAGCATCAAGTAATCACTAAAAATCTTAGGGTTTCATCTGAAATAGGAAAATAAAGTTTTGGTAGATATGAGCAGTGTTAGCAGCAGGAGAAACAAATTTAGGTTGTATAGGAAATCCATAGCTCCTGACCTCTCGGAGAAATTATTCTACACAGGGAACTTTTATTTTTGGCTCTTGGAAGTCCTTCTTGATAATCCATTTGGTGGAGGCAGTTCGCACATAGAGCTGTGAGGGTTAGCACGGAGGTATGACCACTTAAGTATTTCGTCTTTGGGAGATTAAAAAACAGATTACCAATTCAATTCAGTACAGTAAATACATATTAGCACAGGGTATGTTTTTTAATATACATCTGAGACATAGTGACAGAGTTGTTTTTAAAAGGAATCTAATAATTTACAACAGAATCACTATGAAGTCACTATTCCTTCCTTCAGAAATAAGGTACATGGCAGATCCTTCAGCCCCAGGAGTCTCCTCAGACTTACCTGATGTTTGGGCCACAGGATGTTGTTCCATGACAGCACAGGAGGCTTTACACTGATCAAGAACAGCTTGAGACAGATTGTGAGGGTGAAGGCACTGTAGACAATTCCTGTTCGAGGAACATGAAAGAATTACTGCTTTAAAAAGTCAAGAGACCGAATATTAAAAATAAAATAACAAAACAACTAATGGAAAAATTTTGACTAGGTCCATTAGAAACTAACCCCATCAGTACAGCCTGGTGGCCCAACCCCAGTAATCCCAGATACATAAAGTGTGAGGCAGGAGGATGATATGGTCTAGAAATGTCTGGGCTACATAATAAATTCAAGGCTGGCCTGAGTAAAACACTCTCCTAAAAGTAAAATTAATAAATAATAATAATAATAATAATAATAAGTTAAAGAGGTAGAATATGTTGCTTTGTAGCCCAATATGTGTTACTCTGGGCTCAATCCTCAGGAGCAAATAAATAAATAAACCCAACCATTATATTAAATGCTATATTTCTAAATGATTTAAATAACTTACTATGTATATATCTAACATTATTACTTGCATTACTGATCTGAGCATGTTTTAAAAATTTAAGCAAGCAAGCTGGAGGCACACTGACATTTACACAGGTGCTCTGTGAGCAAGTCTCAGATTGCTACTGAAAAATACCTTTACACAAAACAATAATGCTAGTACCATCAGGTAACACATGGCTTTCCATTTATAGATCCCTTGAGTGTTTATATCACTGTAATTCTTTCTGTTAAGTATTAACATAATTAATCCAGTTATAGTGAGTCATTGACTGCCAGGCACCAGGTACAAAATTTTATTTTATTTACCTTTGCAACATCACTTAATTCTCTCACAAACTTTTATAAGGTATTGCTAGTCTTATTTTTAACCAGAAGCACAGAGAGTTTTAACAAATTATTGTATATCACATAACTAAATATTAGTAAGTATGTTAGCTGGCAACCTCTGTTTTCAGGAAATTATTTTTTCAAAAAAACCAACCAAGGTAGTCACTTTATATGGATTTGTTCTGATTATTCCAAAGTAATTTACTAGCTGAAAATGGGGATTTCAGTATCGTAATTCTTAGTTTCCCACTTAGAATTTTTTTTAAAATTTTTAAATCATCATCATCACCATCAACACTACCACCACCACCATCATCAAACTTCGTCATTTTTGTATGACAGTAACTAAGAATTCAGCAACTAAGATTATAGAAGGCAGAACAAAGAGCAAAACGAGCTGTCAGCCAGGATTGCTTCGCTCATTTGGAGACAGAATCATACCAGTTTTCACTGCAGGAGAGATGGCAGGTTGGGCAGTGCTCACAGAGGCGGCCGATGCTTCTAGGATCCGTGCACTCACACCTGCCACAAACGCAGGTGCCTCTCCCGCTGCAAACTTGGCCCTTGGAGTTGACACAGTGCTGTGCTGAGGCTGATGGACACTGACACCGATCCCCTTCCCAGCCGTTAAAGCACTGGCATCTGCCACCTTCGCACTCCCCATGTCCTGGAACAGAGAAACACCGGAATCAGGGTCACCAGACCTATGAAGTTGGTAAGGTCTCTCCCATTTGCATGAAACATGCATCAAACGTCTAGTGAGTGAAAACAGCATCAGTTTCTGCTTGTTTTGAGAAAGCAATGCCAAAATTAAGAAGTGTTTTGATCACTCTTCTATTGTAGGTAGATTTCTCCAACTAATATGTTATGCTAACATGCACGAAGAAAGCCCCTACTTTAGTGGCTGCCCAACTGCTTAAATGCCATTATGCTTTCAAGTTTTAAGTTAGAAACAGATAAATATAATGAAGCCATAAGGGCTGACTTGAAATCAGCAAAGTAAGAGCCTTTGGTCAATGGTTGCCACAGTCTTGCCTCTTTACTGTTGCTAGGGGCCCAAGAAAACTTTGCATGGTGATAGGGCAACCATTCTAGCACTTCTCTGTATTTTGGTTAAAGATAGGCCTTGTGAGAAGCAGAAACAATCCCCCTTATCCTTAGAACATCATCTATGCAGGAGGTTAGCAGGGCAGGCTTCATCTGTTCTCTGTAGGTCGAACAGAGGAAAAGACAAAGGCACGTGTGCATGTGTGCGGAGCATTTATGCAGACTAACTTGAGAAAAATCTTGGCTAACACACCATTAAATAAATGGATTTTAGACTATAAGAAGTGTCCAAAATTTAATATGGCCATGTGATGTAGAAGTCTTCAAAAGGAGGTACACTGTATGTTTCATATATTTTCAAGCTTATTTGACTACAGACTGAACACCCTTTCTTTTCTTCCTTTACTCTTTTTCACTCTCTTTATCTTCTGGTATCTTTCCCTCTCCCACCCCTACTCCCTCTCCCACTCTCCCTCTTCCTTCTCTTATTGCTATACCTAACAGGTTAATTGTCCCATAGAGCTTACTGCTGGATCAGCTCAATTTGCTAAGTGTAAAACTAATGAGGTCCAGGCAAACAAATGTCGAACACATTCCATTTCCTGATGCAGCTAGCATGCTGAATCCTAGCCAGCTGACCTGTGAACATGAGTTTTCATTACCAAGGGAAAGTAGTAGGGGAAAAAATGCATGTCAGCCTTGTAGCTTGGACTCACACAAGCAATTCAAAGTACATTCTCAGTTGCCTCTGTGTGCCTGTGAAGTGTGTGGTCACAATCATGTAGACAGGGTCAATGCATTGAGATTATGCAGCAGAACTTCAGATTCTCAGTGTATGTGTCAGACAGTTCTACTGACTGATGCCAGAAACGTCACTTTCTTCTTCCTTGTAAAATATTTATTTCCCCTATAAAATATAATAGACAACTGTGGGTTTATTCCTTCCTATTCACAATGCTAGTTATAACTGAATAAATGTCTAGAATAAAGAGCATTGTGTGTGTAAGAGAATTAAAAGATGACTTGTAATAATGCTTTTCTGTAACTTAAAACAAGCTTTCTACCTACTAATGAATAAAGAGTTAAGTTTTATAGGTTTTGATTTCCATATAGTTGTAACAATGAAATATTTTTATTTCCCAATAATTTAACACATATTTCCTTACTAACATGCACATACAAAAAAGAGAGATCTTTATGATAAATAAACTTACCCTTTTGTGGAGAAGCAATCAAGGAATTCAAATGACAGGTAGTTTAATTTATTTTAAAGTTTCACTTTGTTTTAATTTTCAAGTGCTACATAGTTTTTTCTGGACTGTAGCCAGTAGGTGGCAGTGAATTGAATTAGTCAAAAGTAATCTTGATATTTTTATCTTATCCTATTTCACTGCAAAATCTGGTCTGTGCATGGCCAGAAGGACAAAACTTCTGGATTATTTAACAATCCAGTTCTCTCTGAAGAATGCAGTCCTTTGTCCATTCTGTGACTGGTGGTTTTCCAAAAATAAATTGGTGAGGTTCGAATGACTTCGAACTTACAATTCTATCTACAATGGTGCTTTAAGAATTTCCCAGTGTGAGGAATTACATTTTTATAGCTCACTTCCCCTCATCCTGACAGAAATAAAGCCCTCCGCAATCAGGAGGCAGACCACTTGCTGGAATGAATCAGACCCTTATAGAATACCCGCCCTTCTTCTAGAAAACCTCGTCGTCGGCCATCACAAGAAACTTCCTTTTCTTGTGTAAATCTTTCCAAGATCAAGTGATACATGAGATTCATTCTAGGTTTTGATTTTTTAAAAATAGTAACTGTATTCAAGCTAAAAATATAGACATGATCTTGCCATGACCTAATTTCACAGACTATGAAACTTTGAACTTTGATTTTGGGTTAAGTGGCAGTATGTCATCATCTCAGATTTAAAGATAACACTAAACTATATGCCAATATCATGATGAATTCCAACTGCCTTGTATATCAACTCACCAGAACACACATCTCCATGGAGATAGGGACAAGAGAAGTCATCCTTCTCACAGTATTGGCCATACACTCTTCCAAGCTTGGTTTTGTGACATAAACATTTCCCACAGATACAAACACCTCGGCCACTGCAGACAGGTTGGTCCTCCTGTGGCTTGCAAGCTTCGGAAGGAAACTGGTCTTCATCAAAATGACATTTGCCGTCATCACACTGTGGACACTTGGGATCTGGAGCAGCTTCCGCACACTGTCCTTTGAGTCCTCTGTGGTCCTCACACTGGCAACTGCAGCTTCTGTGTATGTGGACTTTAGTGGTTTCATTGAAACCAATAGGTTTGATTATTGCATAGTTTTTTCCTCCTATGATATCACATGTTTTCATCACAACTGTCACATTGAAAAGAACCTAAATTTTAAAGGAGAGTGGAAATATAGTTATATCCTTTGATGCTGCAAACAGTTTATCAAGTAATAATATTTAAATGAGCAGTGAACATCTTAGAGATACTAACAATATTTTATAAATCGCATGTGCCACGCCTTCTCTTCCATGTGTAAGTACATAACTCCCATTTAATTCCATTTTTGCCTAACTGATTAATTAGAATTAAAGGGAATAACAATTACCAATGGCCTCTCAATCACTACGTGTCTATCCGTCCTCAAGTGTCTGACATCTTAGATAACTGATTTCATGGATAACTGCTGAAGCAATGTTCTATTTTCCGAACTGGGCACATGAGGTTAGTGAACAATTGGCATTAGGAACCAATAACCCTAAGTAACAGACGTCTTATCTCCTGGATCAGAACCCTGAGATATTCACATGGGCAATTTTATTTATTTGTATTTTACTTTCTAGAGGCCCAAGTTAAAGGCCCAGAGATGATCTTTAGCCCACGCAGTTTATCAGTGGAGGAAAACACAAAACCATCTCTCATGTTACTGGAGAAAGAGGCTCAGAACTTATACTTAAGCTACAAGACCTCACCAAAGACACTATGTTGCTCCAATGGGATCATCACAGAACTAAAGAATGGATTAACAAGGAATGGCTTTTCCCTTCTAGAACTACAGCTTATTTGCCTGACAATTTTCCCTTGTTCTTTATTTCCTAGTTTATCTATAATATGGTTTATTTAGTATCTATATTTTCTGACTTCATTCAGGTGCTTTGGCAAATAAGAAAGCTTACACACACAAGCAGTTATATATGTGTATACATTTTGAACTGAAGTTCACTACAATAATTAAATTCCAACATTAAAACAATGGATGCTGGACTTTTAAATCGGAAATTATGTAGCATGGAATAAAAGTTCTATATTTAGGAATCCATGTACAAGACATTTTATTTATATTTATTACATTAAATCAGTGTGGTTGGTGTCAGTTTGTGCTCAAGTTGGTTTTGCCCTTAAGACTTTTAAGGATCCACAGATGTGTAGGATAAGTGGTCACTGCTATTAAAACAAGTATAAGAAAACTTAGGGCTTCTATAATTGAAGGCTGGTCGATTCCTCTTGGGAATTAAGTTCTTTATAGCTGAAAGGAAAAAAATAATGAAGGTAAATCATTGTAATATATTTGAAAGTCTTTAAAGACTTACTGTGTTTTTTAAAAGTTAGCTTAGTGGTATCTTGCTACAAAAACTTTTCTGTAGCAGAAATTAAATGTGTATTATATAAACTAGTATATGATCTTTTTTGAACGATATCCAAGGAATAATTATAGAGGAAACTACTGAATTAGAAGCTTGGGATAATTAATTAAAGATACACAGCTTGTGGGCACAATCACACTACCCACAGCTTCTAACGTTCCCATGAGGAAAAAAAAATTTAACTGAAGAGGAAAAAGTGTTCTCTTTGAATAAATCTTAGAACTTTAGCATGTTCTATCCCTTTGAAAACTCCTTCCCAACACAGGATAGAAGTAATAAAATTAGAGAATCTTAGAATAAGAAAGAGGAAAGAATCAAAATTTTCTCACCAGGTCATTCAGGTACAGATGAAGGATACCCCACCCCCACCCTCTGCTGAGAGCATGATGTAGTCTGCTGTGACAGTTCTTGGAGACCATTTTTTTTCTGGTTTCAGAGTTCTCTTGGTATCCCAACTCTTTCTAGTTATTACAAAGATGGTGTCATCCCTCTGATTTGACTGCTTTTAACACATTTCTTTATCTCCTTTTCCAGGTCATCACAAATGGAAGATTTTAGATTTCTTAGCTTTAATATACTGCCCGAATTCTTGAAGAGATTTGAAACTATAAAGGCTTTGTTACTATTACAACTACAGATATTGCTTGCCTGGAAGGATGTGATTTATTACACCAAAACTTTCAGAAAATGTATTACTACTAAGTATTTCATAAGCACAAAGCACAATACATTTATTTTAACTTGAAAAATTGAGAGACGTCAAGTAAGTATTGAGGTAACCTTGAGAAGAGACAGGAAGGCTCCTTTAAAGTTGAAACAAGAGTCTTATAGCTACTAGCCATGTTTCTAAAGTAGTTTGAATAATTTTTTTTCATGAGAAAGCACACCAAAAATTTGTCTTAAACAAGAAAAACATACTGCCACATACTTCGTCATTGCTTGTCACGTTTCCACACCCACTTGTGCCTGGCTTTCTGGCCCCATCCGGACAGATGGCAGTGATGTTGAAATGGACACCGTGTACCTGGCTTTCCAGCTGCACTTTTACTTCTGAGATGAGTTTCTGCAGAGACATGGATTTTTAATTACACTGCAGTAGTTTCTAGCATAAGCAACAAAGCAGACTCCTATTCATTTGCCGTCCTAGGTTTAATATTTAACTTTAATCAAATTCTACCTCTGGAAAAATGAAAAAAAATGGTGGATCCTCACAATCACCCAGTCATATTTAAAACACAAGAAGTACTAAATGGTCAGCTGTGTTTAAATAGTTTGATTTTGCACATTTTAATTACACATTGTAATCTCTAGAGAAATACATCTCTTATCCAGTGTGGCAAGGATAATCTTTCAAAGTCATACTGATGATATTTAATGATTTTAAAATAATAACAAGTGAATTCTGACAATTTACAGCAGGAAACATGGTACTGGCAAAAATGACACAAATTTCAAATGCTTTTGACTATCATGAAAATTTAGTGTTTTATGATACAAAGTTGAAGCAGTTTTGTGGGGGTTGGCATTTCTAAACTGTGGCTATGCACAGGAATCACTGATGAAATACTGTAATACAGGGCTCCCTAAGAAGGGCTTAGGGTTTTTTCTTTTATCAAGTCTTCATACTTGCTGTATCTATGTTTGTTCCTAGCCTTAATTCTAAAGCAGGCTTCATATAGGGTACAGAACCATGCATGTATTTACACAGTCATTCATAGGCTCAGTCAGTAAACATCCACTGCATGATATCTAGTATTGGGCACACACTAAGGCCTCCACAACAATCTAACAGTTCTAAAGCATCAAGCTACTTTAAATATATCTTTTAGATATGTGTGCATTTGGTCACATTAATTTGAGCTTGGCACATGCAAAAAAAAATCCCGAATTTAAACTTGTAAAGAAAAATAACAGAGATGTGAAATTCACAGCCATGAATGGAAAATGGATTGTACCCTGTTGGGGTTAAAGACTTAGAAAGGCTTCTAACGTTTTAGTTAAAGTAATTTTACTCCTCCAACAATATCTTTAATTAGGAGATAGGTATTCACTGATGAATAATTGATTATGAAATTCTGATAGCATGTTCTCAAAAGAAGATGCTTTCCTCAAGTTCATGAATATTATTTCAGTAGGTGAGAACACACACACACACACACACACACACACACACACACACACACACCTCTCCCCAAGAGTTCATATAGTGAAATAACAAGTGATTCTGACAAACTAGGAGAAACTTACAATGGTGTAAAATAATTTGGCTAGGCATTGGTTTCATTGGTCAGTACACATCTCCCCAGAGCAGCACATTAGCCATGTTTGCTGTTACTCTAAGATCTCAAACCACTTGGGCCAATATCTTTGAAGTACTGTGTGAAGAAAAATTTGAATAATATTTTCTATCCTATCCTTCTGCTGAACTGTTAAACTTCATCTTTCCAACCTGAGGGGTGCTAGAACAGATGCTATTTCATGTCTAAGAATTGTTGGAAAGGCCCCATTTTTTCTGAGTATATAATACTTCAACAAATTATGAATTGTTTCTGTTGGGATTTTGAAATAAAATACAATTCTAAAAGAATTTTGAAGACATAGACACATATAAATAATAGTTATAGAATCTCAAGAAGATTAGCTTAGCCAAAATATGTTTTTGTTGAGCTCACTCTCATCCTTCCACTGCAAGGTTACATGAAACCACAGTAAGCTAATATAGTCACAAATCTGCAAAAGGCAAAGTACACAAGATCAAATAGTGCTGTTTACTTTTACTGTTTGAGACAAAATTTCACTCCTAGCTTACTGTCTCACTTTTCATAAGTCTGACACAAAGGTTTAAAAGAAGCTAGATGTGATGGTACGCACTTATAGTTCTAGGACTCAGGAGGAGGCTGAGGCAGCAGGATCAAGATTCCAAGGCTAAACTGGACTTATGAAACAAACCAAAAAACCCCACAACAGAATAGAAGCCAATTTTTACACTTCAGGTTAATAAAATGGATATACGGTAGTAATTAAAAGGACTAATTGCATAAACTCCCTTTTCCTCTGGATGACTCTTAAGACCAAACTGTGGATAGCCTGAAGTATGGGTAATTTTGCTTTTTTTAGTACAAAATTCCATGGATCTAACATTTAAAAATGTATATGAATGTTTTGCCTGCATGTATGTGTGTGTGTGTGTGTGTGATGTTGATATAGGCTAGAAAGGGGCAATGATGGATCTCTTGGAACTAACTATATGTTAGACATGGTTCTGCGCTACCATGTGGGCTGTGACCGGTACCTCCATCCTTTGAAGAACAGCAAGTACTCTTAGTTACTGAGCTATCTCTCCAGCCCTAGGACCTAACATTATTTTTATGGTAGCAAAATATTTAATTTACTATTCCAGCTTGATTCTTGAGAACATTTGTCTGGAAAATTTTTTTCCAGCCTTTTACTTTGAGATAGTGTCTGTCTTTGTCACTGAGGTGTGTTTTCTGTATGCAGCAAAAAGCTGGGTCCTGTTTACTTATCCAGCTTGATAGTCTATGTCTTTTTATTGGGGAATTGAGTCCGTTGATGCTGAGAGATATTAAGGACCAGTGATTGTTGCTTCCTGTTATTCTTGTTGTTAGAGGTGGAATTATGCTTATGTGGTTCTTTTTTTTTTTGGGTTTGTTGTGAGAAGATTAGTTTCTTGCTTTTTTCTTGCATGTACTTTCCCATCTTGTGTGGGTCAAGGACCTCCACATAAAACCAGATGTGATGAATCTAAAAGAAGATCAAGTGGGAAAGAATCTCAAACACATTGGCACAGGGGAAAATTTCCTGAGCAGAACACCAATCTTTTATGCTCTAAGATCAATAATTGACAAGTGGAATCTCATAAAATTAAAAAGCTTCTGTAAGGTGAAGGACACTGTCAATAGGACAAAAATGGCAATCCACAGATTGGGTAAAGATCTTTATCTGCTTTACATCCAATAGAGAGCTAATATTCAAAATACACAAAGAACTCAAGAATTTAGACTCCAAAGAACCAAATAACCCTACTAAAAATAGGGTACAGAGATAAACAGAATTCTCAGCTGAGGAATCTCAAATGGCTGAGAAGCACTTAAAGAAATGTTCAACAACCTCAGTCATCAAGGAAATGCAAATCAAAACAACCCTGTCAGTATGGCTAAGATCAAAAATCTTAGTTACAGCAGATGCTGGTGAGGATGTGGAGAAAGAGGAACACTCCTCCATTGTTGGTGGGATTGTAAGCTGATACAACCACTCTGGAAATCAGTCTGGTTGTTTCTCAGAAAATTGGAAATAATTCTACCTGAGGACCCAAATATACCATTCCTGGGCATATGCCCAAAAGATGCTTCAACATATATCAAGGACACATGTTCCATGTTCATAGCAGCCTTATTTATAATAGCCAGAACCTGGAAAGAACACAGATGTCCCTCAACAGAGGAATGTATATAGCAAATACACATTTACCCTATGGAGTACTACTCAAGCTATTAGAAACAATGATTTCATGAAATTCACAGGCAGGTGGATGGAAGTAGAAAATATCATCCTGACTGAGATAACTCAGACACGAAAGAACACACATGGTATGTACTCACTGATAAGTGGATATTAGCCAAAAAGAAGCTCAAAATACCCATGATACAACTCATAGACTATATGAAACACAAGAAAGAAGATCACACTGAAATGTGGATGCTACAGACCTACTCAGTAAGCAGAAGAGAATCATCTCTGGGAAGTAAAGGGATAAAGGGATGTGGGAGGGAGAGTGGAGGGGGAGGGAAAAGGGGGACCAGTTTGGATATGGGAGGAGATGGGGGAGAAGTACAGAGGTTCAGCAATTTGAAAGTAGGCATATAGCAGTAGGAGAGAGAGAACTGGGGGTAGCCACTAGACAGTCTCAGATGCCAGGGACTGAAGAGGTTCCCAGGACCCAACAAGGAGGACATTAGCCGAAATATCAAAAAACAAAGGGGAGATAGAACCTGTAGGGACCATATCCAGTGGATAGGCATGGCCCCCAGTTGAGGGATGGGGCCACCCACCCACCTCAAAAATATTAATTCAGAATTCTTCCTGTCAAAAGAAAATGCAGGGTCATAGAGTGGCACAGAAACTGAAGGAAAGGCCATCTAGATACTGCCCCACTTAGGGATTCATTCCATATGCTGACACCAAATCCAGATACTATTGCTGATGCTAAGTGCTTCCTGACAGGAACCTGGTATAGCTGTCCCCTGAGAGGCTCTGCAAGAGCCAGACCAATGCAGATTCTGAAGTGCACAGCCAAACATTGGACTGAGCGCAGGGTCCCCAATGGAGGAGTTAGAGAAAGAAATGAAGGAGCTGAAGGGGTTTGCAACCCCAAAGGAAGAACAACGATATCAACAACCAGATGTGCCAGAGCTCCCAGGCACTAAACCACCAACCAGAGTACACAGTGGGTACCCATGGCTCCATCTGAATGTATAGCATAGGATTGACTTATCTGGCATCACTGGGAGGGGAGCCCCTTGGTCCCGTGGAGGCTTGATGACCCAGGAGAGGGGAACACTAGCCCTGAGGTAGGAGTAGCTGGATGGTGGCAGAACCACCCTCATAGAGTCAGGGGGAGTGAGAAGGGGATGGGGGCTTGTGGAGGCGAAACTGGGAACAGGAATAGCATTTGAAATGTAGATAAATAAAATAACCAATAAAAAAATAAGAAAGTTTTAAGATATTTGTGTTCATTTAATTCTCTGTAGTTTTCAAACATTAAAGTCCTCTACAGAAATAAATCTAGCAAGATTGATTTTCTTTATTTAAAATTTTTAAAGATTTTTTCTTTAAAGAAGAATACATTTAACTAATTTTTTCATTTTCTGCCCTATGTCTGCTTCCCGCCTTCTTCTTTGAACCTGAGTTCTAAGCAGGTGCTGCCTGAAGACAGTTAACAAAGCTGCCTGGGGGATTCACAGCTCTGTGGCTCAGGCAACATTAATTCTAAATGTCAGGCTAGCGGGCAGGCAGAAAATCTGGAGAAGCCATGCCTTATAACTGGCCAATAAGCCCATGGAAGAATAAAGCATAGTTTTTGACACCTGTTTAAAAGAAAAAAAAAATCAAAGAACAAAAGATAAACAGGCCGTACAGCTGGAAGCAGCTGAGGCATGGAGTAGCACCTGGAATTTCATCCTGCTGCCTCTGTTTATTAGCTGTGCGGACTGTCATTAATTCACCTACTTTTCTGTTCCTAAATACACAATGGGAGTACTAATTGCCTGCCCAATGGAGCAGGTGTGCGGATTAAGTGAAGTCATGTATGGAAAGCGACTGCCATGAAAAGAAAAGTCAGCATTAGCAAGTTTTAATAAAGCCTTTGAATGGAGACACGATCCAGTTTGAGAGACCAGATGTCCCCTTAAAACATCTTGCATCTATTCTTTACAGGACTGATGACAACATACAACCAACCATCCAAGAAAACATCTGGGAAAGTGAAACTTTGGCCTGTTTTGATAGAAATGATAATTGACTGGAACACTACAAGGACTGGTCATGGATACCCTCACAAAGCCCTCTTAGTAATCTCTGTATCCCAGAGAGTCCATTTACCCCTGCAGGTTGTTCTTTAAATAACAGCACAGTACAGTGGTTTTTGTTTTGTTTTTGCTAAATTTCTGATGTAGGAAACTGTCCAAAATTTTGTGACAAGCTGGCAACTCACTGAACGATCAATCTGAAAGGAAATTTAGACGGCTGGATCAATCTTAGTTCACCTGTATGAGGGACAAGTGAGACACAAAGAACAGACCTGACTCTTTCAAGCATCAGGCATTCTTGCTAGTTTGTAGCCCATCCAATGGTAACCCAGCTCCAAATTTCCAGTCTTAACATTCTTTCTGTCACTCCTTGCAAGATGTAGCAGTGCTGCTTCGTACCTTGTCACAAAATGGTAGTAAAAGTTGACTTTTAGAAGATTTTGTAGGTTGTACATACATACCTTGTAGGCTTCTACTACTAAATTGTTGAGATTTGCAGCTTTGGATTCTATTTCACCAGCAATGGCACCAGGCAAAAGGGGCAGAAGGTCCTGTAAAACATGTAGGTCATGGGTACATAATATGATGGTAGCATGCAAACAGTGAGCAATTAAGACATTAAGCGTTTTATAGCCATCGGGAGGGCAAGCCATTATGTGAATGAAAAGAATGTGGCAAAAAACACAAGCAAGCTAAGAGGAGAAGTGTTCTTATGGTCTTGTGTGTCAGTATGTATGTCCTGAATTACATGACCTCAAATCTAATTAGAGTTAGCTAAGCATTCTGAGGGCAAATACGTCGATGAAGTTCTATATTTTTTTTCTGTATTTAGAGATCCAAAATCAACCCTTGCAAATTATTCAGACTGTGTCTACAATGTCTAAATACTTTAATATTATTTAAGCAGCATTCCCAGTTTTTTAGTTTCTAAACTTTGTTCCCATGTAACACAGGTAAGTGCTTAATATAAATCCTGTTCTGTGGAATGACATGTTGGGACATCCTGGACCAGATGGAAGGTCACGTTAAGAGGTGATGAGGAAGATTCTAGGTATCTTTGAGAGAATGTGAGAATGAGCAATGGTTTCAAGGTCTACCTCAGAGGAAGTCTGTCTCATTAGAGTGAGGAATGATGGGAACAGGATTAAGATGAGAACACAGTATGAAAGCATCAAGGTTCATGCTATAAGTAATTTTCTTACTCATTGAGCATCACCAAGTTCTGTGTGCCAGCCAGACTTAGATTTAGTGGTTTTAAAATCCATGTGTCACACTCTGACTGAACACTTGAGATGTTGAATTACTAGGCCACATAGTTTCATTCCTCTAGGAGCAATTTCACAAAGCACAATACATACGACACAATGGAGGTATGCCCAGGCACTACGAGGAGAAACAACAGCAAGCATTTCAGTCTTGGTCATGAGGAAGAATGGCTTCTAGGATTGGGGTGGATAGAGACCAAGAACCAGGACACCAAAAATAGTTACAGCCTGATGAGTGTGTATGTGCACAGAACAATTAATTAGATGCACACCTAAAAGGAAAAGTGCAAGGCAGGAAACAGTTGGGAATGAGGCCAGTGAGATGGACAGAGGCCATATGGTCTCCTATGCCATATAGGAGACTTAAATGTTGAAAAACATAATATTTTACTTTAGGAAGCATTGTGGATATCTTTGTGATTTCAGTGGATTTTCTATGTAGCCAGGTAGAGAATGAACCTGGGAGATAGCATGGAATGCTGGTTTATAAACTAGATAAACATGGTTTATAAAAAACCAACCAAATGAAACGATCCCTCTAAGAGTAGGTCACAGCAGGGGCACCTGGAACTCTAGCAGAATCCAGGCATGGAGAGCCCAGTGATTCATTTTTTTGCTCACAAGTCAGTTAATAATTATAATTCTGTGTGTTATCAGTCAATGGCAGATTTACAAAAGGAGGGAGAAATTCTGGTGCCAATAACACATGAAGAAACATTAAGCAAAAGAGAAGCAGGAGGCAAAAGACACAAAAAACTGCATAGAATTTGAAGGTCAGTTCTTAGTCTAGAGGTTAAGAGCCCAGATTTTGAGTTATTAGAAAACTAGGCAAGCTTTTAACCTCTCTAAATGTTTGCTCATCTTAAAAGAAGCATGTTCACAATTCTTCCCTTGTTATATGGAGCCAAAATTACTAGAAGAATAGATGTTTTTAAGCTCAGAATCTGAAAATAGGTACGCACCAAACAGCAGCTGCTTGTGCCATTTTTCTAGTGGCTTTTAACCATTCAGTTTGGGCCAGAACTAAGTCATATGAATATCAATTTCCTATTATGTTAAAAGATGATTGATTCCGTGGTATGTGTGCACATTTGTGGAAGCAGAGAATTACATTTTTTCATCATAGATTTTAAGGAAGTAGTGATACACTTAAAGATGCATTTTCAGTTGATAGAAATGTCATTAGGTATGAAGTAAACTAGTGAAGGAAACATCAGCTTTGTAGAAGGTAGAAATGAGTTTCAGCACTTGTTGAAATCAAAAGAAAATGTGGCTGCTCAAAGGGTTAAATACATAAATAAATGAATAAATGAAGGTGAAGCAGACAGGCCACTGTGAGAGGTTCAGAGCTGAGAGTAGAAGGAGAAGCAAAATTGTAAAGGAGACAAAGGTTGAGTGAAGAGAGGACAACTAAGGTCTCATGGTCTCATGGAAACAAGAAAGGGAAGAGACACTCAAAGACTGAAAGGACAGGAACGCCCCATGCACAGCACACTTCTCTGTTGTGAGCTACATGGCATTTCCAGATTGCTATTGCTCAACAATGTCTGCTTTGCTTGTGAGCCTCACATATACCAAAGTTTCTGACAACGTCAGAAACTACTTTCATGTACAAGCCATTGACTGACTCAGTTACTTCCATGGCTTCTGCTGGTCCTTTGCTTCGTAATCTAGACCAAAGCTACGCGTGTTGGTGCCATTGAAAAACCAACGTATCTACAATACAATTCCTAAACTCAAGGCTCAGGGAAAATCATGGATGAAGGGACAGAATGATGTAGAATCTCTTGTGTACCACATGGTTGTCTTATTTGTTAATAAAAAAGCAAAACAAACAAACAAACAAAAAACACTATGGTCTATAGGAAAAGAATAAAAGGTGGGACATCTGGCAGGTGGAAAGGATTCTGGAATAGAGGCAGGCAGGGATTGGCCTGGGAACATGGAGGAGATCAGAATGTGGGAGCTGAACAGCTACAGAACAGCCACATGGCAGAACTTAGATTAGAATAAAAGGGATATTAAATTATGTGCTAATCTAGGAACAGCCAAAGCTTATAACCTAGGTATTTGTAAAAATATCTGAGTATCAGAGTCATTATTCTGGGAGCCTGGGGCCAGGAGGAAAAAGTGTGTTTTTACAGAAATATTATAAGAAGAAAGAACCAGATAGTGTGCTGAGGTAGTGTCTTCTAGTTATGAAAGTGAAGCTGTACCCATGAAATCTCAACAATATGGCTGACTAATGATGGTACCAATTGACATACCAACATGGATAGATAGGGGACCCAGTGTTAGAGAAAAAAGCTTCAGGCAAGTCAAAGGCTATGAAGAAGGAGAATCACTTTTCTCTAGGGAAGAGTCCCTGACAGGTGTTAGTAAATTATCCAATCCCAAGTCATCCCTGAACACATGAACATAAGAGCAACACTAAAACAGCAGGACATATTATATATATATTATGCATATATTATGCATATATGTGCATGTGTTTAACAATAATAAGGAAGAGGTTATGGATTTGAGAGGGAGTTGGGGGCATGTGGGAGTTGAGGAGAGGAAGGGAGTAGGAATGATGTAATTACAGTGCTCATGTATGAAATTCCTCAAAAAAATTAAACAAATTAAAAAAAGGACAGATGCTATTTTCCAGTCTTAGCCTATTTTAACGACATGGCCATGGACCTTGGTACTAGCAGGAAAGACACAGAGTTGGAGTATAAAAACCTCCATCTGATAGCAGTCTCCCATTATTGTTGCATTCAGTAGCAGCTTGGGTGTCAAGCTGTGCCTGTATGTATTGAGTATAGTCCTCATACAGTTTTCAGTGCCCACATGTAATAGTTCTAGGTGTCATGGACAGAATACACACCTAAGTGCTAACATAAGATGCTATCAAGTTCACCTTAATTGAGACATCATTAAATTTACGTGGTGTATCACAATTCCGGAGTCTAGATCTCCACTTCTGAAAACTCCCCTCACTTTAACCAATCCAAGCATTTTAACTTTGATATTGCAGATGTGAACATACCTTGTACCAATGAAACTGCTTTCCTTGAACTGCAAAAATGACATTTATGTTGTTGTCTATTAACTTTTCGGAAAGTTGACCTAATGATGGATGTTCCTGTAATGCACAATGAAGGAAAGAAGGGAGTAAAGTTCAGCAGCTCAGTCTCATCCATCTCCAGACTTTTAGTATGGAAAAAAATTCCATGTGATTTAGAATAACAACACATTCACTTGTTTGTGACAGTCAAGGAACATTTAAACTCTCTTCAAATGCAAGACCGATATGAATGAAGTCAGGATATCTTGCAAGCAGAACTCCATAAAAGTCTACAACTTAGAAAAGTAAAGTGGGTCAAATTCACACACTAAAGGGAGGATCAGAGCTCTGTTAACATTGGATGGAAACAGATGTAACTGGAAGATAATGTAATACTCAACAGAAGAGACAGGCCATTGACAGTGCATTCTGAGGTGAAACTGGGCAAGATCTGAGGTGTAATTATATGTATGTATATGTATGTGTATGTGTATGTGTGTGTATATGTATATGCATATGTATATATACACACATATGTAGATATATACACACCCATTGTGTAAGTAAACACACATCTGTGAACACATTTGTGTGTGTGTGTGTGTGTGTGTGTTTGTGCACATATGCATCTGCTTTGACTCCTGACATAACATAAACTCTCTTTACAAGTAGGAAACCATGTGGTTTTTGTTTGGATAACAGAAACTTTCGGTTCTATCCTGCAACATGTGCAGAGATCTATTTTTACAGTCACTGGTTAATTGGAAAGATGACAATGTTACATTAAATTAGAAAGATATATTTAGTAGATACTCTCACATCACTTAGGATTTCTATTTTAACATATTCCACAGAGTACATATTAATGACATATTTATTATTATGCTTGGTTTTAGGTGTACTATGAACACACTTCACCTGGGTAAATAAAGCATGAAAAACTAAGTGTAGCTTTTCTTGTTTGTTGGTTTTGTTTTGTTTGTGTGTATGTTTTTGTGGTGGTGGTGGTGGTTATTAGAAAGCTAGGGATGAGTTAGAAAAGGAAATACACTCTAGTTCAAGGAGAAGAATGCTGTTCATGGTAGAGTTCTTGCCTAGTGTGCAAACAATCCTGGCTTCAAGTCTCAGCAACGCCCTCCCATTTCACCCTCCTGATCGACAACTCCAGAACTTGCTATTTACAGTTATATAGTTAGGCATAACACTATTATTGTTTCTTTTCAAATGTTCTTCTAAGAGTTAAAATTTCTCACACAATAGATTCATAATTAGACATCCCCCAGAGAAATGCCAGACTCCACTTCTGTGGCCTCTAGATATGCATTTGTGGCTACTTGTAGGAGCCGAGGGTTGTGTTACGAGCCTACCTAGTTTCAAGTAGGTCAAGGTCAAGTTTTCTATAGTTTCTGTACCAGGTTACACCTGCCAATGCTAATTTCTTTATCTGGAAACTATGAGCACCTAGTAATAAAAGTAAATTATTAGTCTTATGTATAGCCAATGTTCTGTGGCCCACATTTTAAATTTATACATATGGACAAAGATACAGCCTTTAAAAAATACTACTAGGGTAGCAAGTATGTTTGGTGTTAGAACATTTGCTTAGCACATATGAGACCCTGGGCTCAGCCTGAAGGAGACATCAGAGCAAATACTCTGTATTTATTTTCATTAGTTGCATTTAGATGTGATATGAAACCAATTCATGAAGAGGCCCAAAAAGTGTTAGTACATGGGCTTGCATAAGAAAAATTCTGCCTAAAGCAATTCTTAGGAATGTAACTTTAAAGTAATAGAAAAAAATACCACCTAAATATAAATTGCCCAGCCAAATTCCTATTCCTGTTCCTAATAAAGTACATGGCCTTAAAATAGATTTGTGCCAGTTTGCGTAATACCAGTTAAGCTACAGGGAATAAGTAAAAAGCAAGACCAATCTAGATACATTGGGAATATTATTTTAATAGTAATAGTTACTTTTAAAATATTTTTGCTTTGACAAAAAATAATGACAGTTTGCCAAGCACCTACTCTTCTTACTTTTAAAAACATTTCATTTAAAATAAGAAAAAAACTCATATGTTTTTAACTAGCTTATGCTTCATTCACATAAAGTCAATATTTGAATATGTGAGGAGCTTTAGGAGCCTTTTAAATTCCTTTCCCCTTCCATAAACAGGAAGTCACGTTAACTAAAATTATATAAAGTGTGAGTCTAGAATATTCATTCTAATTAGTTAGAAGCTCACTGAAAAGGTTCACCAGACTTTTAAGCTTTAAAAAAACATTGTTTTATTGCCTCTGAAGAGAAATCTGTTTTAAAAGAAAAATCCCAAGTACCTCAAGGCAGATATTTTAGATTATAAATGTCTAACACATGTTTAAATAAACCACTGTTGACAAGTGGCTATGGATTAATGGCCATTTCTGAAGCCTCCTCACCTCTCCTCAATGAAGTGTTTTATTTTTTAAGCATTTTATCTTATAGATCTTTTCTTTCTGCTAGTAGAACATACTCCCTCTCAACTGCCCTGTCCTGGTGATGTCATGACTCCTCGAATCTAGCACATACTACCCTCCCCCACCCGCCTTCCAACCCATTACATATTGCTTATCTAAACTCTGAAAATAATTAATGGAGATAAAGTGCATTTCAGAGGCAAAGGGAGAAGGGATGAAACATGCCAGGAGTATTGCTAAGTCATTAAGCTTGTGGGAAGGGACTTATAAATGTCAGAAGGGAAAAGAGGTCAACGGGGAACACTTTCAGTCAAATAGATTACTGCAGTCAAATAGATTACTGTGCTGGAAATACAGTTGAATTATAATAATGTGCATAGCCAAGGGGGCAAAGAAAGTACTAAAGATTTTCTTCATTCTAAGTAAAATGAATGCAAGAAGTAAGGTGAGTTAAGAGTTTGTAAACTCATTATAGCTTAAAAACTCTAATGAGATATTGAAAGCTTCACTTTTTTAGTGAGTTTTTATTTTAGAGCGAGGTAGGCAAACTGGAAACAGTGTGATAATGAAGGCATCTGGAGATGAAAACTTGGAACATATGTTGTCCATTTACTTCTGTCTCAGAAGCCTGGGTTTTCAGCACATGGCAGATCCTGGTAACCTCAAAGGGCAGGCTGGGCAAAAGTGGGGCTACCAACATTTGGGGATGAACAAATGTCTTTGTTTTGAGTGTGTCTGTAGAGAGGGTCCTATGCAAAACAGTTTGTACAGAGTGTCCCATGCAATAGAGAATATGAACCACAATGTCTGACTACCCAAAGAGCAGTATCCCTTCCTCTGTACTATGATAACTAAAATGTCTTTGGCATGAAAACGTCCTCTTAAAAGTTAAGTCTCCCAAAGAAAATCAAGAACAGGTGATCTGGACAGAGCAATGATGCTGGAGTTACATCTCCCAGCTCTGCAACGGCCAGTTCTGCCCTTTATTTGGATCTTAAATGTCTTTCAACAGCCCACATGGTGCAAGACACCGTGAAGCTAGTGGGTAACAGTGGAACCTTTGACTGATAGAATTTTTGAGGCCAACGGGCATGCCCTGTAGGGTCTCTTTCCATCTAGTGCTGCCTGGCTGTAAGGTAAGCAGTTTTGCTACCATAGTCATGTGATCGGGACAAATTTTCATGGACAACAATTTGCCAAACTGAGGATCAAAATAAACCCTGTCTCTTTACAAGACAAGCATCTCACGTATTATAGGGAAGGGATGGTGACTGGCAAACTATGTGACCAGGATACAGGATTAAAATATCTAAGGTCCTGTCTCTGTGTGAGTAAGACATATAGAAATACTAGTTTACACTTCTCAGAATTATGGTGGAATTAAGAATGGAAATAGGTATTTTCTGCTTAAATGTTTTAACCCAAACATTTAATTTTAGCAAGGTAGTTTATCCTATATCTTGTAAATGAAATTTAAACATCTTTTTAGACACTAGTTGAATCCCTTTCCAGAGGTTCTAAAGAAGCAGAGCCAGGTTCCTGTGGTCCTGGATTAGGTGATTTCTGCATGTAACATTTGCTTTCAATTAAGAGTAAGTTCAGTTAGGTATTGTTTGCAGAGATCATTTCCTGGCTACTTTTCTGAGAACATGTAAAGCATTCAAATGGGGTTTCATAAAATAACTGAAAAATGTTCTCAGCATGTTTTAAGTTTTAAAGCACATAGTACAGTCATCTGCTAATAAGTGTTTTGCTGGTTTTAGAACCCCACAAGATAAAAACAACATTTGCTAAAAACTGCATAAAAACTGCAGAAGATTTCAAGCTTTCTAGAAATACTGGAGCACCAAAGAATGTCTTTTTATTAATGCATCCAAGACACATGCCGAGACGTGAAAGTATACTTAACACTTTTTGATGTTGAGGAGCCCATTTCTTAATCAACAGCAGCAAAAATAATTAACTAAATTTCTTTACTAAACAAATTTCTTTATTAAAGGACTGCGAGTCTTTGCTTAAATGGAAATTGTATGATGCCATATTAGTTATAAATGCATTCGTGACCTTGAATGTTAAGGAAAAATCCATTTTTAGTAAAAAAAAAGAGCGCTGAAATAAATATAACTTTATAAAAGTTTGTTAACTCATGTAGCTAAGCTATGAATTAAAATAACCAACTGTGTTCTTAACTTTGCTTCATTCATTGGCAGTAAATAAAAGGGTAATAATGGTAACTGTTTAGAGTTGTAATCATAAATTTCACGCTGCGTGCAAAGTGTTTGCAAAGGTGCTTTCAGTCAGTGTGTAGTTATTGTGATTAGCATGGGTTACATTGGTCTTCCTGAAACGGTTATAACCCAAAAGTATAACTTTGGACCTGTGATTTAGAAACACAACAGGCATTTAATCCCTTATCTCCCTTGATATAAGACAGTCTAAAGTCTTTGGGCCAAAAGTCTAGTATAATTACTGGCAATGATTTTTGGAGATGAGGCTAAAAATCAGAGTATTTGATTTCTTCCTTAACTGATACAAAATTTAGAATTCTTTCATAGTACTTGATAGTCAGAATGGGTAGACATATGCCTAGAGTTGGGATCAAGGTAGCCTGAGACACACAGGTTTCATAGTCATTCATTGTACATTTTAAACATGGGCATAAAAACAAGGAGTCACTCCAATGCACCAGCTCTTTTTGCTTTTGTTCTTTTTGTTTTTTGTCAGTGTGGCTAGCAATGAGAAATTTCAACAGGAGGATTCTTTAGAATACAAATCTGGGATAACCCTAAATGAAGGCATTTTTTGAATTATTATCAAGTACACCCAATAAATTACAAGAGTGACAAATGCTAGAGTCATTCCTCTAAATATACAGACGTGTCTTCACAAGGTTATAAAATATAACCTAGGTCTAATATAATGACAGCACCTTATTTTTGCCCAAAGTTCCTTCCTGGACGAGCCACAACATCAACTTAAGTATACCGATGAAGGCATGATGTCAGTAACTTTGCAAGACTTTGGTAGAATAACAGGACTTGGGTATCATGCCATTGTCATGTATCCTTTAAAAAGCTTTCCTGTTTCAGAACAGAGCAGCTCCTCCTTCTTTTTCCTCTTCCATTGCTAAGAAACACATTGGATCTCTAACCTAGATTAAATGATGCCAACTAGAAAGGAAGCTAGATAAGAAATGAATAACAGAAGAGAAATATAGCTACATAGGAGAGAATTGGCAAATTCAAAGATACCCCTAGAGTTATTCTGAAGCCTGGATTTTCTAAAGATTGAATTTATTATATTTTATTTTATTGTTTGAAACAGAATCTACTCCATCCAGGTTGGTCATGAACTTGCTATATGTCTGAAGATGGTATTTAATTTCTGATCTTCTTGCCTCTACCTTCTGAATGCTAGAATTAGAGGCATGAACTCTCATGCCTAGTTTATGTGGTACTAGGCAATGGAGCTCGTGAATTGAGAAATTTGTCAGTTTTCTTCAAACGTCTGCAAGTAAAGTGCTGTCAACATCATACACAAATGATATCTTGTTGCCCTTTTTAATTTTATATCTGCAGTTAGCTAATGCTAGGGGAAATGTGGTGGTAAATGTGGCATTTAAATACATGATTCAAATCTTATACTAAGATTTGGGAAGTAATTCAGACAACTTGCATCCCTCAAGCAGCCCTACACAAAAAAATGTGTGGCAGAGGGAAAATGAGCCATGTGGGTGCACAAAGCCTGCCCTGTTTTATGCTTCTCATGATCTTTATTTAGTTTATTTAGTATTATATTCTGAAGATTATTCAGGCCATTTCCATTTCTCTCATTACTTATTATTCTATTTATAGATACCAAACTCATAGAAGTAGCTTATTTCCACAAAGCAAAGCCTTGTTTTTCTTTCTTTATAAGACCTCTGAATCACATGAAAATAAGCCCTTATTATCACTTTATTTGAAAAAAAATAAAAACTCAAAACCAAAAAAACCTCTACAGTTCTTAGTAGCTTGTCAGAGTCAGATACTAGACAGTATCAGTGACGTTCAGACATCAACTTTCTCAACCAGTAATTGTAGAGTATTCTGCTCCATAGGTGTTGGTTCCTGGTCCATCTTGGTTTTGCAACTTGCTTTTAGGTAATTTCCTGGGACAAGAGTGGCTGAATTGACAATTTTAACTTTAATTTTAGCCTAAGAGGTCATTATAGCTAGGAAAGGCTGTTGCTACATTACCATGGTTGTTGATTTGACGTAGACATTGTTTTTCAGATGGCAGTTTCCGTCATTTGGCACCACTATGCCTGCCAATTTGCTGTCAAGAGCGAGATGTGATGTCTGGTCTGTCATCACCAGCAGCAATCTTTTAGCTTCTTTTCGCCATCCAATATGACTCTTAAAATAAACATGTAATTAGACCTTGTACAATGACATGGATCTCACTGCGGTCTTTACCTCAAGTAAACGATATGTTTGAATTGACAAACATTGTCGGGCTTGAATGATGTACTGTCTCTAAAATAGCATGCCTAAGTATTTGTTTACCCTTCTCTCCTTCACTATCATCTGGCCACTCTAGTTCCTGACTATAGGGGCACATGGTCCACTGAAGGAAGAATAAAACCAAATGACATGACAGGAGTGGGACACAAGACTTTCTGACTCTGTCTTAAGGTGTGTACAAGAAAAAAGCATTCTCTTTGTTAAATCTCATCTTCTCTCTATAGTTGTTTCCCAACCTGGTTCCATTATCCCAGCATATAGCAAAATGAATCTCAATAGTGATAAGAAGTTAAATTTTTTTAAATGTATTTCTTCACACTGTTTCCACTCCACAAATCAACTAGAACATAAAACTCTTGCCCTCTCATCTACATCTGAGCACTTATGCACCCAGTATGCAAAACTAACTTACCTCACAGACGGCAGCCTGAAGCATGGCATCAAAACCTCCTTCAGGAGTGTCTATGTTTCCAGAGATCTTTTGTCTGTGGACTGCTTTTTCAAACTCAGTGATGTTTTCTGTCAGAGACAGCACATGAATGTATCCATGGGGAGGCATACAGTCTAAATTGTAGTCACTGTGTGGGAAAAGGAAGTTCAAAATCTAGTTTTCTGTGCTTCCTTAAAATTTTCAAAGCACTATTAACAGTCAGATTAGGTAGTTGCTGTAAGAAGAAATGGGTGGGGAAATTTTTATAACAGAAAGTCTGTAAGACTGGAGAATTTAATGTTGGTGAACACTTAATGTTTGTGAGTAGAATATAGAACTATAAGGTTTGATGTTCAAAACTCAAGATTCTATGTATTTCATGAACACAGGACAATGAAGTATTTTAATATGCTAATGACAGCTGAATTTTTAAGAGGAACCTAAGAATTTGTACTAATTTTCTATCACAGTTGGTCTTAGAGCTGATGAGAAATACATCCAGGGAGATAATTGGGGAATTCAGCTTAAATAGCATATTGCATTTTTATTTCTAAAAAGATATCATACTAATTTTGAAAATGAAGCTTGCTGTGGAACTATTAGTGAGCAGTAAAACTTATGAGAATGACTTTGGTAACACTCTGGCAACTCAGAAAGAGACTCATTCCTCAGGTAGGCTCTCCTTCAGGGAGATTGTTCAAGCTCCGCATAATGTTACCGAAGCCCTAGGGAGGCGGAGGTGTCAGGATTGAGAATTCTGGGTCAGTCTAAGCTACAAAGTAACACCTGATCACAGAAAACCTTATGAATGAATGAATAAAGAAATGGAGAAGGCTTCTCAATGTCCTGTAAAAGATAAGTCAATACCATTTTGTCTAATTGATAGCTATTTCTTCAAGTTTGAATGTGTAGAGTGAAAAGATTGGAGCAGTTTATAGAAATAGAAAATTCCTTTAAGAAAATGATTTATGGGACAAGAGGTTTACAGAGTCATTTCTCTGAAATTTTAACAAGTGATGTACTATGTATAAACTTGCATGCCTGGAGTTAGTTTTCTTTGCTTGGGGAAGCAGGTACTATTTAGAATCAAATTCATATTTTTTGATCTATAATCTTTGAGACAGTTGGTTACATCATTAACAATGCAAGTATACACTATCACAATATAGTAAGATGTCAGTGTAATATTGTGATGATAAATAGTATAAAATGTGCCAAACCTAAAAGCAACAAATTTGGAGCAACCACAAAGGAGGAATATACAATATCCAGAGGTATTTATATGTATGTCAGCCTCATTGGTGTAAATTCATACAAAATTACTAGTAAAAGGTAAGGTTTTCTCCTATGGCAAAAAGCAAATAAACAATATTTGAGGAAATATAACTTAAATGTTTCCAGAGAAGAAGAAAGATCCTCTTCAAATACTTTTAACTTTTATTTAAGAAGACAATATTTTGAAACACGGTAAGTCTTCATATTAGAACAAACAACGTAAGAAAGATTCTTTTACTATTATTCACAAGAAACATTAGATACCTGCACTGATTGTGGATCCTTTCCGGGTGGATACTAATGTATGGTGAGACAGTTTTATCCACATATGAGCCAAAACCAAGACGGAAGTCATGGGAAAAAAGGGCCATTTTTTTAGATAAATCGTTTCCAACGGAATTCAATTTTTCTATATTATTGTGCATTGATGCTGACACATCAACCAGATAATAAAGATCCACAGGGTACTTCTTCAGGGGACGGATTTTTAGCATAAAATTAGCTTCAGCTCCTAATTCAAAGAAAGAAAAACATCATGCAGTCTTCATTCACACATCTCAGATGTCAGTAAGACAGTGACATTTTCATTTGTATTTGGTGTGTGTGTAAGCACACTTGTCACAACATATATGCTGAGGTTAGACAACAATTTGCAGGAGTCAGAATCAGTTCTGTGCTTCTGTCCTGTGGATCCCAGGGATTGAACTAGAGTGGTCAAGTGTAACAAGTACCTGTAGTCACTGAGTCATCTTAGTGGTTTGCAGTGATATTTTATTATGTAGCACAATTATCATAAATTTACACACTATCAAGATTCTTTTCCTATTGTGCGACTGCCACTGTGTATCACTGTGTACATGACTCAATACTGGATAGAGGCAACTTAGGTTAGATTGTTTTCTCTCACAGATTAGAGAATACAGCCAGTTATCTTGGTGGAGATGGCACGGTAGTTGGAGCAGCAGGAGCTCAATGACCCACTATTTTCTTATCTTTATAGATTAGGGATCAGAGTGTTACAGAGGTAGCAGAGTTGGGTATGGCTTCCGAAAGTCTCTCCCAATGACCCACTATACCAGCCATATCCTTTCTAAACAGTGTCAGAAGCTGAGGACACAGTGTTCAAACAAAGGGCCATGAGGGATGTTTCAGATCTAAACTACAGCAGTGCATTTCTGACAATTCAGAATTGCTGTCAGAGCTGGGAAAGCACAGTGCAAAATAATAAGCAGCATTCTGTCTGAAAAAAGGTTTAGGTGGCTGTGCTCAGGGAATGATCTGAGGCAAATCAGAAAGACGCCTTAAGAAAGATGATCTTTTACTCTATGTAGATGTTAATTCATGCTTCTGCAATAGGGGACCTTTGTCAATGAGATGTGAACCCTTTGGTATTTGGCAGGACACGAAGCTCTTTGAGATAATGAGTGACACATTATGAATCAGCTGACGAGCTTCTTCCAGTAGATTATTAATTCAACATGCAGAGAGGCTTCAGTAAATGTGTGCTGAAGAAAGATCACAGAGGCCTTGAGCAAAATAACTGAACTGGAAGAGATAGTCACCCCAAAGACAGGTAGAGTTGCCCAAGGGCACCTGTCTGTTGTGCAGGTTATTTAGTTCTTGGCCACGTTATGATTTGACATAGGACATGGGTTATTCAGAGATTCTAGGTCTGTATTTAAGATATGCTAGGAACAGTCATCTACTTAAATTGTGTGAATTTCATCTTTTAAAACAATTAAGTTAAATAATCTTAAATCACTTCTGCTTGTTCACAGAGAACATTTTGACTGGGAAATATTTATAAAACCAAATTATAATCTGTAGTCCACATAGTCAGTGGGATGATATACTTAAAAGATTTCCCTAATCAATGAATTGTTCTTGTATTTTCCTTTAAATTCTTTTACGATTCCAATGTTATTTAGTCTGAACTATCTAGCTTATCAAAATAACAAGGCTTTATTGGTAGATAAAAACAAATGTAGAAAAAGAGGGATGTTCACTTGTTTTCAGTTTGCTGCCTGAGTAGCAAACCCTATGCATGTAGTGCTCTGAGCTCTGCATCCCAGAAGTTTGGAAGGAAAAGTGAGGCAGGCATAATCCTGCCTCATCCATTCTCTCAGTCCACTTTAGGAGCTGGGCTGTCTTTAGAGAGCATTTACTCTATTCACCCTTTGGTTCCACCCTAACAAGTACCAGTAGAAACACTCTGTACTTAAAGTGGGAAATTGAATACAGGAGAATATCAGAAATTAGTATACAGGGCCAGATTAAAAATAGAAACAGACATGGACCACAATTGGAGAGCATAGCTCATGCAGAAGGGCTTGAACTTAACACAGAGCTCAGCATTTAAGAAATAGAAAAATTGTGTGATTGGTTTTTTGACGGTTGATTTGGGCATATTGCTAAAGGCCTCAGGCATCAGCAATATAGCGTTTTTATATTGGTGGATCATTGTAGTTTATGGTGGTTCTGTCTCACAATGAATGACTCTCTGTTTTTAGAGATGATACTACATGTGTCAGTTTTTCAGCAGACTGTGCAGGGAGCTCAGGAAAAGTGTGCTGGTGACCTCAGTGGAAGGCAGTTTGTGCAACAGCTGCAAAGGTTTCCTTGGGGGCCTAAGCTATTGAAGGCACTCCAGGCAAATGCCAGCTACACAGGAGTCCCGTGCTGACAAGATTTGTTCACAGCCTAGCAAAATCTCCTTTCACTGGCTCAGCAAAGAAGAGGTGATGAGAAAGCCTTGGAGATCACTGTGACAGGATCCTGGATTATCTAGATGCTGGCCTCAGCATAGGTACCTGGATCAGTCCTCAACATGGGCTAAGACCCCAATAAGACAAGTTGTCATTTAAAAGTAAAACTCTCTGTACTTTGGTCTTTCAGTCATTGCCCAGGGGAACACTAGTTCCTATACTTACATTTCCAGATCCTTGAACTGCAAGTGAAGTTTTGCCAGCTCAGGGTAGATAGCCCTGTACAGGTTAACCTCAAATCTCACTTTGCTTGTTATGGTGGAATCAAATTTGTATTCCCATGCCTTCCTTGCCTGCAAACTTCAGGCATTATCCATAATGTGCTCTTGTGATGCCTTTGGATTATGCAATTATGTACGAGGAGAAAAATGGCTATGGGTTTTGTATTATAGAGAAATGTGTATAGATCTATTACTTAAGACCTGTGGCTGTCACCCTCGCAGGGTTGTTAATGCAAGTAGCAATGTCGGGGGAACTGTGGAGATGAGTTATGCAGACATAGATGTAGTGCATTCAAATACTCAACAAACGTAGACATTAGCTGATTAAACAATTCTTTAATTGAAAGTTGACCAAGTTACTCTTAAGTCCATTATTTACACTCAACCTAAATGGGATTGCATGGAAACTTCAGGGCATCTAAATTATATAATCCCAAAATGTCCTATTTAATTAAAAATTGGCCACCTAGCTTGGTGTGCTAGGGCTTGTCTTGTTTCCCAGGGTCGCTAGCAAAGGAACTATGAGAGTAACAGCAGAACTGTGCTGGTGGACCATGGAACTCTGGGCTGAAGTGGCAACACTTCATGCTCATCAAACACTTCTTGGTGCTATGCAGTGGCTTAAAACAAAAAGAGTAACAATGGTGGGGAAGGAACAGAAGTGAGAGCTCATCACTCTTGATTTTTCCTTCTACAAGAATAGCCTCCTGGACCAAAGACATAGCTCAGTGGTTAAGAGAATTAGCTGTTCTTCTACAGGACTCAGATTTGACTTCCAGAACCCACATGGTGCTCACAATCATCTATAATTCCAATCCCAAGGGATCCAATGACTTCTTCTTATCACTGAGGGCATTGTGCACAAGTGGTACCCAACCATATATACAGACAAACACACATAAACATACAAATAACTAAATTAAAGAATAACCTATTATTCATTTCTTATTAATGATATATGATTTGCAAGGCAATTTTATCTAAAGAATTATATTACTTTTTCATGACTATGGTGATTAGAAAGAAACTGGGCCCCATGGGCTTAAATCTTTGAATACTTGATGCCTGGTCATTGGAACTGACTAAGAGATGTATTCTTGCTGGAGGAGATTTGTCACTATGGGTGAGCTTTGAGGTTTCACAAGACTCTTGCCATTCCCAGTACGTTTCTCACTACCTTCTACATGTGGATCCAGGTGGAAGCTCCAGGCTGCTCTTGTTACCCTATCTTTGCTGCATCGTTATGGAATTTAACCCTCTGGACCCATAATTCCAATTAACGCTTTATTTAAAGTTGCCTTGGTCATGATGCGTCATCACATCAAGAGAAAAGGAACTAAGACAATGATTCATGTACAATCATGAATACTATTAATACTTTAAAACAAACTGGACTCTTTCAACTATCAAATATTGTCAAACAGTTATATTCAATCATATTTGATTTCTAAGTAAGGAGACAGTGACCTGAAGTTTACTTTCTAAATATTTACAGAGGCAAGATGTGATGGATAACTATTTAGATAGAAGTTTACTCGAGAGTTTTAGTCAATGTATCCTTAGCTCATGTGTCATAGTCACTCACATCACTTTACTCTGAGTGTGGTGGATAAAGGGCAATATTGATTATGTTGCTGACATCTTTTTCTTTTTCTTACCAATCTCACGAAGAGGAAATTTTGGACAATGAGAATTGAGTTCTGACAATGCTTTAGTTTTTCTTCAAGTCCTTTGCTGCCATAGAACACATGCTTCCTTTTCTTCATCAGCTTCTCTACATGGAGTACAAGTGAGTGTGAATACTATAGTGTGTGTGTGTGTGTGTGTGTGTGTTGTGATTTAAATCACATTTTCTAACTAACTTTAGATCCCATTGCCCACATTAAACCGTCAAACCACTAAACATAGTTGATAGTCAAGGCCAACTATGTGGAAAATGGTTATAATTGACTATAATCTAGGGCTGACCATAACATTTCCTCTTTGGTATTTACTTGCCTTTATGAATCTTTTCCCTGCCTTCCCATCTTGTCTCCTCTTCTTAATAGCTTTTCTTTTTATTGTGTTTCAGACAGGACCTCATTATATATCTCAGATTGGCCCCAAACTCAACTTCCTCTGACTCTCTCTTCCCTGTCTTAGCTTTGGCCTACATTTTCCCTTCTTTCTTCACTTCACTGCCCTCCTTGGTCTTGAGCTTTCTACTATTTTTTTTCTTAAACACAAAGTTGTTTGTTCCTTCTTACTTAAGGTGCTCAAGTAGCTAATATCACAGATCAAAGCACCTCCATCTTCCTCTTAAGTCTAACAAAACAAAACTGCTTTTAAGTCCCCAGAAATGCTCTGCAAACACATGCTTCCCTGCCTGCTTCATGCTCATTTTGACTGTGGTAAGCTAACCTCCCTTTTCTTCATGTAATTACTGCTTTAAGACACTGTTCAGTAAGCTACTTCTCCTTGGACCAGACTGAGCTTCCTTCTCTATTTCCCTGGCAATTGGATCATACTCTCATTTTAATGTTTTCCATATAATTATGAGGTCCCAGACATAGCATCTTTATCATCATCATCTTTCAATTTCTAAAAGCTAGTATAAGATAGCTTTACACACTATTATTAGCTCTGTATTTGGCACACAGTAAAAAACGTATATATTACTGTTTACTGCCATTATTTCTACTGGATTCTTTTAATCTCTGAAGCCTTTATAGCTGCCTATAATCTGAGAAGACCTAAAACAATATAGATCCAAAAGGTGGAAAGCTGTAATTATTGATGTATATAAATTACATGAACACATAAGCAGAAACATGCAATTTATATATACTAGAGTGCAAATATTTTCTGAAGAACAGGGCATTTGAAGGATATAGTCACATTCATTAGAGATAAATAATATATAAACCAGGATAACCTGCTGGGAATTAGCATCTAATTTTAAAAACAGGGTGATTGGCATATTAGTGTGGACAAGCAAATCATACCATCACACCAAAAATCCAAAGATAAAAATGGTTAGAAATAGTAAGCTTATAAAGATGTTCAAGCACACTAGTACTGGCATGGGGAGGGCAAGAACAGATAGCTCATGGACTATTACACTAAGAACGTTGAATACTGGGCCAGTAAAATGGCTTAATCTTTAAAGGTATCTGCTGCTCATGACACAAGTTTTATCCCTGGGACTCACATTATGGAAAGAAAGAACAGACTTATAAATTGTCTCTTGATCTCCCCTATGAGCTGTAGCATGCATGCCTGTACACACGCATGCACACAAAACACACACACACACACACACACACACATATGCAACACACATTAAATAAATGTAATACAATTTTTAATTGACAATTGAAGATATTAAATAAGAAAGGAAGCTTGGCTCACATAAACAACTCATAAGTGATTCATTTTACCTTATGAATTTTATGTGAATAAATATACATTACAAATCTAAACAAATTTTCTCACCTTAACACAGTGTAACAGTTTGAAACTTGAGTGTTTGCAAGAGCCCAGAGTGTTAAATGTCTGATCCATCCTCCAGTGCTGTTGGAGGTTATAGAGCATTTAGAAGTGAAGCGAAGCTGAATGAAATTAGTCATTGGAGACAAGCCTTTGGAAGTATATTTTGACCCCTGTCTCTTTGTCTTTGCCCTTGTCTCATCTCCCTGACATAATAAAAAGTCTCATAGGCACCAAAACAGTGAAGTCAAATGATCATGGGTGGAAATGCAGATATCATAAGACAAAACAAATCTGTAAGTTATTTCTCTGGAATATTTTGCCACAGTGACATAAAGCTAATTCACCTAGCAAATCTACTTTTAGCAACATATTCTAAGGAAATAAGTGGTTTGTTAGACAGACTGTATTTGATCTTGATTGGGATAATCTCACCATTACGGAATATCTTTAATGTAACTGTGCTTATGGAGACTTGTAATTGCCACAGTAACATCTTCTTGTTCAAGAATGTGTATTCTTTTGTTTGTAAGGACACAGTGAATCTTAGAAAATGCAGTCTAATTTGATTTGCTACAGTGAGGGCAGACTGACTCACAACAACTAAGTATCTTGTAGGCCTACTGCAAATCTGTGTAAGAGTTTACATAACATAGGTATAACATGTTCCTTGAAAGTATGACTGAATACAAAGCACTTCTTACCATGTAACTGTTTAGACCTCAAGTACCCGTAGACTATTTCTCATTTAAATTAGAAATTAAATTAAATTTTATTTTTATTTCTTAATTAGATTTGCTAATAATTTATTATTCCTATTGAGCTTATATATCTATTTACATTTTATTTTAATGCTATATTTAACTTATTTTAAATTTAAATTACTTTTTTTAATTGCTCCTTTTGCTGTCCTTGATCAGTTCATTTTTATTCATTTCTTTTTCAAAATAAAAGCAAACATTTCTATTTTTTAGAACAATTCATGTTATATCTTATCTATTTGAATGTATTTTGTCACTGTTACTCTTAGTTTATAATCAGAACTTTGATTTTATCTTTTGAGTCAATTTTAATGCACTGTGTTTAAAGATATAGATTGTGAAATGATTTTTAGTTTCTGTAACAGGGTTCTATGTGATTAATTTCTTAATATGCTTTATGGACTTTAATATTTTATATATCAATGATATAAGCTGAATAGTACTTGGAGACATGCCTTGGGAAGTTATTAGGTTTAGATGAGATTATGAGGGTGGTACGTTATAATGAGATTAATAATCTTCTGAGATACTGGAGACCTTATTTCTACATTATCCCCCTTCCTATGACTTTCCCTGTCAACTCTGCCATGTGAGGAGTCAGTAGGAACTCCTGTAAGGGTGGAGAAGAACCCTCACTGAGTCTCTCTATACCTTGTTTTTGAACTTCCCTGGCTTTAGACGTTTTAGCCTTTCTGGAACTGTGGGAAAAGGTAATTCTATCATTTGTGTCACCAAATGTAAGGTGTTGTGTGGTGGTAGCTAAACATACTAAAACATCAAATTTTTAAGCTAAGTTGTTCTGTAATTTCCTCCCTTATTTCCTCTGAAGATGGTGAAGGAAATGATTTTAAGCTCTCCTCTAATGAACAACTTGTTAAGTCAAGTGAAAGGAGGTGACACAGAGATCTGTGGGATTTGAAGAAAGTCTTTGGGGTAAAGACCATGGTAACATCATGCCTTCAAATGTAGTTGTGCTCAGGGAGTAACCCTGGACACACTTGAGCTAGAAAGCAAAATTATAATGGAATGTCATGTGTGTTACCATTCAGAGTTAACACAGAAAGAACAAACAAGCAAGCAAACAAAAAAGCCCACCCCATGAAGACTTTACAGGCAAAGGTGGAAAATTCTATCCAGATATAGAGACTGGTAAGAAACCAAGACTTTTAGAAATAATCTAGGAGAGATTAGAAAATCTGAGATCAGAAGCCTGTTGTAAAAACATGTAGAGAGAAACCTCATTAGAGGTGGCTGGACAATTATAACTTCAGAAGGCTGTGTGTGCAGGCAAAGGCATGTGTAATTACCCGAAATGTTAAGGGCATATTTATGGGTGAACATTGAGGGATTTTTGTTTTGTTGTTGTTGTTTGTTTGTTTGTTTTTATGTCAAAAATAAGTGGGAGGAAGAACCATAGCTTAACCAACTGAATTAGAATTCTTGTACTGGCTATGCATCCTTTTCTTGCTGGTGCTCAAAAACCCAGTTTCAGGTGGAAGCTGAGAACATGTTCAGGGAAAGAAACAGAGTTTAGCTGGTAACTATAGAGTCTGGAAAAATAGTTTGGAATTTAGAGTGGATGAGAAGTATTGCAAGAATTATTATCATTACTGCTATACCAAAGCCAAAATCTTTTTATTAAATTTAAATTTATTTAAAACAAAAAAGATAGGACCATCCACAGTGACCTAATAAAGAGTTGAAAACAATATTACTTTAAACCAGTCTTCTAGCTCTGTGGTTTATCTCTGTGTTCCTTGACATCTTGTATACAGTTCATATATTGGATGGAACTCATGTACCTGGGTCAATGGATGTTTTCCAGATCTACCACATATGTCAGACTGAGTGGCATACTGTGACAGAAGGGGAGATATCAGAGAAATGCATGAGGAAAAGTACATACTAACTTCAAACACCATCACAGAGCTGTCTAAGATAATTATAATAATAATAAAAGATAGTTTTGTTTAAAAGTTCATGGAGAAGGCCCTAAGTAGCTTAATTTGTTTTTCTCATTGACTAATGAATCAGTACATCATATAAGTATTTGATGAAGAATTTACTCTATTCTAGCACTCTGAGGAATGGAGAAAGAGTACAAAAAATATATCCCCTTTCTGGTCTTTGCATGTTTGACAGGCTTGGAACTACCAGGCTTGACAATGGCCATGCAATTTTCAAACATACATGGCTAAAGGAGAGAATCAACTCCTGCAACTTAGTCTCTGACCTCTAGGTCCACTGTGGCATACATGTGCCTCTTTACCCTCTACCAACTCAATAACTAAACGTAAGAAAAAGTTCCCTTTGTTCATTGGATCCAGAGAATAATTACATCACAGTGTGACTGGACCAGTTCAGAACACAGAGTTACAATAGGTCGTGATAAGGTTTGTAGTGTGTCCCAGGCAAAACAGGTTAGCTACAAACATGATAGGGACTGGAATCATAGTTCCTTGATCTGAGCTCAGTAGTTTTCTACTAAGCTGCTGTTGGTTGCATCATATTAACTGAGAGCAAATTACTAGGAGCTGTCATTGCAAATCAGGGATCATCACAGATTTCTTTGAGAATTGCCAAACCTGGATGCAGTTGGATTGAGACATCTCCCGGAGTCACTTGTGTATTGATTTCATTCTCACTTGATGTTACTACATGCACAGACAGGTATTCTATTGAGTCAACTGGACAGCCTTTGCTTATCAAATTGGAAACAGTATCACAACGTTCACTTCTTGATCCACCTGAAACAAAATCCTGTTTAAAAAAAAAAAAGAAAATCACTGATGTTTTTAGCAAATCACCTCTGTGACAACTTCAGAAACCCTACAATGTAAATATTACAAGGGAGAGGCATTTCCCATGTAGAACAAATTAGGCCATCTCATAAATTAGCTGTATGCTTCTAATAAAACTATGGGCAACTTTGTCAGGAATAAAAGTTTCACTTCTACAATTCATTAAAAATAAGAAAACAAGTTAATAAGAGGAGAGTTTAATCAAGCACTTTAATTGTTGTTGACTGAACCCTGTAAAATTACACCAGCTTCATTCTTTTTAAACATCTGACTTTGGAAAGACAGACTTAAGAAAAGAATTAGTCAAAGTAGACAATTTATTGTTTCCACATGTGTGCCTTATGTTTCAAGGAACCCAGCTGGCATGGCTAGTGTATACTGTTGTGCTTGGGAGATGAGAGCAACTCCTTCAAAATCACATGACTAACTGTGCTGACAACTCATCTAAGAAGGAATTGGAATTCTAGGTTCTTAAACTATCAATTTTTGCAGTTTCTTATATACAAAGCAGCCTGTAAATAGCTAAGATAAACCAAGGAAGATGCTTGTGAAGACATAGTACTAGATGATTCCAATTCAGGCTTTTCTGATTTTGCATCTAAACCTAAACTTTTCGTGATCATTCAGCATAAAATGGTGGCTAGCTTGGGATTAATGAAATATGAATCAAAGTTCATTTGTTCTGGCTGATATTTAAAAAAATACTTTCACTTTTCACATGACCACTCAGGTTTTGTACTGAAAAGTATGGAAATATTTTACTATGGATAATATTGATCTAAATTATTTATTTGAGATAGTTACATGTGAGCTGAATATTTGTCCAGTAATCTTCCTGGCAGAGCTATTTTGGTCCGGCATTTAAGTATTTCACCTTTCAGTAATATGATTTGGGGAATTTGATCTCTAGTTAATCATTCAGCAAAAGACTGTTGAACAGGCACTTAGTACGAGATGATTTTTCTAAGTGTTAAGGATATACAGCAAGGCAGCTAGAGTCTTCACTACTGAAGTCAACAGATCATGAATAAATTCAGTCACTAAGCAGGAAAATATAATTATTATATTTTATATGGGAATAAAGCTCAGGGGCAAGAGAATGTCATAGGGTTTATGGAGAAAGGGAAGTATAAACTTTAAATGACAGGTGAAAGGTGATGTCATTAATTATGAAGAGTGATATCCTCAGGACCAGGGAATGACTAGATAGCATCATGGTAGGCAATATAAAACATTTTTAAAATGTTCTTTTCTCAATTTAGAGCTTGGCTTAGTAAATTAAAGTAAGTGGGACAAATGCAATCATTTGTTTTCATGGTTTGTATCAAAATGCCCCATTTTTAGAAGATGGTAGAAGAATGTGCTGAAGAGACTATGTATGGCTGTAAGTGCTAATGGTTTACTGTTTGGTCTTCGCAATATTGACTGATAATTAGTGATTGGCTTTCACTGGTGATCTAAACACACTGAAAATGGAAAAGGCAATCTGCCCTACTTTCTAATCAAACTTTCCAAGTGTTTGCTAAATGGTATTGTGGAAACAGACACATTTAAATTTGTCTTACAGTTAACCTTCACCTAGATTTTAATTAGAAGCTTAAAACAGCCATAGCCTTATATCTAAATGTATTATATCAACTAGTAAAACCTACAACTACCAGTCAGATACAGTTTATCTGAGTTCCTCAGAGAAATAGGCAGTAACTGGTACAGCATGTGTCACAGTTCCTCTAGTGTGCTTCAGGTTAGGTGGAGGTCTCTATTTCTCTAGGCATGTGGACACTGAGCATATACAAGGCTCAGTAGTTGTTGCATTTTCAACACACATGCCGAGTCACCAAGGGCAACAATCATTTTCCAGATAGAAAGTCCCCAAGATCTCATATTATGCAAAGGAAATAAAATATAAACAGCTCTACTCTTCCTTTTCATCGTGCTAGAGTGTCTGATCTCCAGTGTTCAGAATAGAGAAGATGAAGAGGTGGCTAATTTCCTGTAACTATACATCAAGTTATATGCCATGTGACCTTTAAATGTCAAATAGTTTTGCTAAAATAGCAAAATCTTCTCAATTGTTTTGCAATGTTTGAATCAGAATGGTGGTTTTAGCCCACTGTAAGCACTAAGTCAGAAGAGCATTGCCAACCAACCAATTATGTTTGAAAAGGAAAGAAAAGGCTCTTGCCATTGCGGCTTACTTTCCATTTGAAAGAAAAGCAATTTGAAACCACACCCTTTTAATTTCTTGGCAGTTTACGCCATTTTAATTTCTTCTAACCCTTATGTTTTACTTTTTCTTCAAGAAAAATACTAGGGAACTCAGACTCCAAGTTTCTGTAGCTGGGATGTGAAGAGAATGAGAGGCCCAGGCTAAAGTCCCAGCAGCTTTTCAGCTTTTCAACAGTTGCCTCTTCTGTACATTAGCATATTACTCTGGGTATATAAACAAAATGCATTTCCCCACTACTGAGTGTTTTGCAGCCAGAAATCTGCTTGGAAATAGAAGGGTCTTATCCCTCCCTTTAGACAGCAAATACTCTTCACTTCCTATTTCGTGAAGACTGTGGTTTCAAGTCAGGTACATTCTCACATTGTGACTGTATGGGTCAAGATGGAGAGAGAATTGGCCAAAACAATGTGTTTCCTCTTATAGATGTTAATGAGAAACACAAATGTTAACCAGATTATATTAACCAGGTACTTTCTACCTCAAATGTTTTCTAATGGTTTTCTGGAGAATGGAAGGAAGGGAAAATAGAGATTACGAATTAACAGATTAAAATGGCATATCAGAATGCAAGCAAATTGAGTATATACTGTCTATGTTCTTTCTCTTTTCCCACGTGGAGAGGTTTAATGAGAAAAGAGGAGAGGAGAGGAGAGGAGAGGAGAGGAGAGGAGAGGAGAGGAGAGGAGAGGAGAGGAGAGGAGAGGAGAGGCCAGCCATGAGCATGTGGAGGGAAAGGGGATGGGGTGGGGGGATGGGGAGAGAAGGGACAGTGACAGAGAGCACAAGAGAGAGCAAGAGGGGTGTAAGAGCTACTATCTACATTCATAATGACTTTTGGAGACAGAATTTTTATTAAGTTTTGACAATTTCATAATGTATATATTCCTCCAGTTATCTCCCTCCACCAAAATAATGCCTCTTCCCCCCCCCCCAAATCAAGTCTATTTATTTTGTTTTGTGACCCAGGGCTGTCTTTGTGTTCATGGGTTTGGAATTATCTACTTTAGCCTGGTTGGGTTCACCATTAAGTCCACAACTAATGATAATGTCTACACTTCTCCAGGACCTCTTGGTTGCTAAATTTTGGCAGGGAGAGTAGAGCCCATCCATAACCAGTTCACAAGACCAGTCTTATGCAGGTCCAGTGCAGGTAACTACAACTGCTTTGCATTTCAGAGTGCAATGCTGAGTAGTTCTTAGTAGACAGAATTTCTTGCCCTCTCCCCTTACCTTTCAGCACCTACATCTTTTCCACCACTCCTTCTTGGGTATTTCATGAGCCTCATAGGATGTGGTATTTTGGTTAAGGCACTTTTCATTCATTATTATCATGATCAGGCATTACCTCCTTTTTCTTTCCCTCCATCTTTTCTGGCTAAGAAATCAGGGCCACGAGTGGTATCTGTGTCTGTATGATGGTTGATTTTACTTCTCAGAAGTGGATTGCTTGTGCATGCAGGTATGTGGGGAGGCCAGAAGTTGATGTTTAAATGTCTTCTTCCATTACCTCTCCACCTTAGTTTTTTGAAGTATGGTCTTTCACTGAATCTGGACTTCGCCATTTCAACTAGACTGTCTTGCCAGCGAGACCCAGGAATATGTCTGTTTACACCTCCCAGTGCTGGAGTTATAGATGTGTGCTACTACTCTGGCTTTCATGCAGGGGATAGGGGTCCTAAATGAGATCTTTCTGCTTATACAGCTAGCAATTTCCCTCACTGAGCCATCTCTCCAGCTCCTGGTTGAATTATTGGCACAGTCAGCTCAGCTCCCTAAACATAAGTAAAGTATATAGAGTAACAAGTCCTATATCTCAAGCAATGTCCTATGTCCTATGCCGCATGTTACTTCATAGCAGATTGGTTAAAGTGTGAGGTAGGCACAATCAGAATTTCCATTTTAGAGATAGAGAAAAATGTGATTTAAAGGGATGAAGCAACATAGTTTACATAGTCTTTTACATAGTTTACAGTTAAAAGCCATTTAAACTAGGGTTTAAATTGAACTTGGTATCTCTTTAGAGTCTGATCTTTCTAAACATGAATCACATTATACTGTAGTGTATAGACAAGAATAACCTTGCAAATGTTCAATGTTTTCATCGCGGTCTCTGTTTGCAGGTCCAACAGTTAACACAGGTTCCCTCTGTTCCTTAGCACACCCCCTGCACTGGCCTTCTTCCCTCTGAATTCCCATCCCTTGGCACACCTCCAAGGTTCTGCTTCGTGGGCAGACAGATGGGTATTTTCAGAGCTGCCATTTTTCTCCCCTTTTGTACCAATCACAGCTGTGAGGAGGAGTGGTCTCTCTGGAACCCAGTGTCACACTTGGCTGACAACTGTGCTTTGAAGCATATTTCCGAAAGCTCACCCCAACAGCTCACACTAAAGCACTCAGCAGCTGAAGTTGGCTTGGCACAAAGAGCAAGGCTCTCCTTAAAGTGATGAGTGGAGTATTGGCTTAGGGACAGGAAAACCAGGCCACATCCCTGACACAGAGACCCCTACAAGGCATAGAGATAAATGAGGAAAGAACGGGATACTCGGAGAATGGCATGACTGCTGACTAGTCCTTACATCATAGAACTGATGATCTTGGGCTAAGAAACTCTGGAATCTTCCTTTTAATGACATTGTCTGACTTGATGGGTGGTGACAAAGTACTTCCTTGTTAGTTAATGATGTCTGATGTATAGCTATTGTATGTGAATCCCTTATACCGTAGCCCCTGACTTGTTCACAGGTAAGCATCCCTGTTACTTCTCAGTAGTCTTTGTCTTCCTGATGCATTCACAAGGGAGAATGGGAAGGGAGGGTGACAAGGTGATGGGTGTTTGTTGTTGAGATAAATTAGAGGAAGTAAAACTAGAGATTCATATCCATGTCAGGCAGAAGTCTCTGAAAGCCCATTGGTTGCAATCAATCCCCAGGAGTTGCATAAGTAACTACAAAACTACACAGACAATCTCAAAAGAAACTCCAATGTAGCAGAAAGGCACCTCTGGCTTAAAAACTCAAAAATCTTGTAAAAACAACTTTAGACTAGGAAAAAAAAGATGACATAATTTTTACTAAGAATTTTGTTGAAATTTGTTTTTTTCACACAGAATGCAAAATATTATATTAACTTTTTAGCAATAACAATGATTTATTCTCCACTCTACAGGATTTAAAATATACACAGTACTTCATGAACAGGTTTAAGTGTAAAAATTAAGGCACCACATTTTCTATAAGAAACAAAAAATTGCTATACAATTTTAGAAAATCACTGAACTCTTAATATTTCATATAAAGGCAAACAACATGGACTGATGATAATCCTGTTTCTCTTTTATAAGCAAGTATTAAAAGAGCAATCAAACGTAGGAACATAATTTTGTGCTGCAAGTTACAGCAAGGATCTTATATCAAAGTCTACTGAACTATCAACATTATTGCATATGTTTGCCAAGTTTTTCTATAGAACAGATGGAAAGCACAAATGGTTTACACTCATGTCAAAATTACCACACTTTTTTTCTAACAAAAATATGACAATTGATTTCATATTCAGCCAGATAAACTGCTTTCGCACAGAAACCAAATCAAGTTTTCCTGATGCTCAGCAGTACCTTTCTTATTCCTGGATATTGGAGCAATGAAATCAGGCTAGAGAGGAAGTTAAGGATAGAAAAACTCAAAAGTAGCAGCAACAACAAACAAACAAAGACACACCTCTTGAACACACCATCCACATTCCGGACCCAGCTGGAGGCACCTGGCGCAGGAGACCACATTTGCAGAGTCACATCTATTATGTTCTGAAATTCAAGTTAAGATGAACCATTAGGCTTTTTTTTGTTTTTTAAAGATGGAAAGTGAACACAATTCAAATTGCAGTAGAAAAGTGAAATAGGGTCACCTTTTGTTAGGAATAGAGAGTATCGAATGATATATAGTTTCTTTGGGTACCATTAACCAGCTCATTGCCATTAACAGGCATCTGGATAGCTAGCATTTAATTTTCTAAGACTGAGAGAAAGGAGGCGGATGGAAATGTGACCTTTGTTGTATCTGGGGATTTAGTTTTACTGCAGGTTGTGCTGCACTGCAAGGGGACCCTTGAAAGTTTCAGTTCATTGAAGTCATAGTTCATAATCTCTGAACCACGCAGGTGCTTTTCCTTCTGACGGTTTTCATGTTCAAATGAGCAGCATCTCAACAGGTGAAGCACGCTGAGTCACGGTGAGGGAAATTTCTGAGAAGTAATCTTGATGGACATTTAAAGTAGTTCCAGTAGAAGTAGATTGCGTTAATATCATTTTGTGTAATACAGATCTAGACGCTGAGGCATGATTCAGTACTTTAGACACAGAGTGGTTCAATTGAGTAAGCCCTTTTTAGCTAATTCAATGTTTTTTTCAGACTGGATCACATTAAGGTCATTGACTCCTATGCTGGGCTATATGTGAATAGATAGATGTGTCTGGAAATTGCCTTTATTCCTCCATGTATGCAGTTCTTTATTATAACAAGGTTCATTTTGGTAAATGTAGACACTAATACAGAATGAGCACGCATCCGTTTTTCTTATGTTTAATGGTCCTATAGTTTATCCTTTAACCTGAGATGGCCTATAGGCACTGAAAACCATTTACCTCCACTTCACTCATAGGCACACAGTGAATGAGGTGGCCATCAAGGCTAAAGTCACTTACAGTTCAGGTGGGAGAGAATACACAGGCTATGTAACAAACACAGGAGATTTCACTAAATTGCTGTATTGGAATGTGATAAAGATAGAGCAATGGAAAGAGGTGAGATGGGGGCTCTTAAAGTATTGCTCTTTCTTGTGTCACCCAATATTCTCTTTGCTATCTTGGTTCACATATTTTAATCTGTACTTCTCCACTTAAAAGTGTGTTCAGCATTAAAGTATATAGTCTTATGAACATAATTACACACTGCACATGGTTGTAAGAATTTACAGGGATAGGGTCCATCAAGTTCACATTACAATTTTTCTTCTCTCTTTCAACTTTCCTAAACGTTTTGGGATCCAGGGTGAAACAGCTCTGACTTGCATGTGTCATAGCACAGGTGTTGAAGTGGGCAGAGTGGGGGCGGCAACTACAGTAGAGAGGCACTAACTATAGCAGAGTGTCAGGCTATGTGCACCCTCCACTGACTTCCCTAGTCAGACTTTGCATTCAACCTAGCATACTCTTCCCTAACACCTCCTGTCTTCTCTCTTCTCTCTTCTCTCTTCTCTTTTCTCTCTTCTTCTCTCTCTCTCTCTCTCTCTCTCTCTCTCTCTCTCTCTCTCTCTCTCTCTCCCTACCCCCTCTCTATATATTTTCATATATATTTTTTTCCAAGAGTTTTTCACTGATCTTCCTAGATCTAGTCTAGAATTCCAAGAACTAAAAATAACTTCTGTTTTGGGCTCCCTTCACTACCAGCTTAGCCATCTAAATATGGAGACTCCCTAGTCCAAATCATCCATCTGGCCTAGTCTGAAAAAAAAAAAAACCCTGCTTAAATAATTCTTAAAATATTCAGAAGACAGAGTGACCTTTCAGTTTTATTTCCAGAAAGAAAACCAAAATGGGTCTAGAAATCAGGCACACTGGCAATCTCTTGTGGTTCATTCTGCATCTCCAATCTAGTGGCTAAGGTGGCGCCTTTAGAGTGTGACTGTGTCTGAGGTTCCTCCATTGTGAGACTGCAGACCTTTTAAAAGAGACTTCCCTTTGGCTGCCCCTTTTGCCTTCCTGTTCTCTGTCACATGAAGGCAAAGGACCCTCAACGGGCATGGAATGTCTGCTCTTTTATGGTGGGTTTCCTAGCCTTTGGAGCTGTAAGAAACAAATTTCTTATAAATTACTGAATATCAGATTTACTGTTACAGCAACAAGAAATAAATAAGCTACAGAGGGGATTTGACCTTTACTAGTGCTGACTTTGACCTTACTGGAACATGAAGCGACATGTATTTCAGTCTAGACTTGAATGGGCCACTGACTCAACAGGTAGAACTTTATGCTGCCAGTTAGGATTGCAGAATCCTGGAAGAACAGATGCAGAGCCTAGGGCTTTGGTTAATGTTTGTCTAATTCTGTTCTAAGTTCCTCCAGGTTTGAGCTTCTGTTAGGCTCCTACTTCTTCCACAGCACACAGGAAACACAGCAAATTTACAAGCAAAAATTTCTTTCCCTTTCTATCTTGCATAGAACTCTGTAATAGACCAAGCTGGCCTTGATGTAGCAGCCATCTTCCTGCCTATGTGTCAGACTACCCAAATGAGTGGTCATGAAGAGCTGCAGAGGTTTTCTCTGTATTTTCTTATTTTAAAATTTTCCAGGGTCAACTGCTCTTCTCCAACTTAGATACCTGAAAGATGATAGTCAAAATGGATAAGGGACCTTGGTCCTGTCAATGCATCACAGATCCCAGGACTGACATTGCTCAGAGACTACATAACTACAAAGACTGAGCCCAGACATGGATCTGAAGAAGGCAGGTCTGGTGGTTCTGCATACCTGGGGAAAGGTGGGAAACTGAACTCCATGGGAACAGTGTCAAATGTTATTTTTGTATGGCATCATGGTTATACTTGCCAGATATGCTTTGACAGAATTTTGTGAGATTGCTCTTTAATTTAAAAATATGCAAGTTAGAAAATGTCTAACATTTAAATAATATTAATTATGGCATATCTTGTCACTCAGTGGACTGTTAGCAATTCTCTCTCTCTCACACACACACAGAAGAGAGAGAGGGAGGGAGGGGGAGAGAGAGAGAGAGAGAGAGAGAGAGAGAGAGAGAGAGAGAGAGAGAGAGAGAGAGAGTTCAATGCACAAGTGTTTTTGAGGACTCTGGCATTTGTCATCAGCCTCTGGTTATGTTTGGTTCTTTGGCTCTCATTCCTAATACAAGAACGAAGTGGTTTCCTAGCAGCCCAGGGCCCTGCCCTGACACCTCATTATAGTATGGGCTTGAGGAGTTCTTTCCTCATCTATGATTACAGTGTCTGCTTGTTTACACTTTCATCCAGTGCTGTTGCTTTCTACACACTATTCTTTATATTCTAGTCTTACATTCTTAGCAAAGATAGCTTTGATCATAACAAGTACTCTTACCTGCAATGGTGACAACATTTAAAGCCACATGACTCCAAATACATCTTTTGTGCCTTTTTAGTTCCCTGAAATCTCTGTCATCTTTTTGTGACACAAATCAGTGAAGGAGTTAATGACATTGTCTTTTTAAATAATTTTATCCCTTGACCTACGAGCAAATATTCACATTGTTATGAGACTGGAAGGAGCATATATGTTGGGGCAGCATTGCTAAATGGTTACTGGGGAAAAACACCAGACTTACGCAGAACTGCCACCTACTAACATGTGCCATAAAATCTCTGTAACTTCATTTTTCTCCCTCTGATGAGTGCCTAACTCATAGTCACCTGTTTCTGCAATGATGCTCCAAAGTAAAGTAGGCAAGCGTAATAAGTACACAGTACAGGACCTGTTAAATATTATAATTGACATCACTAATTATATGTATTCACGTACATATAACTTTTATACATAGGTGTGTTTTTTGTGTTTAGTTCTAGGTCTCCCTAAGGGATGATGGTATGTGTTTATATCTGTAGTAAATATACTTTACTGTCCATTCTTAACATACATGTAAGTCTCTTGAGCCATAAGCCAAAATTTAAACTGTATCTAATATAGAAATATACATGAGCAAAAAGTTAATACACTCAGCTTAGGTGTTTAAAATGACTATTAAAAACAAGGGATTAAAGAAACATGTGCCGATCTATTCCTGTAAGTCAAAGCTGGGCCCTACAAAGGTCCAAATTGCAGAAGCTCTTAGAGAACACATTAATTTTATTCATGTTTTCACTGTGATACATATGAAATGATGTCTATGGATGTTTATATACGGAACAATAAGCACCCATCATCTGTAGAGGGCAGAAAGATCAGGTACTTCACTTTCATGATGCTCAGCTCAGTCTTCTTTGCTTAGATGTCATCCCTTACTCATTACTTTGAGGCTATCTAGTCAGTAGAAGTGAAGAAACTCAAAGAGATGACAAGAACCCCAAACAAAACCCAAAAGCATACACTAGCACAACTCCCAAACCAACTAAAAAACAAACAATATAATAGATGCTTTGGTGTTCAGACTGAGAACTTTCCTCAAATCAAACGATCAGGTCAAATGAAGGCTAGAAATAGATTTTCAGTATTATTTTCTTGCTGTAAAGACTGTACAATGAATTTTTTATGGATTTAAATGATATCTGCTGTTACTTTTTGGCCCATAGAACAAGTAGGCATTGAAGACTTTGACATTTATAAGTGCTTATTCCAGATTCTTCTATTATTACTAGACAAATGTGATTTGTCCAGGCACTGTCCCTTTCCTTTTTCAATTTATTATGCAAGTCAAAGTATTCTTGGATAATTGTATAAAGCTACTTTCTTAAATGGAAAGTCAACACTGTACTTTGACAACAGTCAAATCAGACATACGGAGTCTGCATAATTTTTAAGGGTAACTCCAGGGTCTTCTCAATACTCATATCATCCTATGAATGTGTGCCATGGTCTTGTTACAGTTACTGTAGAATCTCAAGATTCTAAACCTGGTTACTGAAGCTTTTTAAAACAAATATTCAATGTATGCTGCTATTTTATGTATAAACAGCAACAAAGAAAAACACTGGTGCTTCAATCATTAGAGTCATCTAGTTACTCCAAGGTTTGAGGTATTGTTTCTTAAATGTCCCTATAAAACTCAAGGCTGGGGAGAGAGTAACTTCGCTGAAAACTGGGCATTGGAAACAAAAGTCAAAGAGTAGTAGGGATCAGAAAAGCAACAGGACAGAGAAGACATGGGGAGGCAGGAACACCTCATGAAAGAGGATTTGAGAAGGGAAGCTCTGAAGGCAAAGATGAGCAAGTTAGTTCCTGAGACCATACCTCAAAACAAAGGCCATGAGAAAATGGCACAGGTCTTCCAATTTTTTCTCTTCTTATGGGTTCATTCTTAGACTTGATAGGTACAACATTCTAACAGAGTAAGCTACAATTTTCATCTACTGTTTTATTTATTGTATAGACTATAGGAAACAATTCTACCCTTGGAACCAACAAGGAAGCAGATAAAAGAATAAAAATAAATTTACATCAAAGCTTTAGCTATTAATTTAATACATATGGATAAAATACATCTTTGTTATACCTATGTATAAGTAGTTAAAAATTTGCTCTTACATGTGTAGTTTACTCAAGTTATAGAGTCTTTAACATAATATAGTAAGTAGTGTCAGCAGTAGACTCCTCCTCTTTTTTATCCTTTACCATATTGTTTAATCTGTTTCAAACTTGTAACTAAGCATTCAACTCAAAGCAATGGAGATCAGTATGTCTATGAGAAAGACAACCTTGTAGGTTCCGCTGCTTCTTTTGCTGGAGTGTGCATGTGCTGATGTTTGTGTATGCGTGTGTGCACGTGCATGTATGCACGTGTAGAAAACTACACACCATTGTGTATTTATTGAGAGTGGAAATCACACTCTTTTCATGTTTGCCCTCTTGGTTAGTTTTTTCAGATTGGGAATTCTGAAGCGGGTTTAGAAGGAGAGAAGGTGATACGATAATGCTTAATTCTTAGTTGTAGTTGAAGAGAGACTGTAGAAATGAGGTCACTGTGAGAAGATATACAGAAATTCTTAGCATTGGTTTACTGAGAAATATGGTCGAAGAGGGCACAGAAGTAGATCCCAGAGCACAAATAGTATCACAGTCTTGCCCCACCTTAAAGCAAGGCCTAACTTTAAGCTCAAAGGTTGTAGGCTGGCCAGTGTAGGGCAGAGTTGTGTTGTAATGGCTTGACCTTAACATTGAAATGTGGCTCCATGGAAGGAGAGCAATTCTTCTGGGAAAGGGAACAATTCAATCAACAGAATTCAAAAGCAGGAGGCAAAGGGAGTGACAGTCTTATGAAAGAAGTTTAGGTGGACTGCCACCAACATCTGCAATCGTCTACCCCAATTAGTGATAAACTATTGGCCTGCCTGTTCCTTTTAAATTACCATACCCAGGATTTTTAAACCAACATTGACAGGAACTGGAATGTCACAATTCCCAGCTTCTCTTGCAATAATGATGGTTGTATGAATCACTCTAATGACAGAGATATCACAATGTTGCTTAATGGATGTTCTGTAAAAGGTTCTCAAAAAGGAGTTTACTTTGCCTCCGAATTCTTATTGCCTAGTGTGTGTAAATATCTCCAATGTCCATCATCATCTTCAGACCAGAGAGAACTTGCCTCAGAAAAGTTAATGCTAAAGATTCAGAGAAGACCCATGCCTTTCTGAGTCTGTCTGACTGTAACACTAAAGAGCTGCATCTGAGGGTGAGAATACATATATCCTGCCTGACCCCACGCGCTGCTTTTAGAAACTCTCACACTAAAATATTAACACAGATATTAACTAACAAATCTTTATCTGAGAGTTTTAAAAATCAATAAGTAAGAGAGACAAAAAAGTTCAAGAATATTGTTTTAAAAGAAGTATATGACACCTTCTCTCACAAGCATGAGACCTACCATGCTGAAAAGACACCTCCCCACACACACTGTTTGCTTGCTTTCCCTTGGAGAAAATGACTAGACTCTTTAAAGATATTTTCATTTAAAGATTAATTTAACTAATTTATTGTTATTTTTGTCATTAGTTCATGTGTATGTGTGTGTATGGTATGTGTATATAACTGTACCTGTCATCATGAGTATAACTTTGCAGGGTTTATTCTCTCCTTCCACCTTTACATAGGTTCCAAAGGTCCAACTCAGGCTGGAGCAAGTGTTCTTACCCTCTGAGCTCTCTTGCATGCCTATAATGTATTTTCTTTATATCCATAGTACCTGGGTCATTCTCAGTAAATGTGTAATGAATAAACAGAATTCTATGTGGAGCTTGATTTCCTGGGGTTTATAATAGCTCTTGAATGCTTACATTTTTAAAATAGCCTTCATTTACCAAACATTTATTTTAAAAGGCAACATAACTATGTTTGTTTCGAGATCCACATCTGCATGAAGCACATGACTCTCCAAATTCATGAAAACAAATATACCCCAGTGACATTATTTATTTTGAAAATATAACTTTTATTTTGAAAGTCTTTTGAAAATACAATTTAGTTTGAAAATTAAATTTGTTTTAAAAGAATTCTGACAATATGATGAATGATACGGAATTAAATAGCACTTTTTAATCTTATTCTCATCAGATGCAAAACCACTATATCCATTTTTATTCTTTGGTTGCTCAGATCAAAGGCAAAGTTCCATTCAGAAAATGTTCCTTTTTTACATTGGAATAAGCCCAATATGGAACTTCCTTATGAAAGTTAGAAAGAATTGCTCCTTTAAACCGGAGGGTCCTTAGTATATGTTACCTTGTGTTTCAAGGACAAGACTCAACCTTCCCATTATCTAGCCAGTAAATAGTTCATGCAATTATATTAGGAAAGCAAAATGAGAAAAGGCCATTTTAACTTTGGGCAAGTTCTGGAATGTTGTAATAACACTGCATATTCTAGTCATCAGTCCTAGTTATTGGTCTAATCATTTGGATTATATTGGGACAATCCAAAATTAGTCTGTTGCACTGGACTATGACGGCATAAATTTGAATGCCAGTTTAAAAGAACAACTAGTATATAGCTACAAGAACCTTCATTTGTGTTGAAACTCATGGTCCCTAGAGGCCTGATCAGAGAGGATCAGAGCAGAAGTTTTCATTATAATGTATTTTTATACATAATAATCAATTTGAAAGGCTCTGACTAGTGGGCTCATTGGGTGCTTTACATCATTTATGATTTATCTTCAGGAAACTTTTACATTTAACAGGGCACTGGTATAATTAATTACAATTACAGTTATCTCAATAATATAAACTGGAATTCCCCCAGGGAGGCCAAAGGCCAAGATTAGCCTAAATCACAGGTTCTCAACCTGTGTGTGTGTCACGACCACTGAAAAACACAGATTTCTGATGGTCTTAGGACCTGAGACACCATTCAGTAAGAAAATTACAGCTGTGAAGTAGCAATGAAAATAATTTCATGCCTGGAGGTTGCCACATGAGGAACTTTATTAAAGGGCCATAGCGTTAGGAAGATTGAGAACTACTGGCCCCAAATGCTTCAATGGAGAGCAATGAGAAATAAGAACAAAGCAATTACATAGTGGGTTGAAGACATGGGAGCCTCTGCTCCCCCAGCAGTAAATGATGGAGGACTCTGTCCTCACAGGCTGACTTGGAGCAGGGAATGAAGGCTAGGTAAGTGCAGAAACTGAATGGAAAGTAGGTTATGTTTAGATTACATTCCATGTATACCCTGATATATACCATTTGATGTCTAATGCAGATGAACACACAACAAGAATATTTTCTTGCCTGATGATTGATGTTTCTATTTATCCCCAGACCATGATATTTTTGGGTGGGACAAGTTGTCATAAAGCATACAATTTGGTTTTGCAGCAGGCCGTTCATCTGACAAGTCAGTTTGTCTTCAGACACCCACCTGGTAGGAAAGTGAGACAAACTTAGGAAGGTGGGGTCAAGACCACTCATCTCCCAGCACAGCTTTCTACTGAAGCCTCAGACTTCAGAAATCATCAACAGCTTAGGACTCAAAGAAGGTTCCAGAGGCCACTCTGAGGTAAATTCTGGTTAAGGCTGCATTTGTCTAACTTGGAAAGGCAATATTAGTCATGTGCTTTGTGTCTTGTTTTAACTGGAACTTTTCCATACATTCCAACTATCCTGTTTATGAGGCACACTCCCTTTCTATAAAAGCCAAATCTTCACCAGCTTTCCACCCTACATGTTTTGAACTTAACATAGTGGATCGAGTGGGTGCCAGGGGGTGCTTCCTATTTTCCTTTCCAATTCTTGGTAGGTAGGATTTTCTGTTCTCCCACTTAAAAAAAAAAAAAACCAAAAAAACGGCAACAACAGTAAACCCAAAACACACTGATTCTCATGCCAGAAAAAATGCCTTAGTTAAAGAGGCAAAAGGAAAATGCCCTCTGGTAAGAGAAATGCTTTGTCTACATCGAATCTTCCAAACCAAGAGTCATATTGCAGGTGTGTACTTGATTAAAACCGCAAGGCAACACCTACATGGGAAGGAATTCAGATTGCTTTTCTGGAAACTTTGTATGTCTATGTGTGTGTGTGACTCCTACCTGCATGATTTGTAAAAGATCTCTTGTTCATCACAGGAAACTCCTCACTCAAGCATCTCTGCATCCCATCTTGCCACTGGTGCAATTAGATTATAGACAGACATTATCAACCTGGCTTTATGTGAATTTTTAGGATCTGAGCTCAGGTCCTCATGCTTATGCCCAACAAACCATGTCCCACTACTCAGTCCAGGAATTCAGTTTTAAATAAAATAAACAAGAAAATGAATAGAAACCTACATGGATGAAGTCTGGTTAGAAAATGGTTTTCTTCCCACTTCATTTCAAAGGTCGGGATCCTGCCACTTGAAAAGTCAAATCTATATTCACCTTCAAATACAATTATGGAAAATTAAATACTCACAGTAGACCATCGGACTGAGCCCAGGGACCCCAATGGAAGAGCTAGGGGAAGGAGTGAAGGAGCTGAAGGGGATTGCAACCCCCCAGGAAGAACAATATCAAGAAATGCAGAGACAAAGAGTGGAGCAGAGACTTAAGGAAAGGCCATCCAGAGACTGCCCCACATAGGGATCCATCCCATTTATAGACACCAAACCCAGACACTACTGCTGATGCCAAGAAGCACTTGCTGAGAGGAGCCTGGTATAGCTGTCCCCTGAGAGGCTCTGCCAGAGCCTGACATATACAGATGAGGATGCTTGCAGCTAACCATCAGACTGAGCATGGGGACCCCAATGAAGAAGCTAGGAGAAGGGCTGAAGGGGCTGAAGGGGTTTGCAACTTTATAGGAAGAACAACAATACCAACCAACCAGACCCCCCAGATCTCCCAAGGACTAAACCACCAACCAAAGCGTACATAGGGGATACCCATGGCCCCAGCTGCATATGTAGCAAAGGATGGCCTTATCTGGCATCAATGGGAGGGGAGGCCCTTGGTCCTGTGGAAGCTTGATGCCCCAGTGTAGGGAAATGCTAGGTGAGGAGGGGGTGGGTGGGGGAGCACCCTCATAGAAGCAGGGAAGAGGGGTGATAGGAGAGGAGGTTGCGGAAGGGAAACCAGGAAGTGGCATAACATTTGAAATGTAAACAAAATAACCAATAAAAATAAATATAAAATTTAAAAAACAGTAAAAGTTCATCCTGCAATTTCCCATGTTGGATTCTATACTGAGTCTCATTGATAGTATAAAAATCCTTTGAGGGTGGCACTGTTTCTTTCTTTCTCTCTCTCTCTCTCTCTCTCTCTCTCTCTCTCTCTCTCTCTCTCTTGGATGGTGAGCTAAAATCTAGAGAAGCTAATTCTCAACTCCAAGTCATTCAGCTAGTGTCTTGACTACATAGCATTTCCCGATAAAGACTGCCTCCCCCACCTCCACCCCCATGCAGTTGAGAACAACAGAAAGACAATTCCCTTGACGCTCCTGGGTATTAGAGTTTTTGTTAGTCTTTAAATGATATCTCAGTAACCCCAGACACCCTAAGACAGCTTAAGTACAAACCCTCGGTCATCAGGTTTCCTATCATCCACTCTAAAGTCAGCTCATTCTGCCATTCTAAAAGTGAGGATGCTAAATTCCCCAGAAGGTGTTTAGTATTCTCAACGCCAAAGAACCCCCTACATGCTTCAGCCCTTTACAAGATTCATTTTCTTTCTATGTTTAGAATAGCTATGAGTTTTAGCTTGAAAGTCCTGCATGAGCCTCTTGCTGAGGCATGAATCAGGTCTGCTGGCCAGTACTCAGTGGAGGGAGGCAGGATCCTCTTTTCAACTGTTTCCTTGACCTCTTGCCAGGAGGTGCTCTGAGTTGCTTACTAATTAGGCAAAAGCATAAAGTACTGTTCACAGTGGCCTTTCACTTGCTAACTTCTAGTTCTGCTCTGGCAGCCAAATCTGGACCAGGGAAGAGGGCAGGTTGGTCCTCAGTCACCAATGCTCTCCTGACCTTGGCTCTGTTACTGAATTCAGCTGAGGTTCTGTTTGCTGGTGGATTAGGGGTGCTGCTCCCCAAATCACAGGCCTTGCTTGTCCTCTGAGTTGTAAAAAGCAACAACAATAACAACAAAAAACCCCCAAGAAACCTTTTTAAAGAAGAATATGAATTAATGGGACTTGAGTGGTGAAGGTCATACATTTAGCCTGTACAATTCTTTTAGTATATGGGGCTGTTTTAAGATACAGTTTATAACATGCCAGGTGTATTTTAATGATCAACAAAATCCCCATGCTTCAGTTACAACACCTGCCCATAATGTTGAATGAGTATTCATTGTTTCCTGTTTAAATATTACTGAATGCCATCATCAGCCCATACAGAAAGTGGGAGAGGTCTGCAGGTGGACACAGCACTGCCTCCACGGGTCTGTCAGAATTTGTACACTCACTCTAAATGTTATATCAATAAAATTTACAATTGATATTGTAAATTATAATATTATTTGTTAAAAGAGTAACCAGTGCAAAATAAAAAATATCTTTTTCTCCAGACAATATACAGAAAACATTAAATTGCATGATATGTCTTTTAAAAGGTGAACTAATGACACTTTATATATGTTTTTGGCTTCAGCTCCTTAGTGGCCGATTAGGCTGATTAAGCCTACACAGTTTTGGTTGCATAGCTTCTTCAACTCAGATTAAGAGGTAAGTAATTCTAATGTCTTTCATATCACTTGAGACCAGTTGGTGAAAAAAATATATGTATACATCCTAAAATAGTCCTAATACTGTGACGAGACACCATGATCAAGGAAATTTTTATAGCATGTAATTGGGAGCTAACAGTTTTAGAGGGCTAGTCTGTGGTCATTCTGGTATAAGCTTTTGAAACCTCAAAGCCAATCCCTAGTGATATACTTCCTTTGAGAAGGCCATACCAACTCTAACAAGGCCACCTAATCCTTCCCAAATAGTTCCAATAACTGGGTATCAACCATTCAAACATATGACACATTAGGGACCATTCTCATTCAAATTCAATCTGTAATTGAGAGTAGACAAAACAAAGTGCTAACACATGGTAGTGATATCAGTCAAGGATTTTCTTAATAATTAATACTATTACTATTCCCAATATGCTAGTTCAATGTGAACTCCATATTAATAATGTGTTTTATATCCTATTCTATATATTAAATTATTTCCTATACTCAACACCAAGGATAGTTCTAGATTCACTTATGCCTTGTCTAAAATTTATTTTATAAATGTAAATGTAATATAAAAGAAAATCCTGAGTTACAATTAGATGAATGTAACTGAAGTATACCTATACAATGAACATGTAGATAAATACTTTCCTGTAACATCTTGGTTGCCTTAAACTTTTAATATGAGTATTTGTCTCATTTCAATGAGCATAATGTGAAATATATATGCCCATCACAATAGAGTGGATATATTCAGCAAAGTTAATATTGATGCTAAATCATGAGTTGTTGTCCTTTGAAATTCTTTCTCTGTATTCCTCAACATGTCGTCAAATAGTTAAGCTACTTTCTCTTCATTATAATTAACCTTTACCCAGAGTTCATCATTCCCTGATGCTTCCCAACAGGTTTTGATATTCTTCTTGTTCTCCCTGGATTCTCACAGGATTCTGTCCTAACCCAACCTCCTAGCACTTCTCATCAATCTTTCCTAATGGACCGTTCTGGTATCCTAGACCTCACCAGGCTCCATTGTCATCATGACATGCATACTAGACTATGCCAAGCCCCACTGGCATATTACAGAAATCGTTTCTAAATTTGATAATATGTTCATACTCTTACTGGAGTAGCCCATACCTCACTCTGCTACTATAGGCAAAACCATTAGGACTTCCTGAAAATTCTGACTGTGATATAATGGGAACTCTCAGGTTATAATGGCACTGCCTTGTGAATACTCGATGGGTGTTAGACTCAAAAAAATGGGACAGAAGGCTGCCCACTAAGTCAAGGATGTTCTGCTCACTAAGTCAAGGATATTAACTGTGGAACTAACACTGAACATAATAAGCCAACACACATGTGTGATGAACCCTGAGTAACAGCTTGACTCTTTTTAGAGCTGTTTCATGGCTCCTGGTGTTGGTAATGAGTCTGTTAGACAATTTCCCTGCCACACAGTTCTGTCTCCTCATTTTGTTCATAACTGGTTGGTTTCTATTGGAGCTTTTTTTTCACTTACCATTTGTAATTCTTGCTTCTTAGACCCATATTTTTCTAAGTCTTCTATCTAAGATGTGATGTTCCATGTCAGAGAACATCTCAGCAGCTTGCCTTCTCTACCCTTAATGGTTCATCCAAAGGCAAATGGCCATTTCCTAATTACATTTATCAACTTCGACTGTGAGCCAATCAGTGATGACTGCCTGTCCTTTGGCAATGACTGGCATTCTACTCCCGTGGCCCTTCTGACAATTTCTCCTCTTTATGCCTGTCTACTTTCATATCTCTTGCTAGATTCCACACCTTGAGCTTTCATGAGCTAATAAAACTTTCAGATTCCCCTCCTCAAACATGAACAAAATGTTTATCTTAATTTTCAATTTCTTACGAGTTTCTGTTTTGGGTTTCCAACAACCTGCTGGGCATCCATTTAGATCTCTGATGCATCCTTAAAGTCAATGTTTTCCTCTTCTTCACCCAAATGGGTTTCTGTTAATTACCTTATTCTCCCCTTTATTCCAGTTTAAATCTTTGTGATCAACACAATTCCCATCAACCAGTCCCTAGCATCCTTAACATTGAGCAGCCTTCACATTGCCTCTGGTCTCATCCTGCTTTAGGCTCTTTGTCATTGACTCTGTCACGACAAGCTTCTTATAGTCTCCTTCAACCAGTGTTTGGCACTAAAAATTGTTAAACAAGGTTTAGGAACTTGGTTGATAAAGTATTTACCACACAAACAAATGTAAAGACCCCCTAAGCACCCACATAAAAAGCTAGGCATGGTGATGTGTGTAAGTTTGCTTCTACATGCTGCTCCTTTTTAAATTTCTGAGTTACAGAATCCTACTGTATGGATTCTCTATGGTTTATCTACTCTTGACTAATAGTATCTGAGATATATCTGTATGGGTGACTATGAAGTGATACCCACATTCATAGACAGCTCTTTGTACAGAGCTGTGTTTCTAAGTCTCCTGTTTAAGTGCTTAGGAGTAGGGCCATTGGGCAGATGGTAAGTGTAAGTATCATTATGTGAGACACAACCAAACTGTATTGCAAATGGCTTTGCCATTTTCTGTATCAGCTGCAAAATATGGTTGTCCCAGGTGCTTGACATCCTTAAGGCTTTGAAAAGTCAGGGTTTTAAGAGCCATCATACAGCTTTGAGGGTAGCTCAGTCAGTAAAACACTTGTCAAGCAAAAATGAAAATCGGAGTCCTTTGGGTCCCTAGCACCCTTGCAAAAAGTCAGGCATGTTACAGTGCATCTGCGATCCAAGTTGTATAGAAACAGAATCAAGAGTTTCCCCTGGGGCTTTCTGGCCAGCAAGTCTAGTCAGACCAGTATGCTTCTGATTTAGTGAGAAGCCCTGCCTCAAAAAGTAAACTGGGAACTAACTGAGAAAAATACTCAGTGCTGACCTCTGACTTCCACAAACATGCACACATATAAACATGTGCATATGTAAAATCATCAGACACATTTTCCGGCTTCACTTCCTGATACAGTGTGATCACGTTACTATTCCCATGAGCAAAACCCTTCAAAAATCAAAATCAACAAACCCCAAATCCTGTATACTTTCTCCTCTCCTGAGATGTAGTAACATGTTATTAAGTGTATGTAACTGAGTGACTTGTTGGTAGAAAAACATATTGCATACTGTTTTGAAGGAGGTTGGGACATCCAAGTGCTAACAGGGTTAGTGGCCCCTTTCTGATAGCTACCTCACAGGTTCCTTTGTTGAAGACATAATGCCCTTATGACCTAGTTAGTCATCTTCCCAAGTCTCCACCTTTGAACACTGTCACATCCAGAATCAGACTTCCATATTTGTGTTTTGGAAGCACCTACATATTGAGACTATTAAACAAAGTCTTCTAAAAAAAAAAAAGAACTATTGCTAACTCTAAAGCATCTTCTCTCACTTCTGCCCTGATGTCTGAGGTCAGCTCAATATTCCTTCTGCTGTATTGTTCCAGCCTGTGCAAACCAGCCAGTCCTTCAGCTTCCAGTTTAGACACATTTATCTCATGTCTTGCCAATAGACCTTTCTTCTTTGCTTCAGGCATAGTTAATCCCTTTACTACTGACTCCTTCTATAACTTGTATTATAATTCTCACACTCTGCAGAGCTATTCATCAGCATGTTATCTGTTACTTGTGTTTTTTATTCAAATATTTTCATATTATGCCGGGGTCTATAACTTAGATATTACACAAGTGAATACATTTATCAAGGAGCAAAATCCTTGAGGAAGGACTATTAGTCCAGTTGGGAAAATGTCCTTTGGTACCTTCGCTGGGAAAGCATTGCTCGTTTGTACCTCAAACAATGAGTTTTGTTACCAGGAGTCAAGAGTAGGCCAGGCACACAAGGAAATCCCATCTACCACTTTGGAGGAGATGAGCTAGAGTAAGCCTCTCATACCTGAGCAAGAACAGACTTCCTCAGGCCTCTTTGCTCCCTTCTGTAGACTTCAAAAGCAAGCTTTGAACAACTGCCCCCTTTCCCCAGAGCCCCCATGGGATGAAGTACAGAACAATGTTCTTTGAGCTACTTGAGACTAATGCTTTCCCTTGATCATACCAATCACTATAAGATGCTCTCCCTCACTCTAATCACCATAAGACTCTGTGGGACCTCTGTCCACCTTTTATCTCCTTTATACTACTGGTAAATCCCATTCAATTCTTGGCGTACTACAGAGAAGTTGTCTGTATCTCAGTTTCTTCCCAAAGCACTCTTTATCTTCCGGTCCCTGCAGTACAGTAGCTCTCATGAGAACTGTGCTTCCACTGTTGACCTATGAGCAGTCATGACTGTTCTTTCCCTAGCCCTCATTACTGGGCCTGAAGATGGACAGGTGCCTTCCTCATTGCCATTTGTAGAGTTCTCCCCGAGTGCATTGACCCTTCCTAACCAAAGGCCTTTCCGTCGTGAGTTGTCAGGCATTTAGTGCTATTTACTGACTCCACTCCCCAAGTATATTCTCATCTCTAGAAAGTTGTGATTACGGCCAGTGGACCAGGCTCTCCAACATTGCTTTTGTTTAATATTCACAGACCATCTCTGCAATGCCTGTATATTCAGGCCCCTTGTTCTTTTCTTCTCCTATTTCTGTCACTGTCCTAATTTTGCCACTCATGGTGGCTCATAGCTTCAGAGCTCATCATTAATGGACAGTGCAACCCCACTGGAATCTTGATGCACACATGTTTCTCTGAGCACAGTCTTCTTCCTTTTAGCTCTTAGTGCAAGTTTTTGATGGTGACAAAAAGCCACTACCTGTTCTTGAACCCTATTACTGAGAGTCTCTCACTTTGCTTGCTATACCCTCTGTTCCCTGTCCTTCAGCATTTCATCTACAAGCTGACTTTCTCACTGCCTCCAGATTCTTGTTCAAATGTCACCTTTCTTAACAACCACGGGCCCTGATAGTGCTCTCAAAATGGTAATTTCCAACTATCTCCCCTGTCTACTTTTTTTACAATTGCATATGTTTTTTAATGCTAGATAATTACTTAAAATTACTTACATGTTTATTATAAGGAATGGATGAGTGCGGTCACGAGTGAATGTGTATGGCCACAGTTGTGCCAAGGATCAATGCCTCAGTCCTATGATGGTGGGAAAGCCTTCCCTGGATGATGCTCAGAGGGTGTGAATGTTAACAGAATGTGCAGAAAACCACCAGAGCTTAATTCCCCTTTAATGTTTATGGCCCGAAGTCTGTTCCCTACAGAGACTTCAACCTACCAAGATTAGCTACGCCTGGCTCCTTGTCCAGCTCTATGCAATAATCCCACCACCCCTTAAACTGTATTTAATTAATGCATGGAGCTTCTGCTGCCATGGTTTTTCCACTGGATAGTCCAGCTCACTTGATCTCAGATTTTTGGTGTCTGTGTGTCTGTCCTTTCTTCCCTCATTTCTTCATCACCCCAGATAGGTGAATCCTTGCAGAACACAGCAACTTACTGTTTATTCTTTTCTCCCCTGCAAGATAATAACTCATAAGGTAAAGGATGGGGTGTGTTTGTGTGTGTGTGTGTGTGTGTGTGTGTGTGTGTGTGAGAGAGAGAGAGAGAGAGAGAGAGAGAGAGAGACAGACAGAGAGAGAGAGAGAGAGAGAGAGAGAGAGAGAGAGAGAGAGAGAGTTTTGTGTGCATGTGTGTCCATGTGTGCAGGCAAAAGATTGATGCTGGGTATCTTCCTTTGTCACTGTTCACCTTGATTTTGAGATAGTTTTTCAAAGCTTAGACCTTACCATTTCAGCAATTCAGTGACAAGACTTTCCCCAGAATCTGCCCATCTTTGTCCCCTCACCACCGAGGCTATAGGTTCATGCCACCATGCTTGGCTTTTATACTGATGCTAGGGAATAGAACTCAGGTCCTGATACTTGTACTTTACCCACTGAGCCACTGAAGGACTTTCCAACCCTCCAGTCCTCCTCCTCCCCTGTTTTCTTGTCATATGAATGTAAACTCTGATGGGACAAATACTTTTGTTCATTCTCTTCTCTACCATCTCCTCAGCATTTAGAGAAAGACCAGGCATGCTCTAAACAGTACATATTTGTGGAGTAAGAGAATGAATGGGCATCTTTTTCATTGATCAAAATGCCCTGTGTGTATTCACTCTCACCCTCCATCACTTCTGACTTGTGTTTATTTCTGTGTCATTCACGTTGCTTTCACCACCTGTGTCCCCTTTTTTCAATCAGCTCAGGAACTCAGCATGCCCCATCATGGAGGAGCTTAGTCTGGACACATCTCATCTGCTATGCCTCTTCGTACTACTTCCCAGTCTACATACACTAATACTTTCCTCTATGAGCCATCCCTGAATTTGAGCTCTTTGATATCCTAAGTCTGCTCATTAGTTAATCCTCATGTTTCTCATTTTACACACATATTTTACAGTTTAAACACAGTGAAACCAGACTATGCTCTTGGGGTACAGCATGCAGTGCATTGGACGGCACTTTTTGATGATTCACTTCAAGACAGTGGGGACATAGTGTGCCCATGTGTACTGAGAAATAAACATCCTTAAAATCTATTATCTAGGGATCTACCCTCCAACACTCTACTGAGGAAACAAAAAGCTAAAGGTAAACTTTAATATTTATAAAGACCTTGAGGTTCTGTCTTCCATTACAACACATTTGCCCTGTATCCTTTCCAAAGCTGTGAGGGACTGAGAACCAAAGGACTCTTCTGCAGCTCCATAGCACTGCCATGCACACTCCCTCAGGTCCTCAAGAGCAGTTCAGTTATTCTGTTTTCAGGCGATTTCTATGGTATCCAGACCTATGTCCCATGGACCTCCTAGTTAAATGATGTTTTCTGACCAGCTCTAACTAACTTTTGTGAATTTGATCAAATGATAACTGTAAGGTTTCCTTCTATTAACAAATAACTTTTAGATAAGGTCATTGCCAACAGAAAAAAGCATACACATGCATCTTAAATAGTTTAAAAAGGAGTCAGGATATGAATGATAATGGAACTTCATTAAAACAACTCCTACATGTAGCCCAGGGAATCCAAGTTTAACTATGTTTCACCCCACGAGAACTCTGCTAGTATTAGTAAAGACTGGTTGCTTAGGATGAAGGAGTGGGCAAGGATTTGGTCCAAAGAAGAACATCCTGTCTCTTGGGGAGGTAGTAGATTCTATTTCTTCAGGATTTTGGAGTAGTAATGATTTTGATGGCATTTCTTTGTCTGTGAATTTTCTAGTATTACCTGTTACTGTACAGAGATTTTTAAGGTTACAGTACTTGCTGTGTGAAGTTTATGGCATCACAGTCAAACCTGACAAAAAACAGGACCTTTACAAGTATGTCACAAAAAGGATCAGGCAGGGTGCAGTGGTATCAGATGACAGGGACTTGTCACCTCAAATGGAGACAAAAAGGGACAAAGCAAACTTCCTTGAGGAAGTTCTGGGGCCTTTTTATTGCATGATTGCACCTCTATTTTGTCTGGTTCCCTGCCTTGTGCTGCCTGTTAAATATCACACCCTATTGTCAGGACTGAACTAGGATTCCTGACAACCACAAAATAGCTGCAGCCTGTTCAGAGACATGAAATGATTCCCATTATCCAGAACCCTATTCAATCTGATTGCTGAGTCCCCTAGAATTTATTTACCCAGCATCCTCTCAAACTTAGGTCTTTTCTGTTTTCAAATACCTACTGGCCTTTTTGAGGATTCAAACTTAATGCTTCTTCTCAAGACTCCAAGCTTCCTATAATACTACAACAAGATCAAATTTAAGTGGACAGTATAAGAGTTACTTATTCACTATGAAAGAAGTTATAGACTGTTTCCCCACCTACTCCGACTCATAGGTCCATGTAGGCATAGCTGTTTTAATTTACTTTTTGGGTCTTAAACACTGCTATATTCCAAAATAAATGTCAAACAAACTCAGAGATTATAGAATCCTGTATTCCCATACTCAGAATGAGAATGGTTACAGCCATTTAGTCCTTGCCTTATGGAGACAATCAAAGGTACCCTGAACTTTATGACATTTTACTTTGGTATGAAAACAATTCAGATTAGAAATAGATAAAGACCTCTTATGATATGAGTTTGCATATGATTTGTAAACTCCCTTAGTTTCTGGGATTTCCTGCCAGTCTCCCAGTTTGATGCTACATCATCTGTGAAAGTCACTGGATCACAAGGGAAGTATCCGGGAACCCGGATTTCTATGACCAGCTCATTTGCACCATTTTGAATCACTTAATGAACAGTATTGTCAAAGTTCTACAAAGGTGAGTATGCACTATTGAAGATAAAGTTATCATGACCCAGACTCTTTTTAGGACAGCCATGTTTGAAGAGTGATATTTGGCTAGAGAAAGGCCTCTCAAAATTGAAATACTTCTGTATTTTTGTGACTTTCTTTCAGGGCCTTTAGTTCCATGGTTACTAATAAATATCTTTAATTAAGACTTTTACGAATATTGAGGATTTAGTAAGCTCTCTGAGATTATGGCAGGTTTATACAGTTTGGTATAATTTTAACATAACAGAAATACCTAGTAACCACAAAAGATCAAGAACACGTGTGTTCTACACATGGGAACTGTGTTGAAAAAAAAAGTTAAGCCCCAGAATCATAATTTGTAGGGAAGAAAGAAAACAGTTTGTGGTCTCTAGGCAATAGTTAAGATATTTATCTGTGAGGAAAAGTAGAATGTTCAGTAACAGTTCTGATCAGACATATCCACCCTGCTCAGAAGTTCATTAGGAAGCAGCACTAGTCTATTTATTCTTCAAGGCCAATTCATCTCTGGGACGCAGAATTTCTCTCCAGAGCCCTGATGTCTGCTTTCCCCATAATATTCAGACATCACCCACTGTCCCTATCAAGTCTATTACAAATAATTCAGCCTCAGAGAGCAGTGGGCTCTGGTATTAGTGCTGTGCTGACCTCCAGGCAGAACAGGAAGGACTTGGACTTATTTATTGCCATGATGGGAACTTAGCTAGGAAATGCTAGTACTCAACTTCCAAATGCTCTGCTCTGCCTTCAGAAAAACACGTGCAACCTTCAGGAGCTCCTTCCTCTTCTCCCATGCCTTTGCAGTCCCAGCAGATGGCACTGAGCCCTGTGTGGTCTTAATTCTTCACAAAGAATTTATGCAGCATCCCATGAACTAATCCTAACATTTTTATCACAAACTTAGAGAGGTCTGGTGTTGTGAGTATATATACTAGACCTTTCCCTCTAGACTGTCACTTGAGCTGACTGGAATTGCAATGCTCATTGAAAGAAACCTTTTTACCTTTTTGTTGGTTGGTTCGTTTGGTTTTTGCTTTGGCTTTTTTTTTTTTTTTCTTTTTAAGACTGGGTCTCACTGTTTAGCCTTGGCTGGCCTGGAGCTTGCTATGTATATCTAACTAGACTTGAACTCATAGAGGATATACCTGTCTCTAGTTCCTGATTAAGATCAGCACCAACACACCTGACAAGTGACCTTTTAAAACCAGACTCAGAATTCCTGGAACTGACTTCTATCACGAGTGGAGCTGCTTTGCTGTTTTCAAGGTCAACCATCCAGACGAGGTTTTCTTCCAGTGTACAATATTTGTAGAGGGTTGTCTTTTGCAAATTATAATCTACTTGTTTTAAACTCATTACACAAATTCAAACCAAATATATAAAAACACAACAGAGGAAGACCTTGGGAAGTATGCCTTGCTTTAAAAGAGATTAGCTCCACCTTTTCTCTGCCAACAATAAAATTTCCTACAATGACTTCTTTGTTTGCAACTAGAACAACCAGTTCTACAGCAATCCCTGCCCTTCTTTACTGCTTTCTTGTATTCCTTGTTCCCCAGAAGTCAATGAATACCGTACATGATCAGGCAAAGCCAGCCTGGCTTCTTAGCTTTTCTCCAGTAGGAACTTAGGAAAGGCACCCCCAGTTTGGCACTCCACAAGGTACATTCTGTCAACTTTCTCCTTTTAAAGAAACTGGAGTTTTTGTTTTAATGACTTTCCTTTTAAGATCTCTAAATATTCAAAAGTCCCTCTGTACGATAGAGGTAATTACTCATTCTATGAGAAGCCTCCCTCCCTACTCAATACCTGCCAGAGTTACTAAAGAGTGCTACTGTCTATATTGACTTTGCTCAGCTCAGGCAAAGTGCTTCTACCTGGAAAGGTTCTTGTCATTCAATTCCAAGGCCTTGGATCTGTGCCTGTAAACACAGATCAGGATACTTCATTTTGCATCAGTATATCTTGAACTCTTAGTGTAAATCCAAAGTATTTAAAACAATTCAAAATGTGAAATAGCCCAGTGTCCATCTTCTCTGTCTAGCAGGATACATGTGGAACTGTGTCTAATGTCCCATCTTTTTCTTCTGTCTTTACTACTATTCTTTCTCTCCAAACTCCCAGGCTTATGGCCAGCCAAAATGTTTGGCTTAATCCAGCCTTTCCCAGCTATTTCTGTTTCATACTTCAATATTAGGCATAGGATGTATTCAGTAACACTCCAGACCAATCACACTCACCAATACTTACTTAGAATAACAGCAGACTTTTTCTTTGTCAAATGTATTAATTTTTTCAGGCAAAATGAAATAGTGAAATACCTTGTAGAAAGAGGTAACACATTTCTAAACCACTTACCATAATGATAGGTAGCTCATGAGGAAGGTCAGAATAAAAGGCTACTCCTTGAAAGCTTATATCCATGTTTAAAAAGTGAACTTAAAAAAAACATTTGAAATGAAACATCTTTTAAGGTTACCTTGAGAACATATTGCAGTAGGCAAGTCTGACGATCTGAGTTCAATACTTATGGCCCACATAGTGGAACAGAAGAATGGGTTCCCTCATGAGTACCTCCATACCCATGCTATGGCAAGGGTACCCACAAACATATGCACATATACACCCACGATAAATAAGTAAAATAACTTCTTTAAATTTAATAAAAAATTAAAAAGAATATACATGATAAAACCATTGTAATTCATTTTGTAATTTTATGTCAATAATTTGTATTTTATAATTTAGCTATATTTGTTCGGCATCATAGTTTCCCGGCAAGAGCTGACTCTTGCTAGTCTGTTGAAAGGTGGGATTACTTTAACTGATGTACAAAATCTCTTTGGATGCCATTTTTATTTTCATTACAGTTTTCTTTGGCTGGAAATTATGCTGATTTACTGAAAGTCAAAATAAGGTTACATCAACCCTGATTAGTAAAGTGAAAAGTAGTTCCTTTACTCCTTGAAAACAGTGTGGTGCTATCTCTTTCACATCCATTCTCTTATTGATAGTAACTATATGTGCTGAATAATTTGACAAAATTTAGCTTATTCATGTGAGTAAAGCAATCATTCTTGTGGTGTTTTAAACTAATTCCAGGAAGTTAAAGGTAAAAATAATTTATGAATATTTTGTACTGACTCTCAGCTCTCACAGGTACACTATTTGCAAGAGGGTAAAACTCATTTCACATCTTGGAATTTACTAAAAGCCTTCTGCACTTTACTCTGCTACTATCCATGTCTGCTCCACTCTCCAATAATATTTAAACTATTAGGCAAGTCTGCTGTAACTTTTCAAGCAAGGCCAAGGCCAGAGTACAAACAACACCAGGCATAACAAAGCCAAGTATTTAGTACATGCAAACTAGAATAAGAAATCATTAAATCATTAAAGGAGTTCACTGTGGTTTAGATATAAAATGTTCCTTTAAGACTCACATGCTACACGCTTGGCACTTAAGGCAACAGTTCAGAGGTGAGAGTGATTAGATCATGAGCATGCTAATCTTATCAATGGATTAATCCATTGAAGAATTCTTATCTGAACAGATCATTTGGAGACAGAGCCTATTTGAGGAAGTAGGTCACTTGTCCTTGAAGAAAGGCAGATTTTGTTTTTGTCCATGCTCCCCAACCCCCAGTCTCTTCTTTCTCCCTCTCTCACTCTGAGTTATGGTTACCATGAAGTGAGCAATCTCTGCCAAAGATTCCCACTACCCTAGTAGCCTGCCCATGGTGTCTAAAGAGATAAGAGTGGGAACATCCAGAGCCTAAAAGCAAATCAAACTTTCCTCCTTACAGTTTATTTGTCAGGTGTTTTGTTAATTAAATTCTAGCAAAAGAATTTAGACTTTTGGTTGGGAACTTGGCAGTGTACGAAGCTCTCAAACTTACAGTCCAGGGTCAGTTTTTTCCCTCCTGGCTCTAGAATCATTCTGCAATGCAAAGAGGCAGTCCTTTACCTGCACGGAAACTGCAGCCTGAGTGTCTAAGCTCTGTCTTGTTTCTCTGACATCCAGCCATATTTGGCTGTTTGTCTTGGGTTTGGCACAGAAAGAAAGCCCAAAAAGCAGCTTGGGGCTATTAGGTCAAAAACTTTAGAAACAATCTAGAAGTGACTGGCAGACAACCCTCTATGGACCATTCATGCTTGATTGAGGCGAGAAGAGGCAACAAGGAGGTCTCACAAGGTCAGGGGAGGAACTCCACTTCCCTGTAGATGGCAGTCTATGATGGTGATTCAGAGTGCTGAGTCAAACCCAGCTCTAAATTCTGTCTTATTACTTATTAGCTAAGTAAGAGAACTGTAACAATAAGGAAATAGTAGATTTTCACATCACATGCTTAGGAAGCCTGTAGAAATCCTTCACAAAGCTTAACCATTCTTACTCTATTAACTCTAAAGCTCAGTGTAACACTTGTCATGACATTAGAGGCTTAAGAAGAGCTATGGAGCCAGAGGTAGCTCTCTCCCGAGAGACACAGCCAGAATACAGCAAACACAGAGGCGAATGCCAGCAGCAAACCACTGAATTGAGAATAGGACCCCCGTTGAAGGAATCAGAGAAAGAACTGGAAGAGCTTGAAGGGGCTCGAGACCCCATATGTACAACAATGCCAAGCAACCAGAGCTTCCAGGGACTAAGCCACTACCTAAAGACTATATACATGGACTGACCCTGGACTCTGACCTCATAGGTAGCAATGAATATCCTAGTAAGAGCACCAGTGGAAGGGGAAGCCCTGGGTCCTGCTAAGACTGAACCCCCAGTGAACTAGATTGTTGGGGGGAGGGCGGCAAGGGGGGAGGATGGGGAGGGGAACACCCATAAAGAAGGGGAGGGGGGAGGGGGATGTTTGCCCGGAAACCAGGAAAGGGAATAACACTCGAAATGTATATAAGAAATACTCAAGTTAATAAAAAAAAGAAATATACCAATTAATTAATCTTAAAAAAAAAGAAGAAGAAGAGCTATGCAATGGTAATGTGGATGAGAGTACTTCTTCTATCGCTTTTTTGTGTGCTGGAAATGAAGTGGTTTTTAAAGCCAGCCCCAAGGGGACATGGGCAAGGTTACTTTTCATACTTATCTTATTAACCATGAAAAGAAGTATGTGTAAACTAATTAAGGAAGAACAGACTTGTGGAGTTAAGATTTAAAGACTCAAGAGTCTTAGCTTTTGATGTTGGTAAAGATCTGCTGCAACGGTCCAGAGACTGCTTCGTGGGGTAGACTTGGAAAGGCAAAACAAGCAACTCCATTTTTAGAAGAAATTCTTATTCTTTGGTTCACATAAGGGTTGGAGTTAAGTGGGAGATCAGGCACTAATGTGTAAGGCACTATCTTACCTCAAAACTGCTCACTATTCTTCCGTTATTCAAGGTGATTCATTCCAAATGATTTATTGGACCTACTGTGCCAGGCTCTGGAGACAGAACCAGCAGGCACTGTCTATTCTGTTAAAGCAATTAGTGGGGGTGGAGATAGAAGACATAAACAAGGCAGAGAGCATTGGACTTTTGGTCTTCTGGAGGGGATCTGTATGCCATCCAGCTGAGGAACCTGAAGAGAGTGAGGAGCCAAGGTAGAAGTCCCTTTGGTGACAGCCCATCCAGGTTTTCTCTACCCACTGGGAAAGGCAGAGTCACTTTTAAAAGATCATTACAAAAATCTCAGTTTTGAGAAACATGTTACGAATCCTCATTGTAATTTAATTACCTCATTTAGTATCAATCTCCATTTCACTTTTGTCTTACCTGATATCAACCTCTTATCTATTGCCCTGTTACATTCTCATTCAAAACATTTTTTTCCACAAAGAAATATGTGAAAATTTTACTATATTTAGCAGCAACAGAAAAGGAAAATTTTATTATAGTCATCAACTTAAAAATCCCAACATCTATCTACTGTCACATTTTCCCTGAGAAACTAAACTGAAGAATGTCTTAAGCTAAGGAAAAAACAAAAGCCAAAAAACTAAACACCAAAGAAAAGGCAGTGTGTGTGTGTGTGTGTGTGTGTGTGTGTGTGTGTGTGTGTGTGTGTCTGGACTGTAGGTTTGAGAGCTTCATACACTGCCAAGTTTCCAACCAGAAAATCATTAACAGCCAATGGAACACCAGAGTTAGAAAGTATGCATGGATGAGCCAAAAGTGATATGAACATATGAAATGATGTAGAACTTCAGCCACTCTGTAACATACTGGCAGTTAGAAGCATGACTAGTCCTGAGTTGGTTAATAATCTGACCACATCATAGATTTCTTCTTATAAGTACTTTTTGTTTGCTTTGGGATTTTTTTTTGAGACATGTTTTCTCAGTGTAATATCCCTAGCTATCGTGGGCTCAATCTGTAGACAACATTGGCCTTGAACTCACAGAGCTTTGCCTCCCCAGTGCTAGAATTAAAGGCATGCACTACTGCACTTCACCTGGCCTTTCTATAAGTACTTTTGCTTAGAGGCTCATTCTTTTCCTTCTTGCTGACACGTTGGAAAACCAAGGGACCCTAGGGAAGCCGATTTTACCACAGGTGTGTTACCCACTAAGCACCTGTTTTGTCTCTCCCTACATGAAAAATCTTTCCACAGTGAAGTATACATGAGACAAGCTGGGAATACCTGGGAGCTTCCCCAGGAGGCATGTTTTGAAGATACCCATGATTCTAAAATCAAAATCCTATCTTTGTGATTACTTTGCATAGGCAACAGAGTCCTATATTACTCATGCTATAGTGGTACCCCAAACTCCCAGGTGGGGCATATGTGACAGAGACATAGTTATATAATACCCAGAATTTTCCTTAAAAAATTGTAATGTGTTATCAAAGGAATTCAAATCTTGGCTCTCCTTTATACTGGCTATGAGTTGTACACACTGTTCATCTCTTGTACATCAATTCCCTTTTTTAAAAGCAGGAGTTATAAGTCTACTTTTCTCACAGTGTTGTTGTTAAGATTTAATGAATACATTGAATGGTTTATAAAAAAGCATGGCAGAGAATTTGAGCTCAAATTGCAAATATAACTTTAAGGATACCATTTTAAAAGATTTTAATTGAGTATTCTTTAATTCCATACTTAATGTTCAGCTTCATATAGTCAAATAAATTATTATAAAATGTAGGGTTTTCCTCTATGGTTTATTTTATGATACAGCTAATATGTAATTCAGAGAATGTATTTCTTATAAAATTGGAGAACCTTCACGAGACCTCATAGTCTTCTGTGGACAACACTTGAAAACCATCAACTTTCACTGCAACAGAAGCTAGAGTTTTGAGAACAAGGAAAATTGAACAAATATAGGAACATTAGGGGAAAGTTGTTTAGTTATTCAGTGGATGCACAAAAGATGATATCCTCATTCCAGTCTGGCAAAGTAAGATTCAAGAATATGATAAGAGTTTTATATCAGTTATTAGAGAGTTATCATGACAAGAACAAGCTAAACTCTGCAATGACTTGAGATGCCATGTAACAGACTCCATCTTCAGGGAAGGTGGGTGGTCATCTCTTGGCAAACCCAGACAAAGCCTCCCAATGACAAATAGTTTAATGAGTTGCAAGAAAACTACAGAGGGACAGAGTTTTTTTGTTAAAGTTTGAAAATCTTAGATTAAATCAGAACTTCCTACTTCTGTAGTCCATAAAAGGACCCAAGGGAGACTGTCGGTGAGCAAGGTGAGGAATTTAAAATGGGCTATTTATCCCTGTCTATACCAGATTCAATCATTAGAAGTTCAAATATCTGTAAATGTAAAGAAGGAAGACAAGATTATCTCACATGCTGTGTTTTCTGCAAGAAGCTTTTATTTAACATAGTAATATGTAAAAATTGGGAAGATAATATAGCTTCTTACATGATGATATGTCTAAAGTCTCATAAATATCCAATTGGAGTAGAAATTATCGCTCTTATCTTGATTGCTTATCCTAATCTTATTTGAAGCTTTCCCTTTCTTTTATGAACTGTATCCATTGACTCTTCTTGGCTTATTTTGATGCCAACTAATTTGTATTAGTATAATAAAGACATAATTAGCTTGGCAGGCATTTATATTTACAAGTAAATAATATTTACAAGTAAATATCTTTCAAGTGTAAGCATACATTGAAGTGAGATCAGCTGGCAAATGTATTCTAAGAAATTTTGCTTTCTGGTCAGTTGTCTTCACTTTTAAATCTGAACTACTAAGAATCTGACTCATCACTGACTGAATTGATAGAATGTGAAAGGGGCAGGTTTGGTGGAGAAAATAAAGCATTTGCTTTTGAATATATAGGGATCAATTTTGTCTTTAGACACACAATAGAGAATAAACAATTTGCTTTCTCCTCTGGAGATCCATTAAGAGGTCAAGATTGGAGATAGACATCTGCATGGTGTCATCGTAGAAACACAGCTTAAAACACCAAGGCTAGATCAATTCTCTTGGGTCTCTGTATTTATAAGGAAGAGAAATGAGGGCAGAATTACAGAGCCACTGCTATTATTGGAGTTCATAGAATAAAGAAGAATCAAAATCAGTGATGGAGAAAGAAGTCGAGCCAGGAGATGATAGGTCTTACAAGCTAACTGTTGGGTGAACAGTATCAACTTCCTAATTGATTATAGGTCTAATAGGGTGATAACTAAGGATTAGATAACAGATTTGATAATCAAACAGTCACCAGATCTGAGTTGAGCAGAGCCTTCATGTGATAAGATGAACTTTCCACAAGGGCTCAGTATGGTGAAATGAAATAAACATGAAACTCTTTCAAAGCACTTACAGTAGAAGGGCATTTTGAAACCATATCAGCTACTTGTTTTCACATGGAAGGCAAGCCTGGATGACTTTTAAACAGACCCCAAAGTGTCTTTGTTTCCTAGAGACAGAATTACTATGTACATATTGTATAAAAGTGACATAGAAGACTAGCTAAAGAATTTTGGAGGCCAGTGAGATGGCTCAGTGGTTAACATGCTTTCATGGCTAGTGTTTAGATCTCTGAAAGCCCACATACACATGTCCAGTTGGCATGTTAACTGCTTATAATTCTAGTCTTGGGAGCTAGGGACAGAATCCTCAGAAACAAGACTAGCCACATCAGTGAATTCTGGGCTTGGCTGAGAGACTCTGCTTCAGTGAATAAGGTGAAAGAACAATGTAGGATGGTTTTTACATCAATCTCTGGCTTCCAAATGCATATTCATTCACATGCATTCATATCCACATATGTGTACCCCCCACATGCAAAATCACCACTGTGCATTCTTGCACAGGACTTTGAGCCTATATGTGCGTGCGCGCATGCTCCCGCTCACACACACACACACTAAAACTGGGGATATTCAGAGAAAACTTGTTATGATGAAATCTATTTCAGGGAAAGTCATGTTGCTGTCACAAAGCAAAGCTCATTCTCCAGGTTGATTGTAATGGAAAAAATATGATGATAGCTAAAGAAACAGGAAATGAAATCTCATTGCAATAATAATAATAATAATAATAATAATAATAATAATAATAATTTCATTTGTTAAAGAAGTTGTGAGTTTTGAGATGTATCATTTTTCTATTGCTATGAAATTGTTTAACAAATTAGTTTTAATCTTTTAGAATTAGTAAATATAGAAATAAAACATTGCTATAATAACTCTTTACTATTAACTATTTAATGGACAACCATCAGTCACCAGTTTTTAATGTTGGCATTGATGACTTTGTCTTCAGTTCCCATTAGTTTTTGCGAGGGGAAATTAAAAGAAACTAGAGTAATGTTTGTGTCATCAGAAATCTTTGCATCTATGTAGCAGAGGATGGCCTTGCTGGGCACCAATGGGAGGAGAAACCTTTGGTCCTGCCAAGGCTGGACTGCCCTCCCCCCAGTGCAGGGGAATGTCAGGAGCGAAGGGAAGAGGGAGTGGTTGGGGAGGAAGAACATCCTTATAGAAGAAGGGGAGGGGGTGGGATGGGGGGTTATGGCTGGGAAACCGGGAAAGGGAATAACATTTGAAATGTAAATAAAAACTAACCAATAAAAAAAGAAGGAAATCTGCATCTCATTCATAACATATTTTATCCACTGTATTCAGCTACCCTCAGCTACCTCAAACTACTGTAAGTCTAATGTGCATTTGTATCAATTGTTCTTTAAAAACTAAAGCCAAAGTGATGTGTAGCTATGGTCTTCTTACTATGGCTTCACTGCCCACAGCATTTTCTTGGTGTAAACTACTGGGCATGGGAACAAGATTTCCTTTGTAACTGATACCTAAATTTCTATTCTGCTTTAAGCATTTAATTTGCACAGTAAGACCTGTAATTTAAGACTTGTAGCTGTATCACAAAGTACAGCTGTTTATACTGATCTCTAATTTGCTGAGTAGTACTGGCTATAATTTAAATTTTTTTTCATGTTTTAAACTACCATGCAAGTCAGTATACATCAGAAGCCTTTGTATATTGACAGAGACCAGGAAAAGGATGCCTTGTTTTGATTTCAGATAAGCATTCACTTTTTGGGTCAGCAGGTGCAAGGCAGACCATTCATAATACTTGCTTCAAATCAATAATAGTCACTGGATGGAAATATCTTCCTGGTACACAGGAACCTGACTTATCTTCACAAGTGCAGCGAACGTTTGAAAACGTCAGTTATTAGCAAAGATTAAAGGTGAGTGAGACTGTCTTCAGAACAAAATATACTCTGTTGACATAAGTTTTGGTCAGTTTTCTGGTGTGAATGCTTACTAAAACTAGGAGAGCACTTCACTGACATAGAATGGAATTATTCTCAGTGGAAAATCTGCTGTGGCAAACACACATCCCATTAAAAAGATTCTTGATAATAAGTGTGACTTTTCCTTTGCATTAAATTTCACTTATTTTGAAATCTCAAAGTCTCAAAATAACTACAAGATGAAAGCTGACTCTAGACAACTAGACTAGTTTGTCTTGTTTCATATAAATAGGAAAATCTCTCCCCAAACTACTGTTAGGCAGCTATATATGCAATAATTGAAAGAAGTTACCTGGACTTTTACATATAAGCATTTGCTTTAGTTAACTTCAAGAAGAAAGCCAGCATACCAATTCAAAGTGCAGGACTAAATCTAAGTTTTACAACAGAAGTGAGGCTATTAATTAAAACTCCTTTCAGGTTGAGAGACTAGAGTGAGCCTCTAATAAATCTTAAGGGTTTAGTAACCCAAAGAGAAAAGTGGGGGGGGGGATTAAGTATGGCATTGGTAACTCCGTTTGCAAAAATAAATATTTGGCCTCTGTGGTAAATTTGATGCTTAGATCGGTAATTGTTATTATTCCTTGTTATGTTTCATGAATTGCCAAAAATACAATGCTATCATGTTAAAGTCCCAAGCTCCTTCTCATGCACTCTCCGACTAGAAATGACTGAGGTAAGGTAGGCATCTTTATCTGTTTCACAGATGAAGACATTGAAAGTTTGGAGAGAGGTGACCTCTTGGTAACAGAGACCTATCTTAGGGAACAGATCAATGGTCACAATAATTTAACAATGAAAGTGTTCTCCCCAACCCCACCCTAGTCCAGTGGCTTAAACCATGAATGGATATTCCTCAAGGGCATTTAATTCATTCAGGCTGAATGTTATGACAGAAGAAACTTGTACGTTGTTCTTTCATAGACCAATAAATGGAAGACTCTGTCCTATAATAAACCATCTTAGCCACAGCCTCTTAATGGATGATGCCCCTCCCCTAAGGTGAAAAGATTACAGACTATATAGTGATATCCCCAGGAAATACTAGAACCTCCAAATTGTGTTCTATTAAGTACAACAGACTGTTTCCCAAACTTCAACTCAAATAAACTTTTCCCAGCACCGTGGACTATTGCTGTCACTTAGGGTTGAAAATGCCCGATAAAGCTTTTTTTTTTTTTTTTTTTTTTTTTTTTTTTTTTGGAGAGCTTTATTACACACCTGCCCTCCTGAAATCTCAGGACTGACCAGGACTGACATCTACCACTTACCTGTCTGGGATGCCCAGGCCATAAGCTCTTAATACCAGCCCAAGACTTTGGGAAAAGGGAAGAAAACAAAGCAAAATAACTTACCACTTTGGCCCAATCCGAGAACAAGTGAAAATACCCAGGCCGCCCCAAGAACCAACGCTGGACCTCGCTGGCAGTTGTGCAGGCAGAGCAGTGCAGCAGTCAGAAAAGCCAGGGCCGACCCACACATACTGCAAAGCAGCCTGCCCCGTGCACGCTGCCTAGTTGCTTTCCTGATGCGCTCTCGCGCCTTGGGAGCGCACCTTGAGGCTCGTGGGCCGAGAATCCCTAGGAACTTTTCAACAGGCCGGGTTGATCGACCCAGTCGCTCTGAGTAGGCGATACAGGTATGCGGGCCAGGGCAGCTCTCTGCATCTCAGGGCCCCTGAGGCCCTCCCAGCTTTGCACAGCCGGGGCTTGCAGTCTCAACCAAAAGCACCTCCTAAGACAGCCGATGGCCCGCGGGGGCGAAGCAAGTACGGGCTGCACAGTCCGCTCCCAGACAAAGAAAAGAGCTTTTGTTTCTCCCCAGCCGATGGGGCTCTGCTGCATAAATCAGCTTAGCGAAGAGCCAAACACAATCAAACCCAAACAAAGCCTGAGGCTGGGGGGAAAACCACCCTAATGTAATTCACAGGGTGATGCTGCATTAGTGGGAGGGGATCGCTAGAAGGCCAAGGGGGTGGGGGAGTTGCTGGCGAGTCAGTCGGTGCTAGCTTCTTCCACAGGTGGGCAGGGAGGCCAACTCCACTTAGTCTCAGCTAGCCGAGGTCGAGGCGGCAACGTCCCGATTGGCGGGAGAGGAGACACGGGTGCCAGCAGCTTGGGGGAGCGGCTCCGCGAACCCCCTAGAAGCTCCCGTCTGCACCCGCAGGCAAAGAACAGGGCATCCCAGTTGCCTACTGAGCTGGAAGGGGACGTTCCACGCACCTCGCTGGGAGGGAGTTGCGTACCCTTGTTCTTTCTCGGACTCTGTCGGCTCAGGCGTCTGGCCACCCAGAACCCTGGCAGCTGATGCGTTCTGGGCTGTACCCGGAGAGGATGAGAGGGAAGCGAGGCAGCGATGGGCAGGGATGGGGTGCTCTAGTTCTGTGGCCCCCCGTGAGGGCTCCCAGCTTTCGGGTGTCTGGGCGCGCTCCGAGCTGAGAGTTGCTAGGAAACCTCCCCACGCTACAGTGCTCCTTGCTTGGGTCGCCAGCAAGCGCAGTGGCGGCCCAGGGCAGCAGCAGCAGCAGCAACAGCAGCAGCAGCAGAAGCAGCAAACAGCTCCAGCTCGGAGTAGCGTGGGCGGGACATTGGTGAGGCATGAAGTCACTGCGGCCCACACTCGCTCTTTGTTTTGCTCACTCCAGCTCTTTTTCTCCCCCCTCGAATCTGATAGTTGCCATTCCCATCGTTCTCAAGAATTCCTTGTGCGTAGTGGCGCAACAGGAATCGCATGCTGAGTTCTCTTTTCCCTCACCCCCACCCCCCACCCTATGAGCTCCAACGTTCGCATAACGGTATAGGTGGAAAACTTCGCTCAGATAGAGTGGCAGCTTGAACCCCAACATTTCATCCTCATGCTGCGTTCTTCTTTGTTCAGGAATCCTCATTGGCCCGCAGCTGCTGCATACAAAGTGGATTTTGGGGGCCTCTCCCCTCCCCCAACACTGCTCTTGGAGTATGCACTGCCCTCTTTCCTAGCAGCCTTAAGACCTTGCCCCTGTGTCGGAACCCAATTCTGTCTGGGGTCTCCCCAGCCCTTGGAGATTTTGACAAGATGCATTCTACTGTCAGATATATTTCGTTGTTCCTTTTGTAGACCCTCAGCCCTGAAAGAGACAGCCTATCTTTTTCCCAGGGTCTGTTTGTGGTTCTTTGGGCTTTTGTTGGTTACAATGGATCTTTTGACCTTAAATGCCACCTTCTCGGTAAATGGAAACAAGAAGTTACAGATGGCAGCAGAAGAGTGAATGAGTACAAGCTTGTAATTCAGTTTTGCAGTTTTGCGTGAGGCTAAAGTGTTGCTAAACTGGACAGCCAAGGAAGTAGTGCTACCTCTCCAGGTCTTTTCACTGCCCTTGATACCGTAAGGAGAAGGAAGGAACACAGTTCTCTAGGTTTGGGAAAGAACTCTTTCCAACTTGATACCAGGAGGCTTCAAATAGTTTCCCCTGGAGCAGAAGTACTTTCCGTGTCTTGATGTTTGACTTTTTATTAGTGGCTTACACAGGCATCAGACCAGTCCAGCCAGGTCAAGGTGAACTATAGGGGATTTTTTTTTCCTTTTTACTTAATTGTTTCCGGCTTCTTATCTGGAGTAAAGAAAACAAGTAGGAGGTCCCACCAACTCCCTTCTTTAAAATATTCTTTCTGTTTTCTAATTGTTGACAGTAAATGGAAAGTACCTGGTTAGTAAACCACAACATCAAAAACTCCCCTTTCTTCAGGTGTGGACTGTACATTGGGCTAACAAAGCCAGGAACCTAGTTAGAAAAGTGCCCTAGATCTGTTAAAGAGGACCATTTGCTAAGCTAATTTCTAAGGTCCAAACTTCAATGACTGATGTCAGCCAACACAGTTCTAAGCCACTCTTCTCTTAGCAAATAAAACACACTTTACTTTATTTTCAAATTTTCATTCTTTGGTTTTTTAAATTTTTCTGAACATCTTCATTAAAACGTCTATGAAGGGCCGGTAAAGTAGCTGAGATAGGATGGAATACAAACCTAGCATAGTCAAGGTATGTTTAGAGACTGTTCAGCTGGGAAGTATGTTTATTTTCTTGAAACAAACCTAGGCAATGCAGCAACCCTTGAGATAGTGCAACACTCCAACAAAGATAACAAATTAATTTCAGTAGTTTCTAGTCTGTGCTTTGAAGTTACCGTTATACTAACATTTCAGTCACCTGTTTTTAACATCTGGATCAGAACTGACAGTTACAATATTAAATGAGACTGAGACAGAAGCTCATACAATAAGAATGAATATAATATTGTGAAACTGCTGAAGTATATAACGTTATATTGTTAGGAGTTGAGATGCTTCACATATGAATTCAAAACTATTGTATGGAAAGATAAATCAATGAAACAAATCTGTTTGGGAAAGGTTGAAAGTCATTCAAAAGATAGCCATTTTTGGCCATTAAATACATGAAAATAAATGCCAGGTTTCGGGGTAGATTGTGCAGTTGGTAAATGTCACAGAAGCATGAGGTCCTGAATTTGGATTCCCACAACCTACATGAAAAGCTTGGCCCCTTCCCCCAGCTCCAGAGGGACCAGACAGATCCAGAGCTTATGGCTGAATCCATGAGGTCCAGGTTTAATGAGAGACCTTGTCTTAAAAAACAAAAGATGGAGAGAAATTGAGAAAAGCATCCACTAAGAGAAATCGAGAAAAGTGTTCATACTCAGCCTCTACCCACCGTCCACAGGCCTGCACTCACATGTCCATATATATGCCATAATACATGTAAATTGTCACACTGACAAGTTGTCTCAGTTTGGTTTCCTGTTGCTATGGTATAAATATTCTCACAAGATCAACCTAAGAAAATGTTTGCTAGTCTCTCAATTGAAGGTGACAGTTCATTATTTCTAGCAAAATCAAGTTGACAGAAACTTCAAACAGCAAATCATTCAGGACTGGCAGTACCCAGGGTCCTTCCCCTTTTCATTATCTCCAGGCCAGAACATGAAAAGGTGCGGCCTACATTCAGTGGAAGTCTTCCCACATCAATAAACCTAATTAAGAAAAACTCTCACCAGCAAAGCCAATGAAGACAATTCCTTATTGTGACTTCCTTCTCAGGTGAATCTAGATGGTGTCAAGTTGACAAAGTGAACAACTGTCACACAAGTACATATGGGACACAAGCACCACTATGCAGACACCGAAAACTCCCCGATGACAATTTTTATAAAGTTATTGAACAGCATTGCTTGCTACCACTCTCCTGTTGGAAAGAGAGTATAACTCTGGTTATCAAAATTAAAATAAAATAATTTGCTAGACTGTAAGCCTACAGATATAAGGAAGTTATCTGAAGAGTTTTGGCAATGAAATATTATTACTCCTGAAATTCTTGAAATTCTGCAGTTCATCCTTGGGTTTTCTTATGATAAATGTTAACAAGTAACCTAGAGACAAAAGATATACTTGTATTCAATAAATGTCACTAGCCACTCAACTTAGGCTTTCTCTTGTAAAAAAAGGAGAAGAAGAAGAAGAAGAAGAAGAAGAAGAAGAAGAAGAAGAAGAAGAAGAAGAAGAAGAAGAAGAAGAAGAAGAAGAAGAAGAAGAAGAAGAAAATGGGCATGATACTGTAAATACAGTATTATCTCCCTTGTTACCTGAAGTTTAATAAAGAAAAATGTTCAAAATGATGACTAATTCCTGTTTTCGACCATGTTGCTCAGTCTTGCTTTGAAATCTCTGACAGCTAATTTTTCGTCATTTGTGGTAATGAGAGCAAATGAAATTCACAGTCTAAAATAACATTCTAGCTCTTCGTTCCAGCCTTTGAATCATTAGACTCTTTGAGTTGTTAATAAGTCATAAAATTAGATGACTTAAGCTTCTACCCTACTTCTTTAACCTTAATTTCTTGGCAACGCAGTTTATGGTGAATAAGCTGTGTGGGTAGTAGGAATGACAGACACATCTGAGAGACTTTTATTGAGTATGTAAATGTGAAACTGATTTTTTCCCAATGACTTACTTCATACTTGCATTCACAGCTATATTGACATGTCAATATTATGTCTTTTGAAGTTGAGGTTAGAACTACTGGACAGCTTTTCAGGGACTCATCACAAGCCTGTAAGCTGCTCTCAACCTACAGTTCAGAAGAGATGAAAGTGATCCAAAAGTTGGAATGTATCATGAAAATGATCATGTCTAGATGCTTCTTCTGAGGAAGCACCTGGGGCATTGAAAGATACTCCTCTTCAGACTATTTATTATTTTGTGGACTGAAGGGTATCTACAACACAATCATCATAAAGTATTCACAAACTTTGATTCTTTCTCTGTTCTAGAAGATTTTGAATAAAAGAAAATATTGGAATAATGGATGTCACTACAATTTCAAATTGCTATATATGTTTCTGGAGACCCCCAGTCTCCAAATGTTCTTCCCAAACAGCAAAGAACAGTCTCTCAGACCTTTCAGAAACAGTAGATGGACATATATCATATCACAGTTTGAACAACACTGAGTACATTTCCTCTAAATTCCCCCATGAAAATAAATTGTAGTAGATCCACTCATTTCAGGAGTTGTCTCCCTTGTTTCTCCACTGTTCCCTGGTGTTTCCTTGTCTCAAGGGAGAACTAAAATAACATCAGTGATGAACCTAATTGGGACTCTGAATATGAAATTTTGAATTCTATTCTTACCTATCTATAAAGTAACCACAACAAAAAAAATACAAGAACTTTGGAGTATAAAATGTCTAATTTGAATCTGCTACTTAGTAGCTGTTGAATCATGGGCAAATTACTTACTTCCCCATGCCTCAATTTATTCATTTTTTTGCAAGGATGACATTATAGTAACTACCAGAATTGGTAAGTGAAAATGATACATCATGACATTTCTATGATGGCTAAAATCCCTAGCATAGTACCAAATTCTGGTGAGGATGTAAAGCAGCAGAAGCAACTACTACTACTCATTGCTTTCGAGACTCCAAAGTACCATGACTACTACTTATAGACAGGCTGGCATTATAAACCAAGTGAACCAGTAACTGTACTTGACATTATTTTTTCAAAGGAGTTGAAAGCTATGTCTACACAGACCTAGCACATGGATTTTTACACCACCTTTAATCATAATTTCCTAAACTTGGAAGCAATCAAGATGTCTTTCAAAGGCTGTGAAATGTTGTCTTCTAGACACAACACAACCTGTGTAGTAATGACCTCGTAGCATATGTTGGTGCTTTCAATGACTCTACACAAGATTGCACTATCAGCAGTCAATCATACATTGTGGAGGGTCTCATAGGTACTACCTGTCTCTGCTGGATGATTGGCTACAGCTAGATACTTGGGGGACAGTCATTGTCTTTAGTTATGAACCATTGAAGAGATCACAGAACTTTACTAGACAGTTCCAAACCCATGGTCACACAGATGATCCTAGTTAAATGTAGAGGTCTCAGACAAATGAAAGAAATGAAAAAGAATAGATGGAAACAAACAAAACATAACTTGTATGGAAGATAGCAAGATAGATGCAAGGGTCAGAGGTTTATAGCAATCAGCTCTTTATATATATATATATATATATATATATATATATATATATATACACATATATATATATTTGTCAAGGAATAAATTCAATAAACTTTAACATGGTTTTTAATCATTTGATAAATAAATAAAACATAATACATCCTGACAGTTGAATATTTATCAACACTAAAACCAAGTACATTATTAAACTACAAAAGATATGAAGAAACTTAAGTGAATATTGGTACATGAAAGAATGCCATGTAGACTTAGACTTCTTAAAACCTACTTTAATAAGGGTTCTTAAATGCTTCAACATCCTTTATACCCTGCCAAAGGTAGGGGAGGAAGATTGATAACAGTAAAAGGGGAATGTGAACCTGTATAGAAGTAGTTCTTTGAGGTGATTCCAATCTCCATTGCTAGATGTCCATCTGCCAGTGAAATACTGAACACAAATCAGCAGCAGTGGCTTGATCCAGAAGAAACCATGAGGCTCCAACAATCAGCACAAGTTCATCAAAGTGGCAAGAAGCAACCAGAACACTACTAGGAATTCTTCGGTGTGTTTCTCTCCACAAAGTCACAACAAGCAAAGATCAGTGAAGAAAGTCAGGTGAGCCAATGGCAGAGAGTGGTCAGCGAAGACAAGCATCAGTGAAGCCCAAGGAAGATCAGCAAGGTGAACCAATGCCAGAGCATCATCCACTGTCTGTTGGGTTAGACTTACACTCTTTCCAAATATCACATGTCCTCTTAAGTGTCGGCTCCTGCAAAATATCACATGCCCTTTTACCAGATAGCTTACAGCAAAACACCACATATCTGTTCTTAGGAAAACCTAACCTCTCACATGTCTGTCTCAGCAAACATCATTTTATAAGACAGCTTTCAGAAAAAAAAAATCACATGGCACAACTGAGTCTCCAGCAAAAACAGAAATTACTAGTACAAGCCAATTTGTAAAAGCTCTGTACTATATGATTCTAAGTACATGGCATTCTGAAAAAGGAGAATCTATGGAGACAGTATAAAGAATGGTGGTTGGCAGAGGTTATTTGGGCTAGAAAGATGAACAGCAAGAGTAGAGGTGTTTTACTGCAGTGACTGTGTCTTGTACAAGGGTGAACAAAATGTCATGCTCCATTAGTGCCAACCCACAAGATGTAGAACAGCAAGAGTAAACCCCATTATAAGCTGTGAACTGCAGGTGAAATATGGTATTACTCTATCAAAACCATCACTGTGGTATGAGGTTGGTCATAGGGTAAGCTGTTCAAATGCTGAAGCACAAATACATAGAAGTTATTTGTGTGTGCTTCTTATCTGTGGTGTGAACCTAAAGCCATTGTAATAAATAGTCCATAAACACACATCCACCCCATATGTATTTCTACACATACCATACATGAAACTACCCAGTAAAATGATTGTTAAAATTAAAAGGGAGACCATGAACAAAACACACCAGAATTCATTAGGTATTATCCATTTAGTTTTTTTTAATTGGTAGTTAGAATTATTTTAATTTTATAACATGTAAATGTGTAAAAATTATCACCAGACTTGCATATTGTGAAGAAAGAAAAACAAAATAAATACTGTTGTTTTGCCAAATGTTTAGCTTTTCTCTTCTAGTATCCATTTGCTTATTTATGCAAAATAACAGATGCAGTGAGTTATAGAAATTTGTAACATAGCCTCTTTAATGACAATCGAATTTTATGCCTTCTTAGTCAGAAAAGTTATTCTTAAATCTCCAGTCTGATATCATCACTATATAGTTTGATATACAGCTATAGGATGGACATATCCACTTATGTGTTCATGAAGGGACACATGTTTATAACATTACCTTTTAATTCAAGTTTAAGATGCTTAAACTTTTATGTACTTAGGAAACTAAATGAATGTTTAATAAGCATTATGTACTATTATTTCAAATATGTAGTAATTTTAAAGGCCTAAAGCTGGGTCTTTCCAACAGAGATATCTGCAGATATTATAAAGACAACATTTCACATTGACATAGTTTATCTGTTGAGCCACTGTGGTATTTGGAGGGAGTCATGCATCATTTCACAGTTACAAACCTTTTAAAGCTCAATAAGTCAATGAGCCCAAGGCCAAAAGCTTCTTTTTCAGCATTTTCTCATGATCACATGGCCTCTAGAGAGTGAAGTCATCACAAAATTTAAATTATTCTAATTGAATTCACATGGAATGTTTAGACTTGGCATTCAGCCAACATCAGCCCCTTCTCTAATTTCAATATTACTTCATGTTTCACCTTGAAGAATGTGACCCTTTAACATACTAAGGAAATTCTTTGTGAATTAAGCATCGGATATTGAATTCAAGCATTCATTTAGTAAACATACAACTATTTATTGAACATTTACTATGTGTAAAGCGATAGGCCCTATGAAAAATACAAACATTAGTGAAAGTGAATCTTTCTTTTCAGATCTATTTAAATCAGATTTCTGGAAAAAGATGACTCAATTACTAAATTGCTAAATAGGGTAGCTGAGGAAACAATCCTAATATCAGTGATCAATTTAATACAACATAAAATATTATTCATAAACTGAGAAGATAAGTGATTTAATAAATGATAGCTATTTGGAAAAGATATTAAATCTAGATGCTTTTAACAGAATGTAGTAGATTAGGTGCTATAGTATAAAACTTTGTGGCAATATACACATATACATATACATATCATATATGTATATATATATGACATTGGTAACGGTTGAATATTACAAATACTAATAAACAATAACAATTGTAAAAATAATTTAGTCAATATTATAAGAATAAGTAGCAGATGTAATGAGTTTTTAAATTTTTACATGTTTACAAATATTGCAGAAAAAAGGTAAAATTACAAACTTTAGGGCATGTAAATAGATTATAAAACAGTGTAGAGCAGATGAATTTGTAAAAAATGAGGAAATATAAATGCTTAATGGTACATGGGAGTAGTTCACTGTTACTGGTTATAAAAATGTAGTTTAAGATGTAAGATGTTCTCGTGTGTGGTGGCTCACGTCTTTAGTCCCAGCACTCAGGAGTCAGAGGCAGGTGTGTGAGTTTGAGGCTAGCCTGGTCTACAGAAGAAGTTTTAAGACAGCCAAAGCTACATAGAGAAACCCTCTCTCAAAAAGCAAACAAACAAAAACAGATGAGATGACATTTTTATGCAACAAAAACCCATAACTTCACATTATAGAGGATTGAAATAAATTAAAAAATGCTCACAGCAGAATTTTAAATTGTGTCTTTTTAATAGTCACTTAGTAACAGCTAATAAAATCCCTAAAATAATTGAAACACTAACTCCACTCTATGGAGGGAACTTGTAAAGATCCCGAAAATGTAGGGCATTTATTTATAAATATGTGTGTATCAGTATGGCATTTAATTATATAACACAAGGCTGAAGCAATATTTTTGGTTCTTAGAACCCTGTATATGCTAAAGCAGCAGAAGAGATGAGAAGGTTTTCAGGTACTTCTGTATTTTATTTTTCCATTTTATAGGTGGATGTTGGGTAACTTGTCCTCTAGTCATTTGTCAGCTGGAGTCTTGTGAGGATTTTTTTTGCTGCCAACAACTGGATTATTACAAAAAGACCTTTCTAAACTAATGTAGTCACAATCGCCTTTTCCCTTTACTTAAAATAATTAACTCACAATCCAGTAATCAAGGCAAAAAATTGGTAGACATTCTATTGTCCAATCCACCAGCCACTTCTTGGGATTTGGGGAAAACGCCCTTCTAAACACTGATGCTTGTTTGGTTTTTACACCAGTCTGTCACTCCCTGAGTTCACCATAAGTTTCTCGCTTCTCCACCTTCACTCATGGTTTTCTGGAAAATGATTTTCTCTATAGCCAGTACCAAACTTCCCACTTCCAGTGTGAGTACTCGTAAGTACTCTAACTAAGCTTGTGCATTTTCTGTTTTCCAAATGTCTGAGTTGTTAGAAGTAGGGAAACTTAATTAACCTAATATTGAGCCTCTTACACCAACTACAGCTCCAGCATGGCATATCGTGGTTTATGAGTGGTGTGTAATAATTTTTGATTAATTGAGCATTAGAGAAAAATCCTAGTTTGATCTCCTTTTGAAAAAAAAAAACTTTGTGACTGTGGCATACATTGGATTATAGAATGTTTGGTTTTTGTTTGTTTGTTTGGTTGGTTTAATCCTTTTATAAATAAAGTGTGATATAGCACTTGTTGGAAACCCTATGGATGTTCCATGGAGGGTGAAAAATCATTAAAAACAGATCCTTATGCATAAACTTCCCTGCTTTGAAGTGACAAGGTATTCATAGTGAATGGGGCTGCATTGTTTCAGAGATCGGGGCCAGTTGAAGACATGGCCATGGACTTTAGGAGAAAGAGCAGTAGTAACTGAAGCCTTTCAGTCCACCTATATAACTCTCAGTACTAATACTTGTACTTAGGTCTCCTCAGTGGGTAATCACAGCTGGATCACCTAGGGCAAGCCTACCTTGAATTTTCATTCTCCTGTGTAAAGAGCTATCAGATGGATGCTTTGTTTTCTTCATTGACTTCTCTTGATTGATCATTTCTTTGGCCAATTTGTTGTCTTTGAATATTCATATTTCATCAATAACGTAATGAGCAGATTACACTCTTTTCTTACACAGTTTGCCACCATATTTTTAGGAAGTCTCTTCAGGCCAGACTTTTGTTAGTCTTCTCTGGAAGCCATCTCTTCTTCATAGCACTTTAGAGTCTTCCTTCTGAAACACTGAAACACGAACCACTCACCTTCCTTTAAAGTTTATTTCATGTCAGATTGCTGTCTCTCTCCCAGGCCACGAAAGGGACATTTAGTACCAGCATTGAAACCTTGGACATTCTTAGCCCAAATCATATTCCCAGTGCCCTTTTCTGTGAAATTCCCCTACTCTTTTCCAACTTCATTTACCCAGCACTCTACAGACCAGGATCCTGGGTCTCTGCTACTTTCACTTGCCCTTTTGTAAGCTTCATGCTTAGCCAGACATGTTTTCACTTGAGGGTCAAAAACTCCCTCTCTGTCTGTCTCTCTGTCTCTGTCTTTCTGTCTGCCTCTATCTCTGTCTCTCCCTCTCTGTCTGTCTCTGTCTCTGTCTCTCTGTCTCTCCCTCTCTGTCTGTCTCTGTCTCTGTCTCTGTCTCTCCCTCTCCGTCTCTGTCTCTGTCTCTCTCTCTCTCTCTCTCTCTCTCTCTCTCACTCTGTGTGTGACAGAGAAATACTTTATAATTGTGCTACATCCCCACCATGCCCACTATTATTTGTACTGTGATTTCTACCAAGTCTGAGCTCCTGTTGTTATATCTGGCATATCTTTCACTTTTAAGTCATTGAGTTGTTTTGATTAAAAATAAAATGTGGCTGGGCATTTGAGATACAGAGGCAGGTGGATCGCTGAGTTCATGGCCAGCCTGTTCTACAAAGTAAGTTCTAGGACAGCCAGAGCTATACAGATATAGAAAGCTTAAGAGGACAGTCACATATTTATGACCTTTGCTTTACCTATAAAGGTGCTGGATAATTTTATGGGGAGCAAGCCAATAAGCAGCACCACTACATGCCCTCTGCATCAGCTCCTGCCTTCTGGTTCTTTCCCTGTTTGAGTTCCTGTCTTGACTTCCTTCAGTGGTGGACTATGGATGTGGAAGTATAACCTAAATAAATCCTTTCCTCCCCAAGTTGCTTTTGATCATGATCCTTAATCATTGCAATACTAACCCAAATTAGGACAACTATGAAGTGGCTTTTAGACTGGATTCACCATTTTTGTTGTAATTATGAGTATCTTTCTCTGCTACATAAATGTCTATACAAATAATATATTGTTGCTCTGTATATTTAAATATGTTCTTTAATTCCACCAGATTCATTAGCAAAATCCCTATTAACTGGATAATTGGAGGGAAGTTTGCTAATAAAATGACAATTTACATGCATGGGACAAAGTGTCCATGGGCACACAGAATTTGGAATTAGAAGCAGTGTTGAGAGGAGGGTCACTATACTTAGGCTTTAAGGGACAAAAGAAGGATGCCTTACTAAATAAACCCCAGGAGGACTGAGTGTGGAAAGGCTCAGGACATGCTCTTCCCCATTGGTTCAGAAGAGAGCCAGTCCTAGGTCACCTGCATGTAAGAGACAGGAGAATAATGATTCATACTTTATTCTTTTTCACTTCTTAAATCTTCTATAAAGATATCTCGCTGTGATGCTCATCCCAAGTACAGTGGTAGTAGAGCTACAGACAGAGCATGAGGGAGGCCGATGGGGTTGGGGACAGCAAGGCAAACAGAAGACACCTACACGCCCTCTAATAAATTCTGGCTTTAGAGCTTTTGACTATTGATAACATATTTGTATGGATCTTTATTAAACTCCTTTTTACAAAAAGATTTATTTATTTATTTATTTATTTATTTATTTATTTATTTATTTTATATAAGTACATGGTATCTGTCTTCAGACACACCAGAAGAGGGCATTGGATCCCATTACAGATGGTTGTGAGCCACCATGCAGCTGCTGGGAGTTGAACTCAGGACCTCTGGAAGAGCAGTTAGTGCTCTTAACCTACTGCTGAGTCATCTCTCCAGTCCTTATACAAACTCTTAAACATTTAAGAAATTTTTCTCTAGGAAAAAACTGCAAAGCTGATGTCATTAGATCAAAGATAAAAGACTTTCTCAAGACTCCAAACAATTACTGTCAAATAGCTTTGCTTTTCTAGCAGACTGTAGAAGCTTATTCTCCAATTAGAAGGGCATAAGTGCACTTCTTTCATGAAACCCTAAACCCCAGAGGTTTAGGGAAAACTTTCTGACAACCGGCAAGAAGAGAAGCATGCCTCTGAGTGTTGGGAGAAGATTTGATAGCCCAAAGACAAAGGAAAATAGAACAGACTAGATGATCAGGGATGGGAGAATTAAAGGAATTGATGGGACACTGTGTAGCAAGGATCTTGATCTTGAATAATGATTATGCCCTTTGAAATAGCATTTAAAGTCAAGTCTCAAGAAAGAGAAAACAACTTGTATTTTTAGGACTGTAGGGAATTTGTAAGGAAAAGCACAAGGGATGTGTTTCATGGAGGTAATCGCAGGGAACCTTTAGTACACATAGCCTGAAGAACTAGATAAAGAAATACTTCAAGAAATATATCCATACACATTGTGTGTGTGTGTGTGTGTGTGTGTGTGTGTGTGTGTGTGTGTGTGTGGCATTAAAAAGCACGCCGACAAGTACCATGACCCTATTTTCTTCCCACCCTTCAAATGCTTGCCAATGTCCTCATCTGAGTCACATGCAACAAAAGTCAAAAACAAGTGGGCCCCTTTAATATCATTTACACTGGCCACAGATAAAATTGAGAAGGGAACTGGAAAGTGGAAAATACCCCACTTTTACTTTATAGGAGTCCAAATGACCAGAAGATTGGCTTTATGATAGAACATTGCTTCCTGAGTCTTGATAGATTTCACTTACCGGATTATCAATCTTTCTGAAAGAAAACTGGCATTTTTAGTTGTGAATAAATGTCACTCAATACTGTTTGATCGGGTTCTTTTCTAGCAAAATATGCCTGGTATACATTATTGATTATCAAACTAGGTCTGCAGTTCTTTTCTTTTTGTCCCATTGACTTTATAACCTACAAGTAAATAATATATGGTTTTCCATGTGGATATAAAGAGACAGCTGAAGAAGTGATGTGTGCACAGCTAGACAGCTTCAGGCTTTAATATTTATGCAATTTTCAGTAACACATTATGCCAAATCCCTTCCGAAAACCATTAAAAATATTCTTTAGAAAATCAAAAAAAGCTAAAAATTAGTAAGGATTTCAAGTCAGTTGAAATACACATTCTTTGCTATCAAAAATATGTCTGTAGAGAAGAGAGAGCAACGATGACTGAAGTTATAACTGAAGCATGTTCCATGTTTAGGAGGATGAAAGATCAGTTTTCTCCACAAAGTGATATAGATGATTAGTTGTGGAGTACTCAAGATATGGAAGATCATTCAGAATAGAAATTTTCATGTGAAGATCTCCAGAAGGCAACAGGAAATGCATGTCTGAACTTTGAAAAAGAAAAGTAAAGTTTCACTATAGACTTTGAAGTGAAGATGTCCTTAGTTATCAAGTATGTCTTCTGTGCTAGGGGTTACCCAGGTCTGTCCATTCTGTGGTTAGTCCAGAGGAAACTGTGTACTCATAACTATTATTGTTGTCATTTAAGGCGAGAAAACTAAGTCACAAGTGATAACTGGCCCCAAACCACTATTGCAGATGGTGAAATTAAGTTCAAGGTAGTTGATTAAACTTAATATCCTATGTCCTTAATCATAACTGATTTTCAACAATTAGTACTAATAGCTACTCTAGAAATGCAGTGAACATAAGTGTGATGTAAAAGATTCTTTCTGGTTTTGGCTTTAATGGCAGGAAAAAAACAGAGAAGTTACAACTTGATAATTACTGAGCAATTGGTGGTTTTCTTTGATGAATTAATTTTGAAAAGGAAAACAGTTTGATTCTTCTTCTTATCATAAGTATAATGCAATGGTATGCTTAGAAAAGCTCATTGTGATGAAATCACACATTTTGCTGTGGTAATTATGATAATCATAGGCTATTTCAAATTTTCCTGTTGTTCTACTCATTAGTCCTTAGAGTTTCATCTGCTTGGCATGTGAGGCAAATAGTAACACACCTGCAATGGGAAGGTGCTAAGGTATGCTCTGTTCACAAAAGGGTGGCCTAAACCCCAGAGTAACATTCCATCAGCCACCTTTGTGTAAATCCTTAAACTGATTTGATTTACCTTGACACTCTAGCAGTAGATCTCTCAGACAGTGATGCTTTTATATACTTCACAGGTAATTAATGGGCAGTGTAGTAAGAAAATCTGTTATTATTTATTGATGAGAGGTACACAGCATACTGAACATGTGCTGGAATCAGTTGTTCAGCCTCTGCTGAATAGTACTGTCTTCTGGCTTAACAAGAATCAATCACCTTGAGTTTGCTCCCCTTCCAGATACATGCAGAGGGATAAAAGATGAGGATGTCTTCTCCCTGCCAGTGCAGAGCAGTCTAAGTACAAATCATGGAAGCCAAAGGCTCTCGGTGGGAGAATAGAAGAAGCCAGAATCACTCAGTGGCTGATTCTTCTAGACTTCTCTGATGGTTTTCTCTAGTTTAGGAGTCATTCTCCAGGTAAAAAGGCCAATCCTTTCAGGAATGGTTGGCTACTATTAAAGCTGAGTAAGAGATGTTAATAACCAGTACTTTAAAAGCAAAAATCTCTAGAACTAAGGACTGAGGGGTCAGGTTTGGAAAAAAGGCTTTCTAACCTGTGGTCATGTTTGAGCACCATATGTTTGCACACCATCTCAGTCTATTCCTCTACTACAACAAAATGACAGACTGAGTAATTTAGAAAGGAAACCAGAAATGAACTGTGTACAGTTCTGAAGTCAGAGAAGTATTGAATTAAGATACCAGCATATTCTGTATCTCATGTGGAATACTTTCTCAAAGATAGCACCTTCTAGTGGAAATGTCACAACATGGTGTGGTGTTGCTTTTAAAATAGCAAACCTCACTTATAGGAGTCATGGGAACTTAATATCTCCCATATACCACACCTCTAGATAGTATCACTTTGGAATTAAATGTCAATACATGCACTTTAGAGAATCATAAACATTCATACTATGGTGTTAAATGGATTAAAAATGGATATTTGGTATTCTAAACATGTCTCCATATCCAAGACAAACAATTTCTTTAGTTCTTAGTGGAAGAACACCAGACCTAGGTGATAGTGCAGAAAGTCTTGGGCAAGATCTTAATAGCTTAGAGCCTTGGACCAGATCCAGGTCAGAGATCCTCCTTGACTGTGCCATTCTTTCTGTTCTCTGACTCTTTGTTGTTGAGTAGAGACTGTGCATTATAGAGTGTTTAGTGCCATTTGTAGCTCTTCAGTGCCAGATATGTCCGCCTTGAATGTCCCCAGCTATTGACAATGCCTTGTGGGGGGGCATTAGTCACTCCTGGTTGAAAATGGTAAGCAGGATTTGGCAAGTTGGTTTAGTCTGGCAATGCAATGGAATAGACAGAATAAGAAATTGTTAATGCAAGCTGGAGTATATGAAAGTTTACCTGGGTCACACATATCCTCTGAAGAAGCTGCATACATATTTAGAGTGTGTGTATTTGCTTTTTTAGTTGCCTTGTTTGTTCATTTATTGATGCCACTGTACAACATTAGGAGAGTGACAACATTTATTCTATTTACAATCCTAAATTTGGTCTAGGATAGGTGAGATAATTCATCACCATTCTACTAGTGTGACCTAATGCTGAACTCTTGAGTCATCTAAAGCCCCTCACACTCACATGTCTGGTTGCTAAAGTGATGGCTGTTGTTAGGGATTAAAATAGAGAGGTTTTTTGTTTTTTTTTTTTTTTTAGTTTTTTGTTGTTGTTGCTGCTATTGTTGTTGTTGTTTTAAAAGGACCACAAATGGCTTTTCTATAGGGTTGCTTAGCTTTCTCACAATGTGGTGACTATATTCCTAAGGCAAGGATCAAGAGAGAATTAGGTAGAAACTGAATTGAATAATTGGTCTTAGGAGTCACATACTATTCACTTGTACTATAGTCTGAAGTCTGCCCAGATCCAGAGGTAACATAAATAACATTATTCAATGGCATGATGGCAATGCCACTTTTGAGAATACCTGGGACTATAGATATCATATTGGTGCAGCCACTTGTAGACAATAAAACCTACTACCAGTGGAGAAGCCAATAAGAGGATTCTTAAGGCTGTATCTACCACAGTACTGCTAAGGGGTCTTCTGAAGGACATATATGTCAATCAGCTGGGGAATATGCACATTGAATGCTTATTTATGGATCTTTCCCTAAAAAATTTCCACTTGGCATGTCAGCCATGGGCATCTGGGATCTGATGTTTCAATAGAATCCCAAGAAGTCTTTTATGCTGTCAAGAATGTTCTCTGTTTATACTGATGCTTTCATCGGTTATACATTTCCATTACACATTTGCTCATTTTCTTTCATGAGACAAGGCATTGACACAAAGATGGCTCTGAGGAATGCAGCTGTTTTGAAGAACCATTTTAAAAACCTGTCTTTGGGTTTGAAATCAGCACATGATACTTGTCAAAAGACACTTTGAAGGTAATGTTGCCGGTGGGAGTTTTGTGCACATTTCATTTATTGAGTTTCTACACATTATCAGAATAAAACAAAAAGAAGGAAAAAACCATCATAAGCCTAGCCAAGCAAGACAGTTAGGATTACTTTTATAGTTTACTTTTATGGGTAAATCTTGCATGCTTTAATGTTACATTTAAAAGTATACTTTAGGCATTAAGCCCCTTCAAAATTCCAATTCAATTTTTCATAGACTTAAAGCAATTTGCAAGTTCATTTGGAATAGCAAAAACTTTTTTCAATAATAAAAGAACATCTGGGGGAATTACCATCCCTAACTTCAAGCTGTATGACAAAGCAATAGTAATAAAATCTGAATGGTATTGGTACAAAGACAGGCAGGTAGATCAGTGGAATAGAATTGAAGACCCAGAAATGAACCCACACACCTATGGTCACTTGATCTTTGAAAAAGGAGCTAAAACCATCCACTGGAAAAAAAGACAGCATTTTCAACAAACAGTGCTGGTTCAACTGGAGGTCAACATGTAGAAGAATGCAAATCGATACATTTTTATCTCCTTGTACAAAGCTCAAGTTCAAGTGTATCAAGGGCCTCTGCATAAAAACAGATACACTCAAACTAATAGAAGAGAAAGTGAGGAAGTGCCTTGAACACATGGGCACAGGGGAAAAGATCAAGAATTGACAAATGGGACTTCATAAAGTTGCAAAGCTTCTGTAAGGCAAAGGACACTGTAAATAGGGCAAAACTGCAATCAACAGATTGTGAAAAGATCTTTACCAATCCTCCATCTGATAGAAGGCTAATATCCAATATATACAAATACAAAGAACTCAAGAAGTTAGACTCCAGAGAATCAAATAACCCTATTAAAAATGGGGTATAGACATAAACAAAGTATTTTCAACTGAGGAACATCGAATGGCCATGAAACACCTAAAGAAATGTTTAGCATCCTTAGTCATCAGGGAAATGCAAATCAAAGCAACCCTGAGATTCCACTACGCATCAGTCAGAATGGCTAAGATAAAAAGCTAAAGTGACAGCAGAAGCTGGTGAGAATGTGGAGAAAGAGGAACACTCCTCCATTGTTGGTGTAATTGCAAGCTGGTACAACCACTCTGGCAATCAGTCTGGAGGTTCCTCAGAAAATTGGACTTACTCTTACCTGAGGACCCAGCTATACCTCTCCTAAGCATATACCCAAAAGATGCTCCAACATATAACAAGGACACGTGCCCCACTATGTTAATAGTAGCCTTATTTTTTATAGCCAGAAACTGGAAAGAACCCAGATGTCCTTCAACAGAAGAATGGATACAGAAAGTGTGGTACATCTACACAGTGGAGTATTACTCAGTTATTAAAACAATGATTACATGAAATTCTTAGGCAAATGGATGGAACTAAAAAATATCATCCTGAGTGAGGTAACCCAATCACAAAAGAACACACATGGTATGTATTCACTGATAAGTGGATATTAGCCCAAAAGCTCAGAATACCCAAGATACAATTTACAGACAACATGAAGCTCAAGAAGAAAGACAAAAGTGTGGATACTTCAGTACTTCTTAGAAGGGGGAACAAAATACTCACAAGAGGAAATATGGAGACAAAGTGTGGAGCAGAGACACACTTTGGACAGGACATCCAGAGACTGCTACACAAAACCCAGTCACTATTGGGGATGCCAAGAGGTGCATGCTGAAGGGAGCCTGATATAGGTGTCTCCTGAGAGGCTCTGCCAGATCCTGACAAATACAGAGGCAGATGCTGGCAGCCAGCCATTGGACTGAGAATGAGGTCCCTAATGGAGAATTTAGAGAAAGGACTGAGGTAACTGAGGGTGTTTGCAACTCCATAGGAAGAACAACAATATCAACCAACCAGAAACCTCAGAGTTCCCAGGGATTAAACCACCAACCACAGAGTACACATGGAAGGACTCATGGCTCCACCCACATATATGGAGTGGAGCAGAGGATGGGCTTTGTGGGGCATCAATGGGAGGAGAGGCCCTTGATCCTTTGAAGGCTTGATGCCCCAGTGTAGGGGAATGCCAGGGCAGGGAGGCAGGAAGGAGTGGGTGGGCGGGAGGGAGGCACCCTCATGTAGGCAAGGGGTGGGAAGGTGGGAGAGCACCCTCATGGATAAGATGGGGTGTTTCCAGAGGGTAAACCAAGAAAAGGGATAACATTTGAAATGTAAATGAAGAAAATATCCAATAAAAGAAAAGAAAAAAAGAAAAACTAAGAAACAGAAAAACAAACACATAGGATGATGTATTTCAAGTTGTCTCAGAAGGAAGTTGTGTTTGTAGAAACTTAAAATGATAATGTGTGTTCTAACGTGAATTCCATTCTAGGGAGCATTATGAATGCGGGATATAAATTCAAACACGGGAACATTTTCCTGGGATGAATATTGCTTAATACACAACCTCGTTGACCTGAAATACATTTGAGAAATGAACATTTAAAAAGGCATCAGGATTGCCCCAGGGAGGGGAGATGTCCAGGGTGGGGCACTGTCTCAGAGGGAAAAGGGAGGGAAATAGGGGGAAGAACCCTGCAAGGGGGCAACATTTAAAATGTAAATAAATAAAATAAGTAATTAAAAAAGGAAAAAGTGAATGGAGTGGGTGGGTAGCAGGAAGAAGGCATGGATTCACTAGTCTAAAATCTCAAATGGAATACTTTGGACTCACTGTTTATGCTATTGAGAAACATCGCCACTCTTCTCCTTGGGTTTGAGAGTAACTCACTAATTTCTAAAAGTCCCAGTAAAGCTTTTCTAGTAAACAGTGTTGCTGTTAGGTGCACATCTGCAAGGCTGAAGGCCAGTTTAATAGCCAGCGGGTTTTAGGTAACGTAGTCATTTGAACTTTTCCTTTTAAATATTTTTATTGGACAAATTATTTTAAAGGCAACTTCTATGGACTGTGTTCAAAGCCATCAGAAAAGTGGAAGCTGCTCAAAGCACACATGCACATGTACACACATTACTGAAAACAACTGAAAAGGACACGGATGATAGCCAAATTTTAAATAGAATTTTCTGCTTTTTTGAAGTTTGTGTATGGAGATGAGATGGAATTTATGTTAAGGAAAAAAGGATAGACTCTAAATAGGATTAAACTGCAATCGAATTTTAAAATAAGATAAAATAAAAATCATCAGGACACTCAAGCTAGAAAACAAAGCTCATATCCTTTACTCAGAGACTCTTACTATTGGCTTGCACAAAGAAACATAGCATCAAAGTCCCAACTTACAGGGCAGGGAGCACAGGGTGTTCAGGAAGGAACTGATGGCTGCTATCAAATATAAACACAAATATGGCAAAAAAATGAGAATATGATAATTTGATTATTTCAAAATAGAATCATCTTCAGTTTCTCACAGCCATAGAAAGAAACCTATTTTGTATCTCACCATTTTGCTATCTTACCAGATTATAGAAATAAATCCGAGTTCTTAACAAGTTTAGCTTATTTTACATGTATTATGTTTGTATCAAAGAATTGTTGATTGTTTTTAAGAAACCATTTCTTTATTATGGTTAAAATAATCTTTGATGCTTTTAGTAAACTTCTACAATTTATAAAATTGTCTTTGTAGACTGTCTCATTTGCAGAAGATTTGCAGAAGGTAAATGTTTCTTGTACAAATTTGTCATCCAATTAAGATACCATCTCAGAGATATTTAAATTAAAAAGCAGGTGTGACATAAATGTAATGTGAAAAGCAAAATCTGATGTTGGGAATGAGATCATACTTTTAAAGTTACATCAACAAAGTTCCCAAGCTGGGGATGAGCAAAAGGATCATGTGCTCTATCACAAACCCTAGTCCATCTCCAATGTGTTTACTTGTCTTGGCTAAGACTGCCTTTACCATAGTAATACCACAGTCAACATTGATCTCCCCCCTGCTTCTCAAATGATATTTGTGGTGGTTTGAATACAGATGGTCTCATAGACTCATATGTTTGAATGATTAGTCACCAGTAAGCAGAAATTATTTGAAAGGATTACAAGGATTAAAAGGTGTATGACTTGTTGGAGAAAGTGTGTCATGGGCTGGTGAGCTTTGAGGTTTCGAAAGCCCATGCTAGGCCCAATTTATTCTTTCTGTCTCTGTCTCTGTTTGTGTTTGTGTCTGTGTTTGTGTTTGTGTTTCTCTCTCTCTCTCTCTCTCTCTCTCTCTCTCTCTCTCTCTCTCTCTCTCTCTCTCTCCACCCCCTCCCTACCTTACTCATTCCCTCCCTTCCCACAGGATGTAGAGCCATGTCTGCTTGCTTGCTGCCATGCTCCTCACTATGATGATAATGAACTAATCTGAAACTGTAAGTCCACATAGAATGATTTCTTTTGTAAGGATTGCCAGCAACAGAGCAGTGACTAACACAGTCCATCCTCCTATTCTCTTACAGAAGAAGATAGCTTCTCTGCAAAGCCATCTTTCAAGTTATTTCTTCTTTAACTGGCCACGGTGACTTTCCATTATCTTTCTGATAAAAACCCATGTCCTTAATATCGCTTTCAGGGCCCTGCCTGATTCAGTTCTTTCTACTTCCCCAATTCCATCCACTACACTCCTTTTTGCTCTCTCTGCCTTCTTTCTTAGAAACTTTGGACTTTGTGCACAGGATCCCCTCTGCTTCTTTCTACTCTACTTTCTTCTACTTTCTAAGAGATTTCCCTTAGTCTTTATGTTCCAAGCAGACTATTACCTTCTTAGAAAGATCTCTGTTGATTTTCCTAGTGTAGATAAATCTGTCTTTCCCCAACATTATATTTTAACATGGTACTTGTTAGTTCTTCTGAGCCACATGATGGTCCTTTTTATTTATTTGCTTTCTATTTCCTTCACAAGTATTCTCTGAATACAAAGATTTATTTTCTTTTTTAAACGATGACAATGGTAGATGCTTGGTACAGGTAGATTCCTATTCATGGCATTCTAGAGATAAAGCATGAGCTTAAGAATTATAATGGCAAGTTTACTTCTGAACAGAACATGTCTACATGACATGTAGTGTCTACGTGATTTACAGATGATCTGTTCATGTGGATTTCGAAATGGTAAGTTTCTCTAATTTTCATTATAGTATCCCAGATGTCCCCAACTCTAGCCTCCAATTATGACTTTTTCAGAGTGTTTGTAGGGCAGATATGCTTAACTTAACCAAGTTATTTTTAGGACTTGAATAAAGGAAATGAAAACAGAATCTGTAACAGTAAATAGTATTTTGATATCTCATTTACTCTCAGGCATTATTAAAAGATGGTACCTGTTACTACTCTTCTGTATGAAACAGGCAAGGTTTGGGTACATTTCATCCAGTGGTAATATGCTAAGAGCTTAAGTGACTTTGTCTTAGGAGTTGGAAATGAAAATATTTTCTTTGTGTTCAGGCATCTTCTAGAGCTACTCAGAACTATCCAGTTAATAGTGATTTTAATATGAAAGATGAAGAGTTGGTTTCTATATAAATGGCTCATGCAGCCTTCTTGAATCTAAAGACTCTGACTTAAATGGCTTTCTTTTTCCAAGGTGGGTTTATGAGATGGGATGATGCATAATGAAAACTCACTAAATGCTTCTCATAAAAATGGAAAACTCTCAAACCACACTGAGAGCTAGTTTAAATAGACTTGTAATAGTGAATGAACTGAAAGTAGACACAGTTGCCTACGTTCTTCAACTCATATAACCAAATAATGTACTAAAATACATCTCTTTAACCTATATTTGTGTGGAGACCAATAATGATATCTTCAACAATTTCTTTTGTTTTAATTGGAATTATATTTAGTTACATTTCAAATATTATCCCCTTTCCCTGTTCCCCTCTACAACCCACCTATACCATCCTCCCTCCCCCTGCTTTTATGAGGGTGCTTCCTCCCCTACCCCCCAACTTCCACCTCACCACCTTGGCATTCCCCTACACTAGGGCATCAAGTCTTCACAGGCCTTTCTTCCCATTGATTCCAGACAAGGCCATTCTCTGCTATATATGCAGCTGGAGTCATGGGTTCCTCTATGTATACCCCTTGGTTAGTGGTTTAGTCCCTGGGAGCACTGGGATTTCTGGTTGGTTGCTATTGTTATTCTTCCTATGTGGTTGCAAACTCCTTCAGTTCCTTCAGTCCTTCCCCTAACTCCTCCACTGCAGTTCCTGTATCAGTCCTATGGTTGGCTGTAAGCATCTGCCTCTGTATTTGTCAGACTCTGGCAGAGTCTCTCAGGAGACAGCTATATCAGGCTCCTGTCATCAAGCACTTCTTGGCATCACAATAGGGTCTGGGTTTGGTGTCTGTGTATGGGATGGATCCCTAGGTGGGGCAGTCTCTGGATGACCTTTCCTTCAGTCTCTGCTTCACACTTTGTCCCCATAGTTCTTTTAGGCAGGAGCCATTCTGGGTTAAAAATTTGGAGATGAGTGGGTGGCCTTGTCTGCCAATCAGGGACTTTGCCTAACCTCTTGATATGGTCTCTACAGGTTCTCCCTCCCCTTTGTTGGGCATTTCAGCTAATGTCATCCCTGTTGGGTCCTGGGAACCTTTTGCTTTTCTGGAATCTGGGACTTTCTGGTGGCTACCCTCAGTTCCCTATCCTCCATTGCTACACACCTCTGTTCAATGTCCTGACCCTTTGTGTATCATTCCTGTCTTCTCCCATACCTGATCCTGCTTCCCCTTTTCCCCTTTCCCATCTCTTTCCTCCCAAGTCCCTCCCACCCTCTACCTCCTGTCAGTATTTTGTCCCCCCTTCTAAGAAGGACTGAAGCAATCACACTTGGAGAAATGCACAGTAGGTCTCATGTGAAAATCATGAAAAAAAGAAGAAACCTTTAGGTGGCGATGAAGAGCTATTGTTATGAATCCCCTTGTTTGTTTTTATGGGAATTTATGGACTGATTGAACGCGTCCATGTTAAAAAAGGGCCCATTGAAGCTTGAGTCATTAAGTGCAAAGCACAGATATAATTAGGCAACAGTAAGGAGTTTGGGAGAAAGAAAGGAACTAGCAGGAATGGAGACATGGGAACAAGAAAGGGAGAAGGGTGTGAATATGCTCAAATTAGATGATAAACATATATAGGATGTCTTTATGCATATAATATTCTTATTAAGCATAATTAGGAGTACACACGTGATTTTTTAATATGTCAATAAACAAAACCTTTACATTCCTAGAGAAAAAAAGGAAAAGGTAAATATTTAAAAATAGGAATCCTGAGTTTTGTCTAGTCTATTATACAGAGGTTTCAGGTTTCTGTGTTTTTACAGGGTTTTCATTTCTATGGTCTTGATTTCTAGTGTTGTTCTGAGGTCATGTCAGTGAATAAGAAGTTCTCTTGCTATGTGTCTGTGAAGGAGGAGCAGCTGAATCTTGGGAGCTTCTCTGTGGCCATCTTTCGGATCTGTATTTTCTTTCTTAACTTTGAAATAATTATACTTAATTTCAATTTAAACCTCTACTTTCAGATTTCTACTTACTATTAAAGAAACAATCGCCAATTAATTTTTGAGTATTTCATAAACAGTCTGTTTTGATCATATCTACCACCATTCTGTCCCTCCAATTCCTCACCATACTCCTGTCATTTTTTCCCAATTCTATGTATTCTTTCATTTATTATTATTAATATTAATATTATTATTATTTTATTACTATTATATAAGTACACTGTAGCTGTTTTAGACACACCAGAAGAGGGCATCAGATCTCATTACAGATGGTTGTGACTTACCATATGGTTGCTGGGATTTGAACTCAGGACCTCTGGAAGAGCAGTCAGTGCTTTTAACAACTGAGCCATCACTCTAGCCCCATGTATTCTTTTTAAACCCACTAAGTCTACTTAGTATGGCTATGTAGGTATAGAGCCATCTGCTGAAGCATGGGTGGCCTCTCATGGGCTGCATTCCTGAAGAAAGCTAATTCTTCCACCCCCAGGAATCTTCAGAAGCCAAATTCATCAGCTAGTGCTGGGACTTCCTGACCAACAGGAAGTGCTTTGCTTAAAAATCACTTCTGGGTGCCCATTTTTGCAGATGTCCTCTATTTTTGGTGTTACAACTAGTGCCCCAGACTAAATATTTACCTTTTTAATAGAGAACTTGAGTCTTGACTAGTATTTGGATTTAAACTCAACATTCTGTTTCTAAGACATTGGTTGGAGTTATGCTTCCAGCCCAATAGGCCTACTACTTTTTCCTACTTCAGGATTCTGAACTTAATAGTTCCTGGAATTTATAGTGTCTTATCTCCTCCACTAGATTATAAACCCATAAAATTATTCCTGTCTCAGAAACACAGTTTCTGCCTTGTCATACTGTGATCTAAAATGCTGGTGATTCACCCCATTTCAGACCCTTGATTCTCACCCAACACCCATAGGACCACACATATCTTAAAGAACACTTGGTGTTGTGAAAGACAACCTCAGTATGGTAAGAACACTCATAAGGTAAAGGAAATCTGGAATACATCTCTTTAGCCGATGCAAAAGATCATGACAGCCAATTCTGTGGTTTGTCATTTTATTTTAATAAGAGTCAAACCTTTATGTTTTCTCTGATGAGGACGCAGTATATCTTCCTTTAAGTAATTCCTGCTGAGATGCCGTAATATGGTTAGCATTAGAACACTGTTAGGAACCTGATTCTTTCTATAGGACTTTCTGTAACATCTGTAGTCTGCGTTGGCCTTGTTTCCATGGCAATATATTTGTTCCCATGGAGAAACAGGAATGAGTGTCTAACTGCAATTGAACTTGAAGACATAAACTTCAATTGATGAGAAGTTTGCTCAAAGGCTATTTAAGGAGGAAAAGGCCAGAAAACAGAAAACAGAAAATATATCTAGGTTTCACGTTTTAGCTACAAACAATGAAGCTGTGTCTGCTTTCCTTTGACTGGTTAAGCAACAAAACGTCTCCTGTCATTAGGGACTTCTTCCTAAAAGCAATCTTTAAAACTTACTCTAATATTTAGATAAAGTCCCTTTAAAGTGGTTTGTTTTATCTGACCATTTGGTCTTTTTATAGTAACTTGTATTGCCATGCTTTGAGGGCTGGGTATGCTTCACGAGATTGTCTGTAGTTAAGTAAACTTCGTCTGAAAACATACACACAACAGCAACAAAGCACCCTCACCAAAAATTACAAACTAGAGTAGCAAGACCATCACCAACATAGAGATGACCTTATTTATTTTCACAGCCTAAGACAGGTTCCTTTTCTTTTCTTTTCTTTTCTTTTCTTTTCTTTTCTTTTTGTCTTTGTTGTCTTGGATTTTTCCTAGTTTACCAATATGGTCAGTTTATGGGAATTCCAGCAGCTTGCAAACTGCAGAGGGAGGGAAATAAAGCCTTTCTCCTTTACTGGAGAGGAAACAGGTAGCCTTAGCTGGGGCTGGCACCATTATGCCAGATCCCTAACAATACCACAGCAGGATTTTGGTCGCCAGTAAAGCATTTCCCATCCATCTGCTAACTCCACTGACAACGTCTAAACTTCACTCACAAAAGAAAGCAAACAGCCCTGGGCTTTTGTGGCTCTGCTCTGTCCTCTCTCTTGTTTGCTTAGGTTCTCTCACCTACCCCTTTACATTTTAGACACTTTTTATCTGAGAAGTTTTTGTTGCTCTCTAGCATTTTGTGGTTCTTGGGTTCCTTTCCCTTAAATCCAGGCATCGTCTTGTGCATCCTGCCCTTCTGCTTCTGCTTTATATTTTTCCACCCTTCCTATGCTTTATTCCTGAGTGTTATTCTCTTCCCTTTTCAATATTCATCTCTTAACCTATTTAACCTATTAGCTTTACCTTCAGTTTCCTTCCCTGGTGTACTGGTGTAATTTTCATTCTCTTCTCGTCGTATTTTTTTTTTTAGCAGTTTGTGCCTTTTGTACTCTCTGTCTTTGTTTCTCTATTCTCTCTGTTTCTGTCGCTGTCTCTCTTCTGTTGCTGTGCCCTCAGATGACTTCTTTCTCTCATGTTTAGCGCTATTTTATCTTGGTTCCTTTAATTCTAGTCCCACTGGTCTTGTGCAAAAGATTATAATTGGAACAATTTTAAGAATTTCTTAACTGAAAATATAAGGAAAGATTTGCTTTGGAAAATAGGATCAGGCTTGATGAGGGCTCAGCAGGTGAGACGCTTGCCACCAAACCCAATGACCTCTATTCAGTCCCCAGAATTCACATGATGGTAGAAAGGAACTGATTTCCACAAACACGTTCTTTTCTGACTTCCACGTGTAAGCTGTGACAAGTATGCATTCGTGCACACCCCCACACTTGTGCACATCCATACAGAAACACACATAGGCAAATGCTAACAAAAGAAAGAAAACGACAAGTTAATCAGAAGCCTGCTGCCTCCCCCAACCCCACAACCCTTGCCAGGCCTTCTAAGTCCTCTGTTGTTTCAGAGGGAGGAAAGTCAATGAGACTTGCTATCTCCACTTTTTATCTAAGTCAGTCATTATTTACTTCAACTAAGCAATTAAGCTGTAAAAAAACCAAAACTGTCATCAAGTCTGTCCTGCTCTGAAAAGTAGTTGCTACCACTCTAGATAAAGTAACTTTTTTATATTATGTGGCTGACTAGGAGTCAGGTGAAAAAAGTTTGGCCTAGAATCAACTGTAGGTTTTGAAGCAGAATTTACACAGATATATGACTCAAAAAATCTTTTGTTTTTGCTCTTCTCCCTTTTTTTTTTTTTTTTTTTTTTTTTTTTTTGGAGCTGGGGACCGAACCCAGGGCCTTGCGGTTGCTAGGCAAGTGCTCTACCACTGAGCTAAATCCCCAACCCCAGCTCTTCTCCCTTTTTGTATGTGTTGTGGGGACAGGAAGGTCCTCGTCCTTGTACACTGATTGGTCCCTTTGAGAACTGGTGCCCACAGAGCAGTGGGGCATCCACGACAGGCTTTCTCTGTCATCCCTCAGCAAATGGTTAACATGCTTTGGATTTTACTATCTTGCTTTATTCCTTCTGAGTTTTAAGAGTTGTTTGATATCTTCTGTAGTTTTTTTTTTAACCTAATTTTTGTAAGTGTGCAATAGTGATTGAATGAAAGGAGAGGGATCCACTCAGATTTAGATGCTTGGACTAAAGATATTTATAACCTATTACCTGATTTCTTCATAATTATATATTTATCTTCCTTTAGTACAGTGGTACTAAAGAGTCATTATGCTTTTTTGCTATACTTGAAATTAAATTTCTTTTTTAAAGATTATATATACTATGCACCTAAAAGGCACACTAATCTATTATTTTAGAATCTCTGATTAGCAAGCTTTGAGTCTTCTCACAATGAATAATAGTAACCCATGATTTTATATTTCCCAAGCCTTGGGAAATCAGTTCTCTATAGTTTAGATACATCTCCCTCTGTTTATCTCAGTCTGTTGCTTTTGCATTTTTTAAAAATGTCTTATTTAAATCCTGTAATTTTGGAAGAAATGAGTTGCAGACAAAGTTACTATTGTATTTTAGGATGCAAAAAGTCAGACATATTTTCTTTGTTTGCTGATACAATGGTATGGCCAACACACACACACACACACACACACACACACAAACACACACACACACACTTGTTCCTTCAGTATGCTGCAGTGTTAGGAATCATGATTCACTTGCTTATGCAGACTGGTATACACAGGTTCACTTTGTAATTCCCATCAAGACTCTGCCATGAATTTACTCATCTGAAAGAAAAGAAATTCTATTAAGTCTAGTTTAAGTCTCAATCTTATAGACCACCTGGCTTTCTCCTTTCATGCTACAGAGGAGAAAGCTGACAGAGAATGGCACAATCCTAACACACTATCACCACATGAACTATAGGAACTATTATCAATTATCAATAACGATCTTAATTCCTTCTGGGAGTATCATTTTGTGTGAATTCATGGCAACCAAAAAAATTACAGTTCTTTTATTAGAATCCCTTATAAACTTCAGTGGTTTTAGCAGAACCTTACTCCTAGATGATTCTGGATTGCAAGTGGTAAGAAGACTGGAATGAGTTCTGTCTAATTTTCTGTAGGCAGCTTTCTATGTCATTCAGTGGTCGACAGAATGTTCAGGAGAGGGGGGGTTTACCACCTCTCTTGACAGACAGTAGGAAACATTCTGAGGAAGATTGGTATTATGAAATGATGATAGTTTCTTAGAAGTTGATATTTTTACTTTCCTCCCAAGCATGTATTAGGAAATAGTTTGATCATTACCATAGAGCCCATGTTTATTAATAGCTACCGCCACTTTTCCTTCCCTACTGTTTCATTGCTCAACATTACTGTGTGGCTTTCATTATTGTATTTTAATTGGTTTCTATTCCCTAGCTGCGTGGGGAAAGATCTTCGTCTGTGTACCACATTTATGCTTGTCTTTCATCTGCTTTCTCTGTCCCATGGTGCATCTCCAGGTGCTGATACTAGAGTGTCCCGGAATCAAGCTAGAAACAAATATCACAGAAGCTCACCAGAAGGAAACACCCGATTGAGTGAATGTGTTTTAAAACGCTCACACCAAAAGTGTTGTGTCATGAACCTAAGGAAACTGAGGCATTGCAGGAAGTAGGAACAGGGAGTAGGTTTTATAATCCACCTGTTTTTATTAAAGTCAGGCCCCACACTCTTCCATGGAACCTGAACAACAAACAGGGATTTGTTTTCAAAGGTCAGAAGAAAATGTAATTTTCTTTTGAAAGGGCTTGATTTTTTTTCTTGCAGTCCCTGGAAGGTAGGAGTCTTCTACACCACCCTAGATACTGTTAGTTCCCGTTTGTTGGGCTCACAAAGTCCAAGGTCATAGCGTCCTGGGGAAGACAGCTCAGACAAGTCCAACTACAAGGACACCAAGGACAGAAACTTGGTTAGGTTAAACAAATTCTTGGTCGGGGTCCCTGAAGGTTTCCCATCCAAAAATTCCTTAATTTTTTAGATGACTTTTTATATTAATTAATTTATTTATTCATTTTACATCCTGACTGGGGGCCCCCCTCCTGGTATGCCTCTCCCACAGCTCCTCCCCCATCCCTTTCTCTGAGAGGGTGGAGATCTCCTCTAGGTAGCTACCCTGTCCCTGGCACATGAAGTCTTTGCAGGGTTAGGTACATCCTCTCCCACTGAGGTCGCACAAGGCCGCCGAGTTAGGGGAAAGGATTCCACAGGGACAACCCTTGCTCCAGTTGAAGGATCCACATGAAAACCGAACTGCATCTGTCACACATGTGACCATGTTCAGCCCGTGTATACTCTTAGTTTGGTGGCTCAGTCTCTGAGAGTCCCAAAGTGTCCGGGTTAGTTGGCTCTGCTGGCCTTTCTGTGGAGTTCCTATCCCATTCAGAGCCTTCAATCCTTCCGCCGACTCTTCCAAGAGTCCATGAGCTCCATCCAGTGTTTGACTGCGGGTATTTGCATATTTCATTCGGCTTCTGATGAAAACATAAGAGCTGTCTCAGCAGACATCATGGGGAAACACATATGGTCAACTTTAAAATTCTTTGCCTGGAATGTAATTGGTATGACATGTGGGGAAGCAGAAAATTAAAAGGTAGTTGGAAGATTATATGTGACTATTGAGTTTAGATTTTATCACACAGAATTCTCAAAGTGTGGGACTCATCCGTAGATGACATTTTGGTGTTACAAGGATAGGACATTGGAATTCACCACAATTAAGAAGTCAGCTATCTCGATTTAATTAAGGAGAAAGTTTTAGGTTGATATATAACTTATGTCATAAGTAATATCTACTAACTGGCCTTTATTTAAACAAGAGTAGATTTATGCAAAAAATTAATAACATTGCTTTATTTTCACCATTTTAAACACTCAGCTCTCATTATAATAACAATCACTTTCAATTTCAATAAGTAATATAATGTTTTCTTCCACAACACATTTGCGTAGGTCAGACTTGCTGAGTCTTTTAAAAGACAAACCTGAGGACTGGTGGCAGTAGAGAAGAATAAAGACGATTCCTCCATTGTTTCTGAGTTCCTCAGAGGGGTGTGGTAATGTCATTACCTAGGATAGGAATTACAAAATAGAACAAAGGAAAGAAAAGTCAAAGCCAAGAATAAGAAATGCCTTGCCTATTATTACTGGATATCCAACAAAGTTTATTTAAATCAGGATCCACACTTCACATTTTCTTCTAGGTGACCAAAATAACATAGCATAAAAACAGTCTTTTCACTGGTAAATCCTACTCCCTCATTAAATTGCTTCATCTCAAACATACTCATGGTGCCTTTTGTTCTGTCAGACATTAACCCTAGTTCTAGCTTGATCTAGGTTGTTTTTACCCTTAAACTTGAGGGTTTTCCTGTGTGTTTATTTCACCGCTTTCACTTTTGTGCACTTCTGAAATACTGCATTTAGCTAATGGTTCCTGTGTCACAAATTCTAATTTTCCCACAGTAAACAGCAAGCGGTCCTTGTACCTAGTCTGGCCTTCAAAAGAAGTCATTTTCCCTACCCCCTTCTTAATGAAGATCACTAAGAAAGTGTTATTGCATTGTTTATGTTAAATGTTTCCCAGTAGTTTATGTGGCAAAGACTTTAAGAGTAGGTCCTAGTAGAAAGTTTTCTGATGATAAGGAGTTGTGCTCTTGAAGGGCATTGTAGAATCTTAGCCTCTTTCTTGCTTTCTCTTTCTTACTGGCTCATAATGTAAGTGATCTCACCAGCGTGTGCTCCTGCTTTGGAGTTCTGGTTTACTCTGACCCCAAACAATGGGGCAGCCTAATTATGGTTGGACCCTCTAAAATAATGAGCCAACATAAATCAGTTTGTCTTAGTTTGTTGTTGTAACAGCAGAAAACTGACAAGCACAGTGTCTCTGTACTACACAGTAAATGAACCAAACTCAAGAAAACTAAAAGATCTCTCCTTTGGATATCAACCAGTGATACCCTACTACACACCCCTCTTTCCAAAAGTTTAAGGTAAATCCCCCTTTTCCTCACTTGGAAGAAGACTTCCAACTTTTATATCTTCCTATTGAAATAGAATATTTTTTCTTTCATTTTCAATTTGAATTTCTTTTGAAGCATATACCTGAAGCAGTTTCTTTTTTAGAGGTACTATGTTTTTTTCATATTTAAAAATAATTGGTATATATAGGCACCATCTGCATGAACATGTTTTATTCCTTCAGAGTGTCCATAGTAAACAATGCCTGCCTTTTAGTAAGTTCACTGGCTGCCTCATAGTGAGTCAGAATAATTCATTTAAAGTACAAAATTAGTAAATAATAATGTTAAGTAATTCTACTTTAAAGTCTAAATTCTTTACAATTTTTATTTTCAATCATTTTGGAAATTTTGTTGCATTTTCAACAAATTTAAGAATTAAATGTCTGCCCTGGCTTGATGCTTCATACCTGTTACCCCAGCACTTGAAAGACTAAATCAAAAGAATCAGGAGTTCAGTGCCAGCCTCAGACACATATCAAAGTTAGAGTCATACAAGGACCTTGTTTCAAAAGTCTAAAATTGAAACAAAACAAAAAGGATTAAGAAATCAGATTCATACTTCTTATATTATATATAAATAAATATTTTTGTAATGACATTTAAGACATTGATTTAACACTTCCATTTTGAAAAAGGATATTCATTTCCCCCATCTTGGGCATGACCATTACTGGTAAATTAAGGTCAGAAACATTTGTTAGAGCACAAGATCTACATTCAGCTTTAAATTTATTCTAACTTAATAGTAAAACAGTGGTGCGATTAAGACAAGTCAGTGAGGGTAAGGATGCAGCTTTCAGGTAGAACACTGACTATGAGCTCTGAGACCTTGGTTGGATTCAATCATTAGCACAGAAAAAGTATTAGTGCAGGAGTTGATGATGTAGTTGACAGAGATTTAAATGTGCTTGCTATTAGCTCTAATAGCTCTCATTTGTGAATTTATAACAAGATTAGAGCTTCACTAAGGCACTCCTCCTCTGTTTAATTTTTAGTTCATTTGCACATATTAGAGAATTTATAGCCAGGTTATGGGGGGTACATACTTTTAATCCTATTATTCAAGAGGAAGAGGCAGAGGCAGAGGCAGAGGCAGAGGCAGAGGCAGAGGCAGAGGCAGAGGCAGAGGCAGAGGCAGAGGCAGAGGCAGAGGCAGAGGCAGAGGCAGAGGCAGAGGCAGAGGCAGAGGCAGAGGCAGAGGCAGAAGCAGGTAGATCTCTTGAGTTCGAGGTCAGGCTCTTCTACAGAGAAAGTTCTAGTATAGCTAGGGCTACACAGAGAAACTTTGTCTTTAACCACCCCCCTCCCCCAAGATTGATGTCAGTGGCTTGTGTTACCACAAGGGCCATGCAGATGTCTATAGACTGTGCCATAGCCTGATTTCCATGTTGATATCCATAGGCCATGCTATTGCTGGGGGCCTTATTGATCTGAGTGTCCTGTATTGCTACCTGGGGCCATGGTGATATTTAGGTCCATGCTGCACCATAACTATATCTGGAGTCATACAGTGATACTGTAGCTGGGATCTGTGTTGATGTCAGTGGCCTGTGCTACCATCAAAGGCTCTTCAGATGCCTATGGTCTTGCTGCAGCCTGATGTCATGTTGATGTTACTGGGTTGTGCTGCTGCTGAGGATCTTTTGATGTAAATGGCCTAGGCTATCACCTGAGGCCATGTTGATGTTCTTGGGCTGTCATGAGTGCTGTGACAGTATCCATTACCTTGCAGCAATAGACAATTATGTTGATATCCATGGTCTGTATTGCCACTATGCTGAAGGCAGGAGCATGTGCTGACACCAGAGACCATATGGATGACTGTGGACTTCACTGCTGCTAAAAACCATGTGTAAGTCTGTGATCTGTACTTCTATTGACTATAGAGAAAGGGCAAGGAAGCTACTTTTGCCATGGTATTCATGACTACAGACTTACACAGGAGAACAAGGGATATAGAATGCTTCTATGACAACCCCCTACCCCCAAATAACAAGCTAAATAGAAAGTAATCAAAGAAAACTCTTAAAACATATAATAAGGATTCTGAAATGCAGTTCTCCTCAATTGATGTCTTCTGGTAGGGGTAAGGGTAGGGAAGGTCTTGGTTTTCTTTAAGGAATTGGCTACTAGGAGTTTGACTATTCTCCAGTAACATAAGGCAACGTAACTTGGCCTTTTTTCTTTTTGTGGGGGATCCTAAGGGTTGGGGTCAGACCTAGGAGGACTGAGAAATGAAGGTGTTCCATTTTGTGATGTAAAGTTCCCAAATACACAATAAAAATATTATGAAAAAATCAATGTTGAAGAGTGGTAAGGTTGTAATATAAGGGATTATAAAGACAACCTATATATATGATATATATCCTGAATCTTAATGCTGCATTTTGGAAATACAAAGTAGGTAAGAAAGCTACTTACTTTCTTGATAGCTACTATTCCTTCCATCTTTACGATTCGTATTTGAAAAAGAAAAATTAAGATACTACTTTGTGTATCAGGTATGAAGACTGAATTTTAAAACAGAAGATGTGATACTATTTGTAAAATGTCATCAATACCACCTAGAATACACTTATTTTTCTCATATCCCTCAACTCATCTCCTAATTATTTTTCCTTAGAGTAAAGCAAGTATATTTTCCATAGTTTTGATTTTTGAATGTCTCTAAACCACTCACAGATTAAAGGCTTAGTCTCCAGCATGGTGCCAGGTGGATGTGTGGAAGCCTTTGAGAAGTGAGGCCTTAGAGGAGGTCACTGGAAGCATGTCTGTGAAACTGACTGTGGGTCCTTAATTTCTTCTTTGATCTCTGGCTAGTGATGTGATGGTTTTACTTCACTACACCTTTCTGACATGGCATAGTGTCTTGCCCCATGATGAGATAAAAAAAAAACTCTTTATTCTGAACCAGAATAAACATTTTCTTTTTTATAAATTAATTGCTTCAGGTTTTCCATTATAGTGATGAAAAACTGACTAGCATGAGGCTTTACTCTGCATTTTATCAATTCCTGATAGGTCCTGTGGCAATGCAATATTCTGAAGACATTTCTTATATTCTAAGAGACTGGAACTTATGCTGAACCCCACAACCACAGTATCTATCTCTATTTCCTATATCTATAGCTATAATCGATCTATCATCTATCTATTTATCTATCTATCATCGTAATCTATCTACCCAACTATATCTTGCTGTCACTTAAGATTTAAGACTGTTAGTCAAATGTCTGTTTGCTTAACCTGCCTTTAAGAGGAAAATGTAATAATTAATATTAGCCTGTCTTGGATTTCCCATGTAATCAACTTTTAGCTGTAATCTCAAATTATGTACTGTTCTATGCTCCTGACCCAGGAGTACGTGTGTATCATTTGTTGAAAGCATCAAATACAGAAGCTAAAAGAATTTCCTGAAGTCTATCATAAAGTTTCCCTTGTAAAACTCTTTTAAAGAATTCTGTAAAGTATTGCATTCCACGTGATGCTTTCTGTGATGTTTAATAAACAGAGGGAAGCTCTTTGTTAGGGACAGATACCACACACACACACACACACACACACACACACACACACACAGAGAGAGAGAGAGAGAGAGAGAGAGAGAGAGCGAGAGAGAGAGAGAGAGAGAGAGAGCGGGGGAGAGGCCATATAATGCATAGCAATACACAGAGATATGGAAGACAGAGGGAGAATGATAGTTATTTCAAATCTGGAGTTTCTTTTAATTAAATGACTCAAGGGGAAATACCTTTTTTTCTTTCCTTAATGTGACACCAATGTGTTATTGGTAGCTCAGAGTAAATCACTAATGTGTTTAATCCATACAGATCATGTGTTCAAATTAAATAAGAGTGATAAATGTTAGTGATCGGTGGCAACAGATAATTTCAAATGCCATATGGATCATGACACGGGGAATAACAGAATACATTGAGCCAAGCTGGCTTCTTTTTATCTATGTATATTGTGTACATGATAAGAGGAAACGACTTTACTTGCTTAATGGAGAACAGATGTCACAGGTGAGGTAAGGGCTTGCAGGTGTGGAGTTGCCTCACTGTGCTTGCATTGTTGAAGCTATATACAGGGAAGAAGATAGAGGAAAGGATGACCATGGAAACAAAGCAGAAGCGGTAGAAATTAGAAGGAAACTGTTCTATAAATGACGTCAATGTCCACCAATGTTATTACTTCATTATTAGATTTAATTATCAGTGAGTTGTGAGTTGACTTTTTTAATACTAGAAAAAGAATGAAATTTTTGTGTCCAGATTTGGGTTGTGATAATAGATTACACAGATATCAGAAAGGAACCCAACAAAATAAATCCAAGGCATTTATAGTAAGGGAGAGATTTGGGGCATCAGACTCTATCTGACATTTGAGTGGGACACAGATAGATCTCTGAGGTTACACGCAAGGTGACATCACATTTGTATTACATATGACTACATGGCATTTCAGCAATATCCATCAAAGAGTGATGGCATATGTTTAGTTCACAAATTTTACATAGTGAACATTTTTCTATACATTAAATAAAGTAAAATCACTTATTCAAGCTCTGGTTCTGGGTTATGATGTAAATAAAGTTGTATTCTTTCATGAAGAGGCAGAGCAGTAATGAAGAGCCTACATTCATCTAAGTTAGTGACATTTTTAACATTATTTATTTTTTGATGCAATCATGAGAAATCACCTTTATGTACTAACATCACTGAACTTAGAAAACCATTTCTCTTTGTGTGTCTCTGTGTCTACACACACACACACACACACACACACACACACACATACACATACACACACACACAAACACACACACACACACACACACACACACACACACACACACACACACCCTCAAATATCCAGGTGACTATAAAACCTGTCCAATGGAAAATTATGGAGGTACAGTAACAAAACAGTTACAGAGGTGTCTTTTGAATGAAAGCAAGAAAATGATGAATTTAAATACCATGGCTGATGCTGTCGATCATTGACTTGTTTACACGAATCACTAATGTTTTAAAATTAGAACATCCTATGAACTATTTTTAAAGGAATGTGCCTTTTCACATAATATTTAAATACTCAAAGAACACAAGTGTTTGACCCTTTCTCTGACTAAACAGTTTCACATAACAAAGAGACGAGTCTTAATTTTAAGCATCTTTAATCTTTGTCATGACTACTGACCTAGCTCAGGCTGTGACTTCAGGACCTATGCCCTCTTTCCTCCAATCTATCCTCTACAACTCTGTGAATGATACTTGTTAAACTGTGCACCTCATAGCACTTGGGATTAAACACTACATCTTTTCAGTTCACAGCTCCTTATCTAGGGGTTTTCTAGGTTTATCTATGCATTGCAGTTTATTACATCTGTGTCATAGGTTACACTTCAACTTGTTCAACTGCCAATACTATCATAGATTATTGTTTCTCTTTAAACTAGATTAAATAAAGAAGTTTGTGTTAGAAGCAAAATTTTGGGTCTTGCTTACCAATAAAAGCAATAATATTAAATTTGATCTTCAGTTTAAAAGTAGATACCATACTATTTAATTTTATATTGGGTGATGTCAGCATCTCACATTTTTAAAGCGCTGTGACTATTGATGAGGGAAAGGTGAAAGGAATAAAAGATAAAGCTATTAAGATGGAGGATTTATTATATAATCTGGAGAGCTGTATCACATTCTGGGTCAGAAATAATGTTTGCATGTGCAGGTATAGAAATAGACAGAGAGCTTTTGCTAACCCTAACCCTAACCCCAAGTTTAGGACATATCACTTGTTTTCTTGATTATGTGCTTTAATGTACTAAATTATACAAAAAAGCATATTTATATTGATAAATCTTTAGAATGCTGAAATAGAGGTATTCGAGGGGCAAAGAAAAATCCCATTTAGATTTTAGAAAAGCATCATGGTATTAAGACAGACTGAATGTCCAGTGTGCAGGATTAATGGGTGAAGTAGTAGCAATCATTAAGCTAATTTAAAGGAAAGTCTAGACTATTAAACACAAAGCTCTAAGAAATACTAATATTTAAGGGCTGTTGTATTACTTTTTTGTTGCTGTGATAAAACATCACCACTAAAAACAACTTATGGAATAGTTTATTTGAGCATATGGTTCCAGAGAGATGTTAGGGGAGGCATGATGGGAGGTGGCAGAGGCAGAAAAGTGAGAGGTCACACCTTGATATACTCAGAGGAAGCATAGAGAGGCTATTAGAAGTGGGGCAAGATGATAAACTCTCATGCACACACTTAGTGAGGTACTTTTTCCAGGCAGACTCCATATCCTTCTAAAAGTTCTATAACTTCCCTAAATGGTGCCACCAACTGGGGATCAAGTTTCCATATACTTGAGCCTATGGAGGTTATTTCTCATTCAAACCTCAACAGATATATAGAAAGCCAAATAAGGGGGAAATTCTAGAAGCAAGAGAGAAAGCAGAAGAGAGGGGTAGTCAAGAAAATTCAGCAAAGCAATGAAAGGATGAAATGGTTAAGGTGTTACCCAGGGATTGGGAAGAAAACATGGACCTGAATTAGAAATGTCAGTAGTTGGGCAAAGGCTGCTGTGAAGCAGGTTAAAGGCAGCATCTAGAGCAGGCAAGATCTGCTCTTTTATGCTGTGAAAATAAAGTGGACTGATGCAAGGGAAAATGAAGAGGATTTGTTTTATGTTCTTCTTTCCTTTAGTGGGAAAAATGTCTTAGAACAGTGTATGTAGGCACAATTTAGGATTTACAATTTACTTAATTCTAGAAGTTGACTCGATCCATTGTACAACTTTGCAAGTACAGCATGGATGTTCATGGCAATAAAGATATTTGGGAAAGTGGAATAGAGCTAAGTAACTCCGGTGCAGTGTATGAAGGATGATGTGTATCTAGTGTGAAGGTTGGACTCAGATAATATTATTATTAAATATTGATGATTGTCTGAAACTCAGAAGATAAGAGCCATAGATTTTGAGTAAAGAAACAAAGATAGCTTAAAGATAGAGGTTATAAAACAAAATGCTTGTTCAGTGAACAGGAAAGGATGGAGGAAAGCCTTGAAGATGGCAACCATGCCTCAGAGGATATGAAGGTGCATTGGAAGACATCGTTTCTTTATTTAATAAAAAATTGGGACAAATTGACCACCCATTAAGGTAACTACATTTTAAAAAAGGACATGCAAAATGAGCCTTCTGAGAATAAAAGTTCTGAAGGACATAAGGGGTTTAGGTTTTCAGAATGAGTGATTTCAGATGGCCATGGAAAATTCTAGAATAAGCGCAGAAATGGAAGTCCTTGGAACGAAACAAACAGAGGGAAGGTGAGTAACTAAGAAAAGAGAGCTCACTATGATGACTAAGCTGAGTAGTTATGGGTTATAAGGACATGATATCTATGCTATTCCATCAAACATATGGATATTTTATTTCAAATAATTTTGGTAGGGGTATGATTATAATTTCCCAGGCATCTGCCTTCTTGAGTATCTACCTCTTTATTTGATGAATCTAACCTGTCAAGGAGCCATAATGAACATTACAGTTCACTTTGCTTCTTTACTTCTAAGCTGGGACAACACGGATCAGTTTTTATGGGAATGACAGTTGTTAGCGAGTGTCAGTCAGTATGTCAGTCATGACTAAATGACCACTTATCCCTCAGTGATGTTTATGGGAATCCTTGAGATGCTCAAAAGAAGCCTGTGCTTGCTCAATGGATTGTTGGGCAATGATTGTTTCAATCTCTTTCCTCATAGGAGTTAGCTGAAATTCCCCAGGAACCTCCAAACACAGTTTAAGCCCCTTTCAGTTCTAGAGAGAGAAATGGGGATTTTTCAGGGGAAAGGAGAATCCCCAACATTGCCATTTAGGAAACTACAAAATCCATCAAGTTTAGACATCATGTATTTCATACCTCACTCTAGACCATGTACCTTGTTACCACAGAGACTACATTCTGGGATTGATTTCTTATTAAAGTTTTTTGTATTATTATCTTTCTTATCTAATATTATAGTTCCTCTAAGAAGCTATGAGGACAGGTAACGGTTTCTTTTTCAAATGTGACACACAAAGTATTTGCTCTTTTATTTTTAGTTTTTACTTTTATATAAAGATCAAAACTGTGACTGTGTGAAAAGGTACATTAAATAGTAAAGGCAATATTGCTAGCAAATGAAAGTCATTCCTGATATAGGCATTTATGGAATCCATAAAAGAAGTACATATCCTCAGTGTTTGAGATAAAAGTATCTAGTAAAAGAATCTATAAAAGGGTCTGCCAGGTAGTTCTTCAGGTAAAGGAGCTTGGTGCCAAGTCTTATTGCTTGAGTTTAATTTCCAGGACTTCCTTGTTAAAAGAAGAGAATTGAGTCTCACAAGATATGCTCTAACCTCCATGTGTCTATGTGTGTACATGCACACATGTGCATATATACAAAGCAAATTATAATGAAAATTAAAACAATCTATTTGAAAGAATGTACAAAACAATTTGGTGGAATTTCCTATACTATATTCATCAGTTGTATTAGAATATATCCAGAATAATTGAAAAACACCTAAAACTGTTCTGGACAAGCAATACAATGTTTTTTTTATTTTTTTCATGCCAATTTAGGAAGTATTTTCTGAAAATTATATATACATACACATATATAACACACACGCACATACACACACAATATATATATTAAAGCACTGAGTCTTTGTATTCATTGCAGTAAATGAAGTTGGTCAGTTTTGATACCAACTTGACATGAGCTAGAGTCAAATGGGAAGAATGACTCAACTGAAAATGGCTCCATACAAGTGGCCTGTAGGGAAGCATGGTCAATGATTGATGTAGAAATTCCCACATCAGCCTGCTTTGGTTAGTGCCACCCTTGGACAGGACGTTCTGGACTGTTTAAGAAAGCAAGCTAGCAGCATGCCTTAATGATCTTCACTTCAGTTCCTTTCTCCATGTTCCTGCCTTTGCTTTCTGCCAGTCTGACTTCCATCAGTGATGCAGTATGACCTGAGTGTTGAAAGATGAATAAATTCCTTTCTCCCCAGGTTGCTTTTGGTTATGTTTTTTCCAGAGTAATAGAAACCTTAAGATAATTATCATGAGATCTGCACTGAATTTACAAAAAATGTGAGAGCTTGGAAACACACTAAACAGTAATTTGAAGTCGAACAAAGAAATAAAGATCACAGTAATAATAAATTCCTGGGAAATTGCAAAGAGTATAGCTATTGTAACTGTGTTTTGTATCTCCACAGTTTGTTTTCTATATAACTGGATGATTAACACATTAAAGTTATTGGATTATAGCTAGGAAGATGGCTTTAACAGTAAAGGCATTTGCTGCAAGGGCTAAGGATCTGGATTCAGTGTATGGGACCAGAGTGGAAAGACAGTTGTGACTTCTGCAGAATGTTCTCTGACCTCCATATGTGTGACATGACACACATGTACTCACATACACACACATGCACACATAATAAATCAATAAATGTAATAAACATTATTCAGTTACATTTTGAACATATAATGTACAATTAAATGACTTTATGACATTTTATGATATCAAAAACTGAAAATAGGTAGTTACAGGGCTTTAAGTAAATAGACTCTACTTTTATCATTAGAAGTAAACTATTACAAATTCAAGTTAGAATATTGTACTTTAGGATGTTAACCATGATTTTCAAGTAATTCTCAAGAGAATAAGTATAGAATACAAATTAAGAACCATTAGGATGTAACTAAAACTTTTTCATTTTAGAAAATCATTGAAACACAGTAAAAAACAACACAGAGAACAAGGGACACAAAGTAATAAAGCCTATAGAAAGTAAGAAACAAAATGACAGAAGTCCTCCATGGGTGTGGTCACTTTGTATGTAAATGGACTTCTAACTCTCCAGTCAAAGGCAGGAAAAGAGATCTTTCTAAAAATACCCTTCTTTGTCTGTATAATGTTACAAGTACGGATGTTTTCAGGACTGACTAGTTGATATTTGACCAATTGGTCAATTGATATGGTCTTCTCCAGGGAATTCTCAGAATTCCTCACAAACAGAAAGAGAGCAAGGAGGGATACTAGAGAGTATTTGGAGGAAGGAGATGGAAGAAAGGGAGAAGTTGTATACTTCTGCACCTCAAAAAACAAAAGTAATATAAAATTGAAGGAAAAGAGAATAAGAAAGACAGATTGGAGAGAGGGAGAGAGAGAGGCAGAGGGGAGGAGAGGAGAGGGAGGGAAAAAGGCAGAGAGAGAGAGAGAGAGAGAGAGAGAGAGAGAGAGAGAGAGAGAGAGAGAGAGAGAGAGAGAACATGGTGTGGTGGCACATACCTGCTTGTAATCTCCTTTGTTGGGAAATAGAAATGTGTGTGTAAAGACTGTTCACTCCAAGTTCAAGGCCAGCCTGACTACTTTATGTTATTTTAAAAAGATACAAAGACACCATTGAACAGAACAGAATGAAGAACATAATCTATATATAATAAAAAGAGATCATGGGTTCCTTTACATGCAGCTAAATATAAACTTTAAATAGAAAAATAATAAGTGTTGCGAGTTATGAAGAAATTGGAACCCTTGTACATTGTTGACTGGGAGGTACAGTGTTATGGTTGCTGTGGGAAACATTGTGTGGTTCCTCAGAAAATAGAAAATAGAATTGTCACATAATGTAGCAATTTCATTTGTGAGTATGTATCAATAATATTGAAGAAATATCTGATTGGTGCACTAATAATTCATTGCAGCATTATTCCCAATAGCTAATATTCAGGTGAGATCTAGGAAGGATTTAGGGTCATCCTTCTGTTGAGGTAAAACAGATGGATGGTTGTTGATTTATCTCTCTGGCAGAAAACATGGGAGAAAAATAACGAGATGTATATCATAAAAAAATTTTTGTTCAACTGTGGGCATGGGAAACACTTGTAGGACCACTGGGCCAGTGGTTAGACCTACAGTGTTTGTGAGTAAATGGATAGATGATACCTAAAGCAATAAGTTTGGATTAGGGCAACCAGAGAGAACTGGTAGAAACCAAAATAGGATCTAATACACCTATGAAAGAGAAGCTAGTGTTAAGAGAAAACTACCGGTTGGAGAGATGGATCAAATTAAGAACACTGACGGTTCTTCCAGAAGTCTTGAGTTCAATTCCCAGCAACCACATAGTGGCTCACAACCATCTGTAATGGATCCAATGCCCTCTTCTGGTGTGTCTGAAGACAGTGACAGTGTATTCATATAAATAAAATAAATCAAGAGAGAGAGAGAGAGAGAGAGAGAGAGAGAGAGAGAGAGAGAGAGAGAGAGAGAGAAACTACCAGGCAGTGGTAAACAAGTCTCCAGAAAAGGAGATGGTGATAAGAAAATAAGTGAACACAGACAGGTAGACAGAGAGGTGATCATCATGAAGAGATTCTAGCTTGTGTGTGTGTGTGTGTGTGTGTGTGTGTGTGTGTGTGTATGTATGTGTGTGTACTTTGTTTTTAAAGTAAGTTTCAATATCCTACTTTGTTCTTGAAAAGAAAAACATGAAGGAACTTCTTTCATGTTACAAAAATGTTGTAAGACAGACATGTATTTTTAGTAAGATATATCTATTTCCACACTGATGACTGTCTTAGGTTTTCTATTGTCCATGACAACGGCAACTTTTAGAAAACATTAATTGGGGCTGTCTTACAGTTTCAGAAGTTTAGACCAATGTCATTAAGCTATTCAGGCAGACATGGTACTGGAGAAGGAGCTGAGAGCCATAGGAAAAGACAATGAGCCACTGAACCTGGGCTTGAGCTTCTGAGTGTTTTTTTATTAGATATTTTTATTTATTTACATTTCGAATATTATTCCCTTTTCCGGTTTTATATCCAGAAACCCACTATCCCATCCCCCCTCACTCTGCTTCTATGAGGTTGCTCCCCCACCTACCCACCCACTCCCATTTCACTGCCCGGGCATTCCCCTACACGAGGACATTGAGCCTTCACAGGACCAAGGGTCTCTTCTCCCATTTATGCCAGATAAGGCCATTCTCTGCTACATATGTGCCAGGAGCCATGGGTCCTTCCATGTGTACTCTTTGGTTGGTGGTTTAGACCCTGGGAGCTCTGGGGGTGGGGTGGGGGGCAGGTTGGTTGATATTGTTCTTCCTATAAGGTTGCAAACCCCTTCAGCTCCTTCAGTCCTTTCCCTAACTTCTCCATTGTTCAGTGCTCAGTCCAATGGTTGGCTGTGAACATCAGCCTCTGCATTTGTTAGGCTCTATCAGATCTTCTCAGGAGACAGCTATATCAGGCTCCTGTCATCAAGCATGTCCTGAAATCAGCAATAGTGTCCTGGTTTGCTGTCTGCCTGTGGGATGGATCCCCAGGTGGGGCAGTTTCTGAATTGCCATTTTTTTCAGTCTCTGTTTCACACTTTGTCCTTGTACTTCCTTTAGACAGGAGCCATTCTGGGTTAAAAATTTGGAGATAAGTGACAGGGCCCATCCCTTCACAGGGGAAGTTTCCTAATCTCTGGATATGGTCTTTAAAGGTTCTTTCTACCTTTTGTTTGGCATTTGAGCTAATGTCATCCCCACTGGGTCCTGGGAGCCTCTTGCTTTTCTGGCATCTGAGACTTTCTGGTGTCTATTCCCAGTTCCCCATCCCCCATTGCTGCACACTTCTGTTCAATTTTCTGACCCTCTGTATATCATCCTGTTTCCTCCCATACCTGATCCTGCCCACCTTTTTCTTCTCCCATTCTCCCATCCCTCTCTTCCTCTCAAGTCCTTCCTTCTGTATTTTGTTCCCCCTTCTAAGAAGAACTGAAGCATCCACACTTTGGTCTTTCTTCTTCTTGAGCTTCATATGGTCTGTGAGTTGTATCATTGGTGGAAGAATTCAAGTTGATCCATTCTTATCGCCTTGTACAAAGCTCAAGTACAAGTGAATCAAGGACCTTCATGCAAAACCAGATACACTCAAACTAATAGAAGAGAAAGTGAGAAAGAGTCTCTAACACATGGGACATGGGAAAATTTCCTGCACAGAACACCAGTGGCTTATGTATGCTATAAGATCAACAATAGACAAATGAGACCTCAATAAATTGCAAAGCTTCTATAAGGCAATGGACAATGTCAATAGGACAAAATGGCAACCACCAGATTGGGAAAAGGTCTTTAGCAATCCTATATTCAATAGAGGGCTAATATCCAATATATACAAATACAATGAACTCAAGAAGGTAGACTCCAGAGAATCAAAAACTCCTATTAAAATGGGGTACAGAGTTTAAGAAAGAATCCTCAACTGAGGAATATCGAATGGCCATGAAGCACCTAAAGAAATGTTCAACATCCTTAGTCATTAGGGAAATGCAAATCAAAGCAACCCTGAGATTCCACCTTACACCAGTCAGAATGGCTGAGATCAAAAACTCAGGTGACAGCAGATATTGGCAAGGCTGTGGAGAAAGAACAGCCTCCATTGTTGTTGGCATTGAAAGCTGGTCAACCACTCTGGGAAAACAGTCTGGCGATTCCTAAGAAAACTGGACATAGTACTGTTGCAGTAAAATTAATAAGGAACGTTTTCTATCAGTTCCCACAAGCTGGATCCACTTACTCCAGCTGCTACTCTACCACTCGGTCTCGTAGGCAGTAGTTACCATGCCTGACATACACACACATATATCTTGTTCTTCAGTCCCTGTGCGTTCTCACTCAGCACAAGCAACAGAACCAGAACCGTACTCTCTAACTGCCTCTCAACCATTTCTTTCACACACTGTCCTCTAAGCCCAGTAAAATCAAAGTTCCAGAAACTTGTAATTTAGCAATAAGATTTACATGTTTAATTCTCAATCCACAATACATCCACACAATAAATTCACCTAGACAAGATAAAATTGACCCAGTTCATCTGGATCTGGATCATCCTGCTCTATCGTCTCCATCTTGACCTCCTCCCTTCTTTCCTACTCCTCCCCTCTCTTTCCTAGACTTTCCTCTGCTTAGCCTTCCTTCTCATCCAATGATAGCCTTCGCCTTATCTTGGACTTACCTTGCTGCATAATGACCTTATCCTACATAGTACTACCTAGCTGTACCATTCTTGGGCATATACTTAAAAGATGTTCCAACATATAACAAGGACACATGCGCCATTATGTTCATAGCAGCCTTATTTATATAATAGCCAGAAGCTCGAAAGAACCCAGATTTAACAGAGGAATGGGTACAGAAAATGTGGTACATTTACACAATGGAGTATTACTCAGCTATCAAAATGACTTAATGAAATTCACAGGCAAGTGGATGGAGATAGAAATTATCATCCTGAGTGAGGTAACTCAATTACAAAAAACAAAACAAAACAAAACAAAACAAAAAAACAAAAAAAAAACACACATGGTATCTACTCAATGATAATATTAGGCAAAAAGTTTCTGAGATCTTAAAGCCTACTCTCTAAGTGATGTACTTCTGTAGTGGTTTGGTCTTTTGCTATGTATTATAATGCTAATACTGACCTTCAAGATCTGGTATTCCCAGGGACTAGAGAATCTGCAAATCTCCACACTATGTAACCTTGTTCCTTACTTTAATACTATTGGTTAAATAAAGATGCTGACAACCTGTAGATGGGCAGAAGAGAGATAGGTGAGGTTTCACTTCCCAGGCTTGGAGGCTGAGGAGGAGACCATGAAGAGAGAGAATGTGGAGAGTGAAGAAGACACCATGGGGTAGGTGAGTCATGAAAGCATAGCCACAAGAACTGGCCAATTGAAGTTAAGAGCAGCCTAGGGAGAACAGGACAAGTCATATCAGGGTTATTGGCAGGGATGTAGACGTAATAGTATAGAGGATAGATATCTGCCCAGCTGTAGTGCATTAAAGGTTTATTATAAATACAAAAGGTGTGTTTGTTTTTAATCTGGAAACAAAATTATCAAAGGCAGGATAGACCCCCCCCACCATTGAGATTAAATAATTACCGGAACACACTTCCTCCACAAAGTCACACCTACTACAATAAAACCACACCTCCTAATAGTGACACCCCCTATATGGAACAAGCATTCAAACACAAGAGGATATAGGGTCATTCTTATTCAAATCACCACAATTATATTTATATTAATTTTTTGTTTAGAATCCATGAAAGCTTCCTTAAAGTAGGCTTTAAAGAAGACAACCAGAAGATACCATTTTAAAGTTAATCATTGGCTTGATAATCATGAAATCATAGTGAGCTAGGGAAGATTTTTCAAAGAAGTGGAAACAAAAATGAACTCAGTAGATTGGTGGTGAGTGGAGCCTAGAAAGTAAAGATTGTACATTATATGATTTCCAGGAAACCTATTAGGAGATACAAAATATAAACTAGATGCCAGTTTTTTTTTTCTTTTTAGTAGGAGCTTTGACACACATTATATCTATAATCTCTCTATGTGTGTGTATGTCTATATGAGGGAAATCAGAGCTTGGAGAAATATTGAAAATAAAGACAGCTAAGAAATTGCTCGTTTTACATCTTAATAACCAGTAACAATTGTATTCAAAGCAGATTGGCTTGCCAGGGATTAGAACAAGGTTTTCTCTAAAACAGGCGATGATACTGGAGGTTGGGAGCTGATCCTGAAGCTGCTATGTAGAAGTGGTAATGCACCTTTGCTGTAAAAAAAAAAGTTAATGGGAGGTTTCTATGCTGTTTTTGATTATTCAGTTCCCAGATAAAAGACACACAACTTTTATATTTATAGTAAACCTTTATTAGCACTAAAGCTAAGCAGATGTCTACCCACTATGGTATGTCTACTTCCCTATCAATAACCCTGAGTTATAAGTTGCTAAGGTCCATCTAGGCTGCCCTTATCTCCAAATGGCCAGCTCTCACAGCAATGTTTTTATAACTCACCTACCCCATGGCATCTCTCATTTCTACCTTCTTCCAGCTCCTCCTCAAGGTCTCTCATCCAACCCCAAGCTCAGAAACCCAAACCCCACCTATCTCTCTTTTGCCCTGGTATAGGCTGTAGGCATCTTTGTTTACCAATGAGAGATAACTTGCGGGGGGAGGGGGGAAGATTGCATAGCATTACTTGTGTATGTACAGAATCTCGCATCCCTAGGGGCAATCAGGCCTTGGGGACTAGTATTTAATTTAGCATTACAATACATGGCAAAAGACCAAATCTCAACAATGCTTGCACCTGACAGTCTTTCCCACATGTGAGGCAGAGACCCTTGATGAGGTAAGAGTAGGGTCTTTTCCTGAGGGCAGTGGGACAGTCCTAAGAGAATGTGAGAAGGCTTTTCCCAGGAATGAGATGATGGAAACCATTCTGATTCCATTATACCTGCTTTCAAGAACTTATCTGAAAATACAAACACTCATCTACACTAAGAAACCCATTGATTTTGGAATGTGCAAATATTTGGTAGCAAATACAGTAATACTATGATATAAGCTGTCTTAGTCAGTGTTTCTATTCCTTCACAAATCTCATGACCAAGAAGCAACTTGGGGACAAAAGGGTTTATTCAGCTTACACTTCCACATTGCTATTCATCATCAAAGGAAGCCAGGGCTGGAACTCAAGCAGGTCAGGAAGCAGGAGCTGATGCAGAGGCCATGGAGGGATGTTACTGGCTTGCTTCCCCTGGCTTGCTCAACTTTCTCTCTTATGGAACACAAGACTACCAGCCCAGGGATGGCACCACCCACAATGGGCTGGGTCCTCCCCTCTTAATCACTAATTGAGAAAATGCCTTATAGCTGGGTCTCATGGAGGCATTTCCTCAACTGAGGCTCCTTTCTCTGTGATAACTTCAGCTGGTGTCGAGTTGACACACAAAACCAGCCAGTACATACGTCATACTATTTTTTATCTACATTTCTAGTCCATATACAGGAAAGTCCAATTTTGCTACAAAAGGTCATATTAGGGATAAAAAATGAGAGTGAATGGCATACAGAAAAGCTCTATTTCTACTTAAAGGGATTAAGGGATTTATGAGCAAGTTCCTAGGGTTGGACAAACTGGGGTTGAATCTGGTCATACTGTATTTATTTATCCTCTCCCTTTCATGTGTAAGATTAGAGTAAAAATGAAATCTCCCTACCCAAGAGTTTGTGAAGAATATCCATAATACAGAATATTGATTTTTGGATGTGTGATGTGTTAAAGACTAGGTGAGTTGCTTTTAGCTATATTTTATTGTTCTTGGTGCTCTTCCCAAAAGAAAATAAAGGCGGAAATATTTATCCTCTTACTGTAAGCTCATGGGAATGAATATCCTTTCCCTGTCTACTTCCTAAATGAGAATTTCTGTCAGGGCATAGGACCCCTCTCAACCCCCACCCCAGGCTCACAAAAAAAAGGAAACAAATCATCATCATCATCAAAAACAACAACAACTGTAAGAACAGTCAGCAAATAAAAAGGCATTTCCCTTGGGCTAAATAGGAGAAAAGAAAAGATGTTATTGAAAATAAGTGACTTGCTGTGTCTTCAAGGAAAGGGAAGTGAGTACAATCTGTTGTCTCACTACGGGTCAGAACATCTTAGTGTGCAGCTCTGACTTCCACTGAGAGTGGAGCTGAAAATGGCAGTCACGTTTCCAACTCCCCATGCCCAGAATGAAGGTAGCAACCAAATAATTGCTCCTGCATAGTCGGAAAGAGTGCACGAATGATGATATGCTCAGAAGCACAGGAAATAAATCCTCTAAAAGTATTCTGTATTACTTGGTCTGATGATCCATTATTCTCAGACCTGGAGTTCTTTTGAAGTTTCTCTAAATTGTCAGCATAGTCCTGTGCTTAATGATTCTTTGAGAAATGATGAGCTGTGACAGCATTGCTTGGGAGCTAGCACCAACTGAGCCACACCATGGGAGCTCTTCTACAAAGACTTCTTGGTATCAGATCATTCCTTCCCCATTGCAGGATGAAATAACAGACTATACTGTTCTAATTAAGAAAATGGTGTGGTGGAATGTCAGGTATATTAAACATAGAATCAGAAGATTCTGGTTAGAACCAACTCTGCAACTTTCCCCAGAAGTTGTCTAGACTAACAGAATTGCAGTTTTCTCCTAATGGAAAGGACAAGGACCAGGACATAGTATTCCCTGAGTGTCTCCCTCTCCATCTTCCTCTCGCCCTTCCCCTCCCCCCTCTCTGAGAGGCTACATATTTTAGTAATGGTATTTATTCACATATAACTTTAGACTAGGCTTCCACTCTAAGAATGCATCCTATGATGAAAACCTTTTACATTGATGAAAAATCAATGCAAAATTAAAAATTTGAAGCACATAAAAATGATTTGGTGGTTTTTTTAACAAAACGCTGAAAATATAATGTTTGCAAATACCAGTTAGTTTTTCATAAACCTTATGGGTCCAAGTTTTAAAGTAATCAACAACTTTCACTTCAAAATGGCAATCTGCATGCAATATGTGTTGTCTTGTTTCTCTACAGACCATTGAAATGATGTTTATTAGCAAATGGATAAAACCATAACTAGTCTATACATAGCACAAACAGCCAAGAAGGAAGAAATTCTACAAATTAGGGAGAGTTCAAGAAGTTGCACTAAATCACTAGATGACACCTGGGCAAACAAATTTTAAATCAGGTCCAATCAGACAGTGGAAGTTAGCAGTGAAGGAAGTTGTCAATGAGTGATTTCCTCAGGTGACCTAGAGAAATTCTATATTTTTTGCAAGCATAAAATGAGGTTTGTGTTTAGAATTTTCTTAAAACTCCCAGAGCATAGCTTTATAAAGAGAGAGTCCTGGAAGTGGAGAAAAACAAAGGAGGAGCTTTGAGTGTTTATGAAAAGGAAGATTCTAGAATTGTTTTCAGAACATTATTAAGGCCTCTGGTTAGTTGGGAAATTGTTTACCATATTTCAATTTCTGTAAGTTTTGGTCTGATGGGATTAGAGACCAGTTCTTTTTTCTCCCTACCAACTGTGATGAAAATGTCTCTAGACATAGGCCAGGGGGAAAGTCACCTTCTCTCCTCAGATACATTTACCTAATGGAGTAAATTGGTAAAGACTCCACTGAGAACACAACTTCCCTTTCTGTATCCTGTGTGCTCTTGAGGATCCCTAGTTGTCTGGTTATATACCTTCCCTGAAGAACAAGCCAAAATACAGAGAAAATTTTTCATTCTCTCTCCCTACCCACCTCCCTCCCTCCCCCGCCAATCTATCTCTGTTTTTTTTTTCTCCATCTGAAGTATCAACAGAATGTTAGGGGATATATTGCATCATTGATGTGAATAACTGTCCTGAGTAAAACAGCTGCCATCTTGGGGAGTTGGATTTTACCCCTTTGCAAAAGATGGGCTTGTTGACTGCTTACATCATCTCACAGAAGAAAGGAGAGGAGCATAAGATTCTTATCTGAGTACACAGTTGCTCCCTACCACTTGTTGTATGCAACTTTGCCTTAATTGCAAGTGACCTCAAGAAGGATATATATATATATATATATATATATATATATATATATATATGTGTGTGTGTGTGTGTGTGTGTGTGTGTGTGTGTGTGTGTGTGTGTGTGCAGTTAACACTAGGGGAGGAGAGTTTCTATCAATGCAGCTACAGGGAAGTCCTCATCCCTGATAGGTGAAAGCATTTCAGATGCAGCATTCTAGGGAGAGAAGCACTCATACCCCTCTAAGTAACCCCTCACCTGTGCCTTGTAAGGAAGTCTAATAAACTCATTGGTTCCCTAGAGGGAACTTGACAGAATTGTGCCTCAGTTTATCATTAGGACCTTAGGAGAAGGTATAGAGCTTTCCCTGGGAAGGAATTTTGAAAACAATTGTCTACATGTTTATCTTTGCTTTTCATGTTACTTATTCTCTTCTCGTTTTGTTACACCCTTTGGGAACTTTATTTCAGTCTTTAGATTTTTGATGTCATCTTTATTTAGGTGTTTTCTCTTAGTTGGGACAATCTTTACAGTAAAACCTTTATTTGAGCAATCATGATTTTGCACACAAGTGTCTTCATGTTTTCCTTTTCTAAACCAGCCAGTTCTTGTTTGATGGATACACTATCTCTGAAGCTTTGTGTGGACACTGATTTTTAAGCATGTGAACATTCTCTTCTGCTTCATCTAACACTTATTTCTTCCAAACTTAGAGGTCTAAATGTTTGGCTTATTCATTTTGACATTTTTCCTGTGTGCTCTCGTCCTTTGTCATATGTTCCGTGACCCTTGTTGCTCATAGAGTGAGTAGAGTACCTGGTAATCAGACAGCATGGGTTTAACTATAGATATCTAAATGTATCTCCCAAAGATGCTGCTTATCTGGTATAAAGGCTACTGTGGACATTGTCTTCATGAGGCAAGGGTAGGGTTAGTGTTCTTGACTTTCTTCATGCAGTGATATATCAAGCTGGTAGGTAACTGCTCCTTATGTAAGCTGGTAATAGTTCGGGACCAGATGTGGAACCTCTCATCTTCTGACACCGGCAGGACAGTCAAAGTTGTCAGAGAAGTGGCAGACTTAAAAAACTCAAGCCCACCCCATCTTGACCCACTCAGCTGCTTTTGCCACATGGCAATTGGAGCTGGGAAACAGTGGACACTGAAGGAGGAGATGCTAGGAGTTATGGGAAGCAGCATTCTTACTGGGGATGTGCTCGATATTTGGAAAGTTTTCTCCTTCCTCTCTAACGATTGGCCCTGTTTTATACGGTATTTGTTTTCACATATACCTAGCCATTCTCAGCCCATCTGACTTTATATGACAGGGGTTGCAGACTCTGGACAGACTCATGGGATCATTCTTCCCTCCTAGGCAGAAAACAAGGAAGAGTTTAGGCTGATGTTCATGGTGGGAGTTTGGCTCACAGCTGGCTTTCAGATCTGGCTAGAAGTCTGGCTCCTAGATACTTGTTGAAGAAGGGAACAATGTTCACCTTCTGTCACAAATCTGTCCCTTGCAGAGGAACTTACTTACAAACCCATCGCCCCTGCTCTGAGACACTATTCTTTGAATTATGATTTAAAATTCAATATATCTCTGAATTTAATAAATCAAATGGAAAGTTCAACTCTTTGATTTTTATATAAGCATGGGTATTAGAACTTCATTAACTAGAAATGAAAGAAAAATTCTTAAATGATGTATTGGGATTTTTAATATATAAGTTAAAGTTGAAAATGAGCTTTATAAATTCCTACATCTTTTAGGTTTTGATTCTTTTCTGAAGCCTGTCTTCTCATCAACAGTTTGGTTGAATATATATATATATATATATATATATATATTCATATATATATATATGTGTGTGTGTGTGTGTGTGTGTGTGTTGTTATTGATTATAGGTCAATGCTCCATGTTACACAAATGCCATCTTTTTTATTGAACTCATTTGCTCATAAATATAGAACTTCAGCATAGTACATTATAATGTGAACATATAAGGAAGAAGATCCTAACACATTAACAGTCCAAGGTGTACATGTAGTAGATTGCACCATACATGTCAATGGATATTGGCTCATTCACAGGTCTAGTTGAGTACATGCCCCCACCTTCCTGAGGTCACAGACACACCATCCTGTAGGTTGATGAGCTGTTCTTGCCAATCAGTTTTAAGATACTTTGGGCAGATGGGTAGACAATCTCATTTCTTCCCTTGAAGAAATCAAGGTCTGAGAAATTTGACTGGTCATAGTTTAGATACACAGGGTATTAATAATAATAATAATATAGAGTGATCTTGGCAGCAATGAATATGCACAAGCTGAGCATAATAACAAAGGTATGGACTGAGTATCTTCATAAGAACAAAACAAAGAACAAAATAGGAGAGACAGGTTTGAAAAACAGTTAACTATCTTTTCTATGGTGTTTATAGTACCAAGCCTCAAAGACCCAACTATATCTTATTTTGCATGGTGAACTTGGGGGACCTTTAATATTCTTTAATCAATCTTTTTTCTATTTTGTTGGTTTGGTAAGGAGCAATGACTTAGATTATCTGCTGCCAGTTATCCCATCACCTGCTATGGGCTCTTGACTTGATCTGGTGACAAAGTCAATTAGTATTATATGATTAAATAAAGCCAAACACTTAAAAATACAAAGTTGAATCCATTTTGTAAGATTGATGTCAAAGAAGCCTCTTTAAAGGAAATACTATGTAATTTTCACTAACAAAATTGATCTAAGCAATTAAACATTTTATAACTCATAGCCTCCCTTTCTCTCTTATGGTCCTCCAATTTTACTAACATCAAATAATTAATTCAACTCTGAAGATGTGAGGATTATATTTCAATTATATATACACTGTTAAAATTAATTAGAAAATCAAATATTCTGAGACATGCAAAATATGCAAAGTAAAATTTTCCCTTCTCAAAGCAATTACAGGGATACCTGGAGAAAGTTTTACCTGGAGAAATATTCGGGAAACATGTCTATATTACTCACAATTGAAGTATGTGCAAAACTACCCTACAGCACTTCATGCTCACTATTAATGAGTATGCTTCATCGTTTGATTTTTGTCCAGTTCCCGGAATAAATTAGCTTCATTCTTTGGGTTTTCCCTAAGATTCCACCACCCTGTGTTTAAATATCTTTTGCTTTAAAAAATTCTTGGCTATTTTTAAACAAAAAATGTTTATTTATGAGAATAAGACTTAGTGCATGCATATTAATAAGTACAGTGTAAAATTTTTATTCTTGTGCCAAGGTTGCACAGAAGATCATATCTGGGTTTTAGTTCTCAATTCAGCTAGGTCCTCTTGAGGACTTTTACTGTATAAAAATAATGAGTCTAATTTGGATTTGAAAAGTATAGGTAAGGGCATCCCTCTGCTTGCTTACTAATATTTGTGTTGTACTTACTGAGAAATCTTTTATGAGACATGTTGGGATATGTTGCTTTCTGTAGTTTTGTTTCCTGATAGATGAGATTGTTAGATTCCTCATCAATCTTGAGTTCTCTTTTTAGATATTAACATAAATTAATTAAATTTTTTATTTTCTGAAAAAAATAAATGACTTATAGTTACAGCAAAGATGTGTGGATAAAATGCTCTAAATCATTTGTCAAGAATAGATGGATCAATCAAGTAATAATTATATTTTAAAATTTCTTTCTTAGCGAAATCACAAAATGCTTCCTTGTAGTCAAGGTAGAATCTGGACCATTAAGTTATATGTAATTCTCATCAATATCAAGAAATATACCATTTTAATAAGCCATCCTATATAATCAACCCATGTAATCCATATATATCCTCTGCCCAAAGCTTTCAAAAAATTATCAGGGCAAACTTTATCAGATGGCATTTTAGTAATTTAATTATTTGTCCTTTCATACATATTAAAGGCTTAAAATATTGTATATAGCGAATGTCATATGATATTTATTATCATTTGAAATATCATAAGGATTATAACTTTGGAATAAACTCTATGAAAAAGTACATATTTGTGGAGATGGGCAGTGTGCCTTTGCTTTTTCATTCATCCAAATACGGGATTTATTTCTCAGGTTCTTTTGTTTTTTAATTTCCTTTGAACTTTGCATTGTGATTTGATTTTGGCCAACAGATTGTAATTTCCAAGTCATAGTACTGAAGGAGTCTAGCAACTTTGGGAAAAAGCAAAATAGCATGACCAATGAACCAGTCAAAAGATAATCTTTGACTCCCAAACCCCGTGGGAGAGAAAGCTCATCACCCAGACATATGGACAATCCTGAGACTGCAGGGCAGGAGATACCACCACTTCTTTGCTCATATGCCTGGCCCAAGAGGAAATTGTATAGGGCCTCTGAGCACAGGAAGATAGGGACAGTCAAGCTGCAGGAGCCCTGTGGTCCAGACTGTGCCAGGATATGAACGGACCCAGTCAAACAGCTCCCTGCAACCAAATCCTGTAGGAGGGACAGCTAGACCTTCAGAGGAGCAAACACACCTAGGAAACCAGAGGAGACTAGTCTCTGCATACATTTCTGACTCAAGAGGAAAACACTGAGTGCCACCAGGGCCCCCTGCACACAGGGACCCAGAAGTAGGGGCAGGCCCTTCTGGTTACTGCCCTCACGGAGAGCTGAAACCCAGTCTCGAGAAGCAACTTCAGGCCTGAGACCAGAGGTAAGGCCAACTTTTGTGCTCCAAGTGACCTGCCTGGTGGACTCAGGACACAAACCCACAGGAACAGCTGAAGACTAGTAGACAAGAACGATGACATGCCTGAAAGCAGAACACTCTATTCCCATAACTGACTGAAAGAAAACAGGAAAACAGGTCTACAGCACTCCTGACACACAGGCCTATAGGATGGTCAAGCCACTGTCAGAAATGGCAAAACAAGGTAACACCAGAGACAACCTGATGGCAAGAGGCAAGCACAGGAAGCCAAGCAACAGAAACCAAGACTACATGGCATCATCAGAGCCCAATTCTCCCACCAAAGCAAACACTGAATATCAAAACACACCAGAAAAGCAAGATCTAGATTTAAAATCACATTTGATCATGATGATAGAGGACTTTAAGAAAGACATTTAGAACTCCCTTAGAGAAATGCAGGAAAATACAAGTAAACAAGTAGAAGCTCTTAGAGAGGAAACACAAAAATCCCTGAAAGAATTACAGGAAAACACAATCAAACAGGTGAAGGAATTGAAAATGGAAATAGAAACAATAAAGAAAACACAAAGGGAGACAACCCTGGATAGAGAAAACCAACGGAAGAGACAAGGAGCCATAGATACAAGAATCATAAACAGAATACAAGAGAAAGAAAAGAGAATCTCAGGAGCAGAAGATTCCATAGAAATCATCAACACAACTGTCAAAGATAATGTAAAACGGAAAAAGCTACTGGTCCAAAACATACATGAAATCCAGGACACAATGAGAAGATCAAACCTAAGGATAATAGGTATAGAAGAGAGTGAAGACTCCCAGCTCAAAGGACCAGTAAATATCTTCAACAAAATCATAGAAGAAAACTTCCCTAACCTAAAGAGATGCCCGTAAACATACAAGAAGCCTACAGTACTCCAAATAGATTGGAATAGAAAAAAACTCCTCCCGTCACATAATAGTCAAAACACCAAATGCAAAAAACAAAGAAAGAATATTATAAGCAGTAAGGGGAAAAGGTCAAATAACATATAAATGCAGCCCTATCAGAGTTACACGAGACTTTTCACCAGAGACTATGAAAGTCAGAAGATCCTGGACATATGTCAAACAGACCCTAAGAGAACACAAATGCCAGCTCAGGTTACTGTATCCAGCAAAACTCTCAATTAACATAGATGGAGAAACCAAGATACTCCATGACAAAACCAAATTTACACAATATCTTTCTTCAAATCCAGCCTTACAAAGGATAATAAATGGTAAAGCCCAACACAAGGAGGCAAGCTACACCCTAGAAAAAGCAAGAAACTAATCATCTTGGCAACAAAACAAAGAGAAAAAAAGCACACAAACATAACCTCACATCCAAATATGAGTATAACAGGAAGCAATAATCACTATTCCTTAATATCTCTCAACATCAATGCCCTCAACTCCCCAGTAAAAAGATAGAGATTAACAAACTGGATATGCAATGAGGACCCTACATTCTGCTGCCTACAGGAAACACACCTCAGAGACAAAGACAGACACTACCTCAGAGTAAAAGGCTGGAAAACAACTTTCCAAGCAAATGGTCGGAAGCAGCAAGCTGGAGTAGCCATTCTAATATCATATAAAATCAATTTTCAACTAAAAGTCATCAAAAAAGATAAGGAAGGACACTTCATATTCATCAAAGGAAAAATCCACCAAGATGAACTCTCAATCCTAAATAGCTATGCCCCAAATACAAGGGCACCTACATACGTAAAAGAAACCTTACTAAAGCTCAAAACACACATTGCACCTCACACAATAAAAGTAGGAGATTTCAACACCCCACTCTCATCAATGGAGAGATCATGGAAACAGAAATTAAACAGAGTTGTAGACAAAGAGAAGTCATGAGCCAAATGGACTTAACATCCGTCCATTATTTATAGAACATTCTATCCTAAAGCAAAAGGATATACCTTCTTCTCAGCTCCTCATGGTACTTTCTCCAAAACTGACCATATAAGTGGTCAAAAAACGGGCCTCAACAGGTACAGAAAGATAGAAATAATCCCATGCGTGCTATCAGACCACCACGGCCTAAAGCTGGTCTTCAATAACAATAAGGGAAGAACACCCACATATACATGGAAGTTGAACAATGCTCTACTCAACGATAACCTGGTCAAGGAAGAAATAAAGAAAGAAATTAAAGACTTCTTAGATTTTAATGAAAATGAAGGTACAACATACTCAAATTTATGGGACACAATGAAAGCTGTGCTAAGAGGAAAACTCAGCGCTGAGTGCCTGCAGAAAGAAACAGGAAAGAGCATATGTCACCAGCTTGACAGCACACCTAAAAGCTCTAGAACAAAAAGAAGCAAATACACCCAGGAGGAGTAGAAGGCAGGAAATAATCAAACTCAGAGCTGAAATCAACCAAGTAGAAACAAAAAGGACTATACAAAGAATCAACAGAACCAAAAGCTGGTTCTTTGAGAAAATCAACATGATAGATAAATCCTTAGCTAGACACAGAGGACACAGAGAGTGTGTCCAAATTAACAAAATCAGAAATGAAAAGAGAGACATAACTACAGAATCAGAGGAAATTCAAAAAATCATCAGATCTTACTATAAAAGCCTATATTCAACAAAACATGAAAATCTGCAGGAAATGGACAATTTCCTAGACAGATACCAGGTACCAAAGTTAAATCAGGAACAGATAAACCATATAAACAACCCCATATCTCCTAAAGAAATAGAAGCAGTCATTAAAAGTCTCCCAACCAAAAAGAGCCCAGGTCCATCCAGATGGGTTCAGTGCAGAATTCTATCAGACCTTCATAGAAGACCTCATACCAATACTATACAAACTATTCCACAAAACTGAAACAGATGGAGAGCTACAGAGAACTTCTATAATGCCATAATTACTCTTATTCCTTAACCACACAAAGACCCAAGAAAGAAAGAGAATTTCAGACCAATTTCCCTTATGAATATCGATGGAAAAATACTCAGTAAAATTCTTGCAAACCGAATCTAAGAACACATCAAAACAATCATCCATCATGATCAAGTAGGCTTCACCCCAGGTATGCAGGGATGGTTAAATATACAGAAACCCATCAACATAATCCACTATATAAACAAACTGAAAGATTAAAAGCCACATGATCATTTCATTAGATGCTGAGAAAGCATTTGACAAAATTCAACACCCCTTCATGATAAAAGTCCTGGAAAGAACAGGAATTCAAGGCCCACACCTAAACATAATAAAAGCCATATACAGCAAACCAGTAGCTAACATTAAACTAAATGGAGAGAAACTTGAAGCAATCCCACTAAAATCAGGGACTAGAGAAGGCTGCCCACTCTCTCCCTACTTATTCAATATAGTTCTCAAAGTCCTATCCAGAGCAATCAGACAACAAAAAGAGATCAAAAGGACACAGATTGGAAAGGACGAAATCAAAATATCACTATTTGCAGATGATATGATAGTATATTTAAGTGATCCCAAAAGTTCTACCAGAGAACTACTAAACCTGATAAACACCTTCAGCAAAGTGGCTGGGTGTAAAATTAACTAAAAAAAAAAATCAGTAGCCTTCCTCTACAGAAAAGAGAAACAAGCTGAGAAAGAAATTAGGGAAACAACATCCCTCACAGTAGTCCCAAATAATACAAAATACCTCGGTGTAACTTTAAATAAGCAATTGAAAATCTGTATGATAAGAACTTCAAGCCTCTGAAGAAAGAAATTGAAGATCTCAGAAGATGGAAAGATCTCCCATGCTCATGGATTGACAAGATTAATATAGTAAAAAATGGCCATTTTACCAAAAGAGATCTGCAGATTCAATGTAATCCCCATCAAAATACAAATCCAATTCTTCAGAGAGTTAGACAGAACAATTTGCAAATTCATCTGGAATAACAAAAAACCCAAGATAGCTAAAACTATCCTCAACAATAAAAGGACTTCTGGGGGAATCACTATCCCTGAATTCAAGCAGTATTACAGAGCAATAGTGATAAAAAAATGTATGGTATTGGTACAGAGACAGGCAGGTAGACCAGTGGAATAGAATTGAAGACCCAGAAATGAACCCACACACCTATGGTCACTTGATTTTTGACAAAGGAGCCAAAACCATCCAATGGAAACAAGATAGCATTTTCAGCAAGTGGTGCTGGTTTTACTAGAGGTCAACATGTAGAAGAATGCAGATTAATCCATTCTTATCACCATGTACAAAGCTTAAGTCCAAGTGGATCAAGTACCTCCACATCAAACCAGATACACTCAAATTAACAGATGAAAAAGTGGGGAAGAATATCAAACACATGGGTACTGAAAGAAATTTCCTGAAGAAAATACCACTGGTTTATGCTCTAAGATCAGGAATCGACAAATGGGATTTCATAAAACTACAAAGCTTCTGTAAGGCCAAGGACACTGTTGTTAGGACAAAACGTCAACCAACAGATTGGGAAAAGATCTTTAGCAATCCTACACCTGAAAGAAGGCTTATATCCAAAATTCAAATAACAAAGAATTCAAGAAGTTGGACTGCAGGGAGACAAATAACCCTATTAAAAATGGGGTTCAGAGCTAAACAAATAATTCACAGCTGAGGAATGCTGAATGGCTGAGAAACACTTAAAGAAATGTTCAACATCTTTAGTCATAAGGGAAATGTAAATCAAAACAACCCTGAGATTCTACCTCACAGCAGTGAGAATGGCTAAGATCAAAAACTCCATTGACAGTAGATGCTAGCGAGGATGTGGAGAAAGAGGAACACTCCTCCACTGTTGGTGGGATTGAAGACTGGTACAACCATTCTGGAAATCAGTCTGGAGGTTCCTCAGAAAATTGGACATTGCACTACCTGAGGACCCAGCTATACCTCTCTTGGGCATATACCCAAAAGATGCCCAACAAATAACAAAGACTTATGAAATTGATAAGCAAATGGATGGAACTGGAAAATATCACCTTGAGTGAGGTAACCCAATCACAGAAAAACACACATGGTGTGCACTCATTGATAAGTGGATATTAGCCCAAAGGCTCGAATTACCCTAGATGCACAGAACACATGAAACTCAAGAAGGATGACCAAAATGCGGATGCCACACTCCTTCTTTAAAAGGGGAACAAGAATACCCTTTGGAGGGTATAGGGAAGCAAAGTTTAGAACAGAGGCTGAAGGAACGCCCATTCAGAGCTTGCCCCACATGTGGCCATACATGTATAGCCACCAAACTAGATAAGATGGATGAAGCAAAGAATTGCAGGCTGATAGGAACAGGATGTAGATCTCTCCTGAGAGACACACCCAGAATATGGCAAATACATAGGCGAATGCCAGCAGCAAACCACTGAACTGAGAACGGGACCACTGTTGAAGGAATCAGAGAAAGGACTGAAAGAGTTGAAGGGGCTTGAGACCCCATATGAACAACAATACCAACCAACCAGAGCTTCCAGGGACTAAGCCAATACCCAACGACTATACATGGACTGACCCTGGGCTCCAACTGTGTAGGTAGCAATGGATAGCCTAGTATGGGCACCAGTGGAAGGGGAATCCCTTGGTCCTGCCAAGACTGAACCCCAGTGAACGTGATTGTTGGGGGGATGGAGGTAATGGGGGGAGGAGGGGGAAGGGAACACACATGTAGCAGCGGATGGGGAGAGGTTCGGGGGATGTTGGCCTGGAAACCGGGAGAGGGAACATTTGAAATGTAAATAAGAAATACCCAATTTAATAAAGATGGAAGAAAAAATTAATTTTTGAGTGACAATGATTTCAATATTGCTGCAGCACAAGAGTATCAAAGTGTAAAGACAACTCTAAAGCGTAGTCAGCCGGAAGGGGCACACCTTACTTACAAAATGTTCAATAACAATCTCATGATGCTATCGCTTGGGTCTTCTTAACACAGAAGACTTTACATGAATTAAGGAATAAAAGCCATGAAAGGACGGTTTCACGGTTTCCTCACATAGATTCCTCAATTCTTAATTTCCTCGTGAGGCACTTTATAGATTTCCCCCAAATAGCAGTGTTCTCAATTCTGTGTCCATCCCTGAAAGAAGCAAGGAAGAAACTTGTGGGGCTCCCCAAGTAGGGAATGTAGCCTGGGATCCCCAGCCGAAATGGGGACATCTAGTTGGAATTCACCCCCTCCTAAGGGCCTGTCCCCTCCTGGGGAATGCCTACATATCTTACTTTTAATTCAGTAGTGTTTGTGGACATATTTTCTATACTGTTGACAAACTATTCAGGATTATCTAGGTCTGCTTTATGATTTCAGATGATAAAATGAACTTATTTTCTGTTTCCATCATATAGTTCTGCAAAATAGAGTGTCTAGCCCGGGTTTATATTTCAGCCTCCACTTCTTCAAAAAACAAAGGCTCAGACAAAAAAAAAAGTATTAAGTGTGTTCCCCAGTTGGGGCCAGGGCAGGAAAAGATCAAGAAGCAAATGAGCAAATTGACCTTAGAAACACTTTCAGATTTTGTCTGCTAGAACTCTTTTGACTTGTCGAGTTATTATGAGTCCTTTCTGCCAAATCCTCTAGATATGAGTTTCAAATATTGCACTTCTTTAATGTCTGCTATTACTGAATTATTTTGTGGCCTAATTATGAAAGTCTGGTTTCAGAAACAATATGAAAGCAAACGTTCTTGGCATAATTGTGAAGTGTCTGAAAACAGAAGTGGAAACAAGCTGAATAACCCACAAGAGAAAAAAAAAACAACGAAACTACTACATGAAATTTGACACAGCAAAAAGAAATTAGTGGGATATATTTCACAATTCATTAGACTCTATTCATATAGCCAAAGTATTTCTGACCCACGGTTAGTTGAATGTTTTTGTTGTTCCAGCTTTCAAAATAAAAAGCTTTCTCATAGTTCCAATATTGAGTCCTGAAAACTGTAAGTACTCTTTTACATTTATTGGCAGAATATCTGACCCATTCCTAAACATTTTTGTAAACATAGTTATTCTAAATATAACAATTCCAAATGTTTAATTATCGCATCATGTTAACCTGTTTTGCATTCAAATTTCAAAGTTGCAAATCAAAATGCCATTGGTACAAATAAAAGTATAAGTAACTCATTGTTATATAGTTATAAGGCTAGACTCCTGGCACTGTGACATTCAGCTTTATACACTTCGATTTATGTTCTAAATAATGAATATAGTATGGTAAGATTTTAGTACAGCAGAATTTGGTGTTTCACTTTGTCCATGTTTTGAGTCTTACCAAATAACTGGTATTTTTATAAAATGTTTTAATTTAGATATAACTTCATGCTTACAGTACTGTATAACAATAGGGCAGATCTTTCTTTATATTTTGTATTTTATATTTTGAATAGGTTTTTCCTATTCAATGTGAGTGCTTTTGGCATGAACATGTGCATCTTTCTATCTATCTATCTATCTATCTATCTATCTATCTATCTATCTATCTATGTATGTACAGGTCTCTCTCTCTCTATATATATATATATATATGAACATATGTGTTTATATAGACAATACATATATTAATTTTTATGTAATTTTATTAATGTCCTCTAAATATTCATTATTTTTTCTATAAGCAAATATATTCCCTATTAAGTTATAACGCAGCAGCCAACATTAGTAAATTGGAGATAAGATATTTCAGCAGATAAGGGTTCTAGCCACTTGGCCTGATGACCTAGGTTTGATCCCTGGGTTCCACATGGTAGTGATAATTGATCACTTCAAGATGTTGTCTGACTTCCATACGCATGCCATGGCATGCACATGCACACATATTCACACAATATGGAAAAAATTAAAATTACCATTACCATTAATCAACATTAAAGTGATATTCTTATCTAGCCCAGGTTCCATAGTAAAATGTGATTGGTCCCAATAAGGTACTTCCCACTACTTCCTCATTGCCCCCAAATACAACCTAATATAGTATGTTTCATTCAGTTCTTGTCACTTTTTAAGTTTTTTCCCTGTTATCATAGAGATGTTTCCTAGCTCTGTTTTCCTTAATTTTGATGTTTCTGAAGAGGGCATGTTATTTTATAAAGTGTCCTTTCAGTTGTGTTTCCCCATATCTTCTTTATAGATCTCAGATTTAGAGTTTGGACCACAGAAGCATAAAAGAATGTTCCAACTTTCTAAGAGCAAACAGAGAGCACTTGACATCAATCTGTCTAGTAATTCTCCTAAATCATGTTAATAGTCTATATAGTAAGAGTGCCTCCCATCAATATAAAAAGTTTGAACTCATGAATTCTTATTCTATTTAGCAATTGTAGCCACTGGGATATTTATTTCATGTTTACCATATCCCATATTTGGCCAAGAGAAGCTGGCTCCATTATTTCTTTATTATATGACATCAGTGTTTAAAAATTTCTCACTGTCTGCCACAAGATATAAAGCTCATATTTGCTTTCCCTTGGCCCTCAAATCAGTCATTTCTATCCAGAGTTTTGATTGTTTGGGAAAATGATTTAGAAATCAATATTTGGATATTTGATAAGGCCCTTGTCATGGGAGCCATCTCAACAATCTTGGAAATGAAATGTCAGTGTCAGCAAGCTACATTTAGCTCCAGCTTAAGATTCGGGTGTAACTTTAAAGCAGAATTTATGTTCAGTGACACTAAATAGCAACATATATGTAATCAAAAGGATTTCTGCAAACTGTTTGGTCATGCCAACCCTTATGGAAGGGTAGTTTTAAATTTACTTTATATAATATATTTATTTCAATCACTGGGACATAATGTCCCAGAAGAAAAGCCTACAGAAGTAACAGTTCATTTGGTCTCCTAGTTTTAGAGGTGTTGGTGTTAAGGTCAGCTGGATTATTTCTTTAAGCTCAAAGTGAGGCTGGTAGAAACTCTGTGAAAAGGAGGCTGTTCACAAAGACTCTGGAGACTGGAAGAAGAGAGGAAGCTGAAGGATAAAGAAGAGGGATGAAGGGGTTGGGGATTTAGCTCAGTGGTAGAGCACTTACCTAGGAAGCACAAGGCCCTGGGTTCGGTCCCCAGCTCCGAAAAAAAGAACAAAAAAAAAAAAAAAAAAAAAAGAAGAGGGATGAAGAGAAAGAGAAAAAGCAGGAGGAGCCAGGTTCAAAATAGACTTCATGCGTATCATACCCTATAACATACTCTGTATCTCACCTGTAACGGTTTCTAATACCCCAATTTATCATCCATATATGGACTCACATTAGATCCACCCATGGTTCCATCCATGAGTGGATCGCAGCCCCCATAGTCAAATTTTTCCCAAAAGTCCCTCTATAAATTTTCTCTATTAGTGACCAAGCCTTCAACATAGGAGCTCTTTGCAGGATATTTAATATTCAAACATAAGCACTTAACCTAAATTGTCAAAATGATCCTCATGTCTGATTAGAAAACAGCATATTTGTTTCAGTGTTCAGATTTTTTATTAAGATGCTTAAATTCACATAAGTGATTTTAATGTGAACATTTACTTACCGCAAATTAAATTTAGAACAAATTTAAATTTAGTGGGGAAAACCCACTAATTAGGACTCCCTTTTAATTTTTCTAACTCAAGTTATAAATGATTAAATCTCAAGAAAGAATTCCTTAGAGTTGAGAAGCACTCATCTCTTTATTTTGTTAGGATCATCATGGTATAAAATGTAGAAATAGCATTCCCCTATCTTGGGTCATCAAGCCTCCACAGGAACAGGGGCTCTCCTCCCAGTGATTCCAGATGAGGCAATCCTCTGCTACATATCCAGCTGGAGCCATGGTTACTCCTGATTACTCTTTGCTTGGTGATTTTGTCCCTGGGAGCTTTGGGGGAGTCTGGTTGGTTGATATTGTTGCTCTTCCTATGAGGTTGCAACCTGCTTCAGCTCCTATAGTTCTTCCTCTAACTTCCCCATTGGCTTCCTTGTGCCAGTCCAATGTTTGGCTGTGAGCATCACATCTGTATTGGGCCGACCTTGACAAAGCCTCTCAGGGAACGGTTACACTAGGCTACTGAGGCAGGAGTGGTTGGGCGGGTAGGGGAGCACACTCATAGAGGCAGGGGGAAGGGACAAGGGGTAGGAACTTGTGAGGGGGATAACATTTGAAATGTAAATGAACAAAATAACCAATAAAAATAAAAAATGATTCAAAAATATAAAAAAATAAAATAAAAAGTTGAAAATAGAAAAATTCAAATGTCAGCTTTCTGATGTTGTTATTTGCTTGTTTATTATGAAGAAATTGAAACAGCCAAAGATGGCTTTGACATTATCTAGTCAAACAGAGGTGTCTTGAGTGAAGAAAAACAGCAAATGGAAGATGAACTGAGGAAGGAAAAGAGGGAGTTGATAACTCAAGAGGACATCCGTTTACTGATTGTGTATCTAATTGAAATCAAATGGAAACACATTAAAACTAACAAAAATTATATTGCTTGTTACCAATGCAGAATGTCTGTTGGCCAGGATGAAGAAAACGAAGACGTACTCAATGGCAAATAACAGTATGTCTGAGTGATCTCCTGTCCAGGTATTTGATGAGAAGTAGTGAAAACCAAGACCTGTAGGAGGTGCGACAGCCACGATGCCCTTCGTGTGTAGGAGACGGAAGAGGCTAAAACCATTCTTTTGGGAGGACAAGCTGGGTGAAGAGAGTAAAAACTCGCTCTGAGTGCATTTAGGATGTGATATGGAAGGATTTGCTTTACTGTGTTTGTAGACATCGACCAACAGCACCAACAATACACTGTACATGTGCTTAAAGAAGGCTGTAGTGCACTGTAATGGATTTCGCATACAGCAATTACCCTTGAGTGTGACCTTCTGTGCAAATACTTTTTTGTTTGTTTGCATGTGAAGTTCCCTTTTCATGAAAGGCTTATGCTGTTCCAATGTCATGTTTAGAGGTAGAACTTCTAGTAAGATTACTGGGGCTCTGGCATAGTCAGTACTTATTCAGTGATAGAGTTGAGATCGAGAACATTATTCTACATAGATGTGGACACTGTGAGGCAGGGTCAGTTGGAAGCTCTGGGTCACTGAAGGCAACCCCTTCGGGATATACCTTTGCCCGAGCCTGCCTGTTCATGCTGCCTCTGTTTTTTTTTTTTTTTTTTTTTCGGAGCTGGGGACCGAACCCAGGGCCTTGCGCTTCCTAGGCAAGCGCTCTGCCACTGAGCTAAATCCCCAACCCCATGCTGCCTCTGTTTTTAAGCTACCAAGAGCAAAGAGCTTTGTTCCATTCTCTGCCTCCTGATATTATGTTCTGTATTATCACACAGGACAGAAAACTGAACCAAGTGACAATGTCAGGACTTAACAAAAACATCTTTGGCTCACGTGTGAAGTATGCAGTCAGTATAAACCTCCATCTTGGATGTCTCTAAAAAGATACTTAAAACCATTTCCTTGAAGTAGGTTTCTGAATATTCAAAGGATTAAATCTATGCTTGGCACAGTTAAGGAAAGAATGAATGATTTCTAAATAGTTGTTGAAATAAAATGAATTAATTACACTGGTAAGGCTCAGTGTAAAATATATTTTATGACATTTTAAACGTTTCAAAATGATAATGCATGTTTGCTTCTATGTGCTAACACTCCATTAATTATAGCATCTGATTACCTTATGCTTCAAGCATGCCAGATAAAGTTTACTTAACTCTTTTTTTTTAATCTGCTAAAAATTATCAAACAGACGAACATCTGTTTTGCATTATGGTATGAGTCAGCCTTCTGCTGTTCCTCCATCTGCATGTACACTCTCACACACTCAGACTTTTACATGCCAGTGCTATGCTTTATTGACCTCCCTTTTCTCATACTTTTCATAGATGTTCCTTCATGAACGCAACTCTTAGCGTTTTTAGCTTCATATGCATGAACATGTGTGTTGATCTATATACAATGAAGAAAGGGAAGGAGGAAGATGGGAGTGGGGGTGTGGAGAGAGGGAGGCGCACTTAGATAAAGAAAAGTCTTGTCGACCTCCTAACATAATAAGACCTGACAGTTGTTGAGTGTTTTGTGTTAAATGACATGCCAAGCATTCTACATAATTTGTCTCATTATGTTGTCAGAACAACTCTTTTGAAAGTGTATTGCTATTTTCATTTTAAAAATCTAATAGTTAATTCTGTGGTAAGTTAAATCTTACTGTTGTTTAGTGTGAATGAAAATTTTCTTAACTCCTTCATTGCCTGGTCAGTAATGTCACATAAATAGCATTTTCTACCCTTTTCCTTTCTACAGTCAAGTTCATGTCTCCAAATTACATATTTTTCTTTTGTATCTTCCTCTGTGTGTTAAGGAAAGTAGTCTTCTGATGGGAGTTCAAATCCCATGATACTATGGGATTTTTGCAAATGCATGAAAACATTTGAAATTGTTTAACTAAGAAGGTGTTCCCAGCAGAGGCCAAGATCCTCTGTGCATCTCACAGTGCACTGGGTAACTCCTAACAGAGTTATATGGCCTAATACATTCACAACAATAAGACTAAGAAACTTTTACCTAGAGAAAGATGTTCTTGAGGAGAAATGTCAATATTTGTAAGTGTATTCTCAAAAATTATTTATTTTGAGAGCTCATTTTAGGATGTTAGAAGCAATAGTTATTAGAACATTTCAGGAATCTCTTGGGCTGTTACACTGATTCACAAAGCACACAACCTTAATTGTTGTTCAGATAATAGAACTTCTGCATTGCCTTTGATTCCAAACTGTGTGTTTTCAAAGTGTCATCACCTGGTGCTCACATTATATACATATACATATAATATATATATATGTATATATATATATATATATCAAACTTTTAGGAAATCATCTCTATTCAACTTGCCTGACTTCATTTATATTATTCTGGGGATGAGGTAAAATAACCAGCAAAAAGTGAACTCACCCCCTCTATATGTCACTGTTTTGAAACTGAAAACATTGGCAGTTATATTTTATCAAACTGTAACACCCACTGGCCTACTAAATCTTCTAGTAGTAAGACTTTTCTGACATGGGGTTCATATATCCGCTAAGCAGTTTGAATAGTCAGTGTCCATAAAAATACAGGAGGCAGAGCTGGTTGGAATAGACTAAGTGGGAGATAAGTGAAATACGTGAATTTTGGTTGATGACAGTGGAAAGTTTGCATGTTTTCACATACATTTTCTGGTTCAGGTAACATTTGATTTTATTCTTTGAGCATATAACACAGTAAAAAAAGTAGCAGTCACAAAATTAGTCTACCAATTGCTCAGATATAAGCTGTGGAGAATTTGGGAAAGTTGGTAAATTTGTATCAGTTACCTTCAATTGATTGTTTACTGGAAATGGGAAACTATCTGTCAGTCTTTAGAATAATAACATAGGTTTTAATACTTCTATTTAAATAATGTTACATTTATTGTATGTGTGCATGAATGTGAATGTGTGTATATGTATATGTATGTGTATATGTAAATGTATGTATGTGTGCATGTATGTGAATGTATATATCTGTATGTATGTATGCATATGTATGGATGTATGTGTAGATGTGAATGAACTTATGTGGGTGTATATGTGTGTGCATGTGGTATAGTTTACCTGTGTGAAAAAATTGGGGTCAATTTTTTCTTCTGCTATGAGGGTCTTGGGGATTGAACTGGGTTTTCAGGCTTGGCAGAAGGTGAAGCCAACTGGCCCTCTTCAAACTTAAATTACTATATTTTAGACAGTGTTGGAATGAGTACTTGTGGCTGGTGTACCATGAATATTGGTTGAGGTAACAAATGTTTTTACTTTGTCTTTTTAGTCTGTGCCTCACTAAGTAGCCCAGCCTGGCCTTGAAAGTTTGTCCTATCATCTTGTCATATTGAAGTATGGTATATGTGATACATATCTTTTGATATCCAGATTGCTGTTTTGATCATTGTCTAAGTTCAGAATTGTGGTCTTGGATAGAGACTTGACTTTAGGATGGCATTTAAGGTCATTTGAATGGGAATTTCCTCAGCTTTGGTAAGGAAATGGGACATCTTCATTATTGAAAAACCCACGGGCTCTTTTTCCCTTGTGAATAATGCAGATGTGTCACCACCCTACAGCTTGGTCGTTCATTCTGAGTTGTTCCTAGGAATTGCACATGCGTATTTATCCAGTACTGTCTCAAATTTCTTCTTCTCTGTTGTTGAATCTTCTCTTAGGTGCATGAGGATGGTTCTTCACTGGCACTGACTGTGAGTCCCTGCACTTAAAGAGGCTGATTGTTGATGTTGTCATGTATAGAGCTATCTTTCATCAACTAGATTTAGCTCTTACCACCCTGGGGCCAAATGGAGGTTCATGAGCCTTCTTCTACTCCAATACCTTCACCTGGTAGTCATGAGATGTCACTGAACCCCACAAAGCCTTTATCTCCTTCTCTTCTCTCAGTGAAGTTCAGATAGTACCTAAAATGTCAAATTTTGGAAAGAACTTTAAATGAAGGAAATATTTTGCTTTTATCTTCATACTTTACTCCCAATCTTCCAAGAAGGGAATTAAAATATTCTTAGTCTTTCTCTGAGCCAACCCCATCCTGAAGATCCCCTACCATAGATATGTCCAAAGTTAGAATGGCCCTCATGATATTCTGTGTGTTATAGAGAGTGCTAGATATAGACTGTTCTATAGATTGTGCTGTAGTCTATCCTTTCATTTGAAAAGGTTGAAAGGAGGAAGGGAGAGGACACACCAAATTAGACAAATGAACTCAGAAGTGATATATAGCTTTTCTAGATGTTCATACAAAATATGTTTAGCAAGCTTTCTGATAGTGACAATGTTAGAAATTTCATATAAATAAAGATGTTTATTTTTTTGGACAAATGCTTTAGAAAGCAAAGGACTGGTCTGAGTTGTGATTGCTATGGAACATTCAGAATTCCCTTATGTTGATTACATAAAAGTCCTTGCCATAGATCATTCCAGCATTAGAGGCAGTCTAGCTTGTAAAATAAATAGAAAACCAGCCCATTGATGTGACATTTAGTTTGTAAAAAGAGAGGAAATGATGAGGCCCAAATAACATGTTTGCCATGTTTGCTTGCACGTCCCATCCAAGATGGAGGGCAGAGTCATTTGTTGTTTCCTCTAGAATGCCATTTCTGGAATTGTTCTGCAAGCACATAATGACATGGCATTCCTAATGTCAGTCATTATCATAAAAAGTTAACAAAAGAAGTCCCAGAGAAGATCCTACCTGCCCATGAAAGACAAGTATAAATTAAAAATTGCTCATTCCCATCCTGAGTGAGGTAACCCAATCACAGAAAAACACACATGGTATGCACTCATTGATAAATGGATATTAGCCCAAATGCTCGAATTACCCTAGATGCATAGAACACGTGAAACTCAAGAAGGATGACCAAAATGCAAATGCTTCACTCCTTTAAAAAGGGAACAAGAATACCCTTGGGATGGAATAGGGAGGCAAAGTTTAGAACAGAGGCTGAAGGAACACCCATTCAGAGCCTGCCCTACATGTGGCCCATACATATACAGCCACCAAACTAGATAGCAAAGATGTGCAGACTGACAGGAATTGAATGTAGATCTCTCCTGAGAGACACAGCCAGAATATGGCAAATACATAGGTGAATGCCATCATTAAACCACTGAACTGAGAATGAGACCGCCGTTGAAGGAATCAGAGAAAGGACTGAAAGAGCTTGAAGGGGCTTGAGAACCCATATGAACAATAATGCCAACCAACCAGAGCTTCCAGGGACTAAACCACTACCCAAAGACTATACATGGACTGACCCTGGACTCCAACTGCATATGTAGCAGAGAATAGAGTAGTAAGGGCACCAGTGGAAGGGGAATCCCTTGGTCCTGCCAAGACTCAACCCCCAGTGAACAGGATTGTTGGGGGGAGGGCGGTAAGGGGAGGAGGATGGGGAGGGAACACCCATATAGAAGGGGAGAGGGAGGGATTAGGGGGATATTTGCTTGGAAGCCGGGAAAGGTAATAACAATTGAAATGTAAATAAGAAATAACCAATTTAATAAAGATGGAGAAAAGGGAAAAAATTGCTCATTCCGTGTTGTATGCACCTGCCATAATAGACTTCCTGATATATATTTGGTTGCTTTCATATATGTCATGTGTATGGGGTCAAGTATACACCTGTAAAATTATTGCTGTCATCCAGGCTGTAAACATACCCATCATATCCCAACATAATTTCTTGCCTCCTTTGTTATTATGTGACTACCTTACCAAAGATCAGATCAATTCTCTTGGCTGTCCTTTAGTGTGTAGTATACAATGTAGTTAGCTGTAGACACTATTTGCCGATGCAGGACTCCAGAATATCTAGCTTTTTAAGTTTTTACTGAAGCTTGATGTATTTTGTTTACCCTTCCCCTCAGTCTTTGGCAACCATCACTCTAAGTTTCTGCTTCTAAGAGTTTTACTATGTTAGATTCCACATGTAATGAAATCATGCAGTGTTTGTATTTCTGTGTCTGGATTATTTCACTTAGAGAAAGAAATTTGGATCTGATTTCTTAGCAGATTGAAGATTTTCCTTCTTTTGTTTCAAATTAAAATGTAAAAAGATCACTGAGGAAATCTTGCTCAGGTTGCTCTATACAAGGAAGGAGGCGCTGCTGGGGCTCTTTCCAAATTATCATAAAACCACTATAATATTTCAGCCTGAAAAGCTGAAAACTTGCATAACTCAGCACTAATAACTCCAGCAAGAATCACCGTGTCTAGTCAAGTGTTAGAGTTTCTCTAACATGACCCAGTGAGACAACACCAGCAGTTTCTGGCTGTCTTACAGTTTTCTCATTGTGCTAAGAGAGTGGTAGTAGGTATGAGGACACCAAGAAGAGCTCTTATATTGTCCATGGCCAGAAATATATTGATCATCGTTCAACAAAAAAGGGGATGTCCTTTTTCAACAATATTGTAATCCAAACAACTTTCAAATTTCTATTAGAAAGTGACCTCTTTGGAGGGTCATCTTACTAATAATTCAACAGCATCTGGGGATATAAGATATTTAGTGAGAATATATAACATTTGTTCTATGAGACTTGAACAAAGTTGAATTGCATTCTTTACTCAATGAAGAGAAATACAGGATGACGATTGATTAGAGCTATTTCTAGGGAAGTCCTTAATCATACCAGAGCTAGGTAGCTGGTTCATTAGCAACCTATAAATGAGGTCAGCTTGCATACAATGTCTAAAACCTTGATGTCTTGGTTCAAAGGTTTAAAAGAATAAATTTCAAAGGTATGCTATGTGTATTTTGAAGCAAGCAAGAGGAGAAAGCTGTATCAAAAATACAGATATAATCAAAACTAATTAAGTGTATTAGGACTAATTGTCAAATAAGGCATTGACATCCATAATGTGTATTCCTTGGAAAGATTCTCACTTGTTAATGATTAAAATCAGAGTATATTATTTCACTAACTTATTGTAGAAAACACAGTATATATTAACATTTTAAGAGTATAAAATATGCAAATAGATTAGATTTTAAATGTAAAAATACAATATGCTTTAAAACATAATTTTGTGTATGACTTCTTTGCACTAGGAAAAGTTTTTTGATGAGCTGTGATAGTAGCCAGGGAGGCCATTGCTGACATATGCAGACTCTGATGTTTAGTCAAGTCATTTGAAAATTGGGACAATGTTAGTTGTCTATTTTATCGGTTTTAAAAGCTGGATAGTTATGACAGTATTTCTTAACCTCACAAATGGAAAGCGGCGGCTGTAGGATGTAAACAGAAGTTCCAGCCTGGCCGAACTTTCTCTCGTTTGCTATTCATCTGTGGGTAAATTTCAAAACTGATGAGCATTAAGGCTGATTGGCTTTAGTGTCTATGTCATAGATATCACAGATTTTGGGTTTCACATTTTTCTCTTACATAGTGTTCTCTTTACCCATCTCTCCTGCTATTTTCCTGCTTAAGGGATTATCAAGCCAGCCATATAAGCCAGACAATCCTGACTTATTAGCAGAATGAGTTTTTGTGTGTTTGAGCTTGTTTGGTTTTTAAGACAGGGTCTCAATTTGTAGCACTGGCTGCCTTGGAACTTCCTGGGTAAACCAGGCTGGCCTCAAACTTACAGAGATCCTGCTACCTCTGGAGTGCTAAAATTATATGACCCACCATGCCTGGCACAGAATGAAATCTTACTTACACATATCGCTGGTGGCTATAACTATGCTATCAGGCACAATTGAGAAGTTTCACCTACGACCTCATAGTCTAAAGTCTTTACTGTTTAACCCCTTGTTGAAAGCATTTGCTGGCCTCTGCTATACATGTAAAAGCATTTCTTTACTTCTGTGAACAACATCGGCATTCTTGTTACTTGCCCCTGCTAGCACTCATCTATATGTCTTTAAAATTGTTTCCCCAGAGTAGCTAACTCATCAGAGAAATGCCTGGAAGGTGGAGGAGCATTAAGGAAGGGATGAGAAGAACTCATGCATCTGACAAAGATGGGATTGAAGGTGCTCAGCACATGACTGCGCTTTGCTGCCATCTATGGGTACCAAGAGCCTTCTGAGCCCCTGAATCTTAACATACTAGGTGTACTGAAATATTTTTTCAGTTTGTTCCTAGTTCATTTTAAGCAAACAGACTTATGATGTACTTTCTGAATTTTTCCTTCTCATAGTACACATGTCTGTCCAGATTGAAATCACTGACAAATACATAGGAGAGAAGAAAGTTTTCGAGCAAATGGTGATTCAGTCCTCAGGAAAATGGTATCATCATTTGGTGTGTGTGCGTGTGTGTGTGTGTGTGTGTGTGTGTGTGTGTGTGTGTGTGTGTGTGTACGTGCATGAATGTGTACAGCAGTATAATTTATATTTGACAACTGTATTTTATGGAATAAAATCTTTTAACTTAGCTACTAGAGAAATATGCCAGCTATTAATTTACTGACTATCCTCCAACCCTACCCTTTTTCCTTGCTCTGTAATAACAGAGATTGGCCCTGTTAAACAGGGTCAGTACAGGGTACACTGTTTATTTCTCAGCAAATCAACCATAACTCCTTCTACGACACTCGTTCCAGGTGGCTTCCTTTGATATCAGCTGCTGTCCAGATGGGTTTCGGGGTAGTCACCAACAAAGTGAGTAGGCCTCCAGTGAATTCATCAGTATTCCAGAAAGAATTTTTCCTTTGACTGACAAGTCAGAGTCCTGCTTGGCCACAAACAACACAGTGAAGTCATGTACCATTCCATGGGCATCAACTCTGCTATTTTAATGAGGCGTGTTGAAGATTCTTGTCGGTTCGTCCTTCCTTTGAGAAGTCTCTCCCAGAAGTCCTGTTATATTTTTCTCTCCTCTTCCACCATTTTTACTCAATTTATTGTGATTTCAACTCCTGTTGCTACTTCTTTATAATATTTTTCCTTGTTTATATTATTTTACAGTTTCTCTCTTCTGATTACATTATAACTAAAGTAGCAGAGAGCTAAGAACAGACTATGTTTGTTTCTAAAACATTTAACAAATTAAATTTCCCCAGTATAAAGAACCCATTGAGTGAATTGACTTTTGTATAAGCCTTACAATGAAATTACTGAATCATTTTCTACTTAACAAATCCCTTTGGTGTATGAGCAACCTCTGGGAATTCATGAGCAATAGTGGGGCAGAGAAAATACTTCACAATCTATCCATCTCCTTCAGAAAATGAACATGAAAAGAAAATGTTATCCAGTTTTGGTTTCCACAGTGACTATCCTATTTGAGTTCTAGCTACATTTATCCACATTCATTCATGAGACTATAATGGCTTCCTACCTCATTCTCCAATTCCGTCTCTCTGAAGAAAAGTAGAGGCTATCTTATACAGAGGTGAGATTTTCCCACAGCTTCTTTGCTAGGCCAAATCCAGCCAGAGATCAAGTCACTCCTAGGTAAAGTTTTACATAGATTAATGTTTTTCTAATTTACCTTCTTCTCTCTCATTTCAGAGTTTCCTATTCTTGTTTCTTTACTTCAGTCCCGGTGACACACTGGAAACTTGAGACACCTGTTTTGACAGCAGCTAGATGATGTGGATTGAAACCCAAGTTAAGATTTCTTTGCCTGTGGTAGATTTATAGTATATCTAAATGTAGACCACTGAATACCATTGTAGCTTCACTGAATCAGATTCCTGAGAGAGCAGGAAGCCAGAAACCTACTACGGTCCTGTTTTTCTTCCATGCAAGACTACTGAGTTAGGAACAATTTATAGTGGTATTATCCAATATTCATTTGCATTTTAATATTAGAAGTTCTAGTTTATTATAGACTGGATGAGCATGTAATCTTGAATTTACTTTTATCTGGGCCATTTCTACACCTGTTATAAGAGAGGTTTTTTTTTCAGTCTTTTAGTAAAAGCTCAGTCTTTGATCTGGATAATAAAGTCCTAAGGTTCAAAGATCGGCACAGGCGAGCTTCATGGTAAGTTTCTGAAAACAATATGTGTGCTTTTTTCTGTCTCAAAAAGTGATCCTCTATATAGATGAGTGAAGCATTAATGGAGGTGGTATAAGGAAGCTCAGTGACTGTGTAGTGATGTGTGGAGGAGCCGACTATGGAAGCTTCACACATTCAAGATGAAGGCTGACAAAAACCTTAGAGAGTGAGAAGCACGGTTGAAAGTACTCAGTCATTCCTGGCAGGGGACAGGAGGATTTCAAGGAGTGAGAAAGTACTTAGTGACCATCCAGTTCCCACCATTTCCAGACATTTCTCAATAATGAATAATTATTTATAAAAAAAGAAAATATTTTAAAACATATTTTGACTTTAGCAAGTTTCATATATAACTCAAGGTTGATAGATATAGATATTTACTGAATTTTGCTTTTTTCTGGCCCCCTTACTCTCTCCCCTCTCCTTCCTTCTTTTCCTTTTTATGAAAGATAAAATCTAAGACCTCTTAAATGCTTAGCTAACGCTTTACATCTCTCATCCCACCTCTACAATCAAATTACCGAGAATTCCCTGATGAGCAACCTTTAGGTAGAGTGAAGTTCTATAATGTCTGTTATCTACTTATTTTTCCATTCTTTTAACTCCTTATTTTGAAATATTTATAGGTTCACTTGAGTTTTCTTGATATTTATATATTTATTATATGTATGTATGATATTTATAGCCACTTTTTATAGTGAGAACAACATATTGCATGGGTAGAGTACAATATCTAAATGCATAATATTTATTTTTAAAAACTCTCCAGATAATGACTGTTTACATAGCTGGAAATTTACTAAGTGAATAATTATCCAAGGAACTGTGTTAGCTAAGCTACTTCTTGTAGTAATGGAGTACTTAGTAATCTGAGGTCAATCTTAATAGGTCATGTAACTCATGCATTGCTGTGGGTAGGGGTATCATTAGTTATGACTCATTGAAATGCTTTAGTTAGTCACTGCTTCCTTCTATTTTTGAGGCTCAGTAACTTTGGACTCAAAGAACCAACTCATACTGAAAAGTGTTTCAAAGTTCTTTGTCCCTTCTGTTAACATTTTGTAGACAAAAAGAAGCAGGAAATGAAGAGAAAGTAGAACTGTTTTGACTAGTGCTTCATAGCTTCATATGCAGCTGCTGGAATGTGACTCGATTTTGAAATTAATTTTCTTTTTATGAAACTCATCGTATTCTTCCTTCGCTTGAATTTTCTATGCTAGAATTTAATTCTTAATATAAGCAACAAATTTAAAAAGCTTTGACCCTTTTGTAAGCTATTCAATTCTTGACTTACTTCTTTTCAACTTTCGTTTTAAACTTTAGAAGACTTGAATACTAATAGCAGTTCTACCACCACTTTTGGTTTCTCTGACCATGACCAATAAACTTTAGTCATCTGTGTCTTTTAATTTTACTTGTAATATTCAGGGTTACCTAGAACAATATTGCAAATGGAAACTGCAGATAGATGTGTAGGAGGAAATTTATTAGGGATATTGGCCACTGAGAAGTCCCATGACAGGTCTCCCGTAGGCTAGAGACCACAAGATGGAAAATCCCAACTCAGGCCCTCACAACCAAGAAGACTGATAGTGTAACTCGTATTTCAAGGCCGAGAGCCAAGTACTCACTCATGGAGGGGAGCAATGCAGTCTCAAGATCAGAAAGCTGGAGTTCCGATGAGTAAGGCGGAAAACAAGAATGCAGTAGTTCTCAGATGAGACTCCAGTTCAGCTTCTGTATTTATTTCCTCTAGTCCTGGTACATAAATCAATATCCAATCAGCTATTAACCACCTTTCTACACCTCCACAAATATGCCCCAAATATACTTTTTCCAGGTCTCTGTGTTTCTCAGTTCAGTTAAGTCTATATCCGACATGAATCATCACACTGTTATTTTGTCTATAAACTCAGAAAATCTGCAAATAGTTGAAATAACCAAGAGAATAATACACACACACACACACATACACACACATACATACACGCACACACATACACACACACATACACACACACACACACACACACACACACACACACACACACACACACATATACCAAAGAACAAACTTTTATGAGCCTTCTTTCTGCAGTCTTTGGATTTATTCACCTAACAAATGTTAGATCTATCATTTCCAGTATATTCCTTAATTTAGCAATATAGTTGTTTTAAGGTATATTTGACATTTATTTTGTAGTTGTCTATAAATACTTTTATTTATTACCTAGTACTATGTGAGGAGTAATCTCAAAAGTTAGTTTTTCAAAATAATACATTTCTCTAATTTTCACTTATGAAGTTCTGGGATGGAGGTGTGGCCATGTTGGAGTCTCTCACTTAGGTTGACCACAAGACTGTCTTCAGCATCCACCCGTGGGGTGGAAATTCAAGCCTCTGCTGAGGTAGGTGTATTCACAAACTCTCCCACGAGTGGCTATTGACAGAACAAAAGTGTATTTCTCGCTGTGTGGTGTCCTGGTTAGCTTTAATTTTCAGTCTGACACAGTCTAGAGTTATCTGAGAAGAAAATCTCAACTGAAGAACTATCTAGATCAAAATGGTTTCTGAGTGGGGGGTGAAGGCTTGTATTAATTGCTAATTGATGTAAAATGTACCATCCCACTCTGGGCTGTGCCATTTCCAGGTAGGTGGTTCTAGGCCACATAAGAAAGCTAGCTAAACATAAGCCAGAAATCAGATATTATTGCTTCAATATCTTGTTTGAGTTCCTGCACAGACTACCTTTAATAATAGACAGTGACCTGGAATTATAAGACAGATTAACAATTTGCTCCTCTCAGTTGCTTTTGGTTAGAGTGTTTTATCATAGCAACAGAAAGCAAATCGGAACATATGGGTACCTCTATAAGGCAAGGTACAACATAGCATATGACTTCCTGAGGGAGGGAGAAAAGTGGAAAGCAAGCAAGACAGAGGGGGAAGCCATAGTGTCATTTTCTAAAACACCACATGCCACTGTATTGTAACCTGTTGTTAGAAATGTATCCCTTGAAACAGAAAATACTGAAGGAAAATAGATTACATAGTGGAATAAACACCAGGATTGCTGGATTTCTAGGAGCCAGTTAGAGTTGCTCCCTGTAGAGTTCCAACAGTCTAGTATGGATCCTTGAATTCAGTAGAAAGCACATGCAGTAAATAAAGAGAAATTTATAAGAAAGACTATGAAGACCTAGTCAGTGACTAGAAGAGTTTATAAGAAGAAGTCTAAATTGAAGTAATCAGGGGAATGGTGCAAATGATTTAAATAATTCGTTCATTTGTAATTATAGATTTTAGATGTATCAATGTCAAAAGAGAAGGGGGTTCAAGATTTGAGAACAAACTGTTGCAAAAAGGTAGAAGAACTTTAGAGATTTAGCATCATTAAAGTTAAAGGTTTTATTATATATGTGCATATAATGCAAATAGAGATGCAATAATAGTATTTTAGCAAGACCGAATTTGCATACAAATCTTCCAACTAAATCCCACTTTTCTCCCTTACACATTTTGGTAGAAATTTTTATCTTTTACCTCTTTTTTTATTACAAGTTGTTAATGTCTAGTTATCCATAGTAGCAAGCTCTATTTACTAGAATGTCATTACTGTTTCAAAATTAAGTAGGAGCCATTAGTCTGAGGTACCTATAGTGCCCTGGGTTTCTATGAAAACAGAAGAGAATTTAGGATCAATCAACTATATGAAGCAATACAGTATTTAATAGATTGAAATTTTAAATAAACATTTTATTATCCTTAATTATGTGTACACTTGCATATCTATGTGTGGGTACGTGTACATGAGTGCAGGTGCCCTTGGATTCCAGAAATACCCAATTGCCTGGAGCTGGATTTGGAGAAATTTATGAGCCATCTGATATCAGTACTGGGGATCAAACTTTGGTCATCTGCAAGAGTAGTACAGGTTTGGCCACTGAGCTATCTCCCCAGCCCCTTTAGTTAGAATGTTCCATTAAGGCAGTCCAAATTAGGCAAATATTCATATTCTGACCAGTCAGATCATTCATTTGCTCTTGTGCCTGTTCACAATTAGTATTTACCTCTAGAGGTGTCTGAGGCACTTCTAGTTTGTCACATTTGTACTGATAAATACTTTAACATTATAATTGCTAGAGAATTCTCTGTCTTTCTTTCTTTACTCCTGAAGAAGCAAGAAGGACCTGAGTCCCACATTCTACAGTAAAGCATCTTTCTCTTTCCTATGTGGTATTGAAAGCATTTCCTCTGACCTTGTTTTGCTTCACATTTTTTAAAAAAAAATTCTCTTTTTTCTTTTATTAAATTTAATTTTTGTTGGATATTTTATGTATTTACATTTGTTATGTGTTTACATATGTTATCCCTTTCCCCCCTATGCCACACCCCCTCCTCCTCCCTCTCCTTCTATGAGGGTACTTCCACTCCCACCCACTCCTCCCCCAACGTCCTGGCATTCCCCTGCATTGGGGAATCAAGCCTTCACAGGACCAAAGACCTTTCCTCCTATTGATGCTGGACAATGCCATCCTCTGCTACATATGTGGCTGGAGTCATGGGTCCCTCCATGTGTACTCATTGGTTGGTTTAGTCCCTGGGAGCTCTATTGGGGTCTGGTTGGTTGATATTGTTGTTCTTCTTATGGTGTTGTAAACTCCTTCAGCTTCTTGAGTCCTTTTCTTGCATTGATGTATTTGTGTACATATATGGTGTGTGTATGTGTGTCTATGCATGTACACATATTGTGTGTGTGTGTGTGTGTGTGCGCGCGCGCGTGCACATGCACATGTGCATGTGTGTATGCATGAGTCAGAGGACAACTTTTGGGAACTGCTCCTTTTCTTCCATATGCTTCCTGGATCAAACTCAGGTCATCAGGCTTAACAGCAAGCACTGTTACCTGGTGAGCCATCTTGCTGGCCCTTTGTTCCATATTTTACATAAACTTTTTATTGTTGTTCTTTTGCTGTCTTTTCCTTGTTTTGTTTTTTTAAATGAACAGAGAGTTCTGACAGGATAGGAAATCTGCTTTGATCTTCATCTCCTTGCTTTTAGCATCATGCCAACTTTAATGATTGTTCTTGCTGTTTGTTGAAGAAGTCTAACATAATAATGGGTTGAAGGAGAGTGGGGTAAAGCAGCTGGAAGGTGTAGTCCATTAGGGTGGAAGTGATGTATATGAAAACAACCCAGGCAGACACAACATTAGGCAGGAAGCAGCATGTACACCTAAATTTGTTTAGTGATAATCTAAATGTATGTCTATCTGAGGCAAATGTTTCTTTATTTTATATCATGTCATAAGAGATGAGGTGGTTCCATAGATAGGAGTACCAGCTGCTCTTGTCGAGGTCTAAGTACCCATATGGAGGCACACTACTATCTGTAATTCTAGTTCCAAGGGATCTCTTCTGGCCTACATTTGTACAAGGTACTCTCATGGTGCGTACACCTACATGTAAGAAAAAACTCATATACATAAGATTAATGAATTGAGAAAAATAGTATAGTTTAATAGAACATTTTATGGAACATGTTTTGTTAGCATACAGTAAGAAAACACAAGGCCCCAAATGACATTTTCATTCATGTGATTTATTTATTTAACTTATTTGTTATTTCCTTTTATAGAAAATAGATTTTTCCCTCATAATATATCTTGATTATGGTTTCCATTCCCTCTATGCCTCCTAGTTGCTCTTCTCTCCTTTCACCCTGATCCACCCTCTTTCTGACTCTCATTAAGAAACAAACAGGCTTATGGGAGATAATAATAAAGAAAAATGAAATATAACAAAATAAAATATAATAATAAAGAACAAAAACTAGCACATAAGAACTGGACAAAACATACAGAAAAGAGCTCAAAAGAAGGTATGAGAATCAGTTAGTTGTTCACACACTCAGGAATCCCATACATTAAACTGGAAGCCATGATATCGATGCAAAGACCTCTAGGGTTAAAAAGAGAGAAGAAAAACTAAAAATGGAAGTATAAAGTTTGTTTGTTTGTTTGTTTTTTAAGGAAAAGTCCCAACATGACTTTGTGAGATAAGGACCTCTGAAAATACCATTGAGTTTGTTTCTGTTGAATATCCACATATCCCTTAATAGTAATAATAGTAATATGTTTTCCCTCCTGGAAATGGACAAAGATACACCTTGTTCGTGGTAATATTCTTACACCAGTTAGGAGCAGATCAGATGGCCTTCTAGATTGATGCCTGGCTTGGTGGCCAAAGCTGTTTGATGCTTAGGATTCATAAAAACCAAATCAAATCTAATCCAGGCAGAGCAGCATGGGAAGAGGAAGACAGACAGAAACCTGTAGACGACTCTGCCACCCACAGACCTGCCCTCTGGCTCACAGCTCAGGTGGAGCACAGACACTCACTTGCTGTGCGACACATAATTCAGACAGAAGATGTCACCCAAGGGCCTACCAGCCTCATGGCTAGCCTGCACCAAGAGTGACCACTGATGGGAGAGAAAGAGAAGTGGAGCAGTTTAAGCATTATAAAACTCAAGTGTGGAGAAGAGTAGCCTGTTGTGCAATAGCCAGACCTGCCACCTGGAGCCATGGTGAGGTCCCAGCCTGAGTTTGCTGTTGAGGACCATGTCTGGGTCCATGGCTACACTGTGGCAGGTGTCGATGTCTGTGGCTATTACCACTAAAGAACATGGCATTTGTCCCTAGTCGGGGCAGCCACAAGGGACTAAGTGGATGTCCAGAGTATGTGAAGAACTGACACTACATCTCACCAGAGGCAACACTATGGAAAGCTGCCCCTGTGCTCTACCCAGACAGCACAGTGAAGCTGGCCCTAGTGATGGGGATACAAATCAGCTAGCTCAGAATGAGAGGACGTGGAAGAGCTGGCCCCACTATTTGTCTTGTAAAGTGGCATGGATGTGGGGTGATATCCCCTCATACCTTTAGTGGTCTGGAGAGCTAGCACTGGGGTCATGAGAGCTGGAGAGTGGGCCCTATACCTTGTCTGAGTAGCACAGTGTTCAGGTAAGGAAGTGAGGGAGAGCTGGCCCTGTCACTTATCTGCCATAGGTGGTGTGGGTGTGTATGGGGGGGATGTCTTTCCTCTCTCCAAGGGCATGAGAGCAAGAGATCTTACCCTGCCTCCTGCCTATGGCCGCAGTGGGTGGCTCAGCCAGAGTAATGCAGAAGAGCTAGTCCTGGTGGTGAGGATAAAGGAGGGCTCCTAGAATCACCAGCTCAGCTACCACTGAGGCCCAGATTCAGGGCTCCGTGTTGGCCTACTCCAAAATCTTTATCATCTGCAAGCTGTTGGGACTTGTGAAAGGGCCAGTCCTGCTGATCCACAGCTGCAGGATCTCCATGACAAAGGGGAACAACAGGATAACCAAGAGGAGTCTCTCTGAGGATCCATTGTTAATGATGTCACAGAAGCCAGAGATCTCAAACCTGACCAATGACTCATTGCAATGAACATTTGCAAATGAAGAAGTATGAACTGAGGAATATACTGTGGGACTCACTGTGACATACTATAGCTTCCATGTTGAGATGTTTTCTATGTGAGTGTGTGTGTGTGTGTGTGTGTGTGTGTGTGCTGTTTTGTTGGGAGGTTGCAAAGGCAAAGGGCGGCTATGAGGGGATAGAAAGATGAGTTGGGGGACTGGAGTGCATGAAGTGAAACTCAAAGAATCAATAGAAGGTTAAAAAAAATAGAGCAGATTTTTACTCTACCCGTGACACTCTTTTGGTGGAACCTAAGTTTTTATTTGCAAGTTATCAATTAGAGGTTGCTTCTGGGATAGGCATGGGGGCATGTATTCACTTCTTTCAGCGCTTGGGTCCCACCTCTATGGTCCTGTGTATGCATCCTCAGTCTTGTGAGTTTGTGTGCTCATCACCGTGTTGATATAGAGGACCTTGTTTTCTTGGTGTTCTCCATGCCCTCTGGCTCTAATAATCTTTCTGCCTCCTCTTCTACCAGGTTCCTTGAGCCCTGAGGGGCAAGATTTGATGGGAGACATCCCACTTAGAGGTGAGTGTCCCAAGGTCTCTCTCTGCATAATTTCTGGCTGTGGATCTTTGTATTTGCTCCCATCATTCACAGGAGAAAGCTTCTCTGATGATGGCTGAGCAAGGCAATACTCTGCTTCCCTGGTCAGAGCATAGTGTCATTTATTATAGGACCTTATAAACATTTATTGTGGACGTTTTTCTCAGGAAATATGTTGGGTGTGGATAATGACACACGTGTATTTGTCCAATAAACTCACTTTCTGACAAAAGAATCATATTTTGGAACCTTTGGATAATTCTTTGAGATACTCAATTTAGTGTATTATAGCTGTGACAGAGGCCTATGTCATGTAGTCAATATTCTAATTGTGTCTTGGGTAGCATTCAACACCTCCTTGAGCTCGATTCTGCTTCCAGCCTGTAAATGAAAATAACCAAATGTGACCTCTGTCATCCTCTCAAGGGTACTATAAGGCTTAATAAAATGAGTAGCAAACCTAAAAGAGAATGGTATCTTCTTTTCTGTTGGATTTCCGAAGAGAAGAAACTCCATAGCAGCCTTTCTCCTTTCACCTTTCAAATCACCCAAAATACCAAATCAGATAGAATCTGAGCCTACTTCACTGACTGATGTGTTTTAAAGTGAACTTGAAGGCCAGAAGGCAGGTGCACAAGCCCACCTGGAAGGCAAAAGCCAGAAGGAGATCAGTACCAGTAAGGGTCATCCCTCTGGCCACTTCTTTCTAACCCTCCTGTTGTTTTCAACTTCAGTTCCTTTCAGAGATTGTCTGAGGACTGAAGCAAGGGGTCACCTTGAGGAACATTCTCCTGAAAGGAAAGAGCTTCTCTCCCTGGGCCTCTCACATCCTGCTGAGCCACTTTCTCTGAAGAGGCAGCTTTTCTATTATAAGCTTGTCTATTCACCAGTCAAGGATTGAAGTACTGCTGAATTGAGTAGGAGTCAGACGCCACTAAATCCCCAGTAATGACAACTAAGCACAGAGTGTAAAGAATAAGGTTAGAACTGAAAGTACAGCACTTATTGGAATGGTGTGGGGAGGTGGGGGCATTTTTCTCAACCCTCCACATGAGGATTTTGAAGCACTGCCATGAGCTTGCTTCAGTCACACATTGAGGGCATTTTTCATGTCAGCAATGAGGCCCATTGTAGCTCTGTTGGCAACTGGAAGTCTTTATCTCCATGCCTTTAAAAATGGAGCTAGTGATTCATCCCTTGCAGAGCTGTGAAAACTAAGAGGGTAAAGAAGATTAAAATAGGGTCATGCAGTGACATTCCTTTTAGATTCCGCAGAGGTTATCAGATAAAATACTTCTGCTACAACTCTTGTCACAGCTCTGAAATTAAATAGCTCTTTAACAAAAGAAAAATAGACTTCTGATCCTTTCAGGTTTTGCCTGGAAATTTGTAGTATTTCTTTGGTGACTAGTGTATTCTTTTTTTATAGAGTTAAAACTAATCTCATACGCTTATTGTACTCATTCTTGTAGTATGAGCTTTCCTTTTAGTGTACTGCATTTAGCAGTACATCTTTTATTCAAGTTTTTATATTAATATTTATTTATTATTTCATTGTAGTATTGTCCAATTAAACTGTGGTTTTACAAATGACAAAGTCACATGTTTTACATGGAATGAAGGCTACATCTTTGGCCTCCAGAATCCTGCCATTCACTTGCTATGCGGAGGATCTTCAAGAGGTTACAAGTTACGTTTTATTTTTGTTCTCTCCTTGTATGTTGAGTCTATCCAGTGTGTGTACTTCTTTGGGAAAAGACATGCACCACAAAGTGGTAAATCTGAGACAGGGAGACATGAAGAGATTGGAGACAATGAACCAACCAATCTATCTTATTTCCAACCACCCTGTTTCTAATTCTCTGGACTACTTTGGTCAGTAGCATGCATTGCTTCGCAGCAAAGGTAGGAACTTAGAATATTGACTTTGAATCTAAAAATTGATCCCCCACCTCCTGTAGTCAGAAGCCCCTTTAAACAAAGAAAATGTTTGGCTTGACTGAGAACTGGATATGTCCTCATAGCTCCATAATCAAGCATCGAACTTGAAGATCAGGTAATTCATCAGTGGAGCCATGGGAAAACACAGAATGAAGGCAAGGGTCTTCTCAGAACCTGCAGGAAGAGGAAAGCCCAGCCCATCATAAATTAATAGAGTACAGAAAGAGAAAAGTATCTATGCATGATCCACCAGAATAAAAATAAATAAATCAAAGACTTTATAATTCTAAGTCCTCGAGCCTGTTTCTTTCTTTCCTGGGTAGAAACTAGAAAAATGACAAGTTTCAGTAAGAGTCCCCACACCTCTGGAATGCCAGGTGATAAATGATGCATGAGATATAAGTTTAGGGACATAACCGTCAAATCTTATCAGAGGTAAAGGAATGAATTCTGGGAACTAAGCAAGACAATCTCAACTCATCCCCTCTTCATGTGGTCCCATATGTATAGAAGCTACAATGGCAGAGGCTATTACAGCAAACATAATGGGGTAGATCATCTGGAAACATGTGTCCCATTCCCAGGTCTGAGGACTTGACAGTTTCTTTCTGCATATAGATACTGTAGATAAGCACCAGAAGTTTCAAGTAATGAGAAAAGTGTAGTGTAATATTAAAATATATATATGTCCTATCTTTCACAGAAAGAAGTAATTGTGGAATAGACAGAAGCAGACATTAGCTATGAAACCATACTAGCATTGCTGATATCTTTAATATATATACACACTGAATACATATGTGTCACACAAGGAAAGAGATCCATGAAGTCTGACTCTTTTAAAGATAAAGATTCTTTGAAAAAAATAAACTTTTTTAGTACATGTTGGGAGCACAGCATCAATGTCCTCGTGCCTACAGACCTCCAGAAAAACCAAGAATGTCAAGCACACAGGATTGTCTTTCAATGGGAAAAATGTAAAACCTGTTCTTGAGAGAAATGACACATACCCTGAGTCAAGTTTTGATGTAATTATGCTTCTCTGCAAGTGTATAAATATGGAATCTTAACTATACTAATGTTCAGATCTTTTCTGTTGATTTGATCTTGTGCCATTGTAACACTCTGGAAGCCCTTAAGGGATCCTTCACCCAGGAAATCTCCCAGACTCCTCTCTGCTCTGTCTTGAAGAGACTTCCATGCTGCTTACTCATGAGGCTCTTTACTTAACTGTCCCTGTGACCGTGGTTAGGGATGTCATTTTGTGTTCTATTGTCCAAATTTCTATGTGATAGGAGAAATAAAGAGTGATTGCTAGCATAATATGCAGTTGGCCCCAGGACTGGGTTTATAGAAAGAGCTAGAACCTATGATCTGATTAGGCTTGGAAGATCTGGAACACAAAATTACCTATGTAGTTGGACAGAGGTACATCAAGAGGGCCATGCTATGACAAAGAGAAATGACCAAGTATTAGGGAAGCACAGCCTTCAATAGATTCTACTCTACATGAGTATTTTTGGATAGTAAGCATATACTAAAATTTGGGACAAAGCAAAGGGTAAACTCAGGCAGTGAACTCTACTTTGGTTCAGCAAATTGATTGACAATTTTCTACCTGTTTCCCCTAAAACGCATTAAGAGTAGTTACCCATTTTATTTATTTTCTAGAGCTATTTTTTACATTTTATTCTTGCTGAAATCTCTCTGGCAAATTCAGCCTAATCTTGTCCAGGATCTGGTGGTATCTGTGGCATTTAAACTAATGGTACCTGCAATATTCAAATTAAACTTTTAATTTAAGGAATATAAAAATAAATCAATACGTGAATTTGTAATTGCTATTCAATGTTAACAGACAAAAAATAACGTGTTATTTTTCAATTCTATAACAGTAAGTTTTGTAAACAATGTTTTTAAATGGTGGGAACAGATAAACCAATGACTGGATGTCAACTACTTCAAACCCTTTACAGAGTGTGAACCCACCGCTGTTTTTCAGGAAGAGACTTTTCTGAAAGCACACTGCTAGTTTGGTTGCTATAATTTTCTTTTCTCATTGTGAGAGTGTAGAAAACAGGAAATCATAGTCCTGGTGCTTCCTTAGAGGCTCCCATAGCCCACATAGGAGCAAAGTTAGTGATTTGCCAGAGTAGCCAGCTGGGAAGAGAGAGACCTTGGGAGAAAGGGAGGGAAAGTCAAGCTGACAGTAGTGTCATTCAGGAGAGAGGAGTACTAATGGGCTGTGTTGCTGAATTCCTCACATTCTATAGTAGAAGCAGCTAGAATAGTAATTGATTGGGTGAGGAAGGAAGGGAGGGAGGGACGAAGGGATCCTCTATTTCATGGCAGGGTAGGATAGAAGTTTTCGTTCAAGTCACGGAGGAGAGTGGCGTGTGATGCTTTTGACCTATCATATGCTGTTTTAAATACCCAATACCACTGCTTCCAGGTTCAAGACTATGTAAAACAGTGCTGCCTGCACACAGGTCCAAATCAAGTCCCAGTTTAAAAAATAAACAAAGCAGCACTAGCTGCGAGAGAGCTGGATGCGCAGATATCTTCCAGAGGACTGCTTTCGATCTACTTACTCTGAACTCATCTTACAATTTTAATATTACCATAAAGCTTTTTTCTGTTACCTGAGATGGTTTATTTAAGGGTATGCCATTCTTACGATTATTAGAAATAAAATTAATCCTGAACATGTATCAACTGTGTGATGTATCAACATGTGCATATAGTTCAGTTTTCCAAACTCTATAAAATGAAACACACAATCTATTGTGTGACATTGTTTTAAGTTAGCATCAATAAGTGGATGTTGATTCTTAATATATTGTATCTCTATGGGCTGCATCCTAATTTCTCAAGCCCCTGTGGAACCTTTTTGTCTGGAACTACACTTTTTGATGTTATTGTAAGTTCCAGATTGGATTCCTCTGAGGGTTTCCTATTTTGATTTAAAGGGTTTTTCAAACTCTGTTTTATGGTCTCTACTCCAGTATCTAATTTCTCAGTCTCTTCTTTCTCCAAAGATTATGATCTCTCCCAGAAAGGACATACAAAATTGTAATCATTGAAAAAACAGCCATTTGTATGCTGATAAATGAAGTGAGATTATGTGGAATTCAGACACTGAGTGTCTTTGTGTTTCCTTCCATTCCAAATATAGAAACCATTTTCCTTTTTAATCAAAACACTTCTCCCTAAGGACTTAATTTTTGCCAATTTTAAATTTAACACTTAACCAATTCAGGTATCTTGTGCTTTTTACGTTATACCTTGTGTTGTTGCTAGCCCAGCCTTAGCCATTCAGATAGCTCAGGGCTCCCAGTTTCCCCTTATGTTGCCCCTGGCCAGGCCTTTCTGACTTATTTTACTTCTGGGCTGCTTTAGGCTGCATAAGTTCAGGCCTAGCTCTTTCTAGTTTGCTTTTAACCATGCTGCAGTTGGTAGAAATTGCAGCTATTATACCCTTAGACTTTGGTCTGTGGGTTTTTTGTTTGTTTGTTTGTTTGGTTTTTTGGTTTGTTTTTTTGTTTTTTGTTTTTTGTCTTTAAATAGACCAGGCCTCTTGTGTGGCTAGCCTGACTTTCCCCTGCCTTTCACCTGGCATTTTTAGGCTATACACTTGGGTTCTAATTGCCCCAAGTTAGGTGCCATTTGTCTGGTTCTTCTTCCCTGTCCCATGTTCCTAGAAATAAGCCTCAGACTCGAAATATATTTACAAAAACCTTGGCCACACAGCTAGGCTTTTCTCTAATTAGATAATAACATATATTATTATATCTCATTTAAAATACATTCTATAATCTATCTGATTATCTGTGCTCAGGGTCCATCTTGTCATGTCTTCCCAGGCAGATCTTCATTACCTGGCTCTATCCCAGAATTCTTTCTCCTCCTGGCTGTCCCACCTTCTATTCTACCCTTTCCTATAGGCCATAGGTTATTTTTTAATTGACAGGTGATGCATCTATACAATAATAAGATATTTTCTCTGCATGAAAGTATATAAAATAAATAAATAATTAATTAATAATAAAAAGAATAGCGTTTCTGAAGACAAGTCACAGTGATGGAGCATGTTTTTAACATGGTTAAAATGTTGAGAGACTGGCAATACTGCATGCAATTAGAATATGAAACAACAGTTAGAATTCACAAATTCCTGGTGTGCTAAGCATCTATTGGCTTTGCAAAAAAATTAATTCCTTAATGAATATACACATTTGACATTTGTATCATCCTCCTTCTTCTCCCACCAAGACTTGAGTATTGAGGAGGCAGAGAGATTGCAAGAGCTGGAGAGTCGGGAGGGTTGCTGTGAAATGCCGTTCTCTGAACATGACATGACAGTTATGTATATAAACTCACAGAAGATACGCATATCTACATGAGACCTTCACAAGGTTATGCCAGTTAAAAATTACAGTAGGAACTTGGGAGAGGGGCTGATGCACTATTGGCAACTGGTAGGTTTAGGGAAAGGCAGTCTCTTTTCTATAAGTGATGGCTGTTGATAGCTATCTGGGCCATGGCAGATAACCAAACATCCATGTATATATGGGCGGCATTGATTGGACTCAGTGAGCCACAAGAAAGAGAGGATATAAAGTTGGGAGGAGGATGTGCAGATTAGAGGAAGGGAGTGTGGGGAGGGTATGATCAAAATACGGCTATGTGTTTGCTGTATTCTGGCTGTGTCTCTCAGGAGAGATCTACATCCGGTTCCTGTCGGCCTGCACTTCTTTGCTTCATCCGTCTTATCTAGTTTGGTGGCTGTATATGTATGGGCCACGTGTGGGGCAGGCTCTGATTGGGTGTTCCTTCTGCCTCTGTTTTAATCTTTGCCCCCCTATTCCCTCCCAAGGGTATTCTTAGTAAGAGCACCAGTGGAAGGGGAAGCCCTTGGTCCTGCCAAGACTGAGCCCCCAGTGAACATGATTGTTGGGGGGAGGGCAGTAATTGGGGGAGGATGGGGAGGGGAAAACCCATATAAAAGGGGAGGGGGAGGGACTAGGGGGATGTTGGTCTGGAAACCGGGAAAGGGAATAACAATCCAAATGTAAATAAGAAATACCCAAGTTAATAAAGATGGGAAAAAAAGAGTAAAAAAAAAAATATGGTGTGTCCAACAACAATTTTAAAGCAGAGTGTAACATGCAAAGAGGTTGTGCTAATTTTTCTCTGTATTATTTCAAATTTATGATTCAGAGCAAGCACTGCACATTAATTTATCCAAGAAGTATTATGTTTACCTACCTACAGCCCAAGTTACTGCACAAAATTGAATTATACACATCTCCTCCTTTAAGTGATTTGTTGTTTGTATATTTACTTGTCTTTTCCTGAATGAATTATTTTTATCATTTTTATTAATGTGATTATGTGAAAAACTATGCAACATGACAGAATTTTGAAAAATGCATTATGTAACACAACTGTTCATGAATAAGCAAATTGAAAATTTAAAGGAGCGATTAATATTTATTATCTCTCTATTAACTAAAAGATCCTGACAGTCAGATATTTGAAATAGAGAGATAAATTCTTGACCTGACCTTGAAGCTTGACCTCTAGCATTTCGTTGTTATTTGTTTATTGAGGCAGAGTCTTTCTATGTAGCCTAGTCTGTTTTGGAATTCACTGTGCAACTGAGGCTTCCCTGAAGCTCATGATCTCCCTGTTTTTGCCCCTGGAGTTTTAGGGTTATAGGCATACTGTTTTAACTCTCAAGTATTGTCTATACTATTCTAATATAATATTGAATGTTAGTTTTTGCAAGTTTTGAACACAGTTGAAAATCAGTATGCTATGATAGGAAGAGATTAACCACTGAACTTAGATGGGCTGACCTGAATTTAATTCAAAATTTTTCAGCTTACTCCCTGGGTGCCCCCTTTCAGCTAATTTAGTTATAAAGAATAGAGATTACCTCACTGTCTTGAGACATTTAGGAAATGTACAAGGCATGTATAGAATACTTAGTATCCAGTACCTATTATTCTTATCAGTCATCACATTTTATACAGCATAGTGAAAGAATGCTGATATTCACCTAGACTTCTGGGTTTGCACATCTGCAGTATACTCACTGACTTAGTGCCTAAGGTAAGCACCTAAGCTTGTTTAAACTTTTCTTTTATCTATTTGTAAAATAATAATAACATATTTGTTCTGAGGATTAAACTAGGCAATATATAGAACAATTGATGGCATGAGTCAGAACCCCATAAAAGTGGGTTTGAAGTCCAATTTTTACTGAAACTCTCATGTAAGATACATGATGTCACTAAAATTGCTTTTCAGAGGGAGATATAACATCTTCCCCTTCTCCTTAGGTTCCAACAAAACAAGGCACAATCCCTCTGAAGTTCAGGGTAGGGAATCAATGAGTTTATTAGTTTTCCTAACAGAGCATAGCTGAGGGGTCACTTATAAGAGTATGGACATTCATCTTCCTTATGAGTGGAGAGCTCATAAACAACACCCCACGAGCAAACTTGAGCCTCAGGACCACAGGTAAGACCAACTTTTCTGCTGCAAGCGACCTGCCTGGTGAACTCAGGACACACAGAGGCAAAATTCCTCTAGGACCGGACACTTCCGGTATTTAGCGGGGGGGGGGGGGGGTCCCAAACCGGCAGATCCCTGCCCGCAGCAGCACTCTGCTCCCAGACCCTGTGGGAGAGAGACCTCACCGCCTGGACAAGTGGACACTCCTGAGGCTGCAGAGCGGAAGAGACCACCAACACTGCCCACCCCTGCCCACATCTCTGGCCCAAGAGGAAACTGTATACGGCCTCTGGGTTCCCATAGAGGAGGGCCCAGGAGCATCAGGTCTGCAGCGTCTGAGACATCGCCAGAACCTGAAGGGACCGACTGGATAAACAGTTCTCTGCACCCAAATCCCGTGGGAGGGAGAGCTAAAACTTCAGAGAGGCAGACACGCCTGGGAAACCAGAAGAGACTGCACTCTGCACACATTACTGATTCCAGAGGAAAACACCAAACGCCATCTGGAACCCTGGTGCACGGAAGCTCCTGGAAAGGGTGGCTCAGATCTTCCTGGTGGCTGCCACCGCGGAGAGCTCATAAGCAACACCCCACGAACAAACTTGAGCCTCGGGACCACAGGTAAGACCAAATTTTCTGCTGCAAGCGACCTGCCTGGTGAACTCAAGACACAGGCCCACAGGAACAGCTGAAGACCTGTAGATAGGAAAAACTACATGCCTGAAAGCAGAACACTCTGTCCCCATAACTGGCTGAAAGAAAACAGGAAAACAGGTCTACAGCACTCCTGAAACATAGGCTTATAGGACAGTCTAGCCACTGTCAGAAATAGCAGAACAAAGTAACACTAGAGACAATCTGATGGCGAGAGGCAAGCGCAGGAACCCAAGTAGCAGAAACCAAGATTACATGGCATCATCGGAGCCCAATTCTCCAACCAAAGCAAACATGGAATATCCCAACACACCAGAAAAGCAAGATCTAGTTTCAAAATCATATTTGATCATGATGCTGGAGGACTTCAAGAAAGACTTGAAGAACTCCCTTAGAGAACAAGTAGAAGCCTACAGAGAGGAATCACAAAAATCCCTGAAAGAATTCCAGGAAAACATAAACAAACAAGTAGAAGCCCATAGAGAGGAGTCACAAAAATCCCTGAAAGAATTCCAGGAAAACACAATCAAACAGTTGAAGGAATTAAAAATGGAAATAGAAGCAATCAAGAAAGAACACAGGAAACAACCCTGGATATAGAAAACCAAAAGAAGAGACAAGGAGCTGTAGATACGAGCTTCACCAACAGAATACAAGAGATGGAAGAGAGAATCTCAGGAGCAGAAGATTCCATAGAAATCATTGACTCAACTGTCAAAGATAATGTAAAGCGGAAAAACCTACTGGTCCAAAACATACAGGTTATCCAGGACTCAGTGAGAAGATCAAACCTAAGGATAATAGATATAGAAGAGAGTGAAGACTCCCAGCTCAAAGGACCAGTAAATATCTTCAACAAAATCATAGATGAAAACTTCCCTAACCTAAAGAAAGAGATACCCATAAACATACAAGAAGCCTACAGAACTCCAAATAGATTTTACCAGAAAAGAAACTCCTCCCGTCACATAATAGTCAAAACACCAAACGCACAAAATGAAGAAAGAATATTAAAAGCAGTAAGGGAAAAAGGTCAAGTAACATATAAAGGGAGACCTATCAGAATCACACCAGACTTTTCATCAGAAACTATGAAAGCCAGAAGATCCTGGACAGATGTCATACAGACCCTAAGAGAACACAAATGCCAGCCCAGGTTACTGTATCCTGCAAAACTCTCAATTAACATAGATGGAGAAACCAAGATATTCCATGACAAAACCAAATTTACACAATATCTTTCTACAAATCCAGCACTACAAAGGATAATAAATGGTAAACCCCAACATAAGGAGGCAAGCTATACCCTAGAAGAAGCAAGAAACTAATCGTCTTGGCAACAAAACAAAGAGAAGAAAAGCACACAAACATAACCTCATATCCAAATATGAATATAACAGGAAGCAATAATCACTATTCCTTAATATCTCTCAACATCAATGGCCTCAACTCCCCAATAAAAAGACATAGATTAACAAACTGGATACGCAACGAGGACCCTGCATTCTGCTGCCTACAGGAAACACACCTCAGAGACAAAGACAGACACTACCTCAGAGTGAAAGGCTGGAAAACAACTTTCCAAGCAAATGGTCGGAAGAAGCAAGCTGGAGTAGCCATTCTAATATCGAATAAAATCAATTTTCAACTGAAATTCATCAAAAAAGATAAGGAAGGACACTTCATATTCATCAAAGGAAAAATCCACTAAGATGAACTCTCAATCCTAAATATCTATGCCCCAAATACAAGGGCACCTACATACGTAAAAGAAACCTTACTAAAGCTCAAAACACACGTTGCAACTCACACAATAGTAGTAGGAGATTTCAACACCCCACATTCATCAATGGACAGATCATGGAAACAGAAATTAAACAGAGACGTAGACAGACTAAGAGAAGTCATGAGCCAAATGGACTTAACAGATATTTATAGAACATTCTATCCTAAAGCAAAAGGATACACCTTCTTCTCAGCTCCTCATGGTACTTTCTCCAAAATTGACCATATAATTGGTCAAAAAACGGGCCTCAACAGGTACAGAAAGATAGAAATAATCCCATGCGTGCTATCAGACCACCACGGCCTAAAGCTGGTCTTCAATAACAATCAAGGAAGAATGTCCACATATACGTGGAAATTGAACAATTCTCTACTCAATGATAACCTGGTCAAGGAAGAAATAAAGAAAGAAATTAAAGACTTTTTAGAATTTAATGAAAATGAAGGTACAACATACCCAAACTTATGGGACACAATGAAAGCTGTGCTAAGAGGAAAACTCAGCGCTGAGTGCCTGCAGAAAGAAACAGGAAAGAGCATATGTCACCTGCTTGACAACACACCTAAAAGCTCTAGAAGAAAAAGAAGCAAATACACCCAGGAGGAGTAGAAGGCAGGAAATAATCAAACTCAGAGCTGAAATCAACCAAGTAGAAACAAAAAGGACCATAGAAAGAATCAACAGAACCAAAAGTTGGTTCTTTGAGAAAATCAACAAGATAGATAAACCCTTGGCCAGACTAACGAGAGGACACAGAGAGTATGTCCAAATTAACAAAGTCAGAAATGAAAAGGGAGACATAACTACAGATTCAGAGGAAATTCAAAAAATCATCAGATCTTAGTATAAAAGCCTATATTCAACAAAACGTGAAAATCTTCAGGAAATGGACAATTTCCTAGACAGATACCAGGTACCGAAGTTAAATCAGGAACAGATAAACCAGTTAAACAATCCCATAACTCCTAAGGAAATAGAAGCCGTCATTAAAGGTCTCCCAACCAAAAAGAGCCCAGGTCCAAACGGGTTTAGTGCAGAATTCTATCAGACCTTCATAGAAGACCTCATACCAATATTATCCAAATTATTCCACAAAATTGAAACAGATGGAGCACTACCGAATTCCTTCTATGAAGCCACAATTACTCTTATACCTAAACCACACAAAGACACAACAAAGAAAGAGAACTTCAGATCAATTTCCCTTATGAATACCGATGCAAAAATACTCAATAAAATTCTGGCAAACCAAATCCAAGAGCACATCAAAACAATCATCCACCATGATCAAGTAGGCTTCATCCCAGGCATGCAGGGATGGTTTAATATACGGAAAACCATCAACGTGATCCATTATATAAACAAAATGAAAGAACAAAACCACATGATCATTTCATTAGATGCTGAGAAAGCATTTGACAAAATTCAACACCCCTTCATGATAAAAGTCCTGGAAAGAATAGGAATTCAAGGCCCATACCTAAACATAGTAAAAGCCATATACAGCAAACCAGTTGCTAACATTAAACTAAATGGAGAGAAACTTGAAGCAATCCCACTAAAATCAGGGACTAGACAAGGCTGCCCACTCTCTCCCTACTTATTAAATATAGTTCTTGAAGTTCTAGCCAGAGCAATCAGACAACAAAAGGAGATCAAAGGGATACAGATCGGAAAAGAAGAGGTCAAAATATCACTATTTGCAGATGATATGATAGTATATTTAAGTGATCCCAAAAGTTCCACCAGAGAACTACTAAAGCTGATAAACAACTTCAGCAAAGTGGCTGGGTATAAAATTAACTCAAATAAATCAGTTGCCTTCCTCTATACAAAAGAGAAACAAGCCGAGAAAGAAATTAGGGAAACGACACCCTTCATTATAGATCCAAATAATATAAAGTACTTCGGTGTGACTTTAACCAAGCAAGTAAAAGATCTGTATAATAAGAACTTCAAGACTCTGAAGAAAGAAATTGAAGAAGACCTCAGAAGATGGAAAGATTTCCCATGCTCATGGATTGGCAGGATTAATATAGTAAAAATGGCCATTTTACCAAAAGCGATCTACGGATTCAATGCAATCCCCATCAAAATACCAATCCAATTCTTCAAAGAGTTAGACAGAACATTTTGCAAATTCATCTGGAATAACAAAAAACCCAGGATAGCTAAAACTATCCTCAACAATAAAAGGACTTCAGGGCGAATCACTATCCCTGAACTCAAGCAGTATTACAGAGCAATAGTTATAAAAACTGCATGGTATTGGTACAGAGACAGACAGATAGACCAATGGAATAGAATTGAAGACCCAGAAATGAACCCACACACCTATGGTCACTTGATTTTTGACAAAGGAGCCAAAACCATCAAATGGGAAAAAGATAGCATTTTCAGCAAATGTGCTGTTTCAACTGGAGGTCAACATGTAGAAGAATGCAGATCGATCTATTCTTATCACCCTGTACAAAGCTTAGGTCCAAGTGGATAAAGGACCTCCACATCAAACCAGATACACTCAAACTAATAGAAGAAAATCTAGGGAAGCATCTGGAACACATGGGCACTGGAAAAAATTTCCTGAACAAAACACCAATGGCTTATGCTCTAAGATCAAGAATCGACAAATGGGATCTCATAAAACTGCAAAGCTTCTGTAAGGCAAAGGACACGGTGGTTAGGACAAAACGGCAACCAACAGATTGGGAAAAGATCTTTACCAATCCTACAACAGAAAGAGGCCTTATATCCAAAATATACAAAGAACTCAAGAAGTTAGACCGCAGGGAAACAAATAACCCTATTAAAAAATGGGGTTCAGAGCTAAACAAAGAATTCACAGCTGAGGAATGCCGAATGGCTGAGAAACACCTAAAGAAATGTTCAACATCTTTAGTCATAAGGGAAATGCAAATCAAAACAACCCTGAGATTTCACCTCACACCAGTGAGAATGGCTAAGATCAAAAACTCAGGTGACAGCAGATGCTGGAGAGGATGTGGAGAAAGAGGAACACTCTTCCATTGTTGGTGGGATTGCAGACTGGTACAACCATTCTGGAAATCAGTCTGGAGGTTCCTCAAAAAATTGGACATTGAACTGCCTGAGGATCCAGCTATACCTCTCTTGGGCATATACCCAAAAGATGCCCCAACATATAAAAAAGACACGTGCTCCACTATGTTCATAGCAGCCTTATTTATAATAGCCAGAAGCTGGAAAGAACCCAGATGCCCTTCAACAGAGGAATGGATACAGAAAATGTGGTACATCTACACAATGGAATATTACTCAGCTATCAAAAACAATGACTTTATGAAATTCGTAGGCAAATGGTTGGAACTGGAAAATATCATCCTGAGTGAGGTAACCCAGTCACAGAAAAACACACATGGTATGCACTCATTGATAAGTGGCTATTAGCCCAAATGCTTGAATTACCCTAGATGCCTAGAACAAATGAAACTCAAGACGGATGATCAAAATGTGAATGCTTCACTCCTTCTTTAAAAGGGGAACAAGAATACCCTTGGCAGGGAATAGAGAGGCAAAGATTACAACAGACACAGAAGGAACACCCATTCAGAGCCTGCCCCACATGTGGCCCATACATATACAGCCATCCAATTAGACAAGATGGATGAAGCAAAGAAGTGTAGGCCGACAGGAGCCGGATGTAGATCGCTCCTGAGAGACAGAGCCAGAATACAGCAAATACAGAGGCGAATGCCAGCAGCAAACCACTGAACTGAGAACGGGACCCCCGTTGAAGGAATCAGAGAAAGAACTCGAAGAGCTTGAATGAGCTCGAGACCCCTTATGAACAACAATGCCAAGCAACCAGAGCTTCCAGGGACTAAGCCACTTCCTAAGGACTATACATGGACTGACCCTGGACTCTGACCTCATAGGTAGCAATGAATATTCTAGTAAGATCACCAGTGGAAGGGGAAGCCCTTGGTCCTGCTAAGACTGAACCCCCAGTGAACGTGATTGTTGGGGGGAGGGCGGCAATGGGGGGAGGATGGGAAGGGGAACACCCATAAAGAAGGGGAGTGGGAGGGATTAGGGGGATGTTTGCCAGGAAACCGGGAAAGGGAGTAACACTCGAAATGTAAATAAGAAACACCCAAGTTAATAAAAAAAAAAGAGTATGGACATTCCTCCTTCAATAGACTACACCTGAAAACCTATACACAGCAAAGATGTGGCCTTTCCCAAAACCATCTAGAAGGAACCCAATCCCCACATCTGTCCTGGACTATATAATCTATCACCTTCCTGATTAAGGCAGAACTACAAACAGCAGGTGGTTTGAAGCAGCTGAATATTCTCACTGGGGTCCTGTGACCTTTCCTACCTTTCTGTGAAAGGGTGAAAACAGTCAACAAACGCAGCTGAAATAATCCCCAACAGAGTGATTATTCGGTTCAAAAGATAGTCATGACAACTCAAGTCATTAGAATTTCAGCATGCACGTTTTACTTACTAATATTTTAAAATACAAAGTTGGCTTCAGAAACAAGAAACACCATGATCACGTCTTAAACTTTTCTTATTTTATCGAGTTGCTTTCACACACAAAGATACCTAGATAACTAGTCAGGTAGATAATCCAGGAATTACATCAGAATTCTACACCAAAAGCTTTACTATGTCTATTAGATTCGTATGGTAGCCTGTAAGACAGGGAGACAGAAGTCAATGTGATGAAGAATCCTACCAGACTGATCACTTTTTTTGACAGTTTCTCTTTCTTTGTAACTTTGTTATTAAGCAGTTGAGTTAAGAAGATGTCAAAATAAACTTGAAGCTTGAGTGACTCAAGCTCTGTAAAAGCAATCAAAATGCAAATTAAAATGACATTGTACAAAATGGAAACAATGAATTACTGTGAATTACTCCTTCATTGGGAATATTTTCCAATTTACATTAGTTATCAAAGACAATAAAGATATATGTATAGTCACAAATAATAATGAAGTAAAATAAATAACATAAAACATAATAAAATATCGCTTAGAAATTAGGAAGTAAACTATACAAAAATAATACATATTACTAAAGCCATATATTTCAAAGAAATGCACATAACGTTTTAACACTTTGCCTATGACAATGCTTATAGACATACATGTTTTAAACTTTGTAATCAGAAACTAATATATCACATGGCTTATTCATTTGTGGCTGAAACAATATAGCACAGGCAGTATCAGCTGAGAGCCTACATTTCTACATAGGACTCTTCCTACCTGCAAATGTGATCATTCTGGTTTCTGGTTCTGTGGTTGGATGCCAAAATGTGTTGGCCCTGCCATGACTTTGAGTTAAGGAACCATGCTGCATGTGAGACATCTTTATTTGTGGAGTTTGGTTTTAGTGCATTTAATTTAGGAAATGTTTTTGTATGATTTTCCCCTTCTTGTCTGGAAAATCATATATGTTTAATAAAAAAGAGCATTAACTAGATAAGAATTGTCAGGTGAATAGTAGAATTATAACTGTGCTATATAAGATATATGAAGCGAAACCTAAGTTTTATAATTCCTTCTACAGAAAACCCATTTTGATAATTAGGTTATATATCCAGAATTGTTGCTGGTGTGGGATTGTATAGCTATAATATGGCGCATTTTGTCCATTTAAAAAGCAGAAAATCTATACTCAAATCTTTAGGTACAGATTTGTCAGAAGCTTATGATTTGTGTATGAACATTTATTCTATGCCTCCACACATACCTATCTATTCTATTTGATTCTAAGAAGAGAATGATCTTTGTCATGCTAATATTTTAAAAGGTGGCATTGCATCACTAAATTCAGTTAGTATAATGAAGCATTACACAAAAATATGGGAAGTTTAGCTTCTGTTTTTTGGTTTGTTTCAATGACCAATTTTTGTGAACGAATCTAATCTCAAGTTCTTAAAATGATATTTATTCATATTTAAAACCTAAGATTAATGAATTTATTGTAAAGCATCTAAATTAATGATTCTGACTCATTTCACAAGAATAAAATATGGACACAGCCGGATATTGTATTGTGCTTTGTCTGGCCCAGTGTCCACTTGCCTATGGACAGCCACCTTTCTTTTGTAATTTCTAGAGGTGAGTGCCCCACAATTCCACAATTGGTTAAGGCACAGTTAAGAAAAAGCTCCTTTTTTCTTTTTGGCTTGGCTAAGGAAGAATAGGCCAAGCTTAAAAGTGCTGAGGTCATATTAATACTTATGTAATAAGCTTCTTTTTGAATAAATTAAGCACAGAACAAGAAAGGCTAAAGATGGAATTATACTTATTCTCAGTAGGAATGCTTGACAACAATTGTGCCTGATTTTCTTCAGACTTTAGTAATGTGAGCCTATAGATCCTATTTTTATGCATAAGTCAGCTTGAATTAGATTTCTGAGTTTTGTCACCATAAAAATATTAACAATAACAAGTAGGTGGATGATGAAAATTTTACTTTTTCAGTATCACTGCACTCAAAGTCCATAAGATTAGAAAATATCTTTAAATTATATTGAACCTCAAGCACGCACAAAGGGTTTTAATTGTTGTTGTGCCATAATAATGATTCCATATTCAGGCCTCTCTAACTAAATACACAGATACTTATGCTGTGTACTATTTAGTGTCACACAAATAAAAAATAAGATTACATTCTTAATAATATAGGCTTAATGTCCTGCTTTGAACAAACCAGTACAAAAGAAATATATTTCCATGAAGAGGTCCAGATTTCTACAAGACCTTATGAATTTCATCAAAAGCAATTAAGTTCAGAGATTTACTCCCCTCATGGTGGCCCCTTCTTTGCTAGATACCAAGCCAAGTGTAAGAGTGTTGGGAGTCAACAAGTGTCATGTGAGTTTAGAGATAATGCTATGTTTTACTACAAAGCAGTTATAAAAAAACTAGACAGGTATTCCAGGGTTTTGGTGGCTGGATAAGAAATGTCCCTATAAGCTCATGGATTTGAACACTTGATGCCTAGTTGTTGTACCCTTTTGGAAAGTTATGGAACCTTTAACATACTGGAGGAAGTATGTTGCAAGGGTAGACTTTGAGGATTTATAGCACCACTCACACACCCTTCCCCACTCTGCTTTTTGTGTATAGATGCCTTTCATATAATGATAGACTCTATCCTTCTGGGATAAAATTCTTTCTTCCCAAGTTGTTTTTTTGTCAGAGTATTCTTTCACAGATGAAAAAAAAAGTCACTGATACACAGCTTCTTCCAAAGTTATGGATGGTTCTTCTCTTCAGGAAAGACCATTTTGTAATTAATTTTTTTTTTTGCAGAACATGAAGTAGACAGTGAAAACTTCCAGATTCATCATTGTCAGGTTAAGAGCTGAATCTTTAGGGAATCTTTTTGCAATGAAATGGGAATTTGTATTATCTTCTGTGTCATTTCGCACCAAGTAACACTTCAAACACCAGGCCCTGGCCCTGGTCCTGGTCTCTGCTTCATAAACTTCTCCTTTGACATGAATAATTCTAGACCCTAGAACAAGCTTCCTCAAAGGGGAGGTCTGTCTTGATCTCTCTCACTACTCTCACTACTCTCACCTAGGTAGGTCTTCTTCTTTATGATAACATATCACTACCTACTTTACATAAAGATCAGATACTGATAAACAAGATTCACCCTGGCTGTTTTAAGGTAACTCAAAATGCAAACAAGGAGATATGGACTGTCAAGCAAAAAACAGTTGTATTGGAATTTTTTAAATTAATAATTTATACTATTTATAGAATGAGTCATCATAATTATACTGTTTAAGAATCACTGAGAGAAGTTATGGTTAGAATTATCATTGGTTTCTTTAATAAAATAAGTAGTCTCTGTATGATGGTGTGAAGGTATTAAGTTTCTTATAAATCAGGCTCTCAAGGATTTCCTGTGGAAATGAGAACCTCTTAGGAACTGATTTCACACACATTGAATCGAAATTCTATCCCTGGGCCAAAACTATACCAACTAACCTTCACCTAATCCTGGGTAAAAGAGCATCTGCTAATTGCTTGGTTTACATAAGAACTTCTTACCACATTAATCATGTGAATATAAATTACCAGTGTACAATAAGAACAGTATATAGCTTTTCTGAGGGGTTACTTGTCCACTGATTGATTACTCCCATGCAATGTCTTAGTACTAACATTTTGTAGACAGTTACTGTGACATTCGTTGAATGAGCATTATATTTGCTGAAATAAGTTAACAATTTCCACAGCAAACGATAGCATCATGAGTGCTGCCATGTTTAATTTGAAATGAGTAAAATTTCTGTGAAAGAAGCAACCAGTGTCTTGAGCAAGGTAGACTGAAATAACTATTTTAATTTTTTAAAGTCCAGCCATTGCTTGCCCCCATTCCCCTCCCACAGTTCCTCACTCCATCCTCCTCCTTCACTTGAAAAAACTGTTTATTAAGCTCAATAAGCACTAATAGTGTCAGGATTTGGTGCCTGCACATGGGATGGATCCTAAGTTGGGCTGGTCACTGGATGGCCTTTTCTTCAATCTTTACTTCATTTTGGTCCTTGCATTTCCTTTAGACAGGAACAATTTTGAGTCAAAATTTTGAAGATGGGTAGCGGCTAGTTACCAGCCTAACTTGGGATTCATCCCATGTGCAGGCACCAAACTCTGACACTATTACTGATGCCATGTTGTGATTGAAGACAGGAACCTGGCATGGCTATCCTCTGAGAGGCTCTACCAGCAGTTGACTGGGGTAGGTACAGATACTTATAGCCAACCATTGGACTGAGATCAGGAACCCCTCTGGAAGAGTTAGGAGAAGGATTGAAGGAGGTGAAGGGATGACAACCCCATGAGAAGAACAACAGTTTCAACTAACTTGAACCCCTCAGAGCTCCCAGAGACTAAGCCAACAAGCAATGTGCATATATGGGTTGATTCATGGCTCCTGGGACATATGTAGCAGAGGCTTGCCTTATCTGGCCTCAGTGGGAGAGGATGTGCCTAATCCTGTAGAGACTTGATGCCTCAGGGAAGAGGGATGCTAGGGGAGGGGAATGAGATGGAGGAGGGTATTGTGAGGGTATTGCAGAGCACCCACTCAGAAGCAAAGAGGAAGAGAGAGGAGTGAAGGAAGAACTATGGGAGGGGGACAGGGAAGTGGACCAACATTTGGAATGTAAATAAATAAAATAATTTAATAAAAAGACGAATAAACACGTAACAAAAAGCTAGTCTTAGATGTCTTTCCAAGTTTTTGGCTGGGATTAATTTTGAAGATCCCCAGCAGATGCCTCATGGTAAGAATAATGCAGCCTCAAACAGTTCTTCAGAAGTCCTAGGTGTTTTCTCAATTTCTGATGCTTGCAAACACTAATTTCTGCTTCCAAACTCTTCTTGTTTTCACCTTTCTTTTATCTAGCTTCCCTTTCCCCTCTTTACCTCAGCTTAACCACCCATTATTAAGGAAGCTTTTCTTGACAGTTAAAGACTGAGTCATGTGTCATTTTATCATGGTCTAGTGACATGTGCTGTAGCCCTTCAGATTCTATGCTGAAGGTATCTTAAGCTCCTTTGAACAATGGCCTTAATTTCCTGCCGTCTACACAGTATTTACCACAGTGCCTAGCACACGGATGCTGTTCAGTAAAGTTTTAGTGACATTTTTTCTAGAATTACCGTTAATAGGTGGCAGATCAACCTTTGACTCCTCTGCTGAAGATTTGATCCTATTATTCTGAGAAACAACTCCTCATACACACATCTAAACGTAGTTATTAAAACCTTGCCTTGGGTGTATTGCGTGGTACAAACTGACACTCTGTTAGGGAAAGATCCATAAGGCAAAGAAAATAATGTGAAATCCTCTCATCAAAGCGTGACATAAGAGCACTACATTAGATACTTTTTGCAGTGTGGTTTGGCCCAGGAATGGGTCTTTCTGCATTTCTCACTTGATGGGACTGCTGTAGTTCTTCAAATCCAGCCATGTGGAACCATCAAATCATGAGTGCACATCCTTCTCTGGCCCCGATCTATGTACTCCCCATACACTGCATCTGAAACTTGGCATCCTGTGCAACTGTGTAAGCAGAAGTGAGCTGTCATGTGCTGTTTCTGATAGTGGAAAGAGGAGTGTTTTAGATCATTTCACTTCAGTATATTTTAACTGAGTTTTCATTCTGGGATGTAGTCTGTAATGTATTTATGCTACAGAACAAGGGGCCTTTCAGGCTCAGCTGCATTGATGAATTATTCAAGAGCGTCTAAGAATGTTTTTTAAAACTTCTTAATCATTTTGATGTTCGGTGACAGTCCTGGAAGAGAGATACAGCTGAGAGGAGACACAAAGCATCTGACAATAGGTCTCACAGCTGTGAAGAAGGTCTGACAATCTTGTGGATTTTCACAGGGACACAGACTTACTCTCTATGATGTGCCATGTGTTTGTAATTCTGATGGCATAGGCTGCATACACAGTCCATTCATTCTAATTGCTTACTCCGTGTAATGGATTTCCTGTCTGTAAACCTTGCCATTTCTAGGCTGTCAATCGAATGATATTTATAAAATAATTGAGTTAACATTTTTAAGTGAAAGTTTTAAACTAAAAATCCATATATATGTTTTTAAAAAATTAAGTACTGTTGATGAGTTGCCTATGAAGGGCTGCTGCCTGCCTGCTTGCCAGATTGCTCACAAGGATTGTTGAATCCTACTTCACAGATTCCTCCTAATAGGTTCTGTTTCTGCTTCCTTTTCCCTCTGAGCTTTTGACATCTGGACTAAAATATCCCAATTTTTATACATAATGGTGAATTTGTCTACAAGTCTGAAACCTGCAAAGAAAGTCCATTGTGTTTTTGTTTTGACTTCTATTGAAGACAGGATTTCATGTGTCTCAGGTTGGCCATGAGCAGGTGGAATGATACCCAGCAGAGCCAGTTTTCAAGATCAATTAGCTACTGAGAGTTTTAGTACAACGTTTAAAGTGTTGGAGAGTGTTATGTTTTATTTCAGAGTAGTGTTATATCAAGACTGAAGTAAGTGAACACGTGGACAGTGCTATTCATTTGCTAACTGATTCAAAGCAGTAAGAATTTATGAAGCCCTGTATACAGTATCTGTTTTCAAATGACTTACGGACTTTCTCTTGCTGATGATCCATGGATAGCACTGTAATTTGGAAAAGGGGAGGATCTAATCTTTATACAAAGCATTTGGGAAAAGAAAATTAGAAGCTTGGGGTTGGAGAGATGGTTCAGCAGTCAATGGAATACACTCTTCTTACAGAGAACCTGAGTTCAATTCCCCACACCCACATGGCAGCTCATAATTGCCTAGCATTATAGTTTCAAGATATCCAATGCTGTCTTCTGGAGATCATGGGGACCAAGCATACATGTGGTGCATATACATACATGTAGGAATTCACACATACACATAAAATAAAAATAAATCTTTAAAAATAAAATTAAGTGCCTAGTTAGAACTGTGTTAGTTTGTATGTGAATATGTTTTTCACCGAAGTTAAATAACTCTAGTTTTAATAAATGTATTCTGTGGGTAAACATTTTCTTCCTAGGAAAAAAGATTCTATGAGAAGTAATATTTCACATACTGGAGAGTTGCCCCAGCAGTTAAGATTGTTTGTTGCTCTTGTAGAGGATTCAATTTTCTGCAACATTCTCTCCCAGCATTCACATGGTGGCTTGCAACCATTTACAACTCTGGTCTCAGAGGATCCTAAACTCTCTTCTGACTTCCTTGGGAAAACACACATGCAAGAGCTACACAGGTATGTATGCCTACAGTACACTCATACACCTAAAATAAATAAATAAAAAATTAAAAAGGAAAGAAAGCTTTACTTGTTCTTTATCTGAGCATAGCTATAGAAAGTAGATCATTATTTTCCTTCAGCAAATTAACTAAATGTACTAGCCCTTGAACGTTAACCACATTTGAATGTTAGAGTGGCCATAGTATTTTATTTCTAGTTGGGAAACAGCTATTTCTATGGTTCTTTGTCCATTTTGTTGCTTTAAAATGATACAGGGCTTCTGCTTCCAAGACAGTGAGGAGATTGGCCCATCATGGCTACAATATGCATGTGGCACTGGGACCTTGAAATTTCTCATTCATCTGATCTCAGTTGCTATGAGGGTGCCAACATAGGAGATAAATCCAGACAACTGAATAGATAAAGTTATAAATAAGTTATATTTGACTTAAACTACATCTTTTGTTCTACCACTATGTTAAGGCACCACCTTTGACTGAGGTCTCCAAAGAGGAACAGCATATTGTTGGATCCACAAATTATTTCTCAGTCTTTGTCCTGCTTGATCTCCCTGTATTATGTGACCCTCTTTTGGAAAATTCTGTCATCCTGTATAACTCTCTCATAGTTTTACCTCTTTCCTACCTCATACCCAGTTTTTTTTCATAATATTCCTTTCCCCTGCATTGTTTTTTAAAAATAAAACAAATCAATTTTTGCATGTTAACCCTATAGTTAATTCCTGGCATGATCTGCTTCTCACTTCCAGCTGAAGACACGTTCCTGTGTCCCAAGCTCTCAAAGCATTATCTTCACTCTAGATCTTTCCTTTTTAGCATACATGAGAAAGAAGAAACTGAGATGAGGTTTACTCTAGTTTACAACTCAAGGTAAAGTCATCATAGAGGAGAATCAGGTGTAGGAGCTTAGAGCAACTAGCTGGTCAAATGAGTCTTCAGTCAGATAAGAACAACAGAATAAAATTAGTGTGTGCTTTCCCCATGTCATGCATCCCAAGATCACTTGTGCAGGGAATGTTTCTAACCACATTCCGTGTGGGTGTTTCCACATCAGTTAATGTCATCAAGGCAGTCTCTCTCAGCCTTGTTCAGAGGCCCATTCTAGATTTTGTCAAGTCAACAATGCTAAGCATTTTGTCTCCATTAGGAAAGAAGACATGGATAAGAGCAGACATCCAAACAGTGAAGCTTTCCCTACTAATTTTGGCTTCCATAATCTTGAGTCTAATGATTTATTACAAAAAGGCAAAGATGAGTTTTAAAGCCCACCACCTTTTTGTTTCCAAAACAAATGGCTGTCTCTTTCTTTACTGCATCATGGTGTGACCCTTTGGCTCTTTTACTTAGGTAAGGTAATGTTAGGGCATGATCTAGGTTTCCTCCCTTCTTAAAGAGCTAGCCAATAATTTCACTAAATGTCAATTTGCTCTTGTTAATTCTATCTATGGCTCTGTATCTATATCAAAATTTAGAACATATTTTCATAAAGAAAATATATTTCATATAGGCTTGAGGCCTCTAGGACTCTTGAACATGTCTATTTTGTTGTCCTTATTCAGCTCCTGTATGGACACTCATGTTAGTGAAATTTTATGGTGTCATTTTGACATTATTAGGAGACCCAGTAAATTCACAGCAAACTCCTTAATCCTCTGACTCTTATAATCTTTCCTCTCCCTCTTCAGCAATGTTCCTTGAGTTTTTGGGGGTAGTTGTTTTGTAGATATATCCGAGGGGACTGAGTTATCTAATACCAAATGTTCAGCACTGAAAATATGCACACAACTAGCATTATACAAACTGAAAGGGCTATTTTTAGATAAATGAAATGAAAATGAAATGAAAAAGGAAGCTATGAATCTGAAAGAGAATAAGAAGGGGTATATGGGAGAGTTTGAAGGGAAAAGGGGGGAGAAATAGTATATTAATTTCAAAAATGAAAGAAAGAAATAAAAATAAAATAAGATAGACAAAATATTACATGGAAGTCTATATAGATAAAGGATAGGAAGCTTTTATTTCTCAGCACTCTCTGAAGCATCACCACTCTTTGTAATCTGAAGAACACTGGCTTGTGTTATGGAATCTAATACTTCTAGTCACCGAACAAGTTACAGACTATCTTAATAAACCCCTCCCCATTATAATCTGCTCCCTATCACATCAATAGTCCTGTCTTTTACTAAATTGATTTCTCTCACTGTGGATCTTGCTACAATTCCCTTCTTTAGTTGCCTGAATAGTGACTGGTCACGTATATACATAATTTAACTCATCCCTCAGAAACATAGCTCAAGTTTCTCGATGCCCAAACTCCATTCCCATGAAAACATTTGTTGCTTCTAATTTTGAACACCATAGTCCTTTTACTCACTTACTTTATTATAAAGATCTTACAAATATGAAGTAAGCCACAGCACTGGATTAAGATAGCCACTCAATTTCTTGTCCAGACCAAAAGTCTACATATCTCAATGAATGCCTATACATTGAATGAATACCTTAGAATGGTCATTTTGAAGGTATGAACCTTCACTTTGGATTTTACAAGCCCATTATCAATTATAGGTTTTATGTATTTATCCACAAACATGAAAATGAAAAATCTAAAACTGACTTAAAACTAGAAAACATTATGTTTATGTTGTTTTGCATGACATGTTTGTCCTTTACTTACAATCTGTCTGTCTTCATCACCTGCTTGTATCTTTGTTGTACTTTTTTTCATACATCTCTGTGTTTTGTGTATGTGTCTAGCTCTATATGCATTGTATATTAGGTAGTTAGTCTAGTCTCATCCAGTAGACAAAACAAATGCAGTTTTCTTTTTATAAATTCTCATTATTTATACAAAATGCTTGGGTTAAATTCTGCAGGGACTTTTGCATGATTTTGGTGATTTTGCATGGTCTGAATTGATTATATCCAACATCCAATTTCTCAAGGCACAAATGTGCCCTACGATTCCTGCACAGCTCTACAGTCTTACTGCAGTTCTGATGTTGCTATGTTCTGATTAAATGTTTTCAGTGATTCTTTTTATTGTAAATCTTATTTGTTTCTTTATGTTAGTCACTCATTTATTAATGCAGCAAATACTTTTTCGAGCCTATTATTAAGGGGCACAAAGTACATGAAATAGAAATCTTAATGTACCTGTATTAGGTTTGCTCTGATAGACTTCAACCTAGAAAAAACAAATTTCCTTAGGATCTTGGCAAAATTTGAGAAAGAGAGGACTTCTCTGCCTTAGTTTTGATTGTGACTATCATGTCCAAATCAGTGACGTCTCAGACAAGACACACACACAAGACGCAAAACTATAGCTACAACCCAGTTACTGTCCAAAGGTTTCTTTATTTTCTTAAAGTCATTTTAAGGAGAATTTGTGCTTTTATTTAGACAACAGATGTAACTGAATGAAGATTTTTGTCTATTTTTGTGGGATCTTTCTGCAACTACAAGTTATTAAAAGGGAACTCAAAGAGCTCAAATAATCATTTCTGAATAAAATAAACATGTCTTGCTAACATGGACGACCAAACAAAAGCTGTTTGTTTTTTCACCTGAATAAAATTTTATGCAATAAACATGGAAAATTTTGTTTTTTTTCTTGTGCATTTTTATAGTTTTAGTCAAGAAAAGGAAACACAGTATTTATTGAACATCACTTGTGTACCAGAATGGTTCCAGATGTGTTTCTTTACTCTTCACAATGAACGTTGAAGTAAGAAGCACTGGTACTTTTGTTTTATTCAGAAAACAAATTGATCTCAAGGGGAGTGAAGGAGTTTGTCCCAGATACTTGACAAGAAATTGGCAGAGTTTGACTTAGAACTCAAGGCTAAAATGTTTGTCTAGAATCTTCCTAACATGTGACAGAGTCTCTTATATAAGTGATGGAAGCCAGAAAGAAAAAATGTTATCCAGGGAAAGAGTCTAAATTTCTTTTCAACGATGCACACTTAGACAGGATGTCCCACTTGTTATTTGCCTCACCTTTATTGGTAAATATGAATTTCTAGTTCTTTCCTAAGACTGCAAATTTGTCATGCATGAATTTTGATAGAACAATTTATAGAACAACACTGGTATCATAGGCTACAATTAAAGCTATTTTGACCAGTGTTATAACAAGTATTTTATTTATTATTTAAAATGAAGCATGACAGGGCGTGGGAGCGTCAGGGTGGTCTAGGACAGGACCCTTCCAGTCTCCATCTGTTCCCAGAGTTGGGGCTGTCCCACAGCTCTCCCATCCAAAACCTGCTGGCAGAGAGCAGATCAGCCAGGAGTACTCTCCCTCCTAAGCACACAGACGACAGCCCACAGGTAGGGCCTCACGTTCTCTCCATTGACAATCCAAAGAGAGAACCACCAGGAGTGCACAGGGCTTGGGACCCACAGGGCAGCCTGGGACAGGACCCTCTGGTCTCCATCTGCGCCAAGAGCTGGGGCTGTCCCACAGCCTTGGGCACAAAACCTGCCCACAGAGAGCTTGTCAGCCAAGAGTGCTCTCCCTCCTAAGCCCACATCCCACAGGTGGGACCCCACTTTCTCTCCATTCACTGTCCAAGGAGAAACATGCCAGGAGTGCACGGGGCAGCCTATAATAGAACTCTTCTGGTCTCCATCTAAACCCAGAGTTGCCCTATCCCAAATCCTTGGACCCAAAACTTGTCCTGAGAGAGCTGGTCTCCCAGGAGCCCTCTCACTCCTAAGATCATAGGATAACAGGCCCACTGGAGGGAAAAGTTCCAATCAGAGACAGCAAGACCAACTAACATCAGAGATAACCAGATGGCAATAGGCAAGCACAAGAACCTAAACAACAGAGACCAAGACTACTTGGCATCATCAGAACCCGGCTCTCCTACCACAGCAAATACTGGATACTCCAACACACTGGAAAAGCAATATATGGATTTGAAATGACATCTCATGAGGATGATAGAGGACTTTAAGAAGGACATAAATAACTCCCTTAAAGAAATACAGGACAATACAGGAAAACAAGTAGAAGCCCTTAAAGAGGATACACAAAAGTCCCTTAAAATTTACAGGAAAATACAACCAAACAGGTGAAGGAATTGAACAAAATCATCCAGAATCTAAAAATGGAAATAGAAACAAAAAGAAATCACAAAGGGAGACAACCCTGGAGCTAGAAAACCTAGGGAAGAGATCAGGAGTCATAGACACAAGCATCACCAATGGAATACAAGAAATTGAAGAGAGAATTTCAGGGGCAGAAGATACCATAGAAAACATTGACATAATAGTGAAAGAAAATGCACAAAGCAAAAGCTCCTAACTTAAAACGTCCTGGAAATCTAGGACAGAATGAGAAGATCAAACCTAAGAATAATAGGTATAGAAGAGAATGAAGAGTCCCATCTTAAAGGACCAGTAAACACCTTCATCAAAAATATAGAAGAACACTTCCCTAACCTAAAGAAGAAAATGCCAATGAACATACAAGAAGCCTTCAGAACTCCAAACAGATTGGACCAGAAAAGAAATTCCTCCCATCACACAATAGTAAAAACATCAAACACAAAACAAAGAAAGAATATTAAAAGCAGTAAACGAAGAAGGTCAAGTAACATACAAAGGCAGACCTATCAGAATTACACCAAACTTCTCAATAAAAACTATGAAAGCTAGAAGAACCTGGACAGATGTCATACAGACCCTAAGAGAATACAAATGCCAGCGCAGGCTACTATATCCACTAAAAACATCAATTATCATAGATGGACAAACCAAGATATTCCATGACAAAACCAAATTTACACAATATCTTTCAACAAATCCAGCCTTACATATGATAATAGATGGAAAACTCCAACAAAAGGAGGGAAACTACACCCTAGAAAAAGCAAAAAAAATAATCTTCTTGCAACAAACCCAAAAGAAGATAGTCACACATATATAATTCCACCTTGAACAACAAAAATAACAGGAAACAATCATTATTCCTTAATATCTCTTAACATCAATGGACACAATTCCCCAATAAAAAGACATAGACTAGCAGACTGGATATGTAAAGAGGACCCAGAATTTTGCTGCATACAGGAAATGCACCTCAGTGAATAAGACAGACACTACCTAAGAGTAAAAGACTAGGAAAAAATTTTCCAAGCAAATGGTCCCAATAAACAAGCTGGGGTAGCCATTCTAATAACCAATAAAATTGACTTTCAGCAAAAAGTTATCAAAAAGATAAGGAAGGACACTTCACACTCGTCAAAGAAAAATCTACCAAGATGAACTCTCAATTCTAAACATCTATGCTCCAAATGAAAGGGCACTCATGTTCATCTCAGAAACTTTATTAAAGCTTAAAGCATACCACATACAACAATAGTACAAGACCTTAACACACCACTCTCATCAATGGACAGTACATGGAAACAGAAACTAAACAGAGACAAAGTGAAACTAATAGAAGTTATGAAACAAATGGACTTACTAGACATCTATAGAACAGTTCATCCTAAAACAAAAGAGTATACCTTCTTCTTAGCACCTCATGGTGCCTTCTCAAAAGATGACCATATAATTGGTCACAAAATAGGTCTCAATAGATATAAAGAGATGAAAATAATCCCATGCATCCTATCAGATCATCATGGACTAGGGCTGGTCTTCAATAACACAAAAACAAAAGAAAGCACACACACACACATGGAAGCTTAACAACTCAGTACTCAATGGCAACTTGGTCAAGGAAGAAATAAAGAAAGAACTTAAAGACTTTTTAGAATTTAATGAAAATTAAGGCACAACATACCCAAACTTATGGGATATAATGAAAGCAGTGCTAAGACGAAAACTCTTATCTTTGAGTGCCTGCAAAAAGAAATTAGAGAGAGTATACACTAACAGCTTGACAGTATACCTGAAAGCTCTAGAACAAAAAGAAGTAAACTCATCCAAGAGGAGTAGACAGCAGGAAATGATCGAACTCAGAGCTGAAATCAATGAAGTAGAAAGAAAAAGAACTATACAAAGAATCAACGAAACTAGGAGCTGGTATTTTGAGAAAATCAGCAAGAAAGATAACCCTTAGTCAGACTAACCAGAGGGCAGAGAGATGGTAACCAAATTAACAAAAACAGAAACGAAAAGGGAGACATAATAACAGAAACTGAGAAAATTAAAAAATTATAATAGTCTACTCCAAAAGCCTATGCTAAACAGAACTGAAAAATCTGGAGGAAAAAGACAATTTTCTAGACAGATACCACTTACCAAAGTTAAATCAAGATGAGATAAACCATCTAAACAGTCCCACAATCCCTAAAGAAATAGAAGCAGTCATTAAAAGTCTCCCAACCAAAAAAAAAAAGCCCAGGACCATATGGGTTTAGTGCAGAATTCTTTCAGACCTTCAATGAATACTCTTCAATCTATTCCACAAAATAGAAACAGAAGGAACACTACCCAATTCATTCTTTGAATTCACAATTACACCTATACATAAACCACACAAAGACCCTACAAAGAGAACTTCAGACCAATTTCCCTTATGAATATTGATGCAAAAATGCTCAATAAAACTCTCACAAACCGAATCCAAGAACACATCAAAATGATCATTCACCATGATTAAGTAGGCTTCATCCCAGTGATGCAAGGATGGTTCGATATGTGGAAACCCATCAATGTAATCCACTATATAAACAAACTCAAGGAGAAAAAACACATGATCATTTCAATAGATGTGGAGAAAGCATTTGACAAAACTCAACACCCCTTCATGATAAAAGTCTTGGAAAGATCTGGAATTCAAGGCCCAAACCTAAACATAGTAAAAGCAATATGCAACAAAATAGTAGTCAACATCAGACTAAATGGAGAGAATCTTGAAGCAATCCCAGTAAAATCGGGGACTAGACAAGGCTGCTCACTCTCTCCTGACCTATTTCATATAGTATTTGAAGTCCCAGCCAGAGCAATTAGACAACAAAAAGAATTCAAAGGGATACAAATTGGAAAGGAAGAAGTCAAAATATCACTATTTGCAGATGATATGATAGTACAATTAAGTGACCCCAAAAATTCCACCAGAGAACTCTAAAGCTGATAAACAACTTCAGCAAAGTGGCTGGATATAAAATTAACTGAAACAAATCAGTAGCCTTCCTCTCCTTGAAAAGGGTAAACAGGCTGAGAAAGAAGTTAGGGAAATGACACCATTCATAATAGCTACAAATAATATAAATAACAGGATGTGACTCCAACCAAGCAAGTGAAAGATCTGTATGACAAGAACTTCAAGTCTCTCTAGGAAAAAATTGAAGAAGATCTCAGAAGATGGAAAAATCTCCCATGCTCATGGATTGGCAGGATTACTATAGTAAAAATGGCCATTATGCCGAAAGCAATCTATAATGCAATCCCCATCAAAATTCCAACTCAATTCTTCATAGAATTAGAAAGAGCAATTTGCAAATTTATTTAGAATAACAAAAACCCAGGAGAGCGAAAACTCTCTCTCTGGAGAGAATTTCAGGAAGAATTACCATCTCTGACTTCAAGCTGTATTACAGAGTAATTGTAATAAAAACTGCATGGTATTGGTACAGAGACAGGCAGGTAGATCAATGCAATAGAACTAAGGACCCAGAAATGAACCCACACACCTATGGTCACTTGATCTTTGACAAAGGAGCTAAAACCATCCAATGGAAGAAAGATAGCATTTTCAACAAATGGTGCTGCTTCAACTGGAGGTCATCATGTAGAAGAATGTAAATTGACCCATACTTATTTCCTTTTACAAAGCTCAAGTCCAAGTGGATCAAAGACCTCCACATAAAGCCAGATACACTAAAACTAGTAGAAGAGAAAGTGGAGAAGAGCCTGTAACACATAGGCACAGTGGAAAACTTCCTGAACAGAACACCAATGGGCTATGCTCTCAGATCATTAATCAATAAATGGGACCTCATAAAATTGCAAAATTTCTGTAAGTCAAAGAACACTGTTAATAGGACAAAACAGCAACCAACAAATTGGGAGAAGGTACTTAGCAAACCTAAATCTGATAGAGGACGAATATCTAATATATACAAAGAACTCAATGAATTAGACTCCAGAGAAACAAATACCCCAATTAAGAAATGAGGTACAGAGCTAAACAAAGAATTCTCATCTGCAGAATATCGAATGGCTGAGAAGCACTTAAAAATGTTCAATATCCTTAGTCATCAGGGAAATGCAAATCAAATCACCCATGAGATTCCACCTCGCAGCAGTCCGAATGGCTAAGATCAAAAACTCAGGTGACAGTAGATGCTGGCAAGGATGTGGAGAAAAAGGAACACTCCTCTACTGTTGGTGGGATTACAAGCTGGTACAACCACTCTTGAAATCAGTCTAGAGGTTCCTCAGAAAATTGGACATTGTACTACCTGAGGACCCAGCTATACCACTCCTGGGAATGCACTCAAAAGATGCTCCAACTTATAACGAGGAAAAATGCTCCACTATGTTCATAGGAGCCTTATTTATAATAGCCAGAACCTGGAAAGAACCCAGATGTTCTTCAACAGAGGGATGGGTACAGAAATGTGGTATATTTACACAATAGAGTACTACTCACCTATCCAAAACAATGACTACGTGAAATTCTTAGGCAAATGGATGGAACTAGAAAGTAACATCCTGAGTGAAGTAACCCAGTCACAAAAGTACTCACATGGTATGCACTCACTGATGAATGGATAATTAGCCCAAAAGCTCAGAATACTCAAGATACAATTTACAGACCATAGGAAACTCAAGAAGAAGGAAGACCAAAATATGGATGCTTCAATCCTTCTTAAAAGGGAGAAAAAAATACACATGGGATGAAATACAGGGACAAAGTGTGGAACATAGACTTAAGAAAAGGTCATCCAGAAATGGCCTCACCTGGGGATCCATCCCATATGTAGCCACCAAACCCAGTCACTATTGCTGCTGCCAAAAATTGCTTGCTGACAGGAGCCAGATATGGGTATCCCTTGGGAGGCTTTGCCAGAGCTCTACTGATGCAGATGAGGATGCTTGCAGCTAGCCATTGGACTGAACAAATGGACCCAAATGGAGGAGTTAGAAAACAGACGAAGGAGTTTGAAGGGGTTTGCAACACCATAGGAAGAACAAGAGTATCAACCAATTAGATTATATCAGAGCTCCCAGGGACTAAACCACCAACCAATGAGTACACATGGAGTGACTTATGGTTCCAGCCACATATGTAGCAGAGGAAGGCATTGTTCGGTATCAATAGGAGGAAAATCCCTTGGTCCGGCGAAGGCTTGTTTCCCCGATGTAGGCGAATGCCAGGGCGTTGAGGTGGGAGTGGATGGGTGGAAATGGAAACATCCTCATAGAAGCAGGGACGCGGGGAGGGATTTGGGAGAGGAGGAAAAGAGGATAACATTTAAAATGTAAATATAAAAAATATCCAAGAAAAGTAAAATGAAAAAGTGAAAAAAAAATGAAGCATGAAATCTACATTAAACAATCTCTATTTCTACTTTGTTTTTCCCAAGTGAACATTAATCCTTAGGGTTTTTCTTTATTATTTATGTTTTTGGTTATTAAGCATTTCAGAAATGTCATTTTATTTTCTGTTGATCAAGTATACTGTGATCAAATTTTGGTCCAGCAAGGGCATAGACCTGTGGCTAACGATGAGAAACTAAGATTCTTGTGAGGAAAACACTCACACCAGGAATCAAGACAAAGCAAGATAATTTCTTATTGAGACTGGAATATAATACCATAACTATTTCAAAATATTGCAGTTATAGTTGATGTTTCAGCATGAAGATTTTTTTATAAAAAGTTTTAAAAGGTGCAACTAACATCAGATTTCCAGTTTTTCTCTGTATCATATTAATTAATGTTGGATCTCCAAATATTTGAACAACAACTGAGTATGTACCATTAGCAATTAATTACAAAGTGGCATTAATGACACACTTCTAGTGTGAAAAGAAAGAAATGAGAGAAATGGCTACACTCAGTACTTAGGCAAGATAAGTACACATACACACAGTTTGTTATTTTCACTGATCCTTTGAGCGAAGAAAACCTATTATTATTAATATAGTTTTATTATAATCTAAATCAATAAAGAATGGAAGAAATTGAGTCTATCTTCACCTATGGTTAAATTTATGTTTCAGTAAGATTTAATAAGAAGTCTAAACTCACAGCAGTTCAAATTAGAAACTGGCAACAAAGTTTTGAAAGAACCGAATTGTAAACAACTTTAATATTTCCTACAATTTTATTCACATTATGCCCTGAGCTATTATTACCAGATTTATTTTGAAGAACAGAGATCAAAAAATATTTTTGTTGTTGTTTCTTTATAACTATTAACATTTCCCAATGTCTCATGTTTAGAGGATATATCTCTGGCTCAAGGGCTTTTGAGAGGGGATTGGATCTGAAGGGTTCTGATTTTATCAATGAACTCTTGAGTTCTTAGTGGGTTCATAATATGATGGCATCATTTGGTGGAATGTAGGAGGAGTGGACTTAATGGAAGAGATAAACTACTAAAGACATGCCCTACTATCTCTCATCCCTTTGCTTCTTGGCCATTATGGGTTAAGCAGCCTCTCCATCACATGACTTCCACTTCAGACTCTCTGACTCACCAGACCTTAGCAACAAAGCAAAACAGAGGACTAAGACGGGAGAAACCGTGGACTAAAAGAAACCTTTGAACTCTGCAAAAATGTTTCACTTAAGTATTGTGTCACCATTATGAAAAGTCCCATTGCTAATGCCATTCCCAGTCCCCCAGAGTCCTTCCCACAAAAAAAGTCTGCTACCGTTAATTGTAGCCTACAAAATCAAGATTAGCAGGAAAAACCTAACCTTATCACGGTGTTGTTGATTGTGTGAAAGTCATGCTCTTTCCAGCTAAATTTTCTTGCTTCATTGCAAAACCAAGTCTGGAACTTACATCTTCAGGTTAAGCTTTGTACCTCATGACTTTGTTGCTTATCCTGAATTCGACCAGTGATTTCACTAGAGTCTGTGCTGTGCATATAAATGGATGCTAAGTATTTCTACAGGTATCAAGGGATATTGTTTCATTCCATGAATATTTATTAAGAAGCTACTATGTTCTGAAGATATAGTTGTAAATGAAAGGGTCAACTTCTCTGCTTCCACAAGACTTAAACTCTAATAGTGGAGTCAGACAACAATTAAGCTGATAGGTCTATAATATGGTAGTAGATATTCAAAGCAGTGCAATAAGATAAAATATTTTGGATAGTAACTATATGGATCCTCTGTGTTAAACTTTCACATAAAGATTGTATGAGGTATTAGAAAGAATATTGATATTCCTATTTTTTGTTATCTGTGGAAAGAGTAATCGTATCTGTTTCATTTCACTTATTATAGTATCTTTCAGGCACATCCATGTTATGACAAATGGCATGATCTTATGTGTACGTGTCTGTGTCTTAAAGAATGAATAACATTCTATTGTAACTGTGTATACATATTTATACACTATACACATAAGATTTTCTTATCGTTCATAAAATTAACTTTTAAAAATAGCACAAATTCTTATAATGCTTGCCTTCACATAGTAAGTCAGGCAGAGATGGATGGGAGTTTCTGCTCAGAGGAAACAAAACAGTATATCTGTAGGATGCATGGCTCAGGAGTTGTAACTACATGTGCAGACTTAATGAAATTATGATGTCTCTGGGGTTTTGTTACTTGGGTAGCTTTTAGCAATTCTTGTAGTGAGATGATAAATATGTTAATTTACCTCACTATAGAGATCAGTTTATTATCTCTGTGTATCCCACAATGTGGCATTGCAAACATGAATTTTACACTATAACATTTGTACTTTATCTAACCAGTAATGTGTTGTTTAGAGCTTCTGAATGTCTTTAAGTCACACTATCATACCCCTCCCACCTCCATTACAAGCTTACTTCAAATAATTCTGGGTTTTCCTCTAGAGTTGAAAACAGGATGATATTGATAATAATAGATAAGAGCCAATGAATAGCAAGGTACTATAATTTAGGCAGCTGGCTAAGTGTTTTTTGATGAATTATCAAATTTTCATTGAATTTTATTTAATGCAAATGCCATGAACTAAATATTATAATTTTTATTATGAACAGAAGCTCCAATGATCTTAAATGTGTTACTTATGTTTACAAATGTACCAAGGAAGTCAGAAGTGGGCTTTCAAGAGATGTCTTGAAAGCATTCATCTATGCAAAATTAATAAAATATATTTTTTCTACTAGTAAGTAGAAAGTAGTAAATTTTAGTCTACAAGTCATGAACTATCTGTATGAGTGTGGTCATTGGCCTTAATTAGTTAGAGGAAAGTCCAGTTGCTGCAAACCACAGTTTTCATGTCTGTCTATGTTCCCTGAGTGTGATGGTAAAGACCACAACAGAGACTCTATTGAACACACAGTATTGGCTGATACAAACCAAAACTATGAGGAAAATGAAATAACTTTTCTCTGCCAGAATATTTCAGTAGGACTCTTACTTAAGTAACTACAGGGTGTTCCTGGAAAGACCGGGGAAAAGCCATTCAAATATCATGGACTCAAAAAGATACTTTTGGTTAGTAGATACCTGGGCTTTATTGCCTTTGACTTTTTGGTACTTGGTGCTTATCTGTCTTACGACTTTCTGTCTCTTTGTGTGAAGCCCCATAGGAAGAACAACAATATCAACCAACCAGACCCCCCTCCAGAGCTCCCAGGAACTAAACCACCAACCAACGAGTACACATGGGGGAACTCATGCCTGCAGCTGCATATGTAGCAGAGGATAGCATTGTCTGGCATCAATAAGAGAAGAAGCCCTTGATTCTGTGAATTCTTGATGCCCCAGTGTAGGGGAATGTCAGGCTGTTGAGGTGGGAGTAGGAGGGCGGGTGGGGATCATCGTCATAGAAGCAAGGGGAGGGAGAAAGAGAGAGGGGGCAATTGGGAAAGGGGATAACATTTGAAATGTAAATACATAAACTATCCAATAGAAAAAGGAAAAATGCAAAAATAAAAAAGAAGAAACCACATATATTGCTGATCTGATTGTGAACTCATGTGACCATTAAATAGATCATTGTGGCACTTTCAGAAAAAGAAAAAGTAAAATTATGGCCAACCGATGACTGGCAATCTAGCATAACTGGATAGGAATCTACAGAACTCATTACTGAAAGGTTTCATCCAGCAGCCAATGGAAATGGATTCAGTGACCCATAGCCATATATCAGGCAGAACTGGGTCTTGTGTAAGAGTGGGCCCTAGAATTGAGCAAGCTGGAGGGGTCAAGAACACCATAAGAAGGCCTACAGAGTCAACTAACCTGGGACCATGGGGATTCACAGAGACTTTACCATGAACCAAAGAATGTGCAGAGGCTGGACCTAGGTCCCCTACACATTTGGAGCAGATGTGCAGCTTGGTCTTCAGTTGGTCCCCTAATAGTTGGAGTGGTGACTGTCTTTGACTCTGTTGCCTGCTACTGATTTGCCTTCCCATACCTGGACTTCCTGGTGGGGCCTCTGTGGGAGAGAATACCCTTAGTCCTACTGGGCTTAGATGTCGCAAGGTGAGGTGTACCCAAGAGGAGCTTCCCCTTGGAAGAGATGGGGAAAGGATAATGGGGGAGAAATTTCTAAGAGTGGAACTGAGAAGAGATGAGGGAGGAGAGTTGTAACTGGGATGTTAAGTGAATAAATAGATAAATTAATGAAAATGCTTATTTGAGCATACAAAAAAGTGAAATTACTAGTATTTGAAGTTACTTCTCTGATTACCCATTTATTCATTTAACCAGTATTGATTGAGAATGCCCTTTTTGTCAAGTACTGGTTAGAGAGTTGGTATATTGGTCTATTTACCCCACTATAATGAGTTCTATTATTGTAGGCTTTACTACAGATTGGATAAGACTGTGTAAATTTGTAAAGAAGTTTTTAACTCCAATTTTTTCAAATCCTATTTTTAATGATGGTTTAAAATAATTTAACATCTCTTTTAGCCCATCACCCACCAGGGTAGTGGGAAAGAAAGGATAGGAGGGTGGTGAACCTATTTAGTAAGGTTCTTTGGAGCATCTCCTCTGTGTTGTCTGGGAATAAGTAGTTCAGGTCACAGGTCAGCAGCAGCTCAATTCACTGGCAAACTAGACACCAGCAGTCTAGTTTGGTAGAGGCAGGAATAGCAAATAGGAATCAGCAGTAATGTAGTGGTAATACCTAGCAGAGACAGCTAGGCTTCAGCTTCAGCTCAAATCAGCAGGAGGGACCAGAACAAACATTCCTAAGTCCTTGCATCCAAACAACTTTCCAAAAAACCCTTAAATTTCCACTTCAGAAATTTGTTTAGCTCTTAGTTTTAGAGGTCTAAGGATGGAGTGCTTCATTTGGCATTTATCTTACCGACCAAGCTCTAAAGTAGCACAGGACACAATGTAGCAAGGAATGGAAAATTGTGTACATGCATATGTATATGCACATATGTCCTGCAGTCAGTCCCCTTCTCCTTTTTGTAAAGCTGTCATTGTTCAATTATGGAGGATTCAGACTGATAGCCTTACTCAGTTATGAGCATTCACAAAGGCCCAAGTTCTGAACACCATATATGGATTAAACATCCATATCTTCTTGATACCTTACAATAAGAGTTAAACTTCAATGTTTTTTTTTGCAGGGAACAAAACATATTCAAATTGGTATGTATAAAAGTTAAAGACAATTTGTGTTTTAAAAGTGCTTACAGAATATATTGTTATTTTGTCTTACTAAGAGTAGAAACTAAGGCCTTACACATACCAGGCAAATGTTCTACCACTGAGCTATATTCCTGCTTCAGTAAGTACATACTATGCTTGAAAATTCTATGTAATATTATAGTGCTGATTTATAACACAAATGTTCATTAGATGTTATGTCTAGACATTCTAGATCAGAGACATAAAAATATGTAGAGAGGGGACATTGGTGAGCTCATGACATATATGTTGAGGTGAAAAGGTGAAACATAGACATATAGGCATTATAGAAGAAATTCAGAAAAAAAAGATTAAACATCTGACCTGGGAAATAAGAGAACAAGAGGAAAAGAGAAGAATTATTATCTAGTATTTATTTTAGAAGTCTTATTTGCAGAATCAAGAATGAATCAGTGTCTTAAAGCCTTTCCTATGTTAAGCTTTCTTGTTTATAGTACAGCGGTATAAACAGTAAAGAGATTAAAGAGCTGCAGGTAAGAGGGTAAGAGAGAATATTTGCTTAAACTGACCAGCCTTTTAAGATTGTAGAGAATTAATTTTAGTTCTAGAGAATTACTGACTCTTCATAGAATAATGTATCAAGATAAACATCTTAGGCCACAAAATGCAACTGGAAGGAAGAGGCTGGTGTTCAACAGTAAATTGATATACTGGGGACATTTTCATTTGATTTATTCTGAACCATCAATTAAAACACTTTATTGAAAGTATGTGGTATGACAATGCTCCCATTTATTGCTTCATAAAAGTCATTGATGGGGTCAACATCTAGGGAAAAATAATACGATTTTGTATCATGTCAAAAATGCAGAAATAAGTATTTCACTAATGAAAAATTACTTCCTCATTTTAACAGGGTACTTTTTAAATCCTTTGTCATTCTAGGGTGCTGACACTTTATTACTTGGCAAATTTGTATGGTTCTCAAGTCTCTAATCCATTCATTGTTATTATTTCTAGGACTGCTTAAAAATTATGTTGTGAGGGAACTGTTTCCATGTGACTGAAAGTCTGTGACTGGCAGCTAGGTGATCAAAGGTGATTAGAAGAATCTAATGTTTCTTCCTCCCCCACCCACCCACAACTGTGTTCTTGCTAAGATCTCATTGGCAAAGCATTCTCCAGCTATTCAGCAACTCTTTGTGCAACTTATTCTAAGAATGGACACAACTGTTAATACTTGATGACTCTAGCAGAAGAGAAAGGAAGGATTCCAGACTTAGCGTTCTCAGATCATAATTATACTAAATAAGACCCTGGTCAGAACATTCTTCTCATTGACTTCAAAGAACACGTTCCATCACTCTCCAGGGTTGCCTTGCATATCTGTATTAGGAAACAGCTAGATCCAGGAATCCAAAGTGGAAGGTCATCTAGTCAGGTCTTGTTTATTTGTACCTCAACTATTTTTGCCATATTGACCACCTCAATTTATTTGATGCCCTCATAGTCTTTGTTCTCAAGATGAGATCCTAAATCAGCAGGGACTTGTTAGAAATGCAGTTGTAAGCACCCATCTCTAGGCAAATTATAATTCATGCTTTTTACCAGAAGCATAACTTGTATTAGAATCTTCTGCATCCATACATGGTCTGGTCTCCCCTCCTTGTCAAAGCTGTCATCACATGACATATTTGATTTGTGCTATAATTGTATTTTTATCATTTTTAGAGATAGCCTTTTATATGATTAGTATATTCCAATTCATTTTTTGTTTCCCTGAAATATACACAGAATTTGGGTTTCATTTCTTCTAGAGTACACATGTAGGCACCATTACCTACCAGCATTCTTTCACTCCTACCATACCTGATGGATTCCCTCCTTTCCCCTCTTAGCCAAGACTGTTGGCAAAAGCACATGACCATGATAAATCAAATGGCCCGTCACATTACTTCTGGCCATGATGACTAAGAACCACAAAGAGATGAGCTTGTGAACACTTTGATTAAATGAGAAACAAGTATATTGGTCTGGGATTTCTGGGGAGAAAAACATCTTTTATTTTTTGAGGGGTTGCAAGATGATAGGTTGTTGGGTTTTGGAGTTCTTCTTGCACTCATTTCGACCTTTAGATCCAGGCAGAAGTGACTTAATGTTCTGTCATTTTCTCCAGCTATTCTGCTTCTCACTGATGAAGAACTCCCGAGGTCATAGGGAAAGTAGAGGATGTGCATGTTTAGGTGTCCCTACTGACAGTGAAACTTTCTATGACTATTGTAGTTTAAGCTCAGATCTGTAGAGTATGCAAGACTCTCTCATTATCACAATAATGAGAGATGAGGGTGAAAGAGTAGCAGCCTCACCCACCATTCTTCATTATGAAATGTAACCTCTAAGTCAGTGAAAAGATGGCTGTTAGCCATGCCCTACCCACACAGGCTAAGTTATTTCCTTTTCTGTGCTTCCTTTTTTTCTACAAATTTTGTTTATACTTAACCATTATGGCATTATGACTACTTAAAGAATATGTTTAGCACTTTATTTTTCCAGAGATTCATTCACGTTATTCATCTGTCAATCCATGGAGTCTTCAGAAGATTGATTCCATGATCCTAATAGATACTAAAGTCTAAGTGTGCCTTTCTCTTGTATAACATGCCAGAATATTTGTGGATACCCTGAAGATGCTCTTCTTTATACTTTAAACATTTCAAGGTTATTTATAATATCTTGAACAGCTTTAGTGTTATATACATAAATAGCAGTTACATTATTTAAGTAATGATAGTAAAAATAGAAATCTGCACATGTTCAGTTAAGATACAATTAAAAGAAATGTGTCCTATCTTTGCCTAGTTGAATCCACAATTGAGGAACCATCAGCAAGTAAGGCTATTACTTTATTGCTGAAGGGAACACTTGGAAAACTCTCCATTTAATCCCCTTCATGACTCTGTTCTTTTTATTTTCTCCTCTATTTCTTTCTCAATGAGCTGTTTTCTCTCTTTTCCTCATCCACTGTTTTGTATTTATGAAAGAATAATACTTTTATCTTCCCACTCCAGAGAACACTAGAACTCCAGCCATTTCTCCATTAATGATTCAAAAAATATTTATTTTCAGGAATAACTTAGTGCCTTTCTCCAAAGGGTTCACTCAGGGTTAGTTAGTTGTTTCCAGTTCCTTGTTTATTGGCTTTGTGCGAACCTTACACAACACCGAGAGAGGAAGAAAAGAGGATCAAAGACTGTGTACATTTTCAAGTAAACCCTAGTATTTAATTATAGAGTAATTTTCAAATAGCTGTGAGTCAGACATGTTAAACACTTTGCTAATGTTAGTTATTTAACTTTAGTAGGAGTCTTTCAAGGCAGGTTGACTTATTATTTCATTTTGCATATGAGTCTCATGAGGCTTGGAGAATTTTCTCTCAGCTACTGGCTAAAACCAGAACCTGAATTTTATCATGTATCCATCTTCTGCAACATGAATAAGCTACAAGGATATATGGTGTGTAGCTTTAGCAATAAGCACTTTGTGACAACTTTATTTCCCCAGGCAATAGGCCTTACTTTCCTACGGTCATTCAGTAACTTGGGCCATCTAGGAACTTTCATTGCTACTTCAGTAAGTTACCACTCATAAGAAAACATTACTCTAAGTTTAGAAATACTTTTGCCTTTTTTTATATATTCCAAAGCTTTATCTAAGTATAAAGATTTGTAGAAAAGCAACTAAGCAAGCGTCATAGATAAAATTTTGTTATGTGATTCCAAGAAAGACAGAAGTCCATACTGGGCTCCTGTTAATCCTAAGATTTGGAGGAGAGAGGCCTCTTCCACCATTTTGGGACAGATTTGAAGCAAGACTTATTAAATATTAAGACCAAGAGATAGACTTTGGTCAGGACTACTCCCTGGGATTTCCTAGCTGAGTGACCCTAAGACAAGTGTTGCAGGGGTTTATAAAAACAAACCACAGGTCATTGTACTTTCCCATGAGGCTTTTGTTCCAAGAACTACAACTTCCAGGAGGTTACCTGTCCTTGGGCAAGTGGAGTTTACAGGTGAATTTTGGGTATTACATTCCATAGCAGCCTTGCCTTGAAGAGAGGGGAACCAGAGATTACCTTATCATGCTAATAATTCTTATAGAAGAAAACCCTATGAACTGACTGTAAGCTCTATTCCTCAGAAAAAAACTAGAACCAACTGTGACTTCAAACTAAGACATTCCAAAGGTTTTGAATTTTGAAATGGGCTATGACTGGAAATGTCAGGGTGTGTCTGCGCAGCAATGGATTTAAGGGTACCTGTCCAGGTCTGTGTTGCCATAGGTTGTTGCTGTAATTATTAAAAATAGAATTTTTATCCCAAGCTAATGTTGGCACCAGAGGGCCACATGGCATCTGCGGCATACCTTCATCTCAGCAGAGGCTGGTTCCAGTGTGTCCCTGTTCCATGGTGGTCCCCTGGTACTCTCTGACTCAGGCGGTTGCTCCCTGGCATTAGTTCCAGCACTGTAAGGCCATATAGAACTAACATTAATTTATCTCTGATTAGTATCTCTCCTGGCTGCGCCTCTGCTAGCCGTGAACTCTGCCCATATTCCAACAAGCCCGACAAATTCAAAACTCCAGAAACTTGTAATTTAACAATGGCTTTATCTCAGATTTACTTAGCAAATTTTACACCCCACAAAGCGTCCACACCATAAACTCAGAGTCAAATGATGTAATATAATTTGCCCACCTAGACAAATCAAATCATCCTGTATAAGTTCATTCCTTAATAAATATCCATAACAACCTGTATCTATGCAGAGATGCACAGAGAGGACCATCTATGTCTTCTTCATGTTGCTTCCTACCCCCTTCTCCTAGCTTCTCTTCTCCTCCCCTTTCTAAAACTTTGTTCTGGTCTACCCTTCCTTCTCGTCCAATAATAGGCCTGTCCTCTTATAATTCCAACCACAATGAATATTGTACAGGAAGCTGCTATATTATGTTTTAATAAATAAAGATGCAAGCTATGCTCACTGCCAACTTTAGAGTTTGTTTTCTTCTTACAAAGAGTTGTACATGAGTATTTATGTATATTTTGGGAAGTTCTGGAAATTAAGATACCAGAAGTAGAATTTTGACTCCTTGGCTAAATGTACAACCTTGGACAATTTTACTTTGTTCACATATGAATTAAAGGTATAAGAAGTACTTTTTCTGTAGGATATTATGAGGACTAAATGAAAATATATATGTAAAATGGATAAAGGGGTCTCGCCAGTGCAGGAGAGTCACTTGGTGGTACTGAGCAAGCTGTGCCCCTGAGATTGCACTGCCTAGGAAAATATGAGGGATCTGGGGCTTCACTATGAGTCACATTTGATAATAATGAAGCTATTGACTATTATAGTCAACACAGAGTAAATGTAAACCTTGCAGTGGACTAGAGTACAAAGAGAAAGTGGCTTGGACTCAGCTCCCATCACATAATTTTGATCTTCATCATCTTTCTAACTCAACATTTTTTCTATAGCCATAAAGGCCATCACAATAATTCTCATATTTTTGAAAACAGATATCTATTGTTCCTAAGATGAATTGGGTCTCGATTAAAGGGCACTTGTGGTTACCATAGAAGTTGCACAGCCAATTCCCAGGTTCTCTTATACATGGCTTCTAAGGGAAGAGGTTAGTGAATGCTTACTTCTGAAAAGCAAAGTTAACAGCCTAAAGTCAAGCAAGGCCTCAAGACAATGAAGCCAGAACATAATCTAAGAACTGTTTTCAGTGTTGGAGTGTTAGCACTTCCTAAGTTGTTGTATGATAAATGGTTGTAGTGCCTCAAGGGCCAAAGTTGCCTATTAAATTTCTTCCTTGGCTCACTAGGATAATTAATTTACAAACTCAATTGAGTTTTGTGAGAAAAGGCTGCATATCAATTTATTTGATGCCTGCTAAGACTTAACAGTCAAACCTCTTACAACCCACAGCTCTGTGTGTTTTTCAGAATAGTCAAAAATAGGATCATTTTCCTACTATTATTCCAAAAGGATTTCTTGTTCATTCTTTATAGAGACATAGCTTAACAGCTGGAAAAGCTAGAGTAAGAATCAGTTGTTCAAATTCTTGGTTCACTTGTTTTTCCGACTATGCAGTATTGAAAACATTCTCAAGCACCTGAAGAATGGTTGGAAGTATTGACTAATTCCCCCAAACTATTTAAACTTACTGCCTTGTCTGGCCTCAGTGGGAGAGGATTGCCTAATTCTGTAGAGATTGGATGCTCCAGTAAAGGGGGATGCTGGGGGAGGAGGCTGAGGTGGAGTGGGTGGGTGAGGGGGATAGGTTGGGAGGGAGCACCCTCTCAGAGGCGAAGGAGAGGGGGGATGAGGTGAAGAACTCTGGGAGCAGGGAGGGAGAAGGGGGCAACATTTGGAATGTAAATAAATAAAATAATTTAATAATAAAAAGAAAGTTAAACTATTTAAAGATTACCCTATTACTCTATGACCAAGTTACATATTCTTTTAATGATCTGTATCATCTGTGTATGTTGGTCAGTTCTTTTCAAAGTCAAATGTTGCTTCTCAAAGAAAGAGTAGTTGAACTAGAGATTAGATTCATAGAATAACCAACAAAATCTCAGCTCTCGGGACATAGAAATTCAATGCTCATACAAAGCAGTAGATTCTAATGACTGCTCGGTTTTGTGGACTTATGTAAGGAGATTTTTTTTTCTTTCTGGGGCTATCTCAATCAAAGCAGAGTTGTGTTCAGTTGGAAGAAGAAGGATGGAGGTAAATATAGAGAGGACCACCCTGTTACTCAGTGGGTCATTCATTAGTCTACAAAGCTTTGATGTTTTCATTCTCCTACAATAATTCCACAGCAATATAAGTATACAACTTCCTGACTTTTATGTGAGAATAGTGCCTGTATAATCTAATGTTAGGTTATTGAGGTACCAGTCTGAATCTAAATCCTAAACACTTTAAAGAATGATTTCCCTTAGAATTCACTTTTCTACCTTTTAAATCTAATAGTTCATTGCAGCCTTGACAAATACAATGATGTTGGGAAAGTCTGCCAGGAAAATGACCAAAGGGCAAATCAATATCAACAGCATAAATATGAAATGAAATTATGTGGTGATACCACAACTGTCTTTGTAAGAACCTTAAATTTGTGGAGAAATTTTTTATACTGTATGGCTTACCTTTAGGCAAAACAACACATGCAAATGAATCCCAGGGCTCTCTCACATTTCAGAACTCTTTTATCAGCTCACTAGAAAAATGAAAGGGACTTTTCTCAGTGTAATTTCTTCTTTGGAATCCTGAAGTTTTTCCCTAAAATATTGTAAATACTTTTTGTAATCATTCCCCTCACTAAGTGGCGCCTTTAAGCCACTAATACAAAATATTTATTTTAAAATATACAGAATAACTCCTGGAGTGTTGAAACACTAGGAATTCCAGGAAGAAGGTAGTAAAGTTGACAAAATTAGGACCATGATAACATGTCTCTAGTTCATTGCATCTACTGAAAAGATGTATTGGTCCTTTGAGTAGTATCAGAACATCATTGCACATTGATTGTTTCATATCTCAGAATAACACACCTCAAAGCATGGACCCTTGTCTTGCTGATTTGTTGATTTCCAGGATGTAGTAGAAGGCAGCTCTCTTTGGCCTTCTCTCAGCCCTGCTTTCTTTCTTTCAGTTCTCTTTCAAGCAGACCAGAGAAACTAGAAGTTCAGTCCCTTTAAATGAATCACAAAAAACTGAGATTCCTTTCCGAAGTACAATCTATAAATGCTATACAGCTCATGTTCTGATTTTCTCTGCCTTTAAGTATGAGGCATGGTCATTAGAGAATTCGCTTCCCTACCCTGCCTTGAAAGCACAGCCTCATTCCTGAAGAGTCCCGTACTAGGCCCAGCTGGGAAGAGAAAGCTACACAGAATGGCCAGAAAGAATCTGAGCAGACAGGAACTACAAAGTTCCCCTGGGTGATTACCATGAGATCATGTTTCCACTGTGTCTATTTACACTTCTGCATGACTGGGTATTCTTCACGGCTTCCAACCGATGTTCCCTGAGCTTGGGTCCATGGTTTAGAAGGATTCTGTTTTAGACACAAACTTTTCTTGTTTGCTATTTTTCTCAGTGACCTGTTATAGTCATGATCCTTGTGGTACATGAGATGGAAAATGTTACTTTTCACCCCTACACATTGAAAAATATATGCTGTCCACATTTTAAAGGTAGTCTTGCAGCACAACAAATGTCTAGACAACCATTCAATCATACAACTCTTCTTTTTCAAAAGAAAAATAAATTATAATCCCAAAAAGAAAAAAAGAATTACACATTTTCTAGAACATTGCTGTGGAATCAAATTATGAGTTTAAAAATTGGAAATTGAAAGAATGAATAAAAAGATCTTCCATTGAAGTCTCTATGCCAGTTTTTTTAAATTATCTTCATATTACATGGATATCTATAAAGGCTCTGACACCATTAAAAATTAGTGACCAGACCAATTTCTAAGTAATTAATGTACTTTTAGTACATTTTTGTAAGGGTGCATATAATAAGAGCTAGTCTGTTTTATAGGTCAAATGGTGTCTATTTTATAGGTACACATAATAGGAGCATATAACTTTAGTAGACACAAAATTCATTCATTAAAGGTCTTCAAAAAGTTAATACATTAAAAAGCCAATTTAACTACTTAGAGAAATTAACATAAAATATTCTAAGTTTTAAACTTCGACATTTTGATATTGGATCTTTCCTATAATGAAACTTTTAGTTACGTTATAAAAGCCCTGGCTAATCATATAGATGCTTCAAGCATTTATTTTGACCTTTAAATTTTTAAATGAGGGGGCAGTGAGATGATTTCATTGTTAAAAGAACATGCTGAGAATTAGAGTTTGACTGATAGCACCCATTTCTAGTGGCTTACAAACATCTGTAACTCCAGTACTAAGAAATCAATGCCTTCTTTTGGTCTCTGCATACACCAATTCACTAATTCACTTACACAGAGACAGACAGAAACACCCCCCCACCCCCCCCCACACACACACTTTAAAATTTAATATTTGTATTCTTATATCACCATTGGGAACTTAATTGTTAGGTTCTAGAATGTGAAGTGCACCATTTATTAAGAAAAGCATATTTGTTGATCAATATGTTAAATACATTCAAAGGAATCAGAGTAACTTAAACTTGATATAATTCCAAATTTGAATGGGTTATTTCCTTCTTACTGGTAATATTAGTCTGAGGTGTGACTATCTAAAGTTACTAGTTTGAAACTTACAATGATGTATTACCTCAATTGCTTGAGCATAGGATTAGTTTATCTCATTTCCCAGAAGTCCAGTAAAATTTGAAAGACTGTTTTTATTTAAGATGACTTTGTACTCTGACTTAAGCAATGCGTATATTTCTTCTGAACTATAGAGGGAAAAATTTTGCATCAAGATACCAACTATTTTCTCTCTCTTCTTTTTATCAATGGCTATACATACTGGAAGGGATGTCTGATCACTACATTAAGTGTCACACATGAAGAATACTCGTGAGATATGGTGGCAAGACATGAGATGGCTGTGTTGCTTCTTTTGTCACTGGGACCATAGTTAACCTGTCATTAATAAGTGAATAATAACAAGCCCTCATTTGTCTTGAAAATCATCTCTATAGTTTTCTCTGGCAATACTGAATATACATACCACTTCTTTATTTTTAGAGTGGTTTCATCAAACATATTAATTTTATTCCCATAAAAATATAATAGAGACTGTGCTTTCTGTCATTCAGTAATATACTCAGACTATATTTAGTGGAGGTTCATTTTAACCCGATTCTCTCTTAAGAACTGGAAAGATAAAAATGAAGAAACACATTGATATCCTGGCTTCAGGGAACCAACTGAAAGAGCAAATGAGTTATTTACAAAACTTGCCATGGAATTTTAAACTTCATAAAATTTCCTGATGGATGGACATAGTCCAAGGAATAAAAAAATTTTTCAGTGAGATAAAGACAACTCAGAAAATTCTGGGACTGAAATAAGTGTCCTATGGGGCAGAACATAGAACATAGTGGACAGATAGAGAGCAACTCAGAAGACCCTGGAAGGCCCATTAGCCAAGTAAGAATCACAGTCTTTTCTGAGAGCAAAGGAAAACTATTTGAGAATTTTAAAGTAGAAACAATGCTTTTTAAAAATTTTACATTTTTGAGAAACATAAGGATGCACTCAATGAAGACCAGAACAAATGAGTTAAAGGGGCCCAGCTAGCCAGTGTGGAGCAGGCTGGTGGCTGTAGAAATACAATGAAGAGTACTGAATAAAATCTGATTAGGAGATGTATAGCAGGAGCTGGAATAAGTACCAGGAGTTCTCTGAGAGTTTGATTTCCAAAAATGAATGGCTCGTGGAACTATGCCTTATGATACAAAACAGACAAGGCAAGTATCCAGTCACATTTATGATGCAGTTTCATATTGAGGTACACAGATGGAAACGAGAAAGAGTTTGGCTTCTAGAAAACAGGTTTGATATGAATGTAAAATCATGAGTGTATGCGAGACAGCAGAAGCAATGCCAAGGATGATGTCTCCCAGAGAAGGACATAGGGAACCAGGACCTACAGTGCAGGAAAGAGTTTCCTCTCTGGTTATGTCTGGTTGGTGCTATGTGGGCTTCTTGTGCTAGGATAGAAATCTCTTTCTCTATATTTAGGAAATTTTCTTTCATGCCTTTGACCTGAAATTCTTTTCCCTTTATATTTATAATCAGGAGCGAGAGAGAGAGAGAGAGAGAGAGAGAGAGAGAGAGAGAGAGAGAGAGAGAGAGAGATATGACAGATAGAGTTGTTTTTAACCTTATCTTTTTTTAGTAAATGATAAAATCTTTCTACCTTAGTTTTAAGCCCAGATTTGGTCTTTTATGTGACCCATTTCTGTTGGTGAAATTTTATTAGGATTATTGAATATTTTTTATTTCCTGCTTTCTTTCAGTTTTAGTTTCATTTAGTTATTCTTTTATTTAATTCTATTTTCATATCATAAATTATCCTCTTTATTTTCCCAGTCATTTGTTTGGATTTTCTTTGACTTCAATTATTTTATTTCTTTCCTTTATATTGAATACAATGAATTAAAAAATTCTTGAACTTGTTTAAAAATTTTAAAAATTCTTCATATTGAATTTAGCCTGTTATACTGCTTAGCGAATACAACTATGGAGTTGGTGGGGTTTGTTGTGTGTGTAGGGTGCACATATTGTCTTGGTTTATCTATTGTCGGTTATTTTGTGATAGGACCAAGACCATTGGATTTAGGAAGTTCATTCTTTTTGGTATACCAGTCTGGAATTTGAAACTCAGATTATAGGTTAGGTGGTTTAGGAGAAGCTCCAGGGGCCAAACTCATCTGGATATGAGGGAATTAAGGACAAGGGAGGAGGCGAGGTCTTGAATTGAGCCAACAGTGGCCAGAGCAACCAAGTGACACAGTTATGTTGAAAGACAGGAGGGGAACAGGCTAAGGGCCAGGGAGGTAGTGAGAGTCACTTGCAAGTCATCAGGAGGTATCAGCATGTCCTGCAAACCATGAAGACTATGATGAGGAAAGTGATATAGCTAAGGGAGAAATTTTTTGAGGTGATGACGGGCTGGGGAGAATGTTCAATAGTTAAGGGCATTTGCCCTTAACCCTAGTGACCTCTATATGGCAGAAGTTATATGACTTCTGAATAAGGCTGCTAAAATGCTGATTAGGTGTGATGCTCAGCCTCAATGGATAAATCTACTAAAACAACTCCTGCATCCACAGATCAGGAAACACCCAAGAAGTGGTATGGAAAGACAGTAAGAGCCAGAGAATCTGGAAGTCTGCTGTGAAATTGCATCTCTTAGAAATGACAGGGACACTATCATGATTATCTCAACAATATGACTGCCTAAACAAGACCCAAATAATGACCACACCAATAGACATGTTAACTCAGACGGTGACAATCTCATGGGACACCACCTCCAAATAAGAGGCAATAGCTGAGAAAGGGAGAATTGGTCTTCCCCAGGGATGAGCCCCTTAACTGGTTATCTAGCACCAAGTGGCCAGTTTTGAAATCATATGTATGATTTCACGATCTGAGATCTTTCTCTATGTATCTATCTATGTATCTATCATCTATCTGTCTGGGTATCTATCTTCTATTTATCAATCTATCTATCATCTATCTACTCTATTTATTATCTCTCTCCCTCTCTCTCTCTCTCTCTATATATATATATATATATATATATATATATGTATATAGAGAATTTGAGAGAATTTGAATTTGAGAGGGAGAGAGGTTTGGAACATGGGAAAAGTTGAAGGAGGAGAGAAAGGGAAGAAATAATGTAATTATATTTTAACTTTAATTTTTCAAAACCTACTTTTAATGATGGTTCTTAGACTTTTTAATCTCCCTTCTAGGCCACCACCCATCAGATGTAGAAGAAAAGAAAGGATATGGGGAGGTGGACCTGTTTAGATAACTCCCAGCTGCGTTGTCAGGAAATCAGGAGTTCAGGCCACAAGTCAGCAGCAGCAGCTCAATTCACTCACAAATACTTCAGGACATACCAGCAGTCCAGTTTTAGTGTCAGGATAACAGCAGTAGTATCACAGCCTAGCAGCAACAGTCAGGAATAGGCTTGAGTCAGCAGGAGGAATTCGGATCAGATGAGAAGCTAGAAGTGCTCTGCCATTTGCTTCTCTTAACAAAGCAAAGATCTGCAAATATGAGACCAAGAAGCATTGCAGAGCTAACTATCAACAAGCCACTTTCACAGTCCATTGAGTCCTATTTATACTCTCTCCAAATACCACATGTTCTCCGTGGGTCTTACTTCAGCATATGAGTCTGAGTTAGCAAAGACATCACTATGCCAATCATCCTGAGTCCGAGGAAGTGGCTAGAAGCCACAGCACACCACCAGAAGCATTTTTGGTGCATTTCTCTCTGTGAAGTCATGACAAATGGAGCTCAAATACGCAGAGTAAGCCTGACCAATTCATTCATGTTAGTGAAGAATTCTTCATCATGTGTCCTTTGTAATGCTTTCTTTTGCAAAACATTCTTTCACCTGTGTCTGCTTCAGAGAAACCTTCCTTCCAGTGTTTGCCCCAGCAAAACACCATCCGACACTCGTGATAGTTCAAAGAACCCAGAAGTTTCCATTTCATACCTATTTCTTTAAAAAGCTAATCAGGTTATTTTTACTTACCTCTATTTCCCTTTTGCTAATGCCGCTTCACTTTTTAGATCTTGTATATGAAACAAAATATGGATTTTCTTTTTAATGTAATATATGTTAATATTATGAAAGCATATTTTATACGCATGGATAAAAAGTCATAATAAAACTCATTATTTTATAAAAATCATTCCATGGTAATTGTTATGATGAATCTGATTTTCAACTTGATTACATCTGGAATTAACTAAACCTTAAGCATCTTGGCACATCTGTAAAGAATTTTTCTTGGTTGGATCATTTGAGGTGGGAGACCCATGCTAAACCTGGACCACATCTTCTGGTGTCTGTCCACAAAAAAACAAAAACAAAAACAAAACAAAAACAAAACAGGATGCAGAAGAAGGAAGCTTTTGCTTTTGCATTTGTTTTTGCTTTCTTGTCCTCACTCTCACAGGCAACTTCATCTATCCTTCTGCTGAGGCATTCCTTTGCTGGTAATAGAATCGACTTCTTTGGGATCCCAACATAGACTAAAGACAAGATGAGACATGTACACTGAACAACTACCCAGAGACAGCCATTATTGGGACTAACCAGACCATAGGTTGTAAGTAACTCTAATAAATTCCCTTTATTAAATGTAGATTAACCCTATCGATTCTGCTAATTTAGAAACCCCTGACTAATTAAAAAACTAAATAACCAATTTTTAAAAAGGAGGACAAGAACGAGATGCATAGATAATAAAGTTTCCTTGAGAGAAATATAACAGTTGGCTTCTATACAGTGGAGGAGGCAGAAATATGTGGCTGAGGAGGCCTTGGATGAAAAGGAGATGTACAATGAACACTGAATATTTCTTACAAGTCAGGAAGTACACAGCTGAGAACTGCTAACAAATTTGCTGGGGAATTTTGACTTACTTGTGATCTTTGTCTCTTTCTGAAGATAATTTATTTGGAGAATAAATGATACTTAAATGAACCTTACAGGAAAGGATTAAGAAAAATTTATAAAGCTTTTATGGTATTTAATTATTGTATGATCTTTCTTTGATGGTCCCAGTGGTACCTGAAAACAAAGATAAGCTCTTACTTCCTTTCCATCAGGATAAGACTTTTTTCCACTGAGAACCAAGTCAAAACTCCATGGGACAAACTGTCTATTTTTGATGACATCATTTAAGTTTTTCATGCTATAGGAATACAGTGTTGAAGATGTATCAGAAGTCAAAGAGAGCAGTCAAAGTGTAAAAGCACAGAATGTTACCCACCATATTTGTGTAGTCACTCAGGAAGGACTTCCTATGGTTAAGGAAACAACACAGTCTTATAGAATGGATGACCCTTAATGCCACTTGTTTGCTTGCTTTCTCTACTGCAGTATTCTCTGCTCTTAGAACAATCCCTTGTACTCTCTCAACAGCCAAGAAGTATTTGCTGAACACAAAAGTGTTCAACACTTGCATTCAATGCATGTTTGTCCTTATGAATGGGTGTGCAGCAATCCTTTCTGTGGTTTTGCCATTTCCGTGACCAGCCTAGCTCTCTTTCTGCTCCACTGCTTTTTTGTGGTGCTGCCAATCACTTATTCCTACCCTATTGCATTCTACTCCATAGTCTCTGAATAAAGCCTTTAGTGAGTTTGTAGCTTCTTTCATCTTGTCAAGATGTTAGTCAGGGTTTTTCAGCATTCAGTGTCTAAACCTCTATTTGAAATATTTCATTTACATCCCAAAGAGAAATGATAGTGGGTTATCATTTAATATTGAAACATGCTAACAGGGCAGAGTCCACATATGTTCAACTATATGATGCTACTATATAGCTATATAATTCTTCAGTTTGCCCATGGAAAGCCAGTACTTACATAAGTGGACAATGATCTAAGAATCATTCACAAACACGGCATACATAGTGGGTAACACATACACATGCCAACACTTGTATACGTATTCTGAAATGAAGAGTCCATGGACCAAGACTTCATTATTTCAATGAATGTTGATCCTGTGCTATTCCCTCCATCATGTCCTTTCAGTTCCATTTTAATTCATTAAAAAATAAATTCATTTATGCCATGCATTTTGAAAAGTAATTTCAATCTAGTTATCTCACATCAGTCATGTGAGGAATAATGTCATGTTTTGCATGTCCTGAAAAATTTTGCCTGTGGCTAGGGTTTTTTTAAATAAGGAAATTGTGGTGTGACAGACAGTTCTTATATACTCTCAAGTACAGGAAAACTTCTGTTTCTCCATTTAGTTCCAGTCACCACCACCTCCAGCTTTCTGCTTACCATAACCTTATCTCCATTGAAATGTTGTTGAGAGTACTGCAAGACTCCCCTAGAAGTCTTGGTCCTCATGCCTTATATATACAAATATGTTTCTGACATTGGAAGAGGGACTTTGTGGGTCTGTGCTTTGAGATGGGGTGATAGATAAGTCAGGTTTGAATGCAATTATAGATCATTGAAGTTAGGCAGCTTTTCCTTTGTTGTCACACTCGATGACAGAAGATAGATCAGAGAGACTCCATAAAATGCTTCCACCTCCTTTTCCTGGTCTTGAAGGGAGGAGAAGGCATTTAAGAAATGTGAATTCATGAGTGGAGAAAAGAGAAAGGGAAGAAGGACCTTCATAATATCAATAGATGGATATGACCATGCAGACACCTTGGCTTTGACTCAGTGAGACTTGTGTCAGTCTATTTAAATCCAGAACACAAAGATTTTTATAAAATTAAATTTATTATGATTGGGGGCACAAGCATTTGGAGGTCAGGGGACAATTTGCTAGACATGTTATTCTCATACCATATGGTCTTGTTGTTTGAACTCAGGTCCTCTGGCTTAGTGTTAGATGACTTTACTTGTGAGCCATCTCACTCATCCAGAGATTAAAATTTTTAGTTTAAGCCACTAATTTTATAGTAATTTTTTTATTATAACAGTTGAAAATGAATATGCTATCAATGAGTATGTTAGCACTAGGAGAAGGTGCCTTGCTAGGTTAAGCATTCTGGACAGAAATCCTCCTTATAGAGTATTGGATGGTTGGTGTATGGCACTCATTGTCTTCTCTTCTACAAAGCTCTGAGATTTTGTTTCAGATAGAGAGATACACTTGGATATGTATCTGTAGAGTTCTATCTTGGGCCTTCAAATGATGTTGTAGAGTTCATTGTGACGTAATACTAATTAGGAACATGAAATATGTAAGATAGCATTCTCAGGGAATGAGAACTTCTTCATGTCTTAAAAAATATTTTATATCATGTGAAAGATTTAAAAATCTTCAAGAAATAGATGTATTACTTTCCATTTAGTCTGACAAACATCAGAGGTAATAAGCTTATAAAAACAAAAGACATATGGTGACTCATAGCTTTGTAGATTTTAGTAAATGCTAGGTTGTTCTTCCTACTCTTGTATCTACAGATGGGCAGCATATTATGACAGGGTACTCAGTGAGCAGATTGCTCACTTTGGGGACCAGAAATGAAAAAGAAGAAGGGTACCCTTCAAGAGAATATTTCACTGGGCTGAGAACCTCCCATGGGATTTCACTTCTTAGATTCTAACTTGTTTCAAGATCACCACATTAGAAAACAAGCCTTCAGAAAGCATTTACACTCCAAACAATGGCATATACAACCTAAACTATCTAAAGATATAAGTTAGGGCTGTCTGAATCCCTTCCCCCCAACTTTCAGATTGTGATTTTTGTAGAATACAATTCTAAGATGATGTTCTCTTTTCAAAGAAATCTAAAAATCCTATCATTGATATCTCCTAATAGCTGATGTAGTTGATATTCTGTGTACAAATACACACATATATGTGCATGCATGCACGTGTGTGCTTGCGTACACACACACACACACACACACACACACAAAGTGAGAGAGAAAAACACATGCATATGTACTTACTTTTATTAAAGGAATGTACAAATTTGTGTCTTCCTAGATCTTATTGACAAAAACCATGCTTTGAAAGTTCTATGAAAATCATAAACTCCAAGTTTATGTAAATAAACACAAAGCACTTGGTTTGAATGGTGATGTTTATCTGAGAGTGACAATTATATCAATAAAATAGAGGATGATCAGCACATGGATAAATTTTACATCTAACATATGAGACAAGCAATCTATAGGTCATCTGGTAAAAACTGCACAGAGCACTTTTTTCCCCTGAAGATTAGTAGCCAAAGGGCAGCCTACAAGTATCTTGTGATGCTGTGAAGACCTGACACCTTTCCTTGAGGGTAATCCAGGAAGCAAATGAAAGGCAGCAGTAATGACTTCTAACCTACTACTTGCTGGGGGTCAGTTTATAAATGATTCATCTTATGATAGAGCCTAGACCCAGAAAGATGTAATGAAGGACATATGAAATTATGAGAACTTGGTTCACTTTCTTAGTCTGGGAAAATATGACCATTTATTTCTAAATTAACTCTAGCCCTACCATTTTATGATAATTGACCTATTCCCCACCATTAAATGGTAGTTGGCCTTATCATGAACTGTTTTTGGAAATTTGCAGTGTGATCATGACTCAAAGACAAAGTGACCCAGGAATGGAAGTTATAGCAAACCAAGTCTGAGAGTTTATACATACTGAAACAGGATGAAGGAAAACTCCACCGGTAACATTTTTCTAAGCCCCCAAATTTGCCTTCCTCTTTCCACAACAATCCTTTCCACGTCTTTTATTTTTCTCTGAGATATAGAAAATTGTCAATGCCACCACTTTCTAGACACAGAGAGGGAAGTAGATTCAAATTTGTAGCCATTATCATCCTTGACTGGAAAAAAATTACCTGTGTATTAATAAGCAACTTGTCAAGCTCCATATATTTAGACAATTTTTAAGTTAGAAGGACCTTAAATTAAGTCTTCCTCATTTACTTTGTGTTTCATTTTATGTCAACAAATATGAACTATGACCTAGCACTTTGGAGCTTTTTAGAATTTTAACTATTTAGCAGTAAGTAATATCTAGTCTTTAATTAGTAGTATCTAAATATGGTGGGATACACAGAGCAGAAGTGTATACCTGTGGCAATGTGATATAAGATGTGACTGATAAGAGTAAATAATTGAAGCTGATCTAAATTAAAACCAGAATACACAACTCCAGTCCCAGGTTTCTGAAAGGGCTTGGAAATTATGAACGTAGCTTAAGAAGCTGCAGAAGCAACCCAAACAATATTGTCTTGATAGATTTTTATTTTTGCTAAGTCCTAGAAACCACAGTTTGTATGAATCACCAATATCATGAATCCTAGCTCTGCCCTTCATGGTGACCATAATCACATCCAGAGTGAGGTGCTGTTTGCACAGCTGCCTTTGTTCACTGTGTTCATTGTCTTCTGTGCCTGTTTCTTTGTATTGTCAGTTGCTAATTTTATCTCAGACAGCTCTATCTGATCCACTATATTAAGAGCTTTGTTTCTGTCTTATCTACAAGGCTAGATAAGATAGCAAGTCACCAGAAATTTACTTTCATTACTGGAGTATATAGATAAAGGGAAAGAGTAGAATTTAAACTTTAATGGAGTATATCAGTGTCTTTAGGCTGAAATGTTCTTTTGAAGGACTCTTGTTTTATTATTACTCTTTGAGTGATTTATCTAGTGAGTGAATATATATTCTGGGGGATGAGCATCACACTATAGTGTGGGAAAGAGGCCTGAAGTCCATGTTGTGGTCGTATATCATATCTGGCTCACCCTGTAATGAATTAGATTTGTTGTTGATCAGAAGGCCTTTTGAACTCTAAATAGCATGATGTCCTTTGTTGAGTGATTCTCACCACTTATTTTGGGTGCTGAAGAAACTGCAATCTCTTTGTCCTCCTCTTGACCCCTGCCACTGAAGAATATGGGATGTTAGTCTTTTATTGGTCCTTCCAAATGCCCCTGCAAAGCATAGGTCCAACTGTGTAGCTAACCACAGAAGGCCTATACTTGACACATACTAATCTGTGTATCCTGATGTGTTTCCAAGAAAACGAACCAGTTAAAGTTCTTCCAATCTCTGATTTCCTCCTCCTACCCACTGGGATGAGAAGGGACTGACTTCTCAACAAACCTGTGAATACATCAAGAAGTAACATTTGTGGATATTTTAACTTTTCTTAAAGACAATACATTCCAAGGTTGAACGTGGTCATGATTTTGTAGAAAACTGCTATCACCTTGGAGAAGCATGAACAAGGCATCAATCAACTCACCATCCATGTCAGTACAAGGAATTGGGAAGGAAGCACAGAAGAAGTAAAATGTCAAAAGTGATTTCCTTAAAAAAGCAACCCTAATCCGTGTGTGGAGGATGGGTGGTGGGCCTAACTTAGGCAGTTTTAATTATTGCCATACAGGCAGCCTATGGAGTCAACAAGTGTACAACGCTATTAGACACAGGGAGGTGAATGCTTTCATTACAGCCAGACAGCACTCACCTTTATCAGATTGCCTTTATGTCTGATGGCCTACAGAAATGTCACTGTGTGAGTCAGCAGCAGCAGGATCTGACTCACTTCCTCCACCACTGTTGACAGCCAGAAGACAGCTGAGCAGGTGAAGACTCAGAGAATAGCTCTGAGACTGATGTGCAAAACTAACAAGTGCTGAGAATGCCTTTCTCTCAGTGAGGGAGATCAGTGATTAAGGACTATTTTAAAGAGCCTATAATGTTTTAGGTTCAGACCCAGGAGATTAGGTTTGGGAGGAGGAAAGCCAGAAATGTGGGAGCCAAGAATCAAAGATCAAAAATGAAGGCAAGAACAGAGCTCAAGAAAGCAGCCATGGGTTAGAAAACTAGCCTTTAGGATTTAGAATGTCAAGTAAGTACACTCAGGATCTAGAGATAGAGAAAGAATGGTGATCCACAAGAGCCGTCAATTCAGGTACTATCAGAGGCAGTATTTCTTTATTTAATACTGTGACGTTCTGTAAATAAGTGGTGTGGAGGCTGGTATGATGGTGCACTCCTATTGTCCCAAAAGACTAAAAGGGATTAAGTTGCCAAGTCAACCTAGATTATATAGTAAGAATCTTATCTTAAAAACAAAGACTAGAGGCTGTGGGTGTGATTTTGTTGGAAAAGTGTGTGCTACACAAGCTTGAGCACCTGAATTCAATCTCAAACTCCTAAGTAAAGATCCAGTTGTGGTGCTGTGGTATGTGTAACTGTAATCCTAACACTAGAAGATAAGACAAAAGGATTTCTGGAGCTGCTGGTCAGCCTTAAAAATAAGGTGGAGAGCAAGTAAAACATCAAGACAAAGACGCCGACATTGATTTCTGGCCTCTGTGCACACACACACACACACACACACACACACACACACACACACACACACAGAGTGGGGTTGTAGCTCAATGGTCTGGGTTTGATCTCCAGCATTATGAGAAAGAAAAAATATAAGTAAAAGGTGTGGGAGCCTCAGAACATATTGGCAAGCAGCAGGCTCTGATAGCAGTATTTCTTGTAGAAGTCCACTGGGTGGGATAGCGATGGCAGTAAACATTAAAATCTAACTTAGGTTAATATTGCTATCATTTTCTGCATTGAGTATTTGCTTCTCAGAAATATCTATGTGTATATTACTGAATCAATGAGGTGGGGATGGAATAAAGTTCTGCCTTCAAATAAAGATAGGGGTGCTTTTTATACACAAACACATCTACAATAAGAACACATGATATAAGAGCATATCAGAAAACCGATTAAGTGGGAGGGACTAATTCAGATGAAGCCAGATGATGCAAGAGAGCCATTATTTAGGGAAGCAATATAAATGAAACAAAGTTAGGTTCTAGTCAGGAGTTCAGGGATGGTTGGATTGCTATGAGATGACTCAAGGAGGAACTTCAGTAGGACTCTTTGACAGTACAGTTACAGAGGACTGAAGAATTCTGGGACAGAGAGAGGAAAGCAGGAAATGGAAGACTCTCTTCTTGGTCATCCCTTTACTGTCTACTTGGTTTGATAAATCCCCATGTTATGCTTTTAAACTCAGACCAAGCCAAGGCTCACTCCTTTCTGGGTTATATTTCACAGGAAATAAAGGTTTAGATGGAGAGACCATATGGAAAAAAACTGGGTAAAACACATTTCTTAGTTTTAGATTCTTAAAAACTTTCCTGTTACTAATACTGCATAGTATAACATTTAATACACTGCTTTATTAACTTACAGTTTTCCTGTTCATTTTCTTTCTCCTAAATTCTAAACAACTAGAAATAATGCTGTAATTTACAGAAGGAAAAAAATAGACCCGGAATGAAAGGGGGGATCATTTTACTCACAGTTATTTAAAGCCAGTTATAAGTGTAGTGGTTCCTTTTTTTGTAATAGTTTTTGAAAATAAAGGAAACACCCCCGCATGTCTGCCTCTGCCTTATTGCTGAGTGAAAAGCAAAGTGCTGATGTAGGAGAAACTGAGACTATCTGGCCTCACCTCTGCTTTTCAATCCACCTGCCTCCCCAGGCACAGAGGTGCCCACACCTTGAATCACCAAAAGAGAATCTGGCCAGGCAGGTTCCACAGCTGCAAGAACATTTGTTTGCAGAAAGAATTTTCATTTCCTGCCAAAGGAGTTCTTGAGGTTTTTGGCAAACATCACCCCACTTTAATTTCCTTTTATGGTAAAAAGGCCTTAGGTCTAGTCTGGTCCTAGATGTACCTTCTTCCCGACCCCAACCCCTATCCTCACCCAACCCCACATGACCTTTTAAACAGCTTTTGTTTTCTTTGAGTGAAACTGTAGCCATCTCCCTGATTTGATAGTTTCAGGTATGGAGACTGAATTGTGGGTATTGTAGTTCTCTTGCCTTCCAGGGTTTCTGGTTGGGCAGCATCCCTGTCACGTTGGTAAGTATTTGAATCCCAGGTAGTTCTTTCAGGAGGAGTGCTGGTGTTCCTGGATCACCAAGACAGGCATATGCCTAAGCTGAAGAAACCGGGACTCATTTCCACAGATGTAAGTGTTACTTTTAAAACATACTGTTCCTTTCATTGCTGATGTGTGCTACACATTAGGAAGTTCAGGATTTTCAGAAGCATTAACTAATAGACTGGTTCTTCTTTTCTAAGCTCTGCTTGAAAAAAAAGGGAGGTAACTTATTAAAAAACCGTGTGGGACAGAGTTAGAACCACACTTCGAAATATGGCTTAAAATGTTTTGTTTTTAAAAGAATGAACGTGTGTTCATGGAAAGCAAGTTGTAAAACAAAAACAAACAACAAAAATTTCACTTTAACCCAGATCAACACTTGGTTAAAGCCTCTGAAAATACTGTTTTAAAGAGCATCTGATTTGGATGTGTTGAAAAGATTGAGCTTTGGAATAAGGTGGGGTTGCATTGACCCAATGGAATAGGGTTGTTTCACCGTATGAGGCCTCAGGTTCTTCATCTGTAAAGTACACTTAGTCTACCACATAGTATCACATTGTTCTTAACACATGCTAGGCAGTACCTGACAGAGGTGACTTAACCTTATCTAACTTGTGTTAATTAAGCTTCAGAAACTGACCAAAGAGACAAATACATATTATTCCACTCATATAAGATATCTAGATCAGTCAGTTTCACAAACCCAGAAAGTAGAATGGTGGTTGCCAAGATCTGATAGAAAGAGGAAGCAGTAGTTCTTTTATGGGTGTAGAGTATTAGTTTTGCACAATGGAACCATTCTGGAGACGGTTTCTATCATTGTGGAATTTACTTAATGCTACTGTACTTTATATTTATAAATAGTTAGGGTGGTGTTATTACATTATGATTTTCCACAATGAAATGACCTAAAGGAATATAGTAAAAATCACAATGCTATTAATTTATTAAGGTTCATTGTTTCTTCAAAGTGCATCTGAATCTGTACTCATTGTGTCCAATTTCAGGTTAATATTGAGTTGTTGATGCTAGGGCATTGTGTCTCAGAATAATTAAGAGCTGATTGTGATGTACTTTAGCCACGTTTTTAAAGTTATCTGGATCTTAGTGATGATCTTTTTATTCCCTCCTTTACATAACTACATGATTTTCTTTAGCTCATAAGGATAAATTTTCCTAGGTGGTATACAGAACCTACAAATTATGAAGTTCTGTTAATTAATATAATGGACTTGGAAGCTATAGTTACAAATAATTCATAACACTTAAAAGTAAATGCATTGTTTATTTATGTTTCTCACCTTCCCTGTAGCCAATTTTTAAGCAGGATATTTTTACCTGTCTGTGCCTGAGAAATAATTAAGACTACTGAGTCAAAGCTTGTTAAAAGTCATCCCGTGTTACATGTGCCAGCTAAGTTGAAAGATGAAATATAGTTTGAAATTATATTGAAATAGAATATGTGATTATTTAATTTTTAGTAAGTCCTTTCTTAAAAGACCCTGCTATATGCAAACAGATTTCCCTAGGGCATTTGGTGACCATTGAAGGTAGCAACTAGTATTTTGTATAAGGTATGCCATATAAATGTGAACTCTTTAGGGCCTAAGACAGTGCAAAATGAGAATATAGCTGGGGTGATACTTCAGAAGTATGGAAGATATATGGTACACAGTTACTAATAGAAGTGACCTATGGTCTGGTTTCTTGGGAAAGTCTTATTTATTTGTTTAATAAATATATTTAGAACTGTTTCAGTAATTTCCAACAGGGCTAGGCCCGGAGACCATAAGAATGTCTTAGATAAGCTTCATTTATTCCAAAATACTTTACTCAAAATACTGAGTAGGAGAAGGGGCTCACCTACTGGTTACCCGGGCATACTCAGGGAGTCACTGCTGCTGATTCCGTAGCATAGAAAGCATGATGGTGAGAATCCCAGGATTACAAAGCAGCCTCTCTAGTCTTTAGTTTGAATTGAAGGCACTAGAGGCTAGAAAAGTGAATGTATATCGGAGTCATTCAAAAGCAGAATCCAGGATGGCATTGGCCGTAGCAGCAACAGAGTAATAAATTTCCAGAGGGCACTGAGGGAAGTGGTGAACCTTTAGCTGTGCCTGGAAGAAGGGACAAAGTTGGTCTCTCCAGAGAAAGATGGTGAGACTATTGCATGCACAGCAGCAGTTTCCAGATTTTGTATACATGAAATCATCTTAGGCAACATACAGGCTAGAGAGTCATCACCATTGAAATATTATACTTAGAAAGCTGCTAGTTTCTAACATATATTACCCCAGGATAAATTTTTGACTTGAAAATTCTTCTATTACTTGTTTGATTTTTTTTCAAAACACCACAAGAATAAGCAATAGATTTTATCAGGTAAAAAGTAGTTCAATTGCTCTTTTTAAATAATAATCATTTATAAGTATTGATTATTTATTGCACATATATTAAAAACAAAACAGTATTTTAATGTTGCAAATTAACCTTTAAAGCATTTATCTGAATTAAAAATAGTAGTGCATTTACAGACATATTAAATGAAAACTTTGTTTGTGTGGTAATTGGCAGGAAGTCATGAACAATGAATACTAGATTTTGTTGAATTCTGAAATAGGAAGAATGTTGAACATAAAAATCTGGTAGTTTCTATGTATTTTTGGGAAGAAGGGATGTCGAGTATTCTATGGAGAGGGCAGTGGGAGATTTTGGATGACAGCTCTGAAATTGGATTGGCTATGGAAACTTCAAATAGATTTGGACTTCTAGATAACCAAGTGTTCAAAAATGTCCTGACTCAGTGACTTAGGAGCCTTGCACTCCTCAGAAGATGCATCCAGGAGACAGCATGCAGGTGAGCTGGGGAATAAACAGCAGAGATATAAGGGAACTCATGAAAACAGACTGATACTTTAAGCATGGATAAAGAGGATAAAGAGGAGTTGGAACATGTATGTGGAGATGTATATAGATGTGAAACCCAGGCATTGGGGGTTTTCTGACTGTATCACTTTCTGCTTTATTTTTTGACACTAAGTTTCTTACTGAACCTGGTGTTCACTGATTTGGGCCTAATTGGTAAAGTGCTTAATGTACAAGCACACAAACCTACTTCACAGTAAAGACCTGTCTGGGATGCACAGACATGCAGGTCCCTAAGCTTATTGGCCACACAGTCTGGCTAAATCGGTACATACATGTATCTGTGCACACCATCTCTCCCCATCACACACTCATGAGGATATAATTATTCCATAAGAATGTTGAACAATAATGACAAAGTTTTCAAGCTTGATAGCCTAAGAGAGAATGATAGTCACACTGTAGGACATGGGAAATTGAGAGAAATGGATCTGTAAGGTGAGAGGGAAAGTACAACGTTCAGCAAGAGAAAACGTAGTTACGGGGCAGCCAGAGCATGGCAGGAATAGCGAGTGCTATCTATAAGAACGAGACCTAGCCTAGGCTTCATTCTGTCCCACTCAGAATCTTGGGGAGGAAAACTGAAGAAAAAAAAAAGAGTCTCCTTGTGTACAGGGATATAGGAAACCAGTGGAAAGACACGTTACAACTTTGTCTAATAACTGACTTTCTCCTGGGTTTCTCTCTTGATTACTCTGACCACCTTACTCCGAGGTATATGATGCTTCAATATCAAGGATAAAATAACAATTTATTTTTCAGAACAAATAGAAATGTTTTAATTTCTAACCAAGAGATGGGGTGGGTTTTTTTGGTGGTGATGGTGGTAGGATTTTTGGTATTTTTTGTTTTTGTTCCTTCTTTCTTTCTTTTTTTAAGGAACAATAGAGGAGTTTTGTATATTTCCCTTTTTCAAATACAGAAAGGAACTAATTCAAATGCTTTTATAAAACTTAGGATATTTGAAGGTAGTCATCACAAAGACCATGTAAGTGCCATACTCAGAAAAGAATAACATTAAAGGTAAAAGAAAGTATTTCTTAAGCCTAGTCTCCTTCAAACTCTAGGATCTTATTATACTGTGTGTAGATCTCTGCAGAGTATATATGCATATACATTTTTTATTAGTTAATTTATTTATTTACTTTACATCCAGATTGCAACTTCCCTTCCTCCTTTCTTCTCAGTCCCTCCATCTTCTCTTCCCATCTCCCCCTCCCTTTTTTCCTTATAGAAGGAAAAGGTATCAATCCACTTTGGCATACCAAGTTTCGTCTTCTTTTATTATGGCTAGACAAGGCATCCCAGTTAGGTGAAAGGGATCCAAAGGTAGGAAACAGAGTTAGAAACAGCCCATGCTCCTCTTGTTCCTGCCTGAAGTCCAAGCTACATATCTGTTACATATGTATAAAGTGTAATTTTACCTTATATTTAAAAAAGTTTTATTCTTTCCACTGCCTTGTGGGCATATCTATAGGTGATGTATAGATTGCCTTGGATGCTTGGGCATTGTAAGTAGACATTAAAGTATACATAATTCACATGTAACTTCCTCTTTGCCCTCAACATTATACATTATGAGATCAATCTAGGTCGATTCTTACAGAATGACCTATTAATTCCCACAACTTCATTTTGTTATAATGAATAAAACTGTAAGATACTCTACCACACTCTCTTATGAACTTCAGAATTAGCCTAGATACTGTTTCTAGGAATGGATTTGTTACACTGGAGGTATATTTGTTTCTTTTTATGAGATACTAAACTGTTCTGACATGTTTATACCATACTATTCTCCCAGCCAAAATCAGACTTCCTGTTTATTCCCATTATGGACAAGTTTGTTGGTAAAATTGGAACAAATCATCTTCCTGGATATAAAGAAAAGTGAGGCACTCCTGTCATCTTGGAGATTCTGATACTTTTGGAACATTCCAATCTCTAAAATATGGTGAACTATTTTATTTTAAATTAGCTTCTTTCTTAGCTGACGGTGCATTGTCTAATTTTCCCTTTCACTTAGTTTTGTTATAATTCAGTCAATAGCAATTATGATATTGATAATGAGGCCTAAGAGTACTAGAATATTTTCACCTGCCAAATAATGTGTCAAATGCTTTACTTCACTTACATGAATTTTTTTTTTAAATTTTTTTTTTATTAACTTGAGTATTTCTTATATACATTTCGAGTGTTATTCCCTTTCCCAGTTTCCGGGCAAACATCCCCCTCCCCCCTCCCCTTCCTTATGGGTGTTCCCTTCCCAACGCTCCCCCCATTGCCGCCCTCTCCCCATAGACTAGTTCACTGGGGGTTCAGTCTTAGCAGGACCCAGGGCTTCCCCTTCCACTGGTGCTCTTACTAGGATATTCATTGCTACCTATGGGGTCAGAGTCCAGGGTCAGTCCATGTATAGTCTTTAGGTAGTGGCTTAGTCCCTGGAAGCTCTGGTTGCTTGGCATTGTTGTACTTTTGGGGTCTCGAGCCCCTTCAAGCTCTTCCAGTTCTTTCTCTGATTCCTTCAATAGGGGACCTATTCTCAGTTCAGTAGTTTGCTGCTGGCATTCGCCTCTATATTTGCTGTATTCTGGCTGTGTCTCTCAGGAGCGATCTACATCCGGCTCCTGTCGGTCTGCACTTCTTTGCTTCATCCATCTTGTCTAATTGGGTGGCTGTATATGTATGGGCCACATGTGGGGCAGGCTCTGAATGGGTGTTCCTTCAGTCTCTGTTTTAATCTTTGCCTCTCCCTTCCCTGCCAAGGGTATTCTTTTTCCTCATTTAAAGAAGGAGTGAAGCGGGTTGGGGATTTAGCTCAGTGGTAGAGCGCTTGCCTAGGAAGCGCAAGGCCCTGGGTTCGGTCCCCAGCTCTGAAAAAAAGAACCAAAAAAAAAAAAAAAAAAAAAAAAAAAGAAGGAGTGAAGCATTCACATTTTGATCATCCGTCTTGAGTTTCGTTTGTTCTACGGATCTAGGGTAATTCAAGCATTTGGGCTAATAGCCACTTAACAATGAGTGCATACCATGTATGTCTTTCTGTGATTGGGTTAGCTCACTCAGGATGATATTTTCCAGTTCCAACCATTTGCCTACGAATTTCATAAACTCGTTGTTTTTGATAGCTGAGTAATATTCCATTGTGTAGATGTACCACATTTTCTGTATCCATTCCTCTGTTGAAGGGCATCTGGGTTCTTTCCATTTTCTGGCTATTATAAATAAGGCTGCGATGAACATAGTGGAGCACGTGTCTCTTTTATATGTTGAGGCATCTTTTGGGTATATGCCCAAGAGAGGTATAGCTGGATCCTCAGGCAGTTCAATGTCCAATTTTCTGAGGAACCTCCAGACTGATTTCCAGAATGGTTTTACCAGTCTGCAATCCCACCAACAATGGAGGAGTGTTCCTCTTTCTCCACATCCTCGCCAGCATCTGCTGTCACCTGAGTTTTTGATCTTAGCCAATCGCACTGGTGTGAGGTGAAATCTCAGGGTTGTTTTGATTTGCATTTCCCTTATGACTAAAGATGTTGAACATTTCTTTAGGTGTTTCTCAGCCATTCGGCATTCCTCAGCTGTGAATTCTTTGTTTAGCTCTGAACCCCGTTTTTTAATAGGGTTATTTGTTTCCCTGCGGTCTAACTTCTTGAGTTCTTTGTATATTTTGGATATAAGGCCTCTATCTGTTGTAGGATTGGTAAAGATCTTTTCCCAATCTGTTGGTTGCCGTTTTGTCCTAACCACAGTGTCCTTTGCCTTACAGAAGCTTTGCAGTTTTATGAGATCCCATTTGTCGATTCTTGATCTTAGAGCATAAGCCATTGGTGTTTTGTTCAGGAAATTTTTTCCAGTGCCCATGTGTTCCAGATGCTTCCCTAGTTTTTCTTCTATTAGTTTGAGTGTGTCTGGTTTGATGTGGAGGTCCTTGATCCACTTGGACTTAAGCTTTGTACAGGGTGATAGGCATGGATCGATCTGCATTCTTCTACATGTTGCCCTCCAGTTGAACCAGCACCATTTGCTGAAAATGCTATCTTTTTTCCATTGGATGGTTTACTTACATGAATTTTTGAGGTTCAGATGATAGGTTTTATTTAGATAATATCAAAGGGCATTCTTGAAGGATTCAAATAAGTGCAACTTTTTTTAACTAAATAGAGTTTAAGTTTGCCTTCATGTAGATCCCCTAACAACTAGAGCAAAGGCTATCCCTAAAACTGTTGCCTGTCTGTGAAATATACTCCCTTAACTTAGCTGCCTGGCCAAGTCTCGGTGGAAGAGGATGTGCCTAGTCCTTCAGAGACTTTATGTGCCAGGGTGTGTGGATACCCACAGGGGCCACCTTCTCAGAGGAGGAGGGGAGGGGCTGTGTGAGGGGGGCAGCAATCAGGATGTAAAGAGAGTAAATAAATTCATTAATTAAAAAAAGTTTGCCTGGTAAATATCAGGTCTTATGTTTACAGTTTGACCAAACTTTGCAGAACTTTGTATACTTGAGAGAGGAAATTAAAGGGGCAAAACTTGGAGGGAACAGCTTTTCAAAAATATGAACAGTGGATCTCTATCTGGAAAAGTTAAGTAATTTATTTGAACATTAATTCAACAAATAATTTTTAAGCATATGCTATATCAGAGCTGCGCTATTTTGAAATAGAACAGTTATTAAGAAATATGGTACCACTACTCACTGATAAGTAAGCTTGGGATGGAGTATCTGGTGAGAAAAGAGCGTGGGGGGAAGGCTTTTCATAGTCATGATGTGCACCTTTCACCGAGGCCTCAAAGAATCACTGTAAGTCACTATGAGGCTAGTGGCAACCATTATTATTCATTTAATATTTACTCTACCTGTAATTTGCTTAGTACTGAGGATGGAGGAAGCAAGGCACTTATCATGGAATAGGAGTGGCAACCTGTAAAATTTATAATGAAATATGAAAATGAAGTCATAAGGAATCAGAGAAAGGACTGGAAGAGCTTGAAGGGGCTTGAGACCCCATATGAACAACAATGCCAACCAACCAGAGCTTCCAGGGACTAAGCCACTACCCAAAGACTATACATGGACTGACCCTGGGCTCCAACCTCATAGGTAGCAATGAATAGCCTAGTAAGAGCACCAGTGGAAAGGGAAGTCCTTGGTCCTGCTAAGACTGAACCCCCAGTGAACTAGATTGTTGGGGGGAGGGCGGTAATGGGGGGAGGATGGGGAGGGGAACACCCATATAGAAGGGGAGGGGAAGGGGTTAGGGGAATGTTGACCCGGAAACCGGGAAAGGGAATAACATTCGAAATGTAAATAAGAAATACTCAAGTTAATAAAGAAAAAAAAAAAAGAAAAATAATGCAGAAAAGGATCGCAGACTAGGCTCTGAATCCATGTGAGGTCTGTGTGCCTATGGTGGTTACTCAGGGTTCCACAATGGGATGGTAAGGTTTTCCCACAACTGAGGTCCTCAACAGAGCTGAGGAGCCACCCTCACAGTTAAGGGGAGAAGCTTAGTTAGATGCACAAAAGAAAGAAAGAAAGAAAGAAAGAAAGAAAGAAAGAAAGAAAGAAAGAAAGAAAAGAAAAGAAAAGGAAAGAAAAGAAAAGAAAAGAAAAGAAAAAAGAAAATGAAGTCATAGGTTTGCCTCAGAGAAATGTCTAGTTCTGGCTGTGGTCAGTGAAGAAAAGAGCAGGTAGGAGATAAACCAAGGTGTTTGAGGTGTTTGGTGTTTTAAGATTTTTTAAATTTTAATATATAGGTAGTTCCTTTGGATCCTTGCATGTGTATGATTTCAGGCTGACCACTTGGTATTGGTTAACCAATTGGGTCCTTCATCCCTAGGCAAAACTTTATTTAGCCCTCAGCATACCCTAGTTCTCTGTAGTTCTTTGTTTGTGGATGAGGCCTTGTGAGATTTCCTATGCGTCTATATTAATAGGTATTCTACTTGTTCAAGACAGTTTAGACAGTCATATTTTTGAGGTACTGTAGATGAAGATTCTCCGTCATTTTTAGGAGGCACAATTTCACAGCAGATTCCCTGGTCTTCGACTCTTACCATTTTTCCTTTCTCTTCTAAGATGTTCTTTGAACCTTAGGTACAAAAGTTTTGTTGTAGAGGTACCAAATGGGGTACAGAACTCCTTGATCAATTTTTTTTTCATTTTGGACAGTAGTAGTAGTGTTTTTTGAAATGGTCTCTATAGCAAAAAAAAAAAGTTTCTTTGATGAGTGATGATATATGGATAAGTATTTAGAATGCAATTAGGAATTATACTGGTTTAGCAAGTGGTGTTAACATGTTCTCCTTTAAGAGAACAGGCTTCAGTATCCCTAGGGAGTAGGCTAGAGTACCAGGTATAATTTCCCTCCTGTTAAGAGAGTCTTAAATCCAATTAGAGACCTGTTGGTTACTATCAAGGTAAGAGCACCACTATAAAATCTGTCTGGCAATGCTGGTCTGTGTTGTGGTTCACAGGTATCAGGCCTGGGTAGAACTGTTGGTTCTTTTCCTTCCTTGAGAGTACTTCAAGTGCTATGAAAGCTAGTCCTTGGAGAGGTTTTCAGTTCATATCTGTCTCAGATTCTCCAAGTCCTGTGTCCAAAGGATACAGTATCTTCATCAACGGGGATTATCTTCAACATCTGGGATGCAACCAAAGGCAACAGTAATTGTCTATATTACTTTAGAGGTCTAATAAACTTCCTTGACCACCATATTGGATATTCTTAAAGAAGATAGATTTAGCATTTTATAAAAATATATGGTTTTTTTTCTTTCTGATTTAAAGGTATTTTCTGTTACGGTAACAAATTTAAGAATCGTATTCATATTACTTTTAAGTCTGTGTGTCTGTATCTTAGTCTATTTGTACCTAGAATAGATGTTCAGAATGCTAATTGACAAAAAGGTTTTATGTCTTTACTTCTTACTTTACTACACATTAATAATTGTTATATCACCATTACATATTATTCTACAACAAAATTCAGATGAAGGTCAGTGGAGGATTTATTGCAACAATTTCTTGAGAACAATATAGAACCTTTACAAAAGATGTAAAACTAGCGATGGAGTCTGATGGGAGTTATACTAACTACTTAGAAATTAATAGATTGAAGATAATGGCAGAAAGGCAGGGAGGGGTCAGATTGATTCTGCATGACCTCATGCTTTGTCATATTGGTATCTTACTGGGTGGGTAACAGTGCATTTATTCTTTAGATAGGAAGACAGGAGCAACAGGTTTTTGGAGAAGGACTATAGGTGATTTGAGTTAAGGGTGGTAGACTTTGACACTCTGTGGTTTTTCACACAAGGAAGTAACTCGGCAGATCTTTGTGTCAGCAGTCTAAATGTGTTAGAGGTGGATATAGAATCAGCAGATCCTAGGTATAGCTGCTGTCATTTATTGTGGTTGTCTTTTCCATTTGGTGCACCTGACAAAGTATCAGCCAAAGTTAAGAATGAATAAGAAAGGCCAAAGAAATAGGGAGAAATCCCACTTAGAAGAGAGGCAGTGAACAAAATAGGGGAACTTTTCAAGAACGGAGAAGATGGAGGTGTGTGTCACAGAGGGGTCAATGGAGAATGAATGATGCCCTATTAAGTGTCATTGCCAATCTTATCCAGAGCCATTTCTAAGTGTTTCAGGGACAGGTATCAGATAACATGGGACTTATGTTTCAGAAAAAATTACATTTGGGGAGTGGAAGGTGACAATAAAAACTAACCCAAAGCAGATGTCAATAGATACTAAGGCAGCTGGATATGTTGACTTGATGTCTTTGATATACAGAGGAAGAAGGCTGAGGTTAAGGGTGCTCTAAGATTTTAGTTGGAAAACGTGAAGATTGTATAATAGTCAACAAAAGCAGAGTGAAGGTAGAAAGCTGATCGGGAGAGCTGTGGTTTGAAGTTTATTTGAAGGTGAACACCAATTTGAAGGTGTTCATCAGTCTCAGAGAGAAATCGTGCGGGTGAATGTGAAGGTTCTGCAGCTCAGGTAAAGGATTTAAGTGAGATTCAAGTATTAATAAACTTTTCCTGTAAAAGCTGAGATTTTTAGGGAGGAAAAAAGGCTGGAATTCTTCAAGGATATTCAGAAGAGAAGAAATAAGACGGCCTTTAGAAATAGCTAAATAAATATGTAATCGAGAAGAACCCACTGGAGGAAACAGGGAAGGAATGATCAAGTAACAGCAGGAAAGTCATGGGAACTTTAGCCCCAGAAAGCAGAAGAGGAGAGAGCAATAGACAGCCAAGGTCAAGGCCAAATCAGACAACAATCCCAGAGAAACAGGAAGAGAACCAAGCAGATAATCTGGGCTTCTTCCAATTCTTCTCTCTTCTTGGGAAAGCTATGTGATATTGTGATTTACATCTTCTCCAAGTAAATTTTTTCAATATCCCCCTTTTCGTACATGCTATTAAATATTTACCATCGATTCTGTAAATGGCTTTAAATTTCTTATTAAATGAATCCATAGGAAATATTTTATGATTTGGATATGTTGCCTAAAAATGACCTGCTTTGACACCATGAAAATTTATGATAGGTAATGCTTATGTACTTCTATTAATATATTTTTTGCAATTTTCAAGAAAATAAACTTTATTGATGTCAGAAGTGTTATTGACACACCTATTAAAATGTATTTGATGAAAATTACCTCTTAATAAGCTTAGCATAAGTTTAATTCTAAATCTATATATTAGAATGATGGTGAGAACCTTTTAACCCTTCTATGATTACTAAGAGGGAATATTCATCAGTGCTTGCAGATTTACTAAGTTGGTTATTCTCTCTTTGGATAATTTTAAGAAGCAGGAGAAAGTGTTGTAAGACCCCATAGTGGCCCTACCTCAGGAGCGCCACCCACAGAGCACAAATTGACAAAGTGACCGCTGCAATAGCATGAGGGTGTAAGGTTTTTAATTAATGTACATGGGGTTGTTCATCCACTCAGGAAGAGGCAACCCTGAACCCAAAAATCACACAATTTTTATTCGTTACAGAGGGCAGACTTCAGTAACAGGGTTAGCTGGCCTATTCTCATTGGTGGTACACAGGACAAAGGATCTGGTCAGGTATTGGCTGGCCTGCTCAAGAGGCTGTTCTTGGCTCAATTAGTCACTTTCCTCATCCAGCCCTACACCTGGCCTTGGAGAATCACTGCGAAAGGGCAAGTTGGCATGTACCTTAGAGGAGGGTGAACTGGGTGGTTGGGCAGGGTCAGAATGAAATCTTGCAGTTGTTCTCGGAATTTATCAAAGGGAAGGGTAGGGGGTCTTTCCAAGAACAGTTTTTTGTTTGTTTGTTTGTTTTGTCTTAATTAGCTTAGTTAGAATCTTGATCACCAAAACTTTATCCTATCACTAGGCATCCTGACATCAGCTGTATCTCTCAGAAAGGTCACAAGTTTGTCATAGGCATCCTGACCACCAGATGTATTTCTCAAAACTTGTTTTTACAACTTTGTTTTTCATGTCTACGAAACTTTGAAACTTTATTTCTTCAAAAGTAACAACTATTGTTTGCTGTTAATATAAATAATGCAATCTAATTTTTAAGTACAATGGTTAAGCTTTCTTATTGTCATGTTACTTATTAAGTTATATGATACACAGTTTATGTGTTAGATTACTGCTCATGTTCCAACCTGTTTTCTTTATCTCATGTATAAGGAAAGAGTAGAGATAATCTATTTACTGGAAAACACCAACTCTCTTATTTACTCAGGGTTTTGGAGGTTGGTATAATTAACTAATTGTCTGATTATGTGTTTTCTACTTAGACTTGGGTTGAAGCTCCAATGTCTTAGACTGCCAAAACTGAAAAACAGATGCTGGAAATATTGTGCAAAGATAAGGACTTTAAAAAAAAAGCACACTAAAACACAGCAAGCAAATGTAGGCTTCAATATATTTGCCAGTATCCATGTAAGGACAATAAGAAGAATGTTGTTGGGCCAGTGAGATGACTCAGTAGATAAGGACAGTTGTTAAGCCTTACAACCTGAGTTAAATTGTCAAGACCTACATGGTAGAGAGAGAGAATCAGTTCCAGTAAGTTGTGTTCTGAATGTGGGCAGTGGTATGTATCCATTCACACACACACACACACACACACACACACACACACACACACACACACACACACACACATATATATATATATATATATCATAAACACATAGGCACAGACACTAAATAAATAAACTGTGAAAAAAGTTCAATTTTGTTTTGTACTCTTGGGAGTCAAACCCAAGCTCCTACACATACCAGGCAGGAACTCTACCATTTATCCCTGAATATAAAGTAATTCTTACAAACAAAGCAATTCCATAGAGTGTAGAAGTACATACATGCTCATAGTTTATGTTTTAATATACAAATACAACATATCTAACTTCAAACATTTTACTCATTATATTTTGTGATAGAATTCTATTGCCTATGAGGTATACCTTTCTTAAACCATGGTGATTATACATTTTTTAGTATCTAATGAAAATTACCAGAGAGTCAATTTTGATCCTCAATGATCAGTTTTGCACAGGAACACAATGTAAGGGGGTAGGGTGGGGATTATCTCAGAGTCAAGGACAATTGATTTCAGATACCTTAAAGGTATCTGGCAAAAATCCCAGCTGTGAACATTTAAACTGAATTCTACCTGCAACTAAACCAAAAGTGTGAACAGACATGAGGAATTTGTGAGAGTGATTTTAGAAGGTTATTCCAGTCCTGATAGAGATAAAGGAATCTATTCTCTCATGCCAACTTAGAAGTTGATGAGGCTTCCTGTGTTTCTCTGCTTGCAATCAGAGCTCCAGGAGATATAGCTGGCTTAAGAACTGAATACCTCAGCTACTTCACAAACATGGCTGTAAAGTTTCTGTGGATCTCCCAAAATGTGGGTATGGAGACATATAGAACACACACACACACACACACACACACACACACACACACACACCACCACCACCACCACCACCACCACCACCACCACCATCACCATTACTATTACCAGCACATCACAATATCACATTAGCAGCAGCATTAGCAATGATAAGCATCAGCCAGGTCCATAATAGAGAACCAAAGGCAACTTTGTTATTTGATTGAAACAGGGTCTCTCTACTTAGTCCTGGCTGTCCTGGAACTTGCTATGGATACCAGACTGGTCTTGAACTTATAAAGTCTACCTGCTTCTGCCTTGTGCCAGAATTAAAGGCATTTGCCACTATGTCTGGCCTCAAAGACAATTTGGAATTATTCTAGTAGAATACAAATGTTTTGTTATGCTTCTTCTCCATCTTCCTTATCCTCGAAATGGAGCCATCAACACTCCAGCAGCTAGAGGCTGGGTGATAAGAGCTGTATGGTAGGCAAGAGAAGAAACAGGCTGCTCCCCCTTCCCAACTCCCCAAAGGATATAGACCCATATGATGGGGAGGCTGATCTACAACAGGATCTTGTATACTGATGGAAACTTTCCTGAATGACAGACACATTAAGGTGAAAAAAAATCCACAAATAGTCTATTTGCAAATTGGAAAGGAAAATATTTTTGTCTAGAAGTTCCTAACTTGTTTATATTTTTCAGATGGTAAATATTTATCAGATAGACCTTTATCCTGTCCAGTTTCCAATAATTCTGATTTCAGAAACATGCTATAAACTCAATGTCTAAGCAGGTAGGCATGGCCATCTTCTATGTCAACTTGATTGGCTTTGGAAATCCTGTGGGAGCTGGTGAGGTAAACCTTTGCTGTTGTCTGTAAAGGTATTGTTTCTGATTTGTTTTTGTTTTTTCAGAGAGAACTGTGAAATAAAATAAACCCTATTCCCCTTAAGTTACTTTCGTTAGTGTACTTTAACACAGAAACAGAAAAAGAATCGAGACACTTACCCTTTACAAATGAAATTCATCATGAAAAACGTTGCTTCATATTAAGAATCCCACACTATGAAGTAAACTTCTTCATTTAAGGGTAAGGGAGAGTAGTATAGGAGTCAGTGGGAAGAAAGTAAAAGGCCAGGCATAGGGATACAGCACTAAAATCCCAGCACTACAGAGGCTGAGGTAAGAGAAAATGAGTGCCAGTCATGGCTACTTGTTGAATTCGAGGCTCTCCTTTGTTGGTGAGATTTTTTCACAAGGAACCGTGGTTAATAAACTATACTTGAGATGTGAAACCTGCTTCCTGTCCAAGAAGACAGGTTGAGTCTTCCATATCAATTTCCCCCACCTTGTGAGCCCACAGACTTTTTTGGAGTTGAAGGTACTGCCTGCTTCTTGTTGTGTGTGTGTGTGTGTGTGTGTGTGTGTGTGTGTGTGTGTGTGTGTGTGTACCACACCTCTCCCATCACCCAACCTCTAGCTGCTGGAGTATTGATAGCTCCATAGTCTGAGGATAAAGAAGATGGAGGAAAAGAGAACATTCATATTCTACTTGAATGATTGGAAGTTGCCTTTGGCCCTTAGGTAGGTAGGCATAAGTTAGCTTTTTTGGATGCAGAATATTAGTGAAAATACAGTGATGTGGAATGGCCACTGGGCTGATAAGAATGGATGCTGGGTAGAATATACCACATGACTACTCCTATTGGACCTCATCTTACCTGGAAACAAAAGAGAGACAGGAAATTATTTCCTGGACCTTGTATTGTACCCCCATGTTTCCTAGGTTGGATTGGCCAGAGATGGCTTAAGAGTCTGATGCTGCACTCATGGAAATGTTTTCCCTGGATCAAGCAAAAAGAAAATTCACTTCTGAGTGTTGATGCATTGCTTCAGCTCCCCTCTTATGCAACCGCACTGCTTGATTTCTTACGTCTTGGGCTGAATCTGGGTGTTTGCTAAACTCAAAATTCCCTGTAATTAACCTATGCACTTTTGCCTGTTGCAATTTGACAACAATTTCCTTTCTCTTCCAGGATTTGTCGTTATGAGCTGTAAGTTGGTCAAGGCGACTAATACAAAAGGTCTCTCGGTAACCTCTCATTTCTTTAGATGTCATGGGGTGTTTTCCTCAGTGTTTATTACTTTGAACTCTAACTTCACACTGTTTGTTAATGGGAGAGGCATTTTCCTCTCTAGCTATTTCTTAAATGCTATTAGATGAACATGTAATTTGTGTAGCCGCATGTGTGTTTGCATATGTAGGATGTGGACACTGGGTTTTCTTCGTTCCTTTTGTTGTTCATGACTGCACAAGGCAAACTCATTGGATCTTTAAAGCTAAGTTTGCCTGGGTCTCTTTCTATTATGAAAATGTGTACAACTCATTACTTTCCTCTTGATTCATCTTCTAGAACATTTAGTTTGACTTATATTTGTCTTTTAAAGTTTAAAAATGTCTATTTCAATTTTTTAAAAGAAGGCAAGGAACCAGATTGAAAGCATATCCCCTGGTATTATTTCGAAGTGAATCTCTGTGCTACGTCTCATCTGTGTGAATGAGTGCCTCTTAATCAGTGCTGGGGTTCAGTTCTCAGTATTAAAAGGTCTTTTTTCTCCCCTACTTAATTTGAGGAATTTTACTAACTCTGTTTTTTTCAATGAATAGCTATGAAGAAATTCATCCTTGATAATTAGGGAATGAACTCTGTGATGTTGTCACATGTGTGGTTAGAACAAGGTGGATCAGGAATGGAGTGCTGACATCAGACTAAATGGATACCAAAGTGTCCATTTTACCAGACAAGTTCAAGGATGGCCTTCTGGAATCTCCCTGGCAACATCCATGTCTTTTGTTTCTGATAACTGTTCTGATGGTACCTATTTTCTCCATGAGACGTAGCCAGGAGAAGGTCACCTTTTACCAGTTGTTTATATGTGAACCTATTTTCTTCTTTAGAAACTAATAATTTTCTCTTCTACTTACAGCTTTCTTGTACAAGCCTTATACAAGCTGCCTAATATTTCAACATCTCAAGGTTTTAGGTGCACACGGTACAAATAACACTGGCTGCTTCTCTTCTAAGATACCCTTGAGGATTAATAAGCACAAGTGTAAGTTGATGCACCCTCCTTCAATTCAAATTACTATGATTAGTCCCCCTTCCTTTCTACACTCATCCAAGCAGTATCCCTGACAAAGGATTTGGCATTGATAATGAGCTTTGTAATGAAGAAGTGTTTTGCAATGCCTGGCCATTTAGACAGCTTCTTTTTCTGCATAGTCTCAACTTCACATTTATATGGAGAAAGGATTAGTTAAATGCTCTCAGTAGTATTCCCTTTTCTATGACTCTTCATTGTTTTACCTGTTCAAACACTATTATTTTATCCTTATTGAGTCTTCAACTTAAAGACTTCATCCTGTGCTGAATCAATCAGGATTCATAGGATTTATTATTTTGACTTAATTAATTGGATAGAATTAAAGTAATTTGCCTACATACATTGATATCCTAAAAGAAAATTAGGATTGAGGACCATGTAGGGAAGGTTGAGTGAAATCTAATTTTTGAGTCAGCTTTAGAGGCTTATCAAGACACACTGGATAATCAAAGGGCAGAGTCTGTACAGAATATTTACTGATCTGGATAAATCTGAAATGTCTACATTGACACATGTGTCACCTTTCTTCCCTTTCACCCACTAGGTGACCAATTACCTTCAAGCTCTCTTTCTGGACTGCACTGCTCTCTTCATTGTTTACATTATGAGCAAGCATAATAGGCTTGGCTCTTTATCCTTCTGAAGGTCTCATGCTGCCTTTGCATCTGATACCTTATGCTGTTCAGAAAGCTCATGGGTCTTTACTCAAACACTAGTTTAATTAGTGCAGAGTTTCTCCAGCCTCAGAGAAAAAGGGCTCAGACATTGCTCTGATAGGTATTTCTAAAGCAGTGTTTTAACTTCTGTTCTTCCTACTCTCATCCTTCCCTGGAGGCTCCTCTCTTCTCAGGAAATCCAGATGCTGTGATCTTCATGAAGTATCTAAGTCACATCTAAATACCATGGCTTCTCCCTATTCTCTTCCTCATCTGGGTCAGCCAGGAGGCAGGTTGCCCCAGGACTTTGTAGCTTAAGGGTTCTCCTCCCACACACTAGAGGGTGATATCTTCCTTTTGTGGTCTTTGAGGCTGTTGAAATCACTCAGATAAATCCTTCCCCAGTGATGCAGGTATGTTTCCAGAGGGAAGCAAACAAACAAACAAACAAAACCTATATTGTAAAGAGGCAAAATGAAAACATAAGTGGTAGCTTTAGGAACATTATATATATATGCATATGTATATATAATTTAAAAGTCAACATTACAACTTAGATAAATGAACAGCTCCAAGGCCCAACTCCCAGTTGTAGAGCAATAGACAGTCCAGGGATTCTGGGGAAGTATAAAAGCAAAAGTAAAAATCCCTAACAAAACTGAAAATAGAAATGCACAGTTGTACTACAATAACTGGAAATTTCATTCAAAGACCATTTGGTTCTAAAGACTCTGCTTATAACCACACTAACTAAACACTGAATTAAAAACCATCAACATAATGATCTTTTGGGCCAGTTATAACTTTAGGTCAATATTTGGGTAGATCTTTCTATGTTAACAAAACGCATACTTGGGTATCATGGGATGCACCTTTGGAGAAGACCTGGTTATTGGGTAGGTGAGTTCTCACAGATAAGTCATGGATATGCTGTACTTCATTTTTCATACTGAAAGAGACTGAAGTTAAACAATTATTCAGATTTTTCCTTGGTGAAAGTTTGAGTACTTTAGGTGACCTGAGAGCTCTCACTGCAGCGAAACAGGGGAGGCCCCAGGTGACGAGGATAAGCTTTTCTCCTACTTTTCATACTTGTTTATCTTTTCAATGCACTCTTTAATTTTGGGGAAATTTTAAATTTGAAGAAATATATTCTTCATATATTAAGATATAAGTTTAAATAATTCACTTAAATTGTTAAGTCTTTTAGTCTTGAAGATAGACATTTCTGTGACTATTAGCAATAGTATATTTTGTATAATTCAATTCACATGTCTGAGTTCTTTGAATATAGCAGTCTGTAGAGGGATTTTAATTCAGCAACATGGCTACTCTAGCTGGAATACAGACATGCCATTAGTACATACCTTTAGTCCCAAATAGTGAAGATATGGTTAGTTTTAGAAGGAAGTACTTATGTTTGAAAGTGTTTAATTGAGTGGCAGACAAAGTGACAAATCAATTACATTGGTTTACATGCATATACTGTTCTCCCCAATATGGCCTGATGTATGTATTCACAAAAATATATAACCAATAGAACTAGGTCTCATTATAAACAAAAGTCAAACCTTATACAATATGAACAAAGGATGGCAGGCTGAGAAATGCAATTATATATGTATTTTTAAAAATCAGGTATAAAGACAGTTACTTATGTAGATAGAAACCTAAACTAAGTTGCCTTCGTAGACCTAGTAAACTCTGAAACTTTCCAAATGAATGTTTTATTGACATTGACTTAAATAAGACTTGGCAATTACTATGTCATGAATGGTAATCAGGATTTTAGGAAGTATGTATAGACAGCTTTGAATTCACACTGTGAGCATTTTGAATTCACACTGTGAGTGTTTATGAGAAAAGTAGACTCTGCTATTGCTGCCTGAAGATAACAACATGATATTTTGCATGAAAATAAAACTTTGACATGTTTTTTGTTGCAAATGTGACCTCCGCAAGACAGGGCCTGAGATCAGGCTGAATTTTGTTTCAGAATGAGTTTATGTGTTAGGGTACAATGAAATCAATGAGGCCTACTTAAGTAAGGCTCTTCATACCCTGCCATGTGAGCAGAAATAAATGCTTTCTCTTAGTCTCCTTATTTTTGAATATTTAAAAGCTTCTGTATTCAATTTTTAAAAGTGTAATATTTTTATTAATTCCTCAGGATTTTGATACAATATATTCTGATCATATTTATCTTCTACTCCCCCCTAGAACTCCTAGATAACCCCAAATTTCCAAATCTCTCCCAATTTTTAATTTTTTTAAAAAAATAACCAAGTCTAATTTATGATCCCATATTTCCTCATGGATGCAATGCCTTCCCCTGAAACTTGGATGACATATCAGAAGCCACACCCTTAAAGAAAACTGACCTGGCTTCCCCTGAGAAGTCATCAATTTTCAACAGCTTCTCATTTAAGGGCTCTTTTGAGCCGTTTTCTTCTCCATGCTAGAATGTTGACTGGCTTCATTTTGTTCAGCTCTTATGCATTTACCTATAGATGCTGAGTTCTTTGAATGTAGAAGGATTTTAATCCAGCAACATGGCTTCTCTACCTGGAATATAGACACACAATAGCACACACCTTTAATCCCTCTGGCTAGAATATAGACATGCCCTTAATCCCAAACAATGAATGTAAAGTTAGTTTTAGAAAGAAGCACTTAACGTTTGAAAATGATGTTTAATTGAGTGGCAGACAAAGTGATGAATTAAAGAAACATTTGACAAAATATTCTGTATTCCATATTGACAAAATACGATATACTCAACCCACACAAGAAGAGAAAGGAAAAAAGAGGAGAGACAGCAGCATAGAGAGGGAGAAGAAGGTAGTTTGTTGAGAATCTCAGAGACTCAGGTTGAAGAAGAAACAAGCTACACACAGAAAAAGACAGAACAAACCAGAAAATGAGAGGGAGCCAGAAGATTATAACACATTGCCAAAGTTAGTATGAAATCAAGTAGAACAATTCAGTTAGAAACAGAGAAGCTAGTTTAAATCACTCAGTTTAGAGAAGAGTTTTGAGTCAGAAAGCTGAGTTGAACCAGCCAGCCAGATTACAAAATGAACAATAAATGGTGAGCTTATTCAGCAGTCTCAGTGGTTGAAAACATTCTTGGCCTCCATTGCTAGAAGCTTCCAGGGTTAGGCCTAGGTTAGCAGACAGAGGCAGTAAGCCTCAGAGATGACATTTACATCACACACATGAAGGTTTCTTTTACAGCAGTTCCTTCATATCCAGAAGATACAACTTCTTTCTTGTGCTCCCTGATCTCTCACTCTTATAATCTTTCCATTTCCTCATCTAAGGTGGTTTTGGATTTTTGGAAGGTGTCTTAGTTAGGGTTTTACTGCTGTGAACAGACACCATGACCAAAGCAACTCTTACAAGGACAACATTTAATTGGGGCTGGAGTATACATTCAGAGGTTTAGTTCATTATTATCAAGGCAGGAACATGACAGCATCCAGGCAGGCATGGTGTAGGAGTTGCTGAGAGTTTTAGATCTTAATCTGAAGGCTGCTAGCAGAATACGGACTTTCAGGCAGCTAGGCTAAGGGTCTTAAAGCCTACACCTACAGTGACACATCTATTCCAAAAAGGTCACACCTCCAAATAGTGCTACTCCCTGAGTCAAGCACATTCAAACCATGACAGACGATGATGATTCAGGTGCTCTGTTTGTAGCAGTTTGATCAATTATGAGTTTCCGTATTCATCACCTTCCACTGCACAAAGAAATTTCTCTGATGAGTGCTATCTGATATATTAACCTATGGTCATAGAGATTTTTAGTATAGAGGGAAGCTTGATACTGTATTCACTCAGCAAAATAATAGTAGTAGGTTCACCACCAGGGTCCGTGAGTTCTTCAAACATGAGTTATTGACAGGATTTTTGGTAACAAGCATGCTTCCTCTAACAGAGAAGATCATAAATATATTCATAAAGCAATTGTTTCCCCCATAATTGTATTTATGGCATAACTTGCTATGCTGATATATTACTATAGTTCACAGGGTTCCTAGTTATTGATGACTTTCCCCCAAAGCAACCCATATAACACCTTTCAGTACCTTGGAAGCTAGCCATCAGGGAAGAACTTCCTGATCAGCACCAACTTGATTTCTTTATGCCCTATGGCAAATTGTATGGTGTGTTCAGCAATTTGTCTTACTGAGTTCTGGTGGGCAGCTAAGAATGAAGACAATAGCCTGTATTGTGTTATTGGTCTTTGGCATAGCCCTAATAAACAACAGGTAGCGTATGCTTGGCACTAGGCTTTTCATTTGACAACTATGTCTTCTGAGAGGAGCATTATATCTTTTATAGGGGGATTCAGAATCAGGCCATTTATATGAACATGTGTGTGTTTGTGTGTATAGTATTATACATAGTATATGAATATGTTATATGAAGCTTATAATATATACACATGTATACATATATGTTATATGAAGCTTATAAAATAGTAGGTTTTCACATGGCGTTTTCAAACATCTTAATGTTAGCTGTACGTCCTGCAACTCCATCCTCTGGAATATGAAAAATCACTGCCACTTTGCTCTGCTACGGTCAACATTTGTAAGGAGAATAAAAGCTCAGCTTTCTCTCCCTGGCATCACTGAGCTATACATCAGAATCTAGCTTACCCAGCAACTGTTTTCTCTTATCGAAATTTATTTCTCTCACTTAAAATGCTATCCTCTAAGCCCTTGGGAGTGATTTATAATCGGAATATAAACATGAATAAAGGGGTTTAAAATACTCAGGAAAGAGTTATTCCACATGTAGTATTCTTTTCTTTTGGCATGGTCTCACTCACTCTGTAGCTCAGGCTGGCCTGGAGCTCTCAAGTGCCTCAGCCTCCTATGTAACTAAGAGTATAAGTGACCATGCCTGGCAACTGTATTCTCTTGTTTTAAAAATGGAACCATAATTTCTGCATAGAAAGTGTAAATGGGACCTTCTTACTTCACAGCTGGTCACATGGCGGCTGCCAGAAGTCAAAGAGTGGCTGTAGGTGTTGGGAACCCTTTTTACAAACCCAGCTAGACTCTGATCCTGCTGTCCTGTCATTCCTCAAGTATCCAAAATTTTGTTTTAACCAGTGTATTTTTTCTTTAAAAATACTTATTGGAGGGGGAGGGAAAGGAAAGGAGAGATGGAGGGAGGGAAGACGGAGAGGGGAGGGAGGGAGAGAGAAAATAAATTTGTGTCTCTTTCTGTGAAGATGGTAAGAGGAGAGGATAGAGTTGTTGGCTTTTTATTTCCTGGCTCCTAACGGTTTTACTTTGCCCCCGATGAGGCAAAAGGGGAACAGAAAGGCGCCAAACTTCTCTCAGATTCTGAGTTTACCTTCCTAATGATAGTTTGGTTTTTCCACATTAGACACAACATTACGTATAAGAAAGTAGGAAGTGGTACTTTACAGCCAGACATGCCTCGTTAGCCTGGCTATTAAATGGTTCCCTTGGTCTAGCTGCAGGATGTATCATATAAACATCAGAAACTGGTTACTGAGTGTTTGTATCACTTTCTACTGGCTATAACAGGCTGTAACTGGATGAGGCGTGAGAATTAGAAAGAAGTAAAATTCAAAGTTGAATCTCATGACCATTACCTCAACCTAACAGTTTTCCCTTCTCCAAAAATCCCCTTCCAGTTCCTACCTTTAATTTGTACATTGCATACTTGCAAGTATGCATTATGTACCCTCTCAACATAATCTTTTCTATTAGACATTATACAGTCTTTTGTGTAGTTAAGGAATTTGTGACTTCTTTTTAAAACATGACGTTATGTCCTGAATTAATAACTTAACAGTATATGTAATTATTCCTCTGTTGTAGAACATTTGGGACTTTCAGTTTACTTTTCAATCATATATAAAATATTCTGACAAAAGAGGTTTATAAAAACACAGCTGTCCCTCTTCTAAAGTATGTGTTTGGAGAAAAGACTGATTACTGAGAATGCCCAAAAGGATTTTATGATTACTAGTGTATATTCTTTAGGAATAAATTTTATCTATGGTCTGAGATGTATACAGATTTTGGTGAATCGGCCTTCTTGGAAGAAGAAAAAGACATTATAAACACAGACTTCTAGGTAACCTCCCATCTTGAAGTGACTCCACAGAGAAAGGCCATAAGCCCAGCTCTATGCATTTGCATTGTCACAGAGGCTTCAGAGTACCATAATACTTCTACTTCATCAGTAGGAAGTGAGAATTTCTTACCTTTAAAGTTTCATGAATATTCTGCTTTGTAATTTAAATGTTAGTTAATTCATTCATATTCAGCATAAGGTCTGTTTTAGCATGCACTGTTTGATTGTTGGGGTGGCATATTTCATTAGCTGTTATTACCGCATAGCAAAATACTCCAAAGCTCACAGCTCAAAACAGAATCCTTAATGTGTTTTGTAATTTGGTGATTGCCTTGTTCTCCTCACCTCTGATTGAATCTATCCTCTCCATCTTCTGCAGGATACAAGATGTCTTCACAGTCATGTCTAATATTTGGAGGGAAATGAATAGAAGACAGTATTCAGTTAAAACTGGTCATAAGATCATCTTTATGAGGTTTCTCCTACATGGTGGTCTTAGAACAATTTAGCTTCTTACTTGGTAGCTCTTGGGCAGCTGTTTCAAAAATCTTTGGGCAGAAAATTCAGAAAATTTTAATCCTCTAGATTCGGAAACCCCTGAATCCTTTCTTTGTAACTAACATACTTTTATTAGTCTCTGTGGCCAATCCAGACACGATGAAAACCTCAATGAAAAGAGCAAAGAATCAAAAGCCAACTACAACCTAGCACAGGCTGATAATGTTTCCCTAAATGTTTACAATTTGTCTAAGTTTCATAACATCGCATAATAGAAGTGGAAGTGAAAAATATGCAAGCACAATTTTTATATGTTTTCATGAGAATAAGGGAAATAGATTTGGCATCAATTTTTTAACATGTATAAATCTATTATATGCTTTTGAGAAAAAATAAAAATAATTTTTTAATATTAAACTTAAATAATATCACTGGTTTATTGTTATGTTTTACATTGCTTTGTCTTTATTGTGTATTTATGTAGCTTGTCTTTTCTATTAAAATTTAATTAAATTTATTTGGTATGTGATGGGGTGTGTACACATGTACAGTGCACACATGGAAGTCAAATGACAACTTTTGAGTTTTCATCTCATTATGTGAGATTCTGGGATAGAATCCCTATTGTCAGGCCTGAAAGCAAGCATTTTTTTTGTGCTCTGTCATCTTGTTTTCCAAGGAAATAAAAATAACATCAAATTTTAAAAATGGTTATCATGGGAAAAACAAACAAACAAACAAAACATATATAAAAGTTACTGCTACAGACAATTTTTCATATTGCTGTGGGCATTCACTTCCTTCCTTTGCATTGTTCCATGTATTATCAGTTTCTGAGATCCTCTAGTTTTACCCTTCTAAGTTTCTATTGCGGGATTTAAGTTGGATTTTGCACAGAAGAGGTCCTGGAAAAAGACTGAGAAAGTAAAAGTGAGTCACCTGCAATTCCCAGCTTCTGAGGTCCTTGAGTGTCAGCAGGAAGCTATGGACCCCAGTGCCCACAACTCCTAAGTTCTCCTTGCTTCTAGAACTAGTATGTAGCCATTAATGCTTCTCTGTCCAGTGATGCTTCCCTGGCTTAACCTGGGACCTATAAGCAGAGTCCCTATATCAGTTCAGCCAGGTTATGTTTCATATTGGCATGAAACACACCCCACCCTTGGCTGTTCCAGAACCTCTTCCAGGCACCTCAGTCTGTGCTTCCAATGCTTTTTTTTATTCCTAAGATGTCTTGAGTTAATGCCACAATAAGTAGGCCCAGGAGCTTCTCACCACCTCCTCCCTTTTGTTTCTCAAGCTATGGGATAGTAGCTGCTTTCTGTAATTAATATATCTTGGTTAGCTCACATCCTGTTTTTTTTTTTTTTTGGTTTTTTTTCTCTTTAAGACTTCTGAATACATCTTAAACTAATACTCTTTGCTTGAAATATCTCATACCATTTCTGTTTTCCTTACCAAACTCTTGACCATATGGTAGGTCCTGTGTTACTGCCAGTCACTTATGGATAGGAGTGGCATATCCATTAAAGAATACACATATTAGTATAGCTGGAACGGCAGAAAGATGATTATATGAGCAAGCCATTTATCAAATACAGTTGAATTATTTTCCATGCTTTTTTATGTCATTCTTTATTTATGGGCTCTGTGTACAGAGAACCAATTGTTCTTCTCAGGGAAGCAAACATTCTTAGGTGCACTATTTATTTTTTCTTGTCAATGCCAAATTCAATTTTGTAGGAGTTCAAGTCATAGAAATATGTCTACTGATTATTCTGTCATTGACAGTTATGTGCATGCCTTCACATCAAAAAGTGGGTTATTATTAGGAAAAGACATTTCAGTGAAAACACTTCCATTTTTCTTGATTTGAAAAATAGAAGTAAAATTCCATGAGTTGTCCCTTTGAAGCCATGAACTGCTCCAGAATTTCTAGTCTTTAGTATTATCTGTGCAGTTGTGGAGAATGGCAAAAGGTACTGGCTGGTTCCATTGAACAAAGGAATTAGCAAAGAGGAATCTTTGTATTATACCTTAGCACTTATATTAATTTCCAGTTCTATGCAATTTATGCTGAGAAAAAGTATTTAGTATCATCAGATGATAGTTTATTGGATAATATCTGGCCATCAAATATTATGAATATACTAAGTAATTTAAAACAAAAATGTTTTAACTAAAGAAGAGACTGTTCAAAATTAGATATTTATGAAAAATAACAATAATTATTTTAATGTTGAACAGATAAAATGGCATACTGTGTTTGAACAAACATATAAAATTAGTTTGTTTTTTAATTTTTATGCCAAATACTGTGGTTCTAATAGATATATTCTCACATTAGAGTTGATCATTATCTTTTTACCATTGTAGAACTACTTATAAGTAATCATTTATATCTTAAGTATGCTTTTTATTATTAAGTAAGCCTTGTTTTACTTAATTTGAAAGACGGTCTTAGTGAAGTAGAACTTTGTCCATTGAAGTCAGTTGTGACTGATTTAAAATGCTATTCCATGTGACTGCCTTTGTAAGCTGACGTCAGGGGCTGGGATTTAATTTGTAAGCTAGGTTAATAATGTATTATTATAATCTCTAGAGTGGGTCTTATGAAAGCAAAAGAACTGGAAAACCAGAAGTTACCAAACACCGAGTCTCAAAATCATTAAAGCAAGAAAGTGCCTGTGGTTTTCTACCCTGAGCACTTTCAACACAAACATCACATTTAACCCAGAGTTAAGTGCCACAAGTTTTAGACACTATATGCATTGTAACTGAACTTCCCATGCGTTTATTTTGATGTGATGTTACCTGTGTCATCCGTGATAACCACCTTTTAAGGATTTGCAGATACATACAACTTAGAGGGCATTGACAAATACCACTCTGTCTCAGGGCGAACTAATAAGATCAGGTCACACAGTCACAAACTCATGCATTTGAGTCATTTAAAACGTTATACCATGTCACAATGTATTATAAAAGGGACATATCTGTAGGGGATTTATTGCAGTATTATATGGCAAAATGACTCATGTGGCATTTGTTAGTTATTCATACACTGGGCTCACTGGGCTCAAAGGACACGGAGTTATGTTGATGTGCTCTTTGTGATCTGGTGGTAGTTTAGTTCCATCAATCAATATTTTCCATGACATTGAATTAATATGCTTATTTTGAAAGCTAATTTGTAGCTCATAAGCTAAGAATTTTGCCTGCTGAAAGTTGCCATAAGCATATTGAATTTAGGGAAATTTTACAATGCAACTATATTTAATTGTATACATTTAATCTCATTACCACTTATACTTTCAAAATTTATATATAATTTCAAATTGAGAAATCTCAGAACCAGGGCAGGCCATGGAGTAAATATTGAGTCACTAAGCTATTTACAGTATAGTTAAAACCAGTTCCCTATAAACTTGTGACTTAGTTTATTGTTACTTAGCTCCATTTTAAAAATTAGTTTTATTGGAAAGTGTGGTTTTAGAACTTGTCTTTGTCACCTATAAGAGCCTAGAATGCTCAAATAGCATGAATTTTAAACATTACCCATTCAAGGACAAAACATCAGCCAGCAAGCCTGTTTCCAGGCAGATTATATATCAGAATAATGCACCTCACATCTACTAACATGTCTGTGACTAGACAAGGACCTACCTGACCGCCAGAGTGGGCAGAAGGAGAACTTCTATCTGTGTTCAAAGGGCAAAGGGGTGAGAATGCTTGCTAAAAGGCATGGGTGACTGTCACAAGTTTAGACACACAAATTATGTGGAGGTTTACATCTTTATGTAATTTTTAAAAATTCTTTAAAAATCTTCCCTAAGGAATCCTCACTAAATTCATTCTTCCTTTTTTTTGTTCAAACACAAAAATTTAAGTTCCTCAAACCAATTTGACATTTTTGTTTTTGTCATATGAATTCTCCCAAAGTTTCCACATAGTATTTAAATAATATTCCCAGTGGAATTAAGAATAATAGACTCTTCTTTAATTTTCAGTATGTTTGACTTTTGAGTTTATTACTTTACCAGACTTTTTTAAATATGATGCTACAGTTTTTATATATGTAGTCTCTCCTGACCACAGCCATAACTTCATGATCTGACTATTGTTGGGTTGATTAAATAATAATTTATTTTAAATTTTAATTACTTTGTATAGCTTACTAAACATTTTTCTGGACCTTTTTTTTTTCTGTTGAAGGTTCCCTGGATTCTCTATGATGTCACTGGTGGTAAAATCATTTTTATTTTATTGAAAATTTTCACAAAACATCTGAGCCATTCTTTTTGACCTCATATCAATCAGAAATGTTCTTAGCTTATGAGAGTTTATGGAAAGGCCACACAAGGAAAATAAACGATGTGAAATGTCAAAGCTTTTACTGAGCTATAACAGTTGAGTGCTGGGTATGACAGTGCCTGAAGCAACTTGAAAGAAATTCAGGTGTCCCTTCTCCAGGCAAACTCAGGACTGTCTCTAGGAGGGTCTGAGGATTCACTGAACATGTGACCTCTATGTGTGCTGTTGTGATTGTGGACTGGGGACAGGAGCATTAGTTAGCCTTTGGCTCTATTGCTGTTCTTTCTCAGCAGTATGATGTTGGGTAAGACTTGGTCCTTGTTTGCTACACTTTCCCCAACTAGAGAATATTTACAGCAATGTCTCTAATTAGTCCCACAGAGTTGGTGGTGAAAGTAAGAGTTAGGGCTGTAGAGATGGCTCAGCCATTAAAGGCTAGGCTCACAACCCAAAAATATAAGAGAGTAAGAGTTAATACAAATGACAGACAACTGCACCCAACCCTTTCCAGCAGAGCTGCTATGGGCTGCTATGAGCTGCTATGGGCTGCTGCAGATTGGAAGTAACATGATTTAGACAGCTTCCTCCTTAGTTCTTTTGGATTTCTTTTATTTACTGTCTAATCTTCATTATCTTATTTTACTAAAGATGCTTTAAAATGCTGAAGGTTTTGGTTTTTACTTTATCCTCTACTTTCATCCTATGCCCTTTACATAAAGATGGACTCCTTTCATATTTCTTCATAAAGTCTGCCTGGAAAAACTCTCTGCTTTCTTCTGAGAATTTTGTAAGAACTTAGCTAGGATAATCCAGCTTTGTTGAGGGGCCTTTCTTAATTCTGTCTCCTTTTTCATGGTTTCATGCCACTTTCACTCAGTTTATGTCTCCTTCATTGAATTTAATTTGAGGTGTTTCTTTTGGATATGGTTCAAATGCTGGAAGCTATATATTTGAAAATAACACTTGTAATGTCCTTTAAAGTTACTAATGGATATTTCCCTGGGATATTTATAGAAATGCAATGAGTGACTTACTTCTGTTCTTACAATAACAAATGGTAAGACTTTGCTCAAAAATTCGTTTCTTCATGATTCAGATTTAGCCTTTTCTATTTCTTAATACTAATTCTAATTAATGATCTTTCAAAATCTTGACAGGTTGAAGAATGATGTGGGTTGTATATTTCAAAGTAGGGAGGACAATGTCTACTGATCATATTTGAAAGGCTTCCCCCCCGATGAGCTTCATACTGAAGATTGATGGCATTCTGGTCCCAAGACTAATATCTAAATGTGCAACTAAAGATTGGACATCATTATTAATGCTCATCATCATAGGAAGAGAATAAGAAAGAAGGTGAAATATTAGTTAAGATACTTAATTTTGTTTGACAAGTTTCCTTTGATTGACCTTGGTAGTTATTCACAAAGTAATTTGTTGCCTTAGGAAAGAAAGCAATGCTATTTTCTCAAAATTTAATCAATATTTCTGGAACCACATTCCATATGGAAAGTATTTTTTTTGTTAAGAGAAAGCATGTTGATGAACCTGTAAAAATATTGTGCTGTAAGCCACAGATGTCTCCTATGCCTCAAACATCTCTAATGTGTGAGGAACAGGTCTATTTTCCCCTCTGTGCTAATTATTCTTACAAACAGTTATTTGAGAAAGGGCATGGGCAGAATTATACAGACAGATTGCCATAAACTAGGCAGATTGAGTTAGAAGCTTATAAGTACTTTCTGCTTGTTACTATCATATCTTTTGAAACAAAGTAAGTGTCATGGTCTTTAAGAGTAGAAAAAGAAAAATGGTGGCTGCAGAGATGGCTCCATGGGTAAGAGCACTGGCTGCTCTTCCAGAGGACCCAGGTTCAATTCCTAGCACCCATATGTGAGCTCACAACTGTAACTCCAATTCCAGGAAATCTGAAACCCTCACACATACACACATGAGCAGGCAGGACACAGTGTTCATAAAATAAAAATAAATGTAATAAAAGGAAATAAAAATAAAAAGAAAGATGTGATAAGTGTACTGAGAAGTAGAAGTAAAAAGTGCTTCAGAGAGTGAGGACATGACTATGTGGAAAGATGTGAAGTTTGATATGCTCTTCCTAGAGCATAATGAAAGATAATGGCCTCAAAGATGTAGTCAGTTTTAGCATTAGGTAAAGGGCTACATCCTGTCAAATTCTTTTTTAAAAAAACTAGATCAATATACTAGAGCAAAAGTGAGTTTGAGATTTAAAAGCAAATGTGTACAGTGCTGGATGATAAAATCAAAGCTGAGATGGGTGCAAATGAGGACAGTTGGGGGATAGAAAGTGGTGCTGGAAGTTGGAACCAAGTATTTAAAGCCTCAGTCTTGAGTAATTGTTGGCACTGGAATATTACATGGAGTCAGAGTTAGTGTGAGGATGAAGGAAGGCTAAAAAGAAGTCACAGAGAATTTCTCCTTTGCATGAATTTTATAGTCATTTATTACTCCAAGACAAATTATCAACTTAGATGCTTGAAATGAACAACCACTTGTTAGTTCACTGTTCTATACAGCAAGTCTAGCACAATTAGGTGGATCCTCTCTCTCAAAGGTATTTTGAAAATTAGATAAATTATCCCTTGGACTAAATTCTCCTGAGAGTTTTGATCCAAAAAAATTCTGTACAGCACAGACTTAGTTTGAAGAAATCAAGGGATGATCAAAATAGTTGTTTTTTTTTTGATGTTTAGCTTTTTGAGTTATTTGTGTTATAGATATTAATTTGTTGCTGTAAAATATATATATATATATATATATATATATATATATATATATATATATGACTTTCACCCCCACAAGGTCTGGCACTGTAGTGCCCCAAGATATCTGATAGACATCTTAATCTCAGTTAGCAACGTGTCTCACCCACTCTTCTCCACCCCATATCACACTGCCGATGGCAGCAATTTCTCTACCCATCTAGTTCCCAAGGCAGGCTGCCACCGTGCCAGACATACACATCCCAATTCTGTGGTGGCCTAGTGTCACCAGCCGCCACATACCCTCTTGAACTTAAATCACTATATGAAAGAACAAACACAATAACCTCTGATCCAATTGATAATATATAATTGCCCACCTAAACATACAAAGCCCTGTACACATCCATCCCTTAAGAATATTCATAACAACCTGTAAATATGCAGAGAGGAATCTTAACATCTGTCTCCATGTTCTCTCCACTGCTTCTCCTGCCTCCTCCAGTCTCCTCCTCTCTCTAAAACTTTTCTCCCGCCCATCCTTCCTTCTTATCCAATGACAGGTATCATTCTATCTTGTAGTATCTCATTCTATCCTGCCTTCACCTGTATGACATCCTACACTGATTCTCTGTTAAATAGCATAGGGAAATTTTTCTCCATTCTGTAGTCTGCCTCTTTACTTGATTGAGCTGGATAACATAATGGTTGCAATCATGAATACACAGTGGCTCTGACTGTCAGCATGGAGCCTTGGAAAAAAGGCGGAAGAGAAACCAAAGGCATGAGGGAAATGGGGCACTAGTTGGGAGGAACAATGGCTTTGGCATGGATGTGGGAGAGTAGTGAGTGATTGTATATGTGTGCAGGGTATACAAGTGAAACACTCAGAAACAAAAGAAAGAGCATTAACCACTTATAGGCAAGGGCCACACACAGTTCCTCCTCGATTCTGATGCCAGCCAGAGAACTTCCTGCTTTTTAGTGACTCATTTGAGTTACATATGTCCCATAACTATTTGCATTTGCCACACAATGTAACATAGTCATGCATTTGCATTTTCTCAGAACAAAGATGAACTCTCAGTCAAGGAAAGACATCAGAGAGTGGTGAAAGTCACTGGGATAGGATCACCTTAGAACTCGGTCTCCTACACTAGTCACATCATGCTAAAGTATTTTTCTCCAGTGTAGAGGAGCTGACCACTTCACCAAATACAAGCTTTATAATGGCTCTGTGCAAATCGTTTCCTAGATTCATATCATTTTGTTTTACAGTTGCTCTCTTTTGTGGGTATTTTTAGTTGTTAATGGAAATTCCCCCATGAATTTATTGTTACTTGATTCATGAGTATATATTTATTTTATATTTGGCTGCTCAGACTTCTCATTAATTCTAATAATGCCATCTACTCTCTTGCCATTGTTGGAAGCATCATCGCAGTTTTATAGATAATTTTTCTCTTTCCAAACGCTCATATTTTAATTTCCCTTTCCTGTTCACTGCCTTGGTTATAGAATCTACTGTGATAGAAAGCAACAGCAACATGATCTCCTTAACTTGTGCCTCTAGACTCAGAGCTTTTTAACACTTTGATAACTGTGAGTGCAGAACAGGCTTGAGGCAGGTAGTGGACATTAGAGAAATGTCCAGTCATGTTCTCAGGTCGTTGATATATTTTGTAGCATGTAAAGAATAGACTTTTAGAAAATGATTTTCAATAGGGAGTGAAAGGGAAATTTTCACCTATTAAATTAATTCTATTGCTATTAATATGCTATAAAAATGGGAGCTGGCTGAATCATCATGTATCACTCACCTAATGCGTTTTATGGATCTCATTTGTTTATACTTTGTGGATAATATTTAACCTTATATTTATTTCAGTTCCACTGTAATTGTGCATTTAATAGTTATTAAGAAGAGCAATAATTATTTATGATATGGAGTATTTACATGAGGCTTTATAAATAAAATTTGCTCTAATCATAGTTTATTCAACTATAAATCTAGTGAATTACAGAAAAGTCCACAGCACAATAAGGGTGAGCACAGAGTTTATAAAACATTGACATAAGTTTAATCAATCTTGACTATGTGTTTCTAAACTAAAGTTAGCATATAGGCCAATCATAATATACCTTTTCAGTAGGAACATATTCTTACATTCATTTCTGGTTTTAGAGTAGTAAGAATTATTTAGACATTAATATTTGTTATAATCTCAGTAATTTAAATGTATCAAAGAATAAAAATAGGAGGTATTTAGAAATCTAAAGTACAGAACAAAAGAGGATATTGAATTTTTTCTTAATGAAGTAAAAGAAAGAGATGAATAAAAGCAAGTAAACAGGCAAAAATTTGTGGTAAAAATAAGTAAAAGTCCATGATTTTAAAGATGATAAGAATAGTAGAACTCAATTATCTAAACACAACCGCTCTTAGCCACTGTGACTTATTAGGGATCTGAGCATTGTCTGCTAATGGTAGGGTAGATAACAGCCAGTCATATAATTAAAATAAGATAATGCTTAATAAATATCTTACATACTTTAAGATACAATCTATTTAAGATACCATTATTCATGTACACGCACGCACACACACACACACACACACACACACACACACTCACAAAGAAAGCAAGAAATGAAGGAAGGAAGAAACATGAAAGAAAGAGGGAAATAAGAAAGGAAGGAAGGGGGGTTGGGGATTTAGCTCAGTGGTAGAGCGCTTGCCTAGGAAGCGCAAGGCCCTGGGTTCAATCCCCAGCTCCAAAAAAAAAAGAAAGGAAGGAAGGAAGAAAGGAAGAAAGGGAGGGAGGGAGGGAGGAAGGAAGGAAGGAAGGAAGGAAGGAAGGGAGGGAGGGAGAGAGAATGGATCAGCACAGTGACAATACCAAATGCTGAAATCAATTGCCTGGGTTCTTTTTGTTTTCTCTTCTTTTTTTCAGAGTAGATGAACCATAAGAATGAAAGTACACAAAATGATGAAGTGTGACAAGCCAAACAAGATTGGTATGTTAGTGTCAGCATAAATATAAATATAAATTGCTTTAAATTCGTGTCAGAGAAAAAGAGGACTAGAACAAAATAAGACCCTTCCCACCACTATTGCATAAAGGGCACATCTTTCTATGCAGCTCAGTACTGCAGCGTCAGGGCTCACAGTTGGATGTGATCATTGATGGCTTTTCTCCCACAATATGTTCAGTCATGATCACACAGCCTCTCTGCCTGCCTGATTGGTGCCTGAAAAAAAAAGCGAGAAATAGGGGTGGGAGGATGAGAGTCAGTGCAAGTGGGAGGGAAGAGAGAGGGCAGTCGGTGGAAATGATCACAGTGCATTGTATACAGTTATGATACTGCCAAAAATAAGATAGCAATTTCAAAATCATTATACAAATTTATTCTGCCTCTAACAGAAACAGAAATCACACAAACATAAAACAACTAGTGAGTGCTAGTGAATAGCATACTTTACAAACATGTATTAGATATTAAAGATACCAATTGACAGGACTGTCCTACTATATGCTAATAATTGGTTGTTCCATTTTGGATATTCTGTTTGTATTTTTCTAATGTTTAAAGCATTTTGTATTAAAATAATGAAATATTCACAGTGAGTTACAAAGATAGCAGATGTCTCATCCAGCCTTTTATGGTATGATGTAAGAATGACTACAAAATATCCAAACCAGGAAGTTGGTATTTATATAACAGGGGGACATGGCCTCTGTCACTGTAGTCTATGCACAGATTTGTGTAAGTACCAAGACCCAAAACATCATCACAGAACTCTTCTTAAATCTAGCCTATTACAGCTCCATCTGCTTCTTTTCCCTCCAGCTCCTTTATCCCCTGACAATCACCAATTCGTTATTTAGAGTATGCTCTGTGGAATAAATCATAGTGTGTATCCTTGAACATATAGCTTGCTTGAGTATAACTCAAGATATATACAAGTTGTACTTTACTGCTCAGTAATAGTCCATTGTAATTTTACCATTTATTCACAAAAGGGTGTTTTGGTTATTTCCGGTTTGAGTTAGCTATTAAAAACAAACCTGGTATAACAATTGTGCCAAGGATTTTACATGAAGATAAATTTTCATTTGTCTTGAATAAATCTCTAGGAATATTGGCATTGGGCTATATAGCAGGTATATATTTAGTGTTCTAAAGGAAATTTAATGGATTATTAATTCATAAAAGAGAATTATATTGCCTACATTTGGAAAGTAATAAATAAAAATCATAGTGGCTCCAGCTTGGGATTTGGAAATAAGTGGACATTGTATTAAATCTGGACTACCATTCTTAATCGTGTGATTTGGCAAATTACTTTAATCCCACTATAATTCTATGCTGTTTTATTTCAAATGGGTTTCTATAACTCTTCTTTTTAAATTTAACTTGTATTTCTCCAGTTCTATTAAAGTATAATTGTCAAATATTCTTCATACTTAAATCTTTATAATCTATTTTCATATATGAATGCACGATGAAATGAAGTCATGATCTTTTATACAATACGGCAATACTCCCCATATAACTAGAAGTGAAAAACATAAACCTTGGTCTAAAAAAGACACCAGACCTTTATAATTTTCTTGTTCATAGTTTACCATATTTAGCATTTGATTTTTTTCTAAAAAAAAATGAACCATGGCATGCACGACCCTCTGCCCTAAATGAATAAATAGAACATTTATTCTATTCTGTGGACTTTACAGCCATTGTGGTTTGAATGAGATGTTCCCCGTAGTCTGGGACATTTGAATACTTGGTCCCAAGTTGGCAGTGCTGTCTGGGGAGGTTTAGGAAGTTTAGCCTTGCTAGAGGAAGCACATCCCTGGGGGTGAGCCTTAAGATTAAAAGACCTCCTGCCAATGCTAACTTGCTCTCTTTGCTTTGTGGTTAAGGTTCAAGATGAGAGCTCGCAGCATTTTCTGTTCCAGACGCCTTTTGTTTGGTGCCAACTCTCCCTTTCATGACAGAATCTTACTGCCTTGGATTCATAAACCCAAATAAACTCTTCTGTAAGATGCTTTGTTCAAGGTGTCTTATTGAAGCAAGAGAAAAGTAACTAATACAGAAGTTGTGGTTGATTGTTCACCAAAGAATGTGAATATTAACTCACATATGGAGATATACAGTACATAATTTATTTTAACTTTATTTTGGAACTCAAATGTCCTGCTTTAGCCTCCTCAGTGCTGGGACCACAAGCATCCATCAGTGTGTCTAGCCATATACATTCCTTTAAGGCATGATTTATATTTTTTATGAAAATATTTCATATAAATAAACGAGAAAGCAGCATTTGGAATAATATAAGTTAAATGTAAAAAGTGTATTTTGGGAGGATGAGAATTTTATTGTTGTACCTTTCTGTATTAAACACATTTGCATGCACATCATGATTATATATGAGATCAGATTATAATACATATCTTGCTTTTATTTCATTTTATTGTTTTTAATTATGGGTATTCATATATGTATGTATGTAGGTATGCGTGCATGTATGTATATATGTATGTCTGGATGTACCTATCTCCACCAGACTGTAGATGCCAGCAAAGGCCAGAGGTGTTTAGTCCTCTGGAGCCAGTATTAGAGGTAGTTGTGAACTTCCTAAAATAGGTAATGAGAATTAAACTTAGATCTTCTGAAGGAGCTTTACATCTCTCCAAACAATAGATCTTCCTTTTGGACAAAAATAATATTTTTTAGTAATTTCTTATACCACTATTTATTTGCTAACCTTGTTTTTGTTGATGATATAAAAATTACATAACCTTCTAAAATGTCTTTCTCCCACATGAGTTCTATCAGGTAGTTTCACTGTCTTTCTTTTTTTTTTTTTTTTCTTTATTAACTTGAGTATTTCTTATTTACATTTCAAATGTTATTCCCTTTCCCGGTTTCCGGGCCAAATCCCCCTAACCCCTCCCCCTCCCCTTCTATATCAGTGTTCCCCTCCCCATCCTCCCCCCATTACTGCCCTCCCCCCAACAGTCTAGTTCACTGGGGGTTCAGTCTTAGCAGGACCAAGGGCTTCCCCTTCCACTGGTGCTCTTACTAGGATATTCATTGCTACCTATGAGGTCAGAGTCCAGGGTCAGTCCATGTATAGTCTTTAGGTAGTGGCTTAGTCCCTGGAAGCTCTGGTTGCTTGGCATTGTTCTACATATGAGGTCTCAAGCCCCTTCAGCTTTTTCTTTTTTTTTTTTTTTTTTTTACTTATATTGACTAGTTTTTTTTATTTTATTTTATTTTATTTTATTTTTTTTATTATCTTGAGTATTTCTTATATACATTTCAGTGTTATTCCCTTTCCCGGTTTCCGGACAGACATCACCCTCCCCCCTCCCCTTCCTTGTGGGTGTTCCCCTCCCAAACCTCCCCCCATTGCCACCCTCCCCGCATAGTCTAGTTCACTGGGGGTTCAGTCTTAGCAGGACCCAGGGCTTCCCCTTCCACTGGTGCTCTTACTAGGATATTCATTGCTACCTATGGGGACAGAGTCCAGGGTCAGTCCATGTATAGTCTTTAGGTAGTGGCTTAGTCCCTGGAAGCTCTGGTTGCTTGACATTGTTGTACTTTTGGGGTCTCGAGCACCTTCAAGCTCTTCCAGTTCTTTCTCTGATTCCTTCAACGGGGGACCTATTCTCAGTTCAGTGGTTTGCTGCTGGCATTCGCCTCTGTATTTGCTGTATTCTGGCTGTGTCTCTCAGGAGCGATCTACATCCGGCTCCTGTCGGTCTGCACTTCTTTGCTTCATCCATCTTGTCTAATTGGGTGGCTGTATATGTATGGGCCACCTGTGGGGCAGGCTCTGAATGGGTGTTCCTTCAGTCTCTGTTTTAATCTTTGCCTCTCCCTTCCCTGCCAAGGGTATTCTTTTTCCTCATTTAAAGAAGGAGTGAAGCATTCACATTTTGATCATCCGTCTTGAGTTTCCTTTGTTCTAGGGATCTAGGGTAATTCAAGCATTTGGGCTAATAGCCACTTATCAATGAGTGCATACCATGTATGTCTTTCTGTGAGTGGGTTAGCTCACTCAGGATGATATTTTCCAGTTCCAACCATTTGCCTACGAATTTCATAAACTCGTTGTTTTTGATAGCTGAGTAATATTCCATTGTGTAGATGTACCACATTTTCTGTATCCATTCCTCTGTTGAAGGGCATCTGGGTTCTTTCCAGTTTCTGGCTATTATAAATAAGGCTGCGATGAACATAGTAGAGCACGTGTCTCTTTTATATGTTGAGGCATCTTTTGGGTATATGCCCAAGAGAGGTATGGCTGGATCCTCAGGCAGTTCAATGTCCAATTTTCTGAGGAACCGCCAGACTGATTTCCAGAATGGTTTTACCAGTCTGCAATCCCACCAACAATGGAGGAGTGTTCCTCTTTCTCCACATCCTCGCCAGCATCTGCTGTCACCTGAGTTTTTGATCTTAGCCATTCTCACTGGTGTGAGGTGAAATCTCAGGGTTGTTTTGATTTGCATTTCCCTTATGACTAAAGATGTTGAACATTTCTTTAGGTGTTTCTCAGCCATTCGGCATTCCTCAGCTGTGAATTCTTTGTTCAGCTCTGAACCCCATTTTTTAATAGGGTTATTTGTTTCCCTGCGGTCTAACTTCTTGAGTTCTTTGTATATTTTGGATATAAGGCCTCTATCTGTTATAGGATTGGTAAAGATCTTTTCCCAATCTGTTGGTTGTCGTTTTGTCCTAACCACAGTGTCCTTTGCCTTACAGAAGCTTTGCAGTTTTATGAGATCCCATTTGTCGATTCTTGATCTTAGAGCATAAGCCATTGGTGTTTTGTTCAGGAAATTTTTTCCAGTGCCCATGTGTTCCAGATGCTTCCCTAGTTTTTCTTCTATTAGTTTGAGTGTGTCTGGTTTGATGTGGAGATCTTTGATCCACTTGGACTTAAGCTTTGTACAGGGTGATAAGCATGGATCGATCTGCATTCTTCTACATGTTGCCCTCCAGTTGAACCAGCACCATTTGCTGAAAATGCTATCTTTTTTCCATTGGATGGTTTTGGCTCCTTTGTCAAAAATCAAGTGACCATAGGTGTGTGGGTTCATTTCTGGGTCTTCAATTCTATTCCATTGGTCTATCTGTCTGTCTCTGTACCAATACCATGCAGTTTTTATCACTATTGCTCTGTAATACTGCTTGAGTTCAGGGATAGTGATTCCCCCTGAAGTCCTCTTATTGTTGAGGATAGCTTTAGCTATCCTGGGTTTTTTGTTATTCCAGATGAATTTGCAAATTGTTCTGTCTAACTCTTTGAAGAATTGGATTGGTATTTTGATGGGGATTGCATTGAATCTGTAGATTGCTTTTGGTAAAATGGCCATTTTTACTATATTAATCCTGCCAATCCATGAGCATGGGAGATCTTTCCATCTTCTGAGGTCTTCTTCAATTTCTTTCCTCAGTGTCTTGAAGTTCTTATTGTACAGATCTTTTACTTGCTTGGTTAAAGTCACACCGAGGTACTTTATATTATTTGGGTCTATTATGAAGGGTGTCGTTTCCCTAATTTCTTTCTCGGCTTGTTTCTCTTTTGTATAGAGGAGGCAACTGATTTATTTGAGTTAATTTTATACCCAGCCACTTTGCTGAAGTTGTTTATCAGCTTTAGTAGTTCTCTGGTGGAACTTTTGGGATCACTTAAATATACTATCATGTCGTCTGCAAATAGTGATATTTTGACCTCTTCTTTTCCGATCTGTATCCCCTTGATCTCCTTTTGTTGTCTGATTGCTCTGGCTAGAACTTCAAGAACTATATTGAATAAGTAGGGAGAGAGTGGGCAGCCTTGTCTAGTCCCTGATTTTAGTGGGATTGCTTCAAGTTTCTCTCCATTTAGTTTAATGTTAGCAACTGGTTTGCTGTATATGGCTTTTACTATGTTTAGGTATGGGCCTTGAATACCTATTCTTTCCAGGACTTTTATCATGAAGGGGTGTTGAATTTTGTCAAATGCTTTCTCAGCATCTAATGAAATGATCATGTGGTTCTGTTCTTTCAGTTTGTTTATATGATGGATCACGTTGATGGTTTTCCTTATATTAAACCATCCCTGCATGCCTGGGATGAAGCCTACTTGATCATGGTGGATGATTGTTTTGATGTGCTCTTGAATTCGGTTTGCCAGAATTTTATTGAGTATTTTTGCGTCGATATTCATAAGGGAAATTGGTCTGAAGTTCTCTTTCTTTGTTGGGTCTTTGTGTGGTTTAGGTATAAGAGTAATTGTGGCTTCATAGAAGGAATTCGGTAGGGCTCCATCTGTTTCAATTTTGTGGAATAGTTTGGATAATATTGGTATAAGGTCTTCTATGAAGGTTTGATAGAATTCTGCACTAAACCCGTCTGGACCTGGGCTCTTTTTGGTTGGGAGACCTTTAATTACTGCTTCTATTTCCTTAGGAGTTATGGGGTTGTTTAACTGGTTTATCTGTTCCTGATTTAACTTCGATACCTGGTATCTGTCTAGGAAATTGTCCATTTCCTGAAGATTTTCAAGTTTTGTTGAATATAGGTTTTTATAGTAAGATCTGATGATTTTTTGAATTTCCTCTGAATCTGTAGTTATGTCTCCCTTTTCATTTCTGATTTTGTTAATTTGGACGCACTCTCTGTGTCCTCTCGTTAGTCTGGCTAAGGGTTTATCTATCTTGTTGATTTTCTCAAAGAACCAACTTTTGGTTCTGTTGATTCTTTCTATGGTCCTTTTTGTTTCTACTTGGTTGATTTCAGCTCTGAGTTTGATTATTTCCTGCCTTCTACTCCTCCTGGGTGTATTTGCTTCTTTTTGTTCTAGAGCTTTTAGGTGTGCTGTCAAGCTGCTGACATATGCTCTTTCCTGTTTCTTTCTGCAGGCACTCAGCGCTATGAGTTTTCCTCTTAGCACAGCTTTCATTGTGTCCCATAAGTTTGGGTATGTTGTACCTTCATTTTCATTAAATTCTAAAAAGTTTTTAATTTCTTTCTTTATTTCTTCCTTGACCAGGTTATCATTGAGTAGAGCATTGTTCAATTTCCACGTATATGTACATTCTTCCCTTATTCTTATTGAAGACCAGTTTTAGGCCGTGGTGGTCCGATAGCACGCATGGGATTATTTCTATCTTTCTGTACCTGTTGAGGCCCGTTTTTTGACCAATTATATGGTCAATTTTGGAGAAAGTACCATGAGGAGCTGAGAAGAAGGTATATCCTTTTGCTTTAGGATAGAATGTTCTATAAATATCCGTTAAGTCCATTTGGCTCATGACTTCTCTTAGTCTGTCTACATCTCTGGTTAATTTCTGTTTCCATGATCTGTCCATTGATGAGAGTGGGGTGTTGAAATCTCCCACTATTATTGTTTGAGGTGCAATGTGTGTTTTGAGCTTTAGTAAGGTTTCTTTTACATATGTAGGTGCCCTTGTATTTGGGGCATAGATATTTAGGATTGAGAGTTCATCTTGGTGGATTTTTCCTTTGATGAATATGAAGTGTCCTTCCTTATCTTTTTTGATGACTTTTAGTTGAAAATTGATTTTATTTGATATTAGAATGGCTACTCCAGCTTGCTTCTTCTGACCATTTGCTTGGAAAATTGTTTTCCAGCCTTTCACTCTGAGGTAATGTCTGTCTTTGTCTCTGAGGTGTGTTTCCTGTAGGCAGCAGAATGCAGGGTCCTCGTTGTGTATCCAGTTTGTTAATCTATGTCTTTTTATTGGGGAGTTGAGGCCATTGATATTGAGAGATATTAAGGAATAGTGATTATTGCTTCACGTTATATTCATATTTGGAAGTGAGGTTATGTTTGTGTGCTTTCATTCTCTTTGTTTTGTTGCCAAGATGATTAGTTTCTTGCTTCTAGGGTATAGCTTGCCTCCTTATGTTGGGCTTTACCCTTTATTATCCTTTGTAGTGCTGGACTTGTAGAAAGATATTGTGTAAATTTGGTTTTGTCATGGAATATCTTGGTTTCTCCATCTATGTTAATTGAGAGTTTTGCAGGATACAGTAACCTGGGCTGGCATTTGTGTTCTCTTAGGGTCTGTATGACATCTGTCCAGGATCTTCTGGCCTTCATAGTTTCTGGCGAAAAGTCTGGTGTGATTCTGATAGGTCTGCCTTTATATGTTACTTGACCTTTTTCCCTTACTGCTTTTAATATACTTTCTTTATTTTGTGCGTTTGGTGTTTTGACAATTATGTGACGGGAGGTGTTTCTTTTCTGGTCCAATCTATTTGGAGTTCTGTAGGCTTCTTGTATGCCTATGGGTATCTCTTTTTTTAGGTTAGGGAAGTTTTCTTCTATGATTTTGTTGAAGATATTTACTGGTCCTTTGAGCTGGGAGTCTTCACTCTCTTCTATACCTATTATCCTTAGGTTTGATCTTCTCATTGAGTCCTGGATTTCCTGTACGTTTTGGACCAGTAGCTTTTTCCGCTTTACATTATCTTTGACAGTTGAGTCAATGATTTCTATGGAATCTTCTGCTCCCGAGATTCTCTCTTCCATCTCTTGAATTCTGTTGGTGAAGCTTGTATCTACAGCTCCTTGTCTTTTCTTTTGATTTTCTATGTCCAGGGTTGTTTCCATGTGTTCTTTCTTGATTGCTTCTATTTCCATTTTTAATTCCTTCAACTGTTTGATTGTGTTTTCCTGGAATTCTTTCAGGGATTTTTGCGATTCCTCTCTGTAGGCTTCTACTTGTTCTCTAAGGGAGTTCTTTATGTCTTTCTTGAAGTCCTCCAGCATCATGATCAAATATGATTTTGAAACTAGGTCTTGCTTTTCTGGTGTGTTTGGATATTCCGTGTTTGCTTTGGTGGGAGAATTGGGCTCCGATGATGCCATGTAGTCTTGGATTCTGTTCCTTGGGTTCCTGCGCTTGCCTCTCGCCATCAGATTATCTCTAGTGTTACTTTGTTCTGCTATTTCTGACAGTGGCTAGACTGTCCTATAACCTGTGTGTCAGGAGTGCTGTAGACCTGTTTTCCTGTTTTCTTTCAGCCAGTTATGGGGACAGAGTGTTCTGCTTTCGGGCGTGTAGTTTTTCCTCTCTACAGGTCTTCAGCTCTTCCTGTGGGCCTGTGACTTGAGTTCACCAGGCAGGTTTCTTGCAGGGGAAAAGTTGGTCCTACCTGTGGTTCCAAGGCTCAAGTTTGCTCGTGGGGTACTGCCTAAGTCCTCTCCGCTGTGGCAGCAACCGGGAAAATCTGTGCCGCTCCTTCCGGGAGCCTCCGTGCACCAGGGTTTCATATGACGTTTGGTGTTTTCCTCTGGCGCCTGGATGTGCACAGAGTGCAGTCTCTTCTGGTTTCCCAGGCGTGTCCGCCTGTCTGAAGGTTCAGCTCTCCCTCCCACGGGATTTGGTTGCAGAGAACTGTTTATCCGGTCTGTTTCCTTCAGGTTCCGGCAGTGTCTCAGGCGCAGGGGTCCTGCCGCTCCCGGGCCCTCCCCTATGGGAACCCAGAGGCCTTATACAGTTGCCTCTTGGGCCAGGGATGTGGGCAGGGGTGGGCAGTGTTGGTGGTCTCCTCCGCTCTGCAGCCTCAGGAGTGCCCACCTGATCAGGCGGTGAGGTCTCTCTCCCACGGGGTTTGGGAGCAGGGAGCTGCTGCGGTCCGGGATCCGCCGGTGTGGGACTTCCGGTAAACACAGGAAGTGCCCGGCCTTAGAGGAATTTTGCCTCTATGTGTCCTGGGTTCACCAGGCAGGTTTCTTGCAGGGGAAAGTTGGTCCTACCTGCAGTTCCAAGGCTCAAGTTTGCTCGTGGGGTACTGCCTAAGTCCTCTCCGCTGTGGCAGCAACCGGGAAGATCTGCGCCGCTCTTTCCAGGAGCCTCTGTGCACCAGGGTTCCAGATGGCGTTTGGTGTTTTCCTCTGGCGCCTGGATGTGCACAAAGTGCAGTCTCTTCTGGTTTCCCAGGTGTGTCCGCCTCTCTGAAGGTTCAGCTCTCCCTCCCACGGGATTTGGGTGCAGAGAACTGTTTATCCGGTCTGTTTCCTTCAGGTTCCGGCGGTGTCTCAGGCAGGGGTCCTGCCGCTCCTGGGCCCACCCCTACGGGAACCCAGAGGCCTTATACAGTTGCCTCTTGGGCCAGGGATGTGGGCAGGGGTGGGCAGTGTTGGTGGTCTCTTCCGCTCTGCAGCCTCAGGAGTGCCCACTTGATCAGGCGGTGAGGTCTCTCTCCCACGGGGTTTGGGAGCAGAGAGCTGCTGCGGTCCGGGATCCACCGGTCCCTTTCAGCTTTTTCAGTCCTTTCTCTGATTCCTTCAACGGGGGTCCCTTACTCAGTTCAGTGGTTTGCTGCTGGCATTCTCCTCTGTATTTTGCTGTATTCTGGCTGTGTCTCTCAGGAGAGATCTACATCAGGCTCCTGTTGGTCTGCACTTCTTTGCTTCATCCATCTTGTCTAATTGGATGGCTGTATATTTATGGGCCACATGTGGGGCAGGCTCTGAATGGGTGTTCCTTCTGCCTCTGTTCTAATCTTTGCCTCCCTATTCCCTGCCAAGGGTATTCTTGTTCCCCTTTTAAAGAAGGAGAGTTTCACTGTCTTTTAACTTAAAATATTTGGAATGATTTCCTTATATTTCTTCCTTGAAGCGAGTTCTGTTCATTTTAGATAGGAGAGGCCTCACCATGATTATTACAGATCTAGCTCTCTGGCAAGTCCCGTTTAATAGTCTTCTATGTTTTGACATACATTGCAAGTGTGCATTATTTACTTTGAACCATTCCATCAATGTTGCTAAGAGCTTACTTCATGAGTCCTGGCGAGCATTAGGATCCAAAGCTGACTCAGGCACTCCCTGCTTGCAGAAGTCACACTGCTGTGCTCAGCCCGTGCTGCTTTTTCCTTCACCTGATCACATGTCCAATTCCTCGAGTCTGTCAGTTTCTAAAATTCGCCTGTTATTAAAAGGGAGTAATTATCCATTTTACACATGTTCAGGTGACACAATTACTCTTCAAAAAATAATAGAGTTCATTTAGCCCCACATTCAGGGCTATTTTCTATTTTCAACTAAACCAAAAGTGCTAATCTCAGCTGTCCTCGTCAGTCCTGAAGCAAGCTAACAGCAGCGTCTCTTGTATGACCTGAATGATGGGCTACGATGGCATGTTAGGATGAATCAGATCGCCTGTGTGTCAGAGGCCTGTGAAATGAGTAATGGTGGGTAAATATGAGTAGCTCATCTCAGTCTTTATCATCAATTTACTTTGGTGCTGAACTATAAAATTCCACCTGAACCACAAGAAATAATTTTACCTAATTATTTTTGTGAACTAAGGTTTTATGAAAAAAACCACACTTTATATTTCTGTCTAGATTTTATATTTCTAAGTCTGAGAGAAAACAAGGAGATACTGGATCTCAAAATACCATTCTTAAGGACAAAGTAATTGTCTCTAAAGCTTAGAGCAGAAATCATGTGCATCTTGGCGGATGCTCATGTCATACAGGAATCAAGATTCTCCTTTACAATATTTAAATGCTATGTCTATAACATGCTCCCAATAGGTCTCTTGGCCAGCGAACTATTGTCTTGAAAGAATATCCATTTGAACTGCCATTTATTTTATATACCCAGCAATGTGCTTATGTAAGACAAAACAAATAAAACAGCCATATTCTCAGCACCTCATATTATGATTTAGTGCTCTTATTATTCTTTGTGTAACAGGACCTCCACAGATGTGTGTGTGTGTGTGTGTGTGTGTGTGAGAGAGAGAGAGAGAGAGAGAGAGAGAGAGACAGACAGACAGACAGACAGGCAGGCAGAGGGAGTGTGTGTGTGAGCGTGTGTGTGTGAGCGTGTGTGTGTGTGTGTGTGTGTGTGTGTGTGTGTGTGTGTGTGTGGTTTTTTAGCCTTCTGTAAATTTTTAAGCTCCAAATTTGATTTTCATGCAGAGGAATGGTTGAGAGTCAGTGTTTTATACAATGGTATCCAGAGAGGCCAGGGAGCAAGCAAGAATGGTGTAGAACCTTAGCACTGCTCTCTAGAAACACCCTGAGCAGGCACCAGGTGGTGCTGTGCACAAAACTCTAGCCATCCCTCCAGTAGCCTCTGATGGTGCCTGACTACCAGCTCCACAGAATAGCAAAGGATCTCAGCAGAGAACAATGTTCCTTTGCCTTGAAGTGAAAATTGTATGGACAGATGGATGCTCCCGCTTACAAAAGCTCATAATGGCTTTGGGCTGCTTAGTAACTTCAAGTTTTAAGTTGATTTTATGAAAGAGAAATATTGAAGGATGATTATGATGATTGAGTTCTGAGGATTTCCTTTGCATTTGCTTTTCCATTTCTCTTATAAATATATTTAATTTAGTTATAATTTATACACTTGTATATTTTAAAATACATTATGTTTAACTGGGTATACACAAAATTTTGATCTGAGAGTATGTTTCTGTGGCTTCTGGGACTCTGATTAATTTCATACATTAACAATGGAGCAAGAATAGGCTGAAAGCCATTAAATTTTATTGTAAAAGTACTGATAAATTCTAATTATAACAATATTTTAAATTACCCTTTCCAAGGAGATGCAAGAGCTGCAGTCAGATTGAACAATAGATTTAACAATCTACACAGTGTTTCTCCTTATTTCTACTTTCTGGTGTTTTTTCACAGCAGTAGGGATAGGACTCTGAGCCTTTATCATGTCAGTAAGCACTTTACCTCTGAGCTACTGTTCAGGCTCCTACTTTCCAATGCTCTTTAAATACAATGTTTCTAACCTCTTATCATTCTTGTTTAAAACCATCACATTTAAGGCCAGGTATGGTGGTACTTACCTGAAATTCTAAGACTTGGGTGACAGAGGCAGGAGTACTAGGAGTTAAAGGTCATCCTTTTCTACATAGCAAATTTCAGACCTGCCTGGATTGCAGGACTCCAAACACAATTAGAATTGGCACAGATGTGCTAAAAATAAAAAGAAAATCATTTTAAGCAGTGCCTGGGTTTTTTTGATTGAAACTTCATAATATTTAATTTTTATTTAAAAATTTTAATTTGCAATTTAAAGTATTTTATCTTTCTTTTCTATATGAGAAAATTGGTGCTGAGGCTAGCAAACTCATTCATTTTTGACTCAAAATTATACCTTTATTTTATTTTATTTTATTTTTATTGGATATTTTATGTATTTACATTTAAAATTATACCTTTAATTACAATGGCAATGTTCCTTCTACTTCAGTCATATATATAACCTCTGTTGTCCTAAATCCAGGCCATCTTTTTGGCAGAAATAGTGGCAGCAGACGGTAAACCTGTATGTGAATATGGAGAAGAGATAACATAGAGTTCCAAGACATTACTAATTGGCAAGTGTTTCTGTTTCTCAGTAAAGTAGGGAAGGAGAGAGGGAGGGAGGGAGGACAGATTCTCAAGCCACCTCTGTCAGAAGCCACTGTGGAGCCAACCACTTCTCCAAGTTCTTTCTAACTTTTTCCCCTAAATAATTCAGAGAAGTAGAAGAAAAGAAGATGGATCCTGTAACCTAGCTACTTTAATGTAACATTTCATTTAATCCCTTAGGTAACCTGACAAAACTATGAAATCATTAAAAAAAAAAACAATAAAAGTAGTGGTCTGTCTTTCCACAGACAATACACGGAGACTGTAACTGTTTATTGTTTCACAAATGTGTATGCAAAGGTCTGAAACTGGAGAATTCTGGCTCCAAATCCTTTGTGATTTTTCAAAATGGATTATTTGGGTGTCAAAACAGAACAGCAAAAACATTGCTCACGGACAACCAGGAAGGGCTTGTGATTTACTGGCACGGATGTTTTGAAGCAAATAAGAAAACAAACTCTGACGCAGGTTGAGTTCCTTGGAATTTGAGGGCCTGAAGCTTCATTAGTTACATTGTAAATCTCACTTTGGGTTCAGCCCTTTTGAGTTGATCTGTGTACCTTTAGAAAAATACAACCCAGAATATTTCTCTTGAGTGGCATGTGTTGGGGTGGGGTGCAGTAGAAAGGAGTCATGTCTTAAGACCAACAATTATGTCAACTCAAGCCTTATCTCAGCTAGCCCAGTTCTGGACTAATTCATTCCCAAGAGGTTGTTAGAAATACCGAATACTTAAAGGTAGTCTTGAGCAATAGGGTGTTGGAAGTGTCCTATGTTAATGGTAGCAAACTATTAACAACTTTCCACAGTGGCTAACTCTGCAGCCTATTTCCTAGGATGGTATATAAATATAGAGACACCGTCTGTTCAAGTTTGTGATTGAGTAACTTTTACATTCTCGGAAGAAAGCTGCTCAGGACATATGAATCAGAATTTCTCTGTTTAATCTGAAGCCTGTCAACAGAAATTCAGGTGAGAAATGCTGTGCCCTCTGGGGCTCACTAGGTAGGCACATTGCATTTCTTCTCATTTTGGGACTGATTGTGTGCATACCTTGAATTGGAGGCAGAGAGCTGTTTACCCTACAGAACTGGCCCTGGGTAAAATGATGGCATTGGCATGTATCAAGAGAGTTCAGGGAAGTGGTTATGTTGTTGACATAGCTGTGAGGAGCTGTTGTCAGTAGATGATGCTTCTAACTCCTCTTCCTTCCCAATAATGCTGTGCAAAGTGATTTGAAACACATGCTCACTGGAAACCTTGGACATAATAGTGTTTTTCTAATGTAGTCACTTTAACAAGGAAAGTCCCATTTCTAGATCACTGCTGCTAAGTAAACTGGAACCCACAGCACAGAGTTTGAAAATATTTGTACTTTGATCTTTTGACCAACTTTCTGCAAATGTCACCTCTAATTTATCCTTTTACTTGTTTTTATTTTAATATTTTTACCCTAGAATAATATACACTCCTATGTTTAAACTTTGTTATTTGAATATTTGTAAATATTCTCAAAATACTTTTGAGCCAAAGAATTGTGTATGGGCACATGTACATATGCATAGCCATGTAAAATGAACCTACTTGAATGTAGATAAAATTAAAATAACAAATATCCGTGGACAATTATATCCTTAACCTAACGTTATAAGATTACTGTTTTACAATGTACATTTTACCAGTTGTCTGCAACACTATATTGACTACTCATGTACCATGCTCTGAACTTTTAAAATGTGCCATGTTTTATTAATTTGCATTTATTTATTTACTTCAGTAAACCTTTGATATTTCCCCCTTGGTACTTTAAAATATTAAGATGTTGTAAAGCTCATAATGAAAGAGGAGGCAAACCTCAGTGGCTTCCAAACCTGCTGATGTCTGACTCGTTACATAATAAATCTTTTTGCCATGTTTGCTATTCATCTTAAACTCTAAGCCATGATGATATTTGCTGGTATATAACAATAATTTTCTACACTGGTGGAGTTAATGGAAATAAGTAGCATTGTTTCCACAACTCTTTCCTTCTGGTGCAATTCACAGCCAGACAGTAGTCGCTTTACTAGTAAACCTGCTAGTGATCAACTTTAGCCATACACTCATACTTGGCTTCTCTACAACTGCTTTCATTGATAGTAAAACATGTTTTTTTCATTCATAGCAATGCTTCTTCTCCCTTTTCATGGCCACTTGTAAATTCAGCTCTATATCTGGTTCTGAAGGATAAACACTTCCTGGCTTGTGGACCAGGATAATTTCATGGTTGACAATGTTTTAGGAACATATAGAGCCTTGTTATGATCTGAATATCAAATACCTCCCCAAAGGCTCATGTGTTTAATAAAGGTTTGTTTGCCACCTGATGGACTTCCAACACGTGATTGGATCATGAGAGTTCTGTCTTACCCAAGCTGGACTACTAGGGGATGGGAATAGGAAGTAGGTTATCAAGAGAGTATCTTTGAAGACTATATTTTATCTTGGATCTTTCCTCTCTATCTCTGTCTGCTTCCTGGCTACCATGATGTGAGAGCTTCTTACCCCATACCCTTCCACTATGATGCTTCTGCTTATCATAGGCCTAAGAGCAACAAAACCATCTAATCATGGGTTGATGCCTCTAAAATTATGAGCTCAAAATAAGTATTTCCTTAAGTTGTTTTCCATATGTTTGGTCACTTTGATGACCTCTTGTCCAAAATATAATACATCTTCTAGAAGATATTTCTATTAAGCAAAGGGCCTTGTGAAAACGGGGTCTGCTGCAACTGGACAAGAGGTCACATGCCCATGAGCGCTGTTTAAAATTTTTTAGGTATTTCTTTTGCGTATCTGTTCTTGATAATTTACCTTCAGTAATGAAGATTATGGAGCTGTTTCTTGGTTATATCATGAAGCTGGAGGCACAGCTGATTCCAGCCTATTGGTTCTCTGTATCTGACATATGGAAATATGATATTATGTTGCAGAATTTTTATAATTTCCCTGAACTTAAGTTATGCCAATGACGAAAGTTTAATAAAATATAAACAAATGATCAGTGCCGCACCTGGCATAGTGATATTAGCAAGATAATATATTGATGAAATGATTTGAGCTACTAGTGCTAGAGACATCATAGAAATTACTCTCTTTTATTAAACCAATTAACAGCAGCCCTCCCCACATAATCATCTAAAGCGACTGCTGGAATTTGCTGTCAGGCTGTCAGCCTATTAAATGTTTGCTTAGAGTGATCAGAGATAACAAATACTGGAGCTACACCATAGCTGGTGTTGGGGTATATACATATCCACCGGAATGTTCCCTAAGGGTGACATCTTAGAAGGTCACATTTTCATCAGCATACAGACCATTAACATACTAGTGAGTGTCTTCAGTGACAGTGATTCCTTTGTGTGCCTGTCAGGTCCTCTCTACCACTTGTGTTTGCATGGTAATGTAATATTATTTGGACAGGTTTGACTTTTAAAAGTAAAAGAAGTCTATTAGTCCATCAGGTTCTTTCCTGACATTTTAGAGTTTGTTGCTATTTTTAAAAGTGGTAGCTGACATGGACATATTTATATTTTAATACCACATAACACACCATGGAAAGAACTAAATAAAATACAGGTCTTTGGAAATCACGGGACCTAAGATATTCAGACTATTGAAGATACCTGGAGCCTTCTGGTTCCTATAGTACCGATTTTCACTATAAAAAGACCACATAATTATTTTCACTATGTAAAGACCTCTGTAAACATTTCAAAGAGCTGGGGTTAGTTTAATGCAAGAGCACGTCTAGAATGTTCCATCTCCAGTATCTTCTTTTAAAAGGGGAAGGCCCAATCTGGGTGTCAGCCCCCCACTAACAACTTCCCTCCAACACATATCAAGTTGCTCTGGAACTAGGCGCATCCTCTCCCACTAAGGCCAGACAAGCCGTCCATTTAGAGGCACGGGGTTGAGGTCCACAGGCAGGCAGGCAGGCAAGTAACAGCCCCTGCTCCAGTTGTTGAAGGACCTACGTGAAGACCAAGCTGTTCATCTGCTACATATGTACAGGGGACCTGGGCCCACCTTGTGCTCACTTTGTGGTTGGTGATTCAGTCTTTGGGTGCCCCCTAGTGTCTAGGTTATTTGACTCAGTTGATCTTTCTATGGAGTCCCTGTCATCTTTGGGTCCCTCAATCCCAACTCTTCTGTAAAATTCCCTGAGCTCCATCTAATGTTTGGGTGTGAGTCTCTGCCTCTCTTTCCATTGGCTGCTGGGTGGAGTCTCTCAGAGGACAGTTATGCTAGGCTTCTGTCTGCAAGCATAACAGTATCAATAAAAGTGTCAGGGATCAGTTCTTGCCCTCAATTAGGGGCAGTAATTGGCTGCCCATTCCCTCAGTCTCTGCTCTTTGTCCCTGCACATCTTGTAGACAGGACACACCTTGGGTGGAAGGTTTTGTGGGTGGGTTGCTGTCCTTATCCCTCCACTGGGAGTGCTGACTGGCTACAGCTAGGATTCTCGGTTAGAGTCACCCCCATAGACCCTCTGATGCCTTTCCACATCCCAGGTCTCTGACAAGTCCTAGAAATTGCCAACCCTTGACCACTGATCAATATCTCTTCTCTCTTTTCTGCTCTCCCTACAAATCCTCTCCCTCCCCCACCCCACCCCTGCTCCTCTCTCTGTCCCCTCTTCTTCTACCTAGTTCCCTCCTTCCTTCTACCTCTGATGCTATGTATCCTTGCTCTCTCCAAGTCTTTTTTATCTTGAAGGCTGTTGGATTTTGTACATTTTTTTGGCATCTAATGAGATGATCATGTGGTTTTGTTCTTTCAGTTTGTTTATACAGTAGATTATGTTAATGGATTTTCATATATTGAACCACCCCTGCATACCGGGCTATGAAGTCTACTCGATGGTGGTGAACAATGTTTTTTACGTGTTCTTGGATTCTGTTTGTATTTTATTTAATAATTTTGCATCAGTGTTCATAAAGGAAATTGGTCTGAAATTCTCTTTCTTTGTTTATTGTTTGTGTGGTTTATCTGGCTGACTGGGGCCTCATAGAATGAATTTGGCAGGGTTCTTTCTATTTCTGTTTTGTGGAATAATTTGAGGAGTGTTAGCATTAATTATTCTTTGAAAGTCTGGTAGAATTCTGCACTAAAACTGTCTGTCCCATGGCTTTTTTGGTTGGGAAACGTTTAATGATTGCTTCTCTTTTCTTAGGGGTTATAGGAACTATCCATTTAGTTCACCTCATCTGGATTTAATTTTGGTAATTTGTATCTACCTAGAAAATAATTCATTTCATTTAGATTTTCCAATTTTGTGGATTACAGACTTTTGAAGTAAGAATGATTCTTGGTTTGTGTTTTCTTTATTGCTTCTATTTCTTTTTTCAGGTCTTAAACAGTTTCATTTATATCCTTCACCTGTTTCATTGTATTTTCTTGTAATTCTTTATATTTGTTTGCTTCTTCTTTTAATCCCTCTACCTGTTTGAATGTATTTTTCTGTATTTCCTTAAGAGATTTATTCATGTCTTATTTAATGGCCTCTATCATCTTTATAAGATTGCATTTGAGATCCTCTTCTTGTGCTTCGGTTTCATTAGGCTATCCAGGGATTGTTGTAGCAGGATAGCTGGGCTCTGGTGGCACCATATTGCTCTGGGTCTTATTGATTATGTTCTTATTCTGTCCTTTAGGCTTCTGTTTTTCCCTGGTGTTGGTTGGATAATCCTGGGGGCAGCAGGACTTCTTGGGAAGGTGGCAAGGGCAGTGGGCCAGACAATGGAGGTCAGGGTACTGGATTTTGCTGGCTGTGCCTCAGGCAGGCCCTATTCTGCAAAATGTGTCCCGGTGAGACCCAATTGGGATGACAGGCAGATCTGACTAGGATAGGATTGGTGGAGCAGGGTTCCAAACTGGTTAATCTTGGGGCTCCCTGAAGGTTTCCACTGGGAAACAGGATGTTCTTGGGGTCCCACAAGACAATGGGACAATAGGTCTCAGGGGACTGTGAGCAACTCACCTATGCAGGCTGTGTCACAAGCTGCATGTGCCCAACTGGGATGGCGGGCAGATCCAACTAGGACGAGATGGGTCAGGCAGAGCTCCAAGCTGATCAGTTTTGGTGCCCCCAAAAGTATCCATGGAGAGGCAGGACTCTCTTGGGTTCCTGCAAGACTCTTAAAGACCAAAAGGCAAGCCCAGAGCTAGACAATGGGGCTCCAGGGACCAAGTCCCTCTCACCTCTGCAGGGTGTCCCAGGTGGTAGGAAAGAAATCTTTTAAAGTGCATTGTTTTTCAGGTTTGTTGTTGTTTTTGTTTTTTCATTGTTTACCAAATTGTATACCCCCCTCCCCACTCTTTTCTCCCTCAAAAAGCTCTTGGAATATTTAAGTTGTATATTTGGCCAGTTTACCCAGTTACTTAAGGGCTGATATACTATTAGTAAAATACTTCAAGGACAAAACTTTACTCCTCAGCTTTTTAAGCAAAACATGGAGGCTGGGGTTGAAAAAATTCAGAATAAATAAATGAAAGGCACATCAGAAAGCCTGTGTTCAAAAGAAAGAAAGAAGGAAAGAAAGAAAGAAAGAAAGAAAGAAAGAAAGAAAGGAAGAAAGAAAGAAAGAAAGAAAGAAAGAGGATAGTGGACAGAGTTTTTGATAGCTGCCCATTCCAGAAAACACAGATTCATGATTCTTTAGACAATATTTGAGGACAAAGCTGCTTTGGATAGCAGCTGCCTTAAGTAAAACAGCAAGAAAACATAAGGTGGTGATAAGTGTGGTTGTGTTGTTTGCCACCATGGATAAACAATACTTGTTCTGTGAAATGGGCACACTCATCTCTTTGCCACTCCACCTCTCCATATTGTTTGCCATATTCCACCTCTCCCCTTGTCCAAATTCTAATCCAGATTTAGAATCTAGTACTGCCATGAATTTTGTGTACTGAAGGATTTGGATAGGAAGAATTTCAGGAGGTTGTTGGAAGCAGTTTGGAGCCCAGATGGGAAAGCACTGGAGTTTTCCGGTGTGTCTCTCAGCATGAGCCTCCCACAAACATATCATCCGACAACTTTTGTCTCAGAATCCTTGCTACAACTCCAGACTTTTTACAGCAGCAACACTTAGGTGAGCCCAGCAGGCTGTATTTGATTAGGCCAGCAGGTGACTCTGGTACAGGGCTTTAAAACAATCAGGTTGAGGGACAGCTGATGACTGGAATAACTGTATTGAAGAGTGAATTTATAAAGAACTATAAGTACAAACCCTGTGCCTGTGTTCCCAAGATGCTATAACCTGTCATCAAGGGGCTTGCTCTGGCCTTCCTGAAGTGTCATCATGGTGCTTCCATAACAATATTAATTGTCCAAAGTCCTGTGAGTGCTCTCCCTGTGAGTAAGGGTTTCTTGTTTTATTTCAGTGGGTTAGATTTTTTAACTTGGAAGGTTATTCATGTCAAAGGAATCTTGGAACATAAATTGTTCTGTGTTGTTCTTTCCCTCAAAAAAGAAATGAAAGAGCTCAGGAAGATGGCTAAATTGGCTTTTCATTTAAAATGCACTTTATCTCTCTGAAAAATGCTTTTCCACAGAAAGACCTGTTTTTCTTTGTTAATTAGCGTTTGCTATCTCTTTCTAGAGGACTTGAGCTCTGTCAGACTGTGGTGTGCTAAGGACTTTTAACTTTGGACATCATACTTGGTAAAATCCAACCACGGAATTTTTAAAGGGCTGCCAGGAAACTTGAGGACCAAAGAAATTTGCATATTGCATAATTCAATTTTTAACTCAATTTTTCAATGTAATTTCCCCGATCAGAGAAAAAGTTATTTTTGCCAGTGTCTTAAAAAAATGCCAATCCTTCTTTGTTTTGTGCTCTTCTTTTCTTCCCCCTTTCTTTTTCAATTTTCTCTTTCTGAAGCCAGAAAAGGCTTTTAGTTTCTTTTTAAAGATTTTTTTTTCTGTCAGTGAGTGATATCTTTTTTTGGTACCTCACTGTGACTTGTAACTAACTCACTGTGTAGTTCAGGCTGGCCTTGACCTCACAGCAATCCCACTGCCTCAACACTCCAAGACCTGGAATTAAAGACATGAATCACTATTTCTGGAAAAACAACACCACCCAAAAACACTTCTTTTGAAAAGAAGTCATAACTTTAAAGGATTATGCTGAATAGGACGGTCAACTTGAAGGAGTTATAGTCAGCACATTAGACGGAAGAAGAAGAAAGACTATGGCTGAAATGTTGGCAGGAATGTTGGCCAGCTTTTGGAGGCAACATTGGGAACTTTAAGACAGAGAAGGAATTTTGTGTAACCAGGTATATGTGCTGGCTGTAACATTAGAAAGTCTTTCTATGGCATTCTCACTTCCTTTTCAAGTTAGTCATGTCCTATTACTTGGGCTTGAAAAAGTTTTCTTTTATATGTATGTATGGGTGTCTTGCCCGCATCTGTCTTTGCACCAACCATGTGCTCTATACAGTAGAGTCCAGAACGCTGTGTTGGATGCGCTGGTGCTAAAGTGGGAAACCATTACAAGGGAATGGAACCTGTGTCTTCTGGAAGAGCAGCAACTGTTTTAAATATAACTGTCTCTCCAGCCTCTTGAGGCTTATTTCCACTGAAAATCAGAGTTTTACACATTTTCAGTGCTGTTAAGGAGCAAAGAGAAATCTATATGTAACACGAACTGAATCTCACTCAGGAAATGAGAACCCTAAACATAATGTTTACACTTTTAACTGTAATTCATCTGTGTTAACTGTGGAAGAATACTCTGTTACATTAAAATACCATAATTTATTTCTCTATTTATATGGTAAAAGATACTTTGTTTAAATTTAGTTTGTATTCACATAATTAATGAACATTATGTATAATGTCCTTTTAAAATTATTTTTTATTTTTGAGATTACTATATAATAACATTTCTCTCTTCCTTTTCCTCCCTTCAAGCTCTCATATATATCCCTCCTTGCTCATTTTCAAATTCATGGTGTCTGTTTTTCATTAATTGTTTTTACCTATATATGCATATACATATATATTTAAAGTATAACAATATATCATTCTAAGTCTGTATAATGCTACTGCATGCATATTTTCAGGGTTGAACATTTGATACTGGATAACCATAACCAGTTGGAGTGCTCCTCCTGGGCAAGACTTCTTCAGACCTCAGCACTCTTTAGTTACCTACAGAGCTTTAGAAAAGCAACTGAGTAAAATTGGAATCCCTGGGTACCAGGCTGTGAATGTTCTCACAAATTTTGCCAGATGGATTTCCAAGTGGTTGTGATGTATATTCTAGAGTATATACAATTTCCCTTTTTGTTAGGTTATCTGTTTAGGATACCATATTGGTGAGATTTCACAGGTAAAGCTTTCCTGTCATATACAAAAGACACTATCTCAAAGCATATTTCCTGGTCTTCTGGCTCTACAATCTTCACCCTGAAATGTTTCCTGAGCCTCTGGTGTAGGAGTTATGCTGTAGATATAGCTATTGGGGAGTGGGTACCCAGAGTCAGTTGTTCTCTGTAATTATCTCTTTGTGCTGCAGAAAGAAGCATCTTTGAGGAAGGGTAAGAGCTATACCTATCTGTGGGTGCAAGGCTGAGTATTTAGAATGCAGTTAGAAATTATACCTGTTCAGGAAAGTGGCAGCAATCACGTCTCCTCAGTTGGCTAGGTTTACAGTGTCTGCCGTGAATTCCCTTCTGTTAAGCAGGCCTCAAGTCCAGTGGAATGACTGTTGGTTACTTTTAGTGCCACTATTGCACCTTTTGGAATATCTATACTACTTCTAGTGATTGCTGTGTTACATAGGTGTTCTTCTTGGAAAGACAGTTGATTGCTTTTTTTCCCCTTGGCATCTTGCACAGCTCCTTGCAGCACTCAGAGACCTAATACTTAGGGAGGAGGCTTCCAGGTCAATTTTTCCTCTCTCCGAAGTGTCTGATGTCTTTACAATAGGATCTTACCTTCTATTTCTTGGAGGCAGCCAAGGGCAACAGCAGTAGTTTATATTGTGTCTTTGGTCTCATCTGACCAGCAACTTAAAAGAAGGTTTTCCATGCTTATCACTGGGATTTCGCTAGCTAGTTTATGGCTTTGAGTGGCATAACTTCATTTAAACCAAGTACATATATAATTTACATACAAAATTTTAAGTAAACATAAAATAATATGATTCCCTATGGTCTTTTCAAACAGCTTTAGTATTATTTATCCCTCCATCCTCTGTATTCCCGTCCCTCTCCCCAGGTCAGGTATTTCCCCCACAACTTCTGTCTTTTGCCCATTTCCTACCACAGCATCTGTGGTGCATACCTTTAATCCCAGTGATTGAAAGGTAGAGGTAGGTGGATCTCTTTGAGTACAAGGCCATTCTTGTTTACATTCTTTATTTAGTTTAGTGAGTTTTAGTTCAGATAGGGTTACACTGGGAAACACTGATGAGGTGGAGGGGGTTTTAATGTTTTTTGACATGAACAACCAACAATTCATGACTTCTACATTGCTCTTCATGGCTGCCTCAGTCAGGTGGATATGAAGATATCATAGGTGTGCAATTCCTTTTGGGGTCTCAATTCTGCATCCTTGGTTTATTTCTGTTCTGATTTCACATTGTATTAATTAGGACACATTTATAATAAATGCTGTTAGTTGGTAGGCAGTGAGCATTATCGTGGTCCTCTTTTGGTTTATTGTTAACATTCTTCTTAAGTCTTTGAGGAGACAAAAACTTGTTTTAAAATGGCATGCTTCAAAAACAGCATATTGTGTATGATAGCTGTTAGAACTAAGCGGTGAGTCCCAAACAAATCACACTGTGCAGCAGGTCTCACATGGGAGGTTTATTGGGAGGAGGAAATAGAGGCAGCCTTTGGGAGAGGAAGGAGAGAAGGGGGGCTCAGGGAGAACAAAACTTTTACTGGGCCCGTGGTGCATGAGCAAAGGGGCATGCAACAGGGGTTGTGGCACATGTGCAAAGAAAGGGACAGACACAGGAGAACCGCTGTTGCCTCTTGGGCTGCTAAAGATGTGTCTTGTTGCTGGATCCCTTGAGAGATGTTTGTAAAGATGCCTAATTTTCATGAAATCGCTTCTAGCTGTCCATGGATGTGCCTGATTGCCAACATTAGCTATAACAATTTTGATTTTTCAACTAAAAATAAAATGGAAAAGTTACATATATATATATATACACACGTATATATATGTAAATTTTCTTGGGATTGCATTGGTGTATAGAAGAATTTGAAAGAAAAATTCATATTTTATATATAATTTTCTAGTAGTCAGATATACTTTATGAAAGTGTCAAAATACTATTCTATGTCTTATTTTTGGCACATTCACTGATTATTTTACACTGACTCACAAATGAATGCTTTACCAGGGTAAATTCTTTGTGATTATTCCAGAATTGTCATTAAAGAAACTGCTAACACACATTTGAGGATATCTACCAGAATAAGAGACATATGTAGATATTATTACATGAAGTTTTCTGTTTAAATATGAACAAGCATTTTTAGATGTTTCCTCTGCCAACTTGCTTATATGTACTTACAATAAATATGCCTCTATTTGCTTTGTAGGTGGCAAAATGCTAATCAGTGAAAGAGCCTATTATTGGCCACAAGGAATTGGTCGAAGTAGATCTGAAGGGAATTTGATTGACATGGAAGCCTCGAAACTCTCAAAACATCACAATATTACAGGTACAGGAATTTGTAATATGACAATGTTTCTCTGTAAATAAATCAAATAATTTCTGTTATGTATGGAATGTTTGCCTCTATAAAGTACAATGGAAGATTTGCAAAATTATCAAGTACAAGTTCTATCACAGAATAGAATATCATTAAAAATAAATTTCTTCTTAAGAAAATACATTAATAGGGGCTAGAGAGATGCCTCACTGGGTATGATTGCCACGTAAGCAAGAGGACAAGGATTCGTTTTTCCAGTATGCATTAAAAGCCATGCATGGGTATGTATTTGAAATCCCAGCACTAGGGATCAGAGACTGACAGATACCTGAAGCTTACTGCCCAGCAACTATAACTAATCAGTGAACTCCAGCTTCAATGCTATCTCGAAATGAGGTGAAGTGTCATAGAGGAATATGTTGACTTCTGGCCTCCATATGTAGATATAATTGTGTGCACACCCCCTGTACATTCACATATACAACACACACACACACAAACACACATACACAAATAAAGAAAGCACACTCACAGATTAAAACAGATATCAAAAAGAGACACAAATTGACAAATGAATAGTATATCCTGCAAATATTGTAAACTTGGGAGGCTGGTGATGAAGATAAATAGGGACGGAGAAGCCTAATCTTCGTGGAGCAAAATCTAATTGACCTGATATTAAAAGAGAAAAAAATGAGTTTTGAGAGAGTTGGGGATTTGTAGTAATAAGGAAAATACTATTTCCGTTTTCCAAACCCTTTTCATAAGTAGCATAACTCATTTAGGTCAAGATAAAAGTTCTACAAATAGTAGGAAAAATGTAACAATTTTCTGAAACTTTTTTTTTCTAGAGAACTTCAGATAACTCAATTGTCTATGATGTTTTTCATTGCCCCTAAAGCAATATCAAATGTACAAAGTCCTCAAGTTTGTGACTAGTACTTTTATGAAAGAGTCAAACAAATTCTACTCTAAACATGAAATGATCCTGATGCTACAGGATGCATTAGGAATGTTTTCTGTGTTATTCTATCCCTTTCCAAGGATAACATCCCATTCTTTACCAATTACCATCTCTCAAAAGTCCAGTAAATTACTTCAGGCAATAAATTCATGGGAAATCTGTTTTCTCAGCATGTCTTCTATACACATACAAAATATATTGTTAAATCTATCAATACAATGTGACCAGAAAATGAATAAATAATGATGATAGCTCAGAAGACTATTTTCAAAACTATTTCAATTGTGTATGGACATGTTTGACATTTCTTAGATATCATTTGAAAAGAAACACATCAATTTAGTATATAATGTGATTAACAGCTCAATGTTTAGGAAAACTTGATATTGCCTGTTTTTTCAGGAGTTTACTTTGGGTAAATGAAACATAAGATAATAAGGTATAATTTTATGCTAGCATAACTAAATGTATTAAATGCATTATTAATGTATTGTTATATGTAACTATCAACATTTATTTACTTTATATTTTATGATACCTTAAGATAAAATTAATATACCTCTACTCAAAATGACTCTATATAAAATGCCCCTTTCCTCATTATAAAAAAATGCTATGATTTATTCCTGAGCTTGTAGTAGACATCAGCCCAAAGTAAGTTTTGAGTTTTTAAGGTATGAAGAAATTAATCATAGTTGTATCTTAGACTCTTACTTCATTTTATCTTTGTTTTGGTTTTGTTTAAATAACAAGCGTGGCAAGGGCGAGGCTTGCCTTACAACTGGCCAGATGCTTCTACTCTCCATGGTGATAGAGATGCCAAAGCTACAAATCCATTCTGGAGTGAACTGTCTGCCTCAAACCCATTTCTGGAGGACATCACGCAGCTAAGAAATAACAAAAAGAAAGATAACATGTCTATATTGAAGGAAGATCCTTTCCTTTTTTTAAGACAAATAGAAATAGGAAATTCTTTTGATTCCTCTGGTGATGAACTAGATGTGGATCAGGGGCTTAGGTCATCTTCCTCAAGGACGTCAGGAAGGTCTAAGAGTGTTTCAGAGCTCCTGGATGCCTTAGGTGGTACAACACACACTCACCACAGTATACAAAGCTCTGATCAGATCCTAGTACAAGACTTAGAATGGCTTCAAAACGACCGGGAGGCATATAAAATGGCTTGGCTAAGTCAACGTCAGCTGGCTCGCTCTTGCTTAGATCTGAATACAATTAATCAGAGTCCTGGGTGGGCTCAAACACAAACTGCAGAGACCATTGCAGTTTGTACATTAAATCACCAAGGAGGGTCAGTTCAGTTACCTGACTCAGACATCACTGTTCATGTACCTCAAGGACACGTAGCTATCGGAGAATTCCAGGAGGTATCTCTGAGAGCATTCCTGGATCCTCCACCAAAGCTGAACCATGATCTCTCCTGTACTATAAGCCCTCTCTTGGAAATCAGGTTAAGCAACCTGAATACCATGGAAGCTATTTTGTTGGAGATGAAAACTGGAACAGAAGTGAAAACAGATCCTCTGAGCCAAGTCATGACAAAAATAGTGTGTTTACACAGCCTGGACAGAGAAGGCCCTTTCCAAGAGCTAAACAACTGCTATGTCTACAAAGATACCATCCAAGCTAAGCTTCTTGATCTGAGCCACGTAATGTATATAGTCATAGCTGCACAAGCTACGATCATTCAGCCACCAGCTGCTACTATTTGGGATTATCTCCACAAAACCACCTCCATTGGAATTTATGGACCCAAACATCTCCATCCAAGCTTTACTGCTGTTTTCACTGTTTGTGGACACAACTATGTGCCAGGAAAGTTTACAGTCTCCGACATTAGGAAGGGTGGAAAAAACACATCTCCAGTCGTATTTCACCTCTGGGGGAAGCATTCGTTTTCACTTGACAAGCCACAAGATTTAATTATTTCAGCTTTTTCATGTGATCCTGACGTAAAGGAAGAGGGAGAAAGAAAAGTAATTGCTCAAGGGCAATTGGAAGCAGGTGCGGTAGTCCATCAACAAGTTTTCTTTTCTTCAGTTGGCCACAGAGAGATGCACTTGTTTGTTTTCCGGGTTCAGGTAAAGGCCCCCAGCGGAAAACCAGTCACACAGTTCTTTGTCACTTCACCTGATCCAGCCCCAAATCTAAAAAGTTTCTCATATCTGCCAGACATTTTCCAGAAGAAGAGAGAAGATAGGAGAGCGTCTTTATTGTCATCAGGACTTGTTAAGTATCCCACATTCCAAAATAAAAACTTGAACTTTACCAGTTATGGGGTCACACTGAAGACAGTACTGAGGCAAAGTAAGATTGACTATTTACTTGAGTATTTAAAGGGGGACACAATTGCCCTCCTTGGCGAAGGTACGGTAAGGGCCATCGGACAGTCCAAAGTGAAAGAATGGTACGTAGGAGTCCTCCGAGGTAAGATCGGACTTGTGCATTGCAAAAATGTCAAGGTGATTTCCAAAGAACAAGTGATGTCTATGTCTGATGGCATTTTGACAACCAAGAATCTTCTGGAACAAATTGCCTTGCCATTTAAAAATCTGACTTACGTATACTCCGTTGTATTGACTTTGGTGTCAGAAAAAGTTGATGACTGGCAAGTTTTAGCTAATGTCCTGGGTTACTCAAATCTGGCACAGGAAGATTTTGATAGAATTCAAGCTGACAAGGAACCAGAAAGGGTTTCTTACATTGTCAAGAAGTTAAAGGAAGATTGCCATGAAGATAAAAATACCAGGAAGTTTCTTTATGAACTGATTGTGGTGAGTATTGGTTGATCATAAGAATTCATTTTAGAGAATTTGATAAACTTGAAGATATTTATAACAAAAATGAGAGGTGAAATGAACAACTAGAGGTCTCAAATACATTAAAGCTATTGGACAGCAAATAGGGAACTTTTCCTGCAAGGTCTTAGCTTTAGATTCATGATCTAAGAGTTAATTGTGATCTTTTTTCTCAGAAAATTGGTCTGTAAGGATAATCTAAAGATCACGTTTGAGTTGGGCCTTTTCTTTTGAACTCAAGAAATTATTTCTTCTTTTATGAAATATTTGGATGGACCTTCATATATCACAGGAACTCCATAACATGAAAGTAAAGAAGAAAAAAAACCAAAACTACCCAGACTTACCTGAGACTAATTTTTGAGTGTTCATTTTCTTTGAACACATAAACATTAACTATTTATTAGTTTAATGTTCTTTTATATGTATTACTTCATGACTCCAGTAATGATTCCGCTAATACTTTATTTAATGTTCTAATAGAATTCTCAAGGGTAAACTCTTTCCAGAATGTATTGAGCCCAATTAAAAACCTCATGGAGAGTTATAAAAAAACATTGGTTTTAAAACAGAAATTCAAAGTTATAGTAATAAAATATCAAAATGATATTTCCAAAGAACATTAAAGCAAGGCTGTATGCATGCAGCCAATAATTTCTAAATGCTAAATGCTAATACATTCTTCAAATAGTGTGTTGTATATGTGTTTGGTGGTGCTTAAATGCTTTGTAAGTACATGTTAGTTTCTGGTTTGAATATCATAACTATCAAAACAGTGCTCATAAGTGCAAAAATGGGCAGTTGGCAGAGACATGTAAAAAAGTAAATTCTAATAAATCAGAAAACAGCAGATGAAAAATAGTGGATGAATTCAATGTGTGACATTAATAATAATTTTCATGTTAAAGAAATATACAAACAACCAAGAGTAGAGTTTTACCGTCTAGTTGGCTAGTAGACAGTTTTATTATAGTATGCTGTGTTCTTAGTGACTATGGGCCAAGTGACTGAATACTAGAAACTGCTCTGCCCAGTATCAAGCCACATGTTCATTTTCTAATTCCTTCTTTTTGTAACTTGGATGTTGAGCACAGACTACAGAACTAAAAACAAACAAAAAAAAGTTTTCTTTTTTTTTTCTTAGCAGCTGAAAATAAGTTATCTTGGCTTAACGACCTGAACGTTTAGGTCTGATCATACCAGAAGTTTGGAGAGGGAGTAATAAATCATAGAATGCCCTGATTAAACAATCTGGTGAAGACCCATTCAATTAATGCTAAGCCTCAGTGGTGCCATTAAGACACCCTTCTGAAGGAGAGTTAGGCCTGGCCATCTGTTAACAAAGCAATTGATCCTTCTGTGGAATAGAGTTAAATATTCAAACATTCTTTGTGTCAGTGTAAGTTTTTCTTGCTCTGTATCTTGATGGGCCAAGTTGAGAAGTTAAGAGTGATTGCCCTTTTCTACCTAATATATGACATTTCTGAAAGTCCTTTAGAATGTGATTTTTATCTTAATTCTAGAAGACTAGGCAGAATTGTATTGTCACCATATCCATTATAAAAATCACTGCAAAGATGCAGCAAATATTTCTTATGAAATTGTATTTTGCCATGGAAAAGCCATGCCAGGAAAACTGTCATGTACTTTGGAGGCCTGCTGACCTGGTATTGCTTCTTACTTGAACCACCACTGATCAGTAAAAATAGAGGGGTCAATAGAACTTATGTCTATAGTCCATGAGCTGTACTTCTAAATATAGATCTCATGGGGATGTACACAGTGCATTTTAATTGGTGCTTTCTTTTTTAATTCAACTTTTTTCTTTCATATAGGTAGATAAAACCCCTAGGTACCCTTGCATAATGAGGAATGACCAAGCATGTTTACTGACTTACACACACACGCACGCACACACACACACACATGCACACACACTCACACACACACATTTAAAATATCCTCAAAGCATAAAAAACTCTTAGATTTGCCTAAAACAAGGAAGAACTGTGAGCAATAAATGAAGAAATAGTCTGATAGCATTCCTCTTTCCCATTGTATAAGAGTGTTCACCTTTATTACCTTTTGGTTTATGTTAACAGAATCACATTAGGAGTGATTTACATTCAGAAACTTCTGTAGCTTTGTTCAAAATTAGAGGGTATCATATGTCTATTCAATAAACATAATTCTAGAAAATTTTAAATTACATCTTGATGAAATAGATTCTGTATTAATCCTCTGGTAAGACAAGGAATAAGGTTTTTTTTTGAAAATGAGTAATTACCTCTAGATTCAGAAATTATTAATTGCCAGAGTCATCAGTATTAGTAAAAAGGTGGATATTGTTCCATTATCAGTTAAAGGAATTAAGACATATATTTAAAGTGGCGTATCCATGATCCCATGCTTAGCTACTGAAACTATACTAACATCCCCCTAATTCTAGTATAGTTATGACCACTGTAGTTGCTTGTTGAATTTTCTTAAATGTGAATCAGCATTCTGAGTTTTAAAATCTCAACTATATGTGTGGTGGGGAAAGGAATTCCAACTTCTAGAACACATAATGCAAATTATAGTTTAGAAGGAAAAATCAATGAGTTGTTTCTAAGTATGATACATACTTGCTGCCCCAGGCTCTGCTAAAAATGGACTGCCAAGGATTAGTGGCACGTCTTATCCAAGAGGCTGTTATTTTGACGTCAGCTGTAAAGCTTGGAAGAGGCTGGAGGGAACTTGCTGAGAAGTCTGCAGGACTCACTAAGCATCAGATGCAGGCATATGAAAATCCTCACAGAGGAAAATCTGGAGAAGTTTCAGCAGAGGTAAGCCTTTCATATATTCCATTTAATGGTGTCAGACTACAGGCAAGTAAAAAAAAAATGAGAGTTAGTCTTCTCCATATTCGTGAATTAATTAAAAGAATATTGAGGGAGACCTACTAACTGAAGTTACCACCTGGAAGTAATTCTGTTGGAAGTGTCTGAAATATATGGTCCCCACTTATAAAAAGCACATTTGTACTTCTCCTGTTGGATTTCATATTAACATGGCTTTTGATCAAATTAATCCATTACATCGAAACAGTGAGGATACAAGGCCACAAGAATGGAAGTCATAGATGAGGTATATTTTGGAGTCAAGCAATAATATCAATCAAGTCAACCCACACAAGATACACTAATCAATATCAGTATACACACTTAATCATTTATGACAAACAATAAATGCTTGATGATGAATATGAGGAGAGTGGCTGATGTGGGGTTGCTGGAAATAACTGACAAGAAATATCAAAGAAGCGTGTCATCTCCTGGAAATCTATGCACAGTAAGAATATAAATATCATACACAGAACAAAAGCATTGAATGCAAAGATATTCATCAGAAAACCCACTTGTGCCAGCAGTATTATTACATGGATTCTGCTATGCACATAGCTTATACACATTTCTTCAGATTTCCATAAAAGCAATGTGATCTGATTAAAAATATGTACAGTGATGAAATATTTTTTTAAAGTTAAAGTATTTTTTAAAATGTTAAAACTTTTTCAAGATATTTCACTTAAGGCCGATATTCCCTGTTTTGAGATGATGATGTTAGAAGCACCAGCTATATACGTGTTCTTTGTCATTTTGAGTCTTACAGGTGGATATTTACTGGTGAGATTTCTCTTCTTACTGTGAAGCAACAATTCTGTTCAGTGAGCAGGTTGCAGGCGTTCTAGGAGGTGTTCAATCAAGTCAGTTAACGCCTTCCAGCAGGTGTCAGCTGCTGAATCCCTGAAACCCAGCCCACAGGCAAGGACTCGTAAACAAAATTCTATACAGGAGCAGCCACAGACTGGACACATATGTCCTACTTATCAGCTACATGTATGTCTGTAAACCTAGAAGGGAATTACAGCCTATTAATGAGCAGACTCTAGTGTGAGCATAACACACAAGATGAAAACGCAGGCTGACAAAAGAGTATCATGAAAATTGTGCTGCTGTGGTCCTGGCATTTCAGTTACATACCAATTACAAAGCTATCTAATTGAAAGCTTCACTTGTTTTGCCTGCATAGAGCCTTATTTTTTAAGAATTTTGTTTAGACTTACTGGAGAGCTGTTTACCCTGCCAGCCCTCCTAAGCATCTGGATTCTCTCTGTGTTTATTGTCTATCTTCCTAAAATCTTGATGCAGGCCTATTTTCCATTATTTACTTTCACACAGCCCGAATCATAAGTGCCTATGTCTATGTCTGAGACTGATAAAATCTCAGAAGCATAAGAAAAAGCCCCTAGATGTTTTCTAAAGACAACAGTTCAATTCCTTGTAATACTAACAGCTAGAATCTGACCCATGTTATCACCTAGGTAAAATTCCAAGGCATTTTGGCCTGAAGCCATTCTAAATGTCCTATAGTTAATTTCACCAGTTAAGCCACTTAAAGGGACAATGTATGCTAATTTCCATATTTTAAAATGTCCTTGAGTTTTATACTCCTTGAAAAAAGATGGATCTTAAACATTATCAATTTGACAAGTCAGAGAGCTGTTTTATAAATAGTTCTGAGTGAAAGTGCTGTGGGTGAACTGGCTTTGGGGTGAGGAAACACCACTTTAGTGTTCCTTCCTACTTTGTTTCTTTCCTGTCATTCACCCAGCAGATCTCCTGAGAGGTCAATACCCACACTTGCCTGTTTTCCCTCTTTTTCAACTTGTTTTTCTTCTTTTTGTTTACTTTTAATATGTTCTGTAATTACTTGGTACTTATAAGGACTACTCACTCTTTTAGGAATAATATCGAAAGTATGGTATTTAAAGTAACAAAACATATGAGGACCACAAAAATTTCACCTAGCATGTAAGAATGACTACTAAAATTACTTCAAGACTGAGCACTCAACTCTGCACACCACCCAGAATCCAACTCCTAGTGTTCAGGGCTGGAGGTTTAGGCTACTCACTTCCTCTTTCCTTTTTTATTTTCCTCTTTTCAAGAGACTATTGTGGCAAGGGATTAATTTAGAAACTCACAAAATTAGCATACAAAAGAAACCAGTTGATAGAACTACTGGAAGCTTCTCCTCCTGGCCACAGAATCTGTGTGAGGGGAAAAACACAGTCATCAGAACTGGAAGGAAAGTGCTGTTCACTGACTCTCATGACCTTCGGCTCTAACGTTCCCCAGCCCTCTGGCCTACTTCTCTTCTTAGTAATCTCTATTTCTACCCCTATGCCTGTGCCCCTCGTACAGTTCTTTCCTCTGCAATGGACCTGAAAATCTCAGTTGGTTCTCCAAGGACTCGGTTAGGCAATAATGGCATTATGCTGTTTCCAAAATTTACTTGGTCGTTTTCATCAAGTGTCAAGCTGATTGAAGAATGGGGATGCTGAATGTGCCTTTCACACGTATTTTAATACTTTTGACCACTTAGTGTTCCTTTCTACGTGAAGGAAAAGTCTTTCTTTGGAAAATTCTGAGGATGTCACTTTTTCAAATAAGCAAAACTCAAATTATCTTCTAAACTACAACTACTTTATTAAAGCAAAACCATAATATTTAGAACCAATCAAACGCATATAAGCAAAACATCTTAAAAATGATTTTGTAGGTTTTTAAAAGACTTAGTTTTATCTTAAGCACATGGGTGGATGCTTTGCCTGCATATGTGTCTATGCACCAAATGCATGTCTGATGCCTACGGAAGCCGTATTTGGTAACTGACCTTACAGAATGTTACAATCTCCATGTGGGTGCTGGGAATTGAACCTGCATCCTCTGTAAGAGAAGTCAGTGATCTTAACTGCTGAGCCCTCTTTTTAGCCCATGGAAAACACATTTTAAAGAAAATGTTTCTTTCAGAAAATATGTTTATACTATACAAAGATGTAAGTAATGCCAACTTTTTTTTCTATGAAAGTTAGTATTAACTAGTCAGTATTGCCTGCTTTTGGGATCCTTATCCTCCTACTGGGCTTTCTCATCCAGCTTTAATATGAGGAGAGGTGTCTGATTTTACTGCAACTTGATTTGCCATATTTGGTTGATATTCAAGGGAGGCCTGACATCTTCTGAAGGAAAATCTTAGAGAAGAAAGAGGGGTGGGTCTGCAAAGAGAGAAGGGAGGGGAAACTCGGATCAGGTTGTAATACATGAAAGAATAAATTACATAATAAATAAATTCCTTGTAGTTTTTCTGAGGATATTTAAATTTTAATTTTAAAATACTAGAAAAAAATAGCACAATTTAAAAGGTCTGATTTTACAGGAAGAAGATCAATGGATTTCAAAACTCATACGTTCAAAAGCCCGAGGAAGATCCTCAGCTAGCCTTCTGGTTATTATTAACAAGTGTGACAATTAATTCACTGTAACTCTCTTCCACAGAATCTTTCTCTAACAATAAACAGCAGGAACCTCCTTTACTTTTCACTAAAAACCCTGAAGGTTCATTTTGCACTTTAAATTACCTCTGCCCACTCACTTCTTCTCTATACAGGCACCAGTAGGCCTTTGGAGGGGTAGTTCCTTTGGCAGGTCACACCGGACCACTGTCTCCATGGAGACTCAGTAAAGCTAAGATTTTTTAATCACCATCTGTTTTTCATCTCCGAAACTATTCACATGGAGAACAGCAGAGCCAGCCAGGTACAATTCTTTTTGCAGTCACTTCTTAATGCAAGTTTAATTCCCTCTTGTATTTTCTAGAAGGAGTCTGTGTTTTCCCTCCCTTTCTGATACCTAGAGTACTCAAAATATTTTATCCTATATGCTGACTAAAAATGAGACTGTTGAAATTGTTGTGATTTCTTGTTAGTTTAAATACTTCTTATGCAACATAAGAACCCTCGTTAGGTTTCTGTAGCCCTTTTTAAAAAGTCAAGCATGGATATGGAGATAGGTAGATCTCTAGAGTCTCTGGGACAGTTGACCCAAGCCTAGTTGGTGTGTGTGTTCAACCAATGACAGACCCTTTCTAAAAAAAAAAAAACCAAGATTAAGGATTGGAGAGATGGTTCAGTGTGTTAAGAGTGATTACTGTAGAAGTGTGAGACTCTGAACTCAGATCTCAGCACTCATATGAAAAGCCAAATATGGACAGGCAGCTCCATCTGTAATACCAGAGCAGTGAGGTGAAGAGACAGGAGAATCATTGATACTGACTGACTGTCAGTCAAGCTCCTGGTGTAGTGAAAGACTTTCTCTTAAGGGAATAAGTAGAAGAATGTCTAAGGGCACACAGCCTCACCTTCCAAATGTTATAAACTAATGGACAGACAGACAGTTGTCTGTCTATATGAAAAAAATCAGTTTTTTATACGTGAATGAAGGTTTTATGTAGAATTCACCTCTGTTTTGTATCTTTCCTATTTATGATTTTCATTAGTGCTTTACTCGTTTACACTCTCTTAATAGACTTTCTGAGTCAATCATTTCTTACTTACCATTGGCTCAGAAGCTACAAAGCACACAGACAGAAGTAAAATAAGACTGTTTTATCGTTTTAGGATAAACTGCTAATTTTTAAATAGAAAAAATTAAAGAAGCTCCACTATAGAGCTACATCTCCACTGGGAAGTACATGATGTCATAAAAATGAAAATAACTGCATTAGTTATATGAGAATCTTCTTTACCTACTTCATTAATCTCTGCAAACAGCAAGTAAGACATTAGAATCATCCTCTTTCTTACACACATGTACCCTGAGTATTAGTACATTTATGCAACATTCAGAGTGCCATCATGAGTGTGACAGAGCTAGCGTTTGAACCCTGTCTGCCTCTCATGGTCCCATCCACTAATCTAGATAAGACGAACTTTTACAGAGTTGACTGACTAAGCCAAGCTCAAACTGATCAGGAGAAGTCAGGAGACACCTCCTGATACCAAAGAACCAGTAGCATTTCAGTTACTGAGAGGACCTGGAGACCTGTTAGCAGAAAGCTCTAGGAATGCACTGACAAGACAAGTCATGTATGGAGGAAAGAGATGTGGCATTTTTCCTGCAGGGATTTACAGTCAACATTCTTTCTGGTAAAGCACCTTATCCTGGATTCCTGGCCCATTAGTCAGTCTGTTCATTAGCCCCTGACTTTGAACAAATTACTTGGTTTTTCTCAGAAATTTTAACTGAGTCATATAGCACCATCTCTTCAGGTATTTAGATGGCCATATGATATAATACATGTAAAATATTTGTGATATTTGATGACATTTGTCATCATGAAACACAGAGTATCTATTGTTTTCTTGAAGAGAAAGAGTTGGGTTTGACAAATCTATAAACTTGAGTGATTTTTATGGAAAAGGGAATCAAATGCAGTCACTTTTAGTGACATGACTAAAAAAGAATGTAGGTAAGGAAATGTCAGAGTGATTTCAGGGTCTCAGTGCTAAGAAATTGGCAGGTTGCTAACATATGGGGGAAAAAATGAGGAAAAGTTTAAGCCGATTTGCTTTTCCTTTTGGACTTAACATTTAATTTTCCTTGGAAAATATCTCTGACAAAAGATACAGTGGATGTCCTTGGACCATTGGAACTATCTGGTTTTCACATAACTCCAGGTTTGTTTATTTGGATACTCTGTTCTCTCCTTATTTATCTAGGCCTGGAGCTGTTGCAGCCTTGCTATGTAAATCTTTGCTGTTTTGCAGTTAGATACACATTTATTCTTTCTTAAAGGGGGAAATATTTTATGGAAAGTGACAGAGCATATAGAATATTCTCTCAGACCTTTGGTGTTTGAATTAGAGACTTGGCACAGTCAAATTTTTTATTATATACATTTTTTTGAGATAGGGTGTCACAAAGAGGTTGGTCAGGAACACATTATGCAGCTAAAAATGACTTTGGACTTATTTTTTCCCAGCTTTCTACTGTAGGCATGAGCCCCATACATGTTTATGTGATAGTAAAGACTGAACTCAGAGGTTGATAGCCAAGCATTCTATCAATTAAGCTACATTTCCCAGGTCTAATTTCAAGTTTTCTTTATCAAGTCTGTTATTACAATGAAAGGGTTCTGTGGTTTTAGAAAACCAAACCCAGCTAAGTGTAAGACTCAACAGAAATGTTTTTAAAAACCACTTGGTAATAAAATGAATTTGTGGTGATCCTTTAGTGAAATGGAGCTGGATTTATGATTTATAACTCAGGGACCTGGATTCTTGCCTGGATGTGTGACTCTGATTTTGTTACTAAGCCTCAAACTCAACAGTAATTACCTGTGATCAAGTACCTAGTATATGTGAGAAAATTTTACGTCCTTTGCTTTGGGTGCTTAGTGATGCTTTTATGGCCATCTCGTAAGGTACAGTTTCTTTGACAACAGGAAAAAGTAGAAATTTTACTCAGAGGTAAATTTATAATAGCTTAGCAAAGATGCTGGGGCTACACAACCAAGAGGCCAGCTTCCAACACAGCATGTGCACTGTTAAACCCTTGCCATCGCATTTCCCAGAACCTGTTTTACTATTTACATAGGAAAGATCGGATTAGAGAAATTTAATTTTTCCAAACTTTGACACTCAGATGTGTCTTCAAGGTGGGATAGTACCTATTAGGAAAAGGGCAATAGGTTGTCCCCCAATGAGGAATTTCATGAGAATGGCTTGCCCAGCAGGTTTTCTTATCTCATGATAGAATAATTTGAGCAAACGACTTGCAAGACATGGATCCTTCATCATTGTCTAGTTCATGATTAATCCAAGAAGTCCTAAAAGGGTATTCTTTACTGCAAACATAGATGGCTACCCCCAGACCAATATTTTTCTGCATTCCAAGAGAATTAGTTCAGATGTTAAACGGTGTCTCTCTTGAAAAAGTAGATTACCCCAGAGTAGTTAGCTTTCTTTTTTTTTCAAAGAAAACAGCCACCTATTTTTAACAGTATTTACATATTTCCTAATCAGAGATGGTGTAAAGCCTACCTGGATATTGTAAATGATGTGTTGAGCACAGAACACATAATACTCATTAGAAAGGCAAACATGCCTCAAATACTCCTGCAGCTAATAGTACTTAAAATGAAATGCTGCTCCTATAATTTTATGAGGTATGAGTTGTAGGTGGATTATTAATCCTCTAGTGTGGCAAAATGCAATTATCCAAAGGTAATTAAAATCCTTTCCATTCTTTATGTTATTTCTATTTTATGAGCTAAAAAGACAGACTGGAATGCTCTGTTCTGAATTGCTCCTGTTCTTGCTGCAGTTTTGTCATCTGGTGCATTATCTAATGAGTCGCAGTAAGATCCAGGAATAAGTAGCTGTATTGTTCTTGTCTCTATTTCTGTTTCATTTAACCTGGCATCCCACATATTATGTCATCATTGCTCCCTTACTTTTACTGTATCCACTAATACTGAGAAGATAAACTAAGGGAAAGACATTATTTCTCTCTCTCTCTCTCTCTCTCACACACACACACACACACACACACACACACACACACTAGGGCTTTGTAAAACCACTTAATTTAATAGGCTATACCCTTTGATGCTGCTCTGAGAAAGAAGGGAGCACATGGATGACAAATGAAGTATATATATATACTTATATATATATATAAGTATATATATATATATATATATATCCACCAAAACTAGACAATATTGATGAAGCCAAGAAGTGCATGTTGACTGGAGCCTGATATAAATGTCTCCTGAGAAGCTCAGCCAGAGTGTGACAAATACAGAAGCAAATGCTAGCAACAAACCATTGAACTGAGAACAGGGTCCCTGTTGGAGGAATTAGAGAAAGGATTGAAGGAGCTGAAGGAACTTGCAACCCCATAAGAACAACAACACCAACCAACCAGAACTCTCAGGGACTAAACCAATAACCAAAGAGTACACATGGACGGACCCATGGCTCCAGCTGCATTTGTAGCAGAGGATGGTCTTTTGGGCACCAATGGGAGGAGAAGCCCTTGGTCCTGCCAAGGCTGGAACACCCCTTTCCCCCTGAAGTGTAGGAGAATGTCAGGGCAGGGAGGCAAGAAGGGGCGGTGGTTGAGGAGGAGGTTAGGGTTAGGGTTAGGGTTTTAGAAGAAGAAGGAGGGAGATGGGATGGGGAGACTTATGTACAGGAAACCAGGAAAGGGAACAGCATTTGAAATGTAAATAAAAAAATCCAATAAAACAAACAAAAAAGAAAAAAAGAAACATGATTATTCGTCATTTTATGCCTTGCTATAACAAAAATTCTTGAAAGAATGTGTACTTGGTGAATCTTGACTTAGCAAGCAAAACAATTAGTGGACAATGATGTATTTACCATATTTACACTGTATATAATAGTATGTTTCTACCATCTGGGTTTAAAGCCACTGATGATTTTAAGTATAGCATATCAGATTTTATGCTGAAGACATATGCAGGCTTAGCATCCTGCATGGAAAAATCACATTCATATTTTAGTTCAAATCAGGAAGGTTATCTATGCCTGTTGCTTCCATCCTAAGACTCTTATACCCATTTCTGTCTGAGTATGATTTAGACTTCAGGGGCTCTCAGATAAGTTTAAGACAATACCCTCTCTTACATTTCTCATTAATTTAGGTACTCCTGTGAGCTTTCTTTGTGCTTTCAAAAGACTTACATAGAGATCAGACTTCAATAATCAATCCATGTTTCTCTGAATTTCTAGGGCTGGCTGCCCTATTTTGTGCTCTGTACAAACTGGCTAATGTGAGGAGGGAGTTATGTAGAACTCTGTAAAACATATAGAGAGATGTAGCTTCTAATTTATGTGTCATCTTACTTATGTGTTGATTCATATGTACCTCAGGGCTTTTCTGTATGTACTAATATGCTGTGTTGGAGCAAGGCATGGCATGCAGAGCTTGCCTGCCTCAGAAAGTCAGTAGGTTGTTTAACTACCCATGAGCATAAAGGCACTTGTTTGTGCATCATAGCAAACAATGTCAAAATTACCCATTTGAAATCCCCATTAGATACCTACTTTCTATAGTGTTCTATGCTAATCTGTGCCATCACCTTTTACTCACCACTGCCAGACACTGCCTGTTGTAAATATTTCCAAATACATTAATTCGGTCACAAAGGGACTTGGAGGAGTCCCTTAAGAGACCATTAAATATGCATACCATTATGTTAAACGATACATGAAAAGTTGAAAAGTATTATCCCAACTAATTGAGTATTAGTGACTGAGTGGATTCAATGCAGAATATAAGTTCAGAGCATGCATAGACAGGATAAATCGACAGAGATTAATCCCCTGTTTAGTGCATCTCTCATTTAAGCAGTGACAGTTGAGATAGAGCCTGACATAACCTTCTATTAATATGGTTTAATTTGTCTTTCTTGGTGACCTAATAGTAACAGTAGTGTAGGTAGTTTGTGTTCAACAAAAACTTTTAGAAAAGGGGATACTTCATTGGCCTCATTTAAGTGGCAGGAGATACAAATTCCCATAAGCAGGATTGGTGAGGAAAAAGCTTTTATACAAAACTCTGAGGTAGTGGTTCTCAACCTTTCTAATGCTGCAGCCCTTTAATACAGTTCCTCATGTTGTGGTGACACCAAAGCATAAATAATGTAAATATCAGTGTTTTCTGGTGGTCTTTTAGGGGTAGTGATCCACATGTTGAGAACCAGTGCTCTAAGGTGACTTCGGTCTCTTATATCTTACCATGAGATGACCTCAAGAATTACATTTCATTCTCTATTATTCAGAATTATCCTTTACAAGAGAGGTGAGGGAATGGGTGTTCATGTCTCTTCAGAAATGCCAACTTGACCAAATAACATCAAATTACCCCCTTTGAGCTTTTTTAAAAAAAATACGGACTGGAACAAAACAAATGGAATCTTGTAGAGATTTACTTCCTTTTCAATTATAGACTATATGGGTGATAGTGAAAAATTATATCTAATTACATGGACTATTGATGGTAATGGAGGTAACATTTTAAGGAAGCAATCTTATGCCATATTTAGCTCCAAGTTAGTACTCTTAACATTTTATAAGTGGTAGAATTACAAATAAGTCAATTTGATGAGCCCAAATAAATAGTGAGTACTAAAGTTTACATTCCAAATATTCTACTTACATGTGTATGGCTTGTTATTTTTTAAAAAATGAATTCATATTAACTTGTGTATGCGTATTCTTCTATTTGTCTTATTTGGTTTGCCTTTGTCTTCATTCCCTCTGAGCCTGTTGCCTTGGTAACCATCACTATGTGCTTGCATGCGAAGCTTTCCTTTGACGTACATTTATTTCTATGGAAACAGTGATGTCATCGGTGTGGGCAGGTGCTCAGGGGAAGCAAAGTAAGGAAAGATAGAATGTTGGTATTTCTTTGGGTCATAAATGTACCGTGAAAGTAAGTTTTCAAGCTAATGAACTGTAATTTTGTCTTTATTTTGATTTAATCATCAGGCTACAGTTTTGCTTGTGTATAGATTTGCTAAAATGGAATGAATTAAAAGTACAAAGCATATTAGATAGCACATTGTCATAGTATGTAATACCATTAAACTCAACACAAATACATATATGTAACAAACTTTAACCTTAAATGTCAGAGAGTTAAAAGTTTATTTCAATTGTATTTGTTATTATAAAAATAATTGTGGTGTTGATACAATAGCTTAGTAGGTAAAGGTTTGCCATGAAGTTTGATAACTGAGTTTGACCCCTGGGACTCACATGGTAGGAGAGAACTGACTCCAGCAAATTATCCTCCGACTTCCATATGCATCTGTGGCATGAATTCACCACTACCACTACCACCACTACCACCACACCAACAACCACCACATACACACACATACACACACACACACACACACACACACACACACAACATACATAATAAAATTTTAATCATGCAAGGAATTTTATATTAACATGTACACTAGATAGTGGGTCAAGAGAATAATTTCACACTTACAGCTATTATATTAAAAAATAACACCCTAGTTTAAGAAACACAGGGATATAGAAAATGGTTATTTTTTACAGCATCAAAAGTTCACATAATAGGCATACCATTCTAAGTCTTAGAAAATAGTCTCTTTCTGTTTTTCCCTCCTTTCCTTCCTTCCCCCATCTCTCCCTTTCTTTCTCCTTAACCCCCCCACCTCTCTGCTACTTGTCTGTTGTTCAATTACATCTATTTTCTTTTCTTTACAGACAATGTGGAAACCTGCCTATGATTTTCTCTATGCGTGGAGTTATCACTATGGAAATAGCTACAGAGATGTGTTACAAGACCTTCAATCAGCTTTGGACAGAATGAAAAACCCTGTCACTAAACGGTGGAGAGATTTAACTGGAATCTTAATACTTGTAAATTCTTTAGAGATTTTGAGAGTAACTGCTTTCTCTACTTCTCAGGAAATATAGAATGAAGCAAATTTGGGGAGAAAGAATGGTAAAGGGAAAAGGGTGTGTGTGTGTGTGTGTGTGTGTGTGTGTGTGTGTGTGTGTATGCGCACATAACAAAGAAGGGGAATGAACTCATAAAGATGTCTTACATTTGGAAAACTAAGTGCAGAAATCAAATGTGGAAGACCACCCACGAGTCTAGTGTAAAGTAGGTTTTCTGCCTTAAAAAGCTGGTTCTAATTTTTGAAAAACCATACCACAAAGCGGAATAGTAAAGAGGACAAATAATAAAAATGCATACTGAGAAACAAAGAATGTTCCTCCTTTTGAACATCTCTCAAGTAATTACCAGAAGGAAAATATGACACCATCAGAAAAAACTGTCTTCAAATATGCACTAAGAATTTTTGTCAGCTACCTTCTGTATCTTGGGACTATACATAATTTGAAGTTTTCTCCCATGATAAGAATTTAAAATATTTTTTCTTTAATGATCAGGATACTTAATAAAACAATATCACCAAAACACTTTCAATCCTATGATATGATACTGATGTTTTCGTGTGTGGGTGCTCACATGAAGACATGGTGTGTGTGTGTGTGTGTGTGTGTGTGTGTGTGTGTGAACATATCTCAAAGTATATTATAAAACTTGTGGAAAACAAGGCTAATGTGAGACCTTGAGTCAGTATAGGTGTTAATAGTTGGCAGAGTTGACAAAAAATGGTCTGCCAATGTCTTTGTATTTGGCCCTTCCTTTACTTATTGTAGTGAATCTAACAATAGCCATACAGGTACTTGAGAAATAAGATATAATGTGGAAGAATGTATGATTTCTGGCTTCAGTGATATTAATGATAGGGATGGGCAATAAAAAATGACACTATTAAATGTAAAATGGCATATACAATGACAGCTTCAATGGAGAAGCTGTGAGGCTGGAGTAGAGGCTATCATATGAATGGGAAAAAGAGTGGGTTCAGCAGGATTTTCTGAGAAGCAAATGATAACCCTTAAGTGGCTTAAGCATCGATGTTGGCATAGTAGGAAGGGTGGGAGCTAGAAATCATCAGATCCTTCAGACAGTGGACAGAGGCCTCAGGGTTGAAGGGGATTGAGGCGCGGGGTAAGATGATAAAGATGTAAGGATAAAAGGATGAGACTGAAGGTAGTTGGGAAGGAAGCTACTTTCAGGTCACTAAATCCTTTAGCACTTTGGAAGGAATGATATTTCAAACATAACTTGGATAAGCTGAATAAATTATTGTTTGTGGATTTCTGAACACAATTATGTCTTTTTTTGTAAAAACTAAAATCATAACCATTTTAGAGATTTTAATACTCACACTGTAAAGTATCTGGTATGCTGGAAAAGTTATTTTCAACTAGTGTTTAGAACAATCTTAATGACATTCACTATATATTTGATGATGACACAGTCTCACCAAGGGTTTATAAGCACATGTTCAAGGACAGAATTTATTTTAGTTGAAAGAGAAAAAAAATCAGTCAATTTGTTAGCCCAGGGCACAGTGACTTGAAGTGGTGACTTTGCTTCCTTTAAAACATTGCTAGAATCTTAATAATTTGTCAGCAAACTTGATAATTTTAGGAAGAGATACCAAGGATTTAGTATCTGGGTTTTTCCAGGCTGCAATATCTAAGAACTCAGAGAGCTTGTTAGCTGATCAGTGTAGTAAGAGAAGATCGATCAAACAAACAAACAGAAAAACCCACCATCAACCAAACAATTTTGATTTATACCTCATGACACCAGAAGGTTGTGGTTGGGAATTTTAAGCAGTTTACAAAAATAAAAACCATCTCAATTATTCTAGGATGGAATGTTGGTTTAAATATCAACACATAGATAAAACTCATGATCTCCCCTTCCTGCCCCTCACATGGGGTGAGTGGGAAGCTATGATCAGGATGCAAAGTGAATACATAAATAAATGGGGAAAAGAAAAACCTCATGATCTCTTATTTTATTTTTCAGGGGAATTTTAAAAATGTGTTCAGTCTGTCCTTTCAAATTTATTTTTATATGTTTTAATAAATTGTTCCTTCTTTTCTGCATTTTATAATATCCTTGCTGTGATGCATTTAATCAGAATAGATTAATTCAGTAATCACAAACCGACTTTCCTCCTTGGCAGGAAGTCGATGAAATTATTAAGGCACTCACAGCCTCTCTTTGACATCATTAAGGCATCAAAAACTATTAATCTAAAACTTCTCCAAGCATTACAAAAATGGAAAGAGATTAGATGGTCCTTTTAGTTCCTAAGCCTTTTAATTTAACAATGCACAAGTTAATTCAGTCCCTATCTTGGAATGTGGCAATTGTTCGTTGAAATTTCCAAATTCTTGGCTTCTTTCTTCAAAGGGCTTCACATGATTCCACTGGAGGATTCCTTCAAGTGTACAACTAACTGTTTATACCAATTCCAGTCATAGCACACTTTTATGTCATATAAATAACACTGCATAAGTTATGAACTTGTACACAGCTGATGGTAAACAACTTTAAATATGTGACACGAGTTTTGAAATTGAATTCTTAGGTCATATTATTGTACATAAAATACTTGGTGACTTTTTGATGCCTAAGGAATATTTGAGGTAATATAAAAGTCAAAACTTACATCAATGCAGGTTTTTGAAATTAAAATGGATTTTCTACTGTTTGTACAAATACAATTAGATCCTCTTCACATATGAACCATGTACTCATGTGCTGGTGTATAGAACATTGGGAAGGGATGTATAGCCATAAGACAAAGACTACATATCGCTGTCATGCTGAGTAAGAAAATACATAGACAGTTTTCAGAATAAAATAACACCAAAGTCTGGTTCCTTACATGCGTGTTTAACTGGTTTACAGAATATGAAGTGACTATTTATATATACAAAACTATATATATGTATATATATAATATCAATTTCATTCACTGGATATTGCTGCAGAACACACACACACAATATAATTTACATCGATTTTGTGTATAAATACATATATTACATTTAATAATAGTTTTTCAATGTTTAATAATTGTGTTAGTTTATAGAGCAGGGAATAGGTTGGAGATCAGCACTGAATAATAATTAGTAAAACCAAAGAGAAAACTTTGTCATGGAAATCTTCCTCTTCCTTGACAGTCCAGAAGTAGAGGGCTGTGGCTTCTAATCTTTACCCATTTATCTAAACAAGGTTGACAGTCACTCAGCCTTCTAGACTTTGGTTTCTCAGTAGTAAAAGAATCTAAAACCAGGTAACTGTGAAAGCTCTCCTTGCAGCTAAGTGTTTAAAAGTGTATAACCAGCTGAGCACAGTGTGGTTTTATTTATTTTGTTAAGAGGGAGAATTTGAAAAACATTAATTTGAATATAAAACATCCATATCAAAATGATAACCAGTATGGATGATGGGTAGCATATATATAGCATACTGAATTGGACTTTGTATCATTGAAGAAAATAGTAAGAAAACCCAGAAAAAGGAAAATTATACTTTGGCTCACAGTTCATAATTTTTAGTCCAGCATTCCTTGGCTTTGTGTTATTACTCCTGTGTTGAGGTAGAGCATCAAGGTAGGTGAATGTAGAGGAGGAAAGCCCTTCACTAAATGCTAGATGAGAGAGAAGTAGAGCATGGAGACCAGGTATAACCTTCAAAGGTACAGAGCTAGTAGCTCACTTCCTCCATGTATTAAGTTCCTGGGATTATTCCTCAGTACCACAAAATGAATTTCTCATAATTATTTATTTTGTATAGTCCACCATGTCTTATTTAATAGGTGCTCTTTTTTTGAGCTAAATATTCTATATTCTCTTATTCTCTGCACCTTGACTGAGTTTAGGTTTCTGTGTAAATTACCATTTACTTTAAAAAAGAAACTTTTCTCTCATGGGATTTGAGGAATATACTTACCTATGGGAATAATAATGAGTCATTAAAAGCCAATTTAACATTATGTTTCTTTAGTACAATAACAATAATAAAAGTTTTGCTCCAAGGACTTGTTTATCCACAGGTTCTTGGAATAACAGTGATCTACATATGGGTTTCCTCTTATGAAATGGGACTTAAATACAACCAGAAAGTGATTGTTTACTTCCATGATGCTTATGCCACTATTATACTAGTTTGACATGGATTTGCCTCTAGTTAAGACTCATGATTAATTTTCTTCCCTGGTAGTGTGCCTGGGTACCTATTAGCATTATGGTAGCTACCTACGAGGGATGAAACTCCCAGGTCAGTATGAGTCTTGAAATCTATGACTCATTACAGCAGTATGTGGTGTCTTTAGTAATAGGGTCTTACCTCAAGCTCTGGAGAGTAACCTATAACATTGGTAAAATAGCCTGTAATATTTGTGGTCTATGGCACCTCACTGACTCTGGTGGTTTCAATAGGTTTGGTGTCTATGACTCAGTGTTTGGATGCTTGGTCCACAGGGAATGGGACTTTTAGGAGATGTGGCCTAGTAGAAGGAAATACAGTGTTGGGCTGAGCTTTGAGGTTTCTTATGCTCAAGCTCCACCTAGTGTTGAATTTAGGCCATCCTTCTGCTGCCTGGGGATAGAGATATGGGACTCCCATTTTCACAGCTTCACTCAGTAGCCTTTGAGGCTTCCATGAAAGGATGACTTTGTTACACAGTTGGTCTTAGCAACTTTCCATAATCCTGGAGGAAGATTTTACAGCGCCTCTATACCTTTCTTGATAAAGCCAGAACCCTGTGGCTAAAACTGCCAAATTATGCTGCCCACTGACTTACATTTGCATGAGCTTTGACTTATTCGTAATTTCCTTTGTTACTGGGTAGGGTCTTGCCCAGAGAGTACCACTCTCTTTATTCTGTCTAGCATCTGGCTTTTCTTTAAGCTTCCCCTCTCCTTGAGCACAGGACTTGCTCCAACATTACACTCACTGGTTATCCTTTTCTCGAGATGTACATTTTGATTTGTTTTTCACTTGTTGCTCTTTTGCATTGTAGATCTACATATGAGTAATCACTAACAACTTTATGACACAGTCAATACTAGGCTATCTTGGAATTTCCTCTGCCAATGGTATTAGTACAAAAGTCCAGGGCAGAAAGCAGCCATATTCTTTGCCAAAATGTCATAAGACTCTAATATTTTTCCCTCTCTAAAAACACTTCACCTGGGCCTCCACTGTTATGCTGTTCTCAGCATTACTGTCTTCCATGTCCATATTAACATACATCAAGCCCTGCTTATAGCATTCAACCAGTTTTTTGGTTAAAAGTTCCAAAGACTTCCATATTTCTCCAAACAACAGCATGATTAGACCTGTCACAACAAAACTCCAGTCCCTGGTACCAACTTTTGTCATATTTTACTGTTCTATTGCTGTGAAAAGACACCATGACCAAAGCAGCCTACAAAAGAAGGCACTTAATTGGGATGCTTGCTTACAGTTTCAAAGTGTTAGTCTGATTCGCATAGTGGGGAGTGTGGGTGCTGGCAAGCAGGCATGGCACTGAAGCAGTAGCTAGCTAAGAGCTCACTTTCTGATCTTTCTTGTGTTAGGAGACAGTAGCTTGAGAGGTCAGAAATGACCTCTACCTTACCATCAGGCTCAAAACTGAGGTCTTGTCTTTAGACCCAGGAACCAAGGTCTATCCTGTTTCTCCAGGTGTTTTATGTTTGTCTCTTACCCAGTAAAAAAATATAAAGAGGAAAGTTGGTGTTATATAAACTAGGGCACACAAGTATCTATATTGGATTTACCCACTATCATTTTGAATGATTCCTTTATCATTTTGAATTCTGGGCCAGATGTCCAGAAGGGGACCTAACTGTAGAAGCTGAGTCAAGGATCCTGAAATCCGAATAAAGCACATTTACCAATGTTTACTTCCTCCTTAATCTTCGTGTTAAAATATGATTGGACAATACTACAGCCTGCCCTCCTCACTTTGTGGTCCTATCCTTTAAAACTGTTGTACAATCTCCCTTCTGGAATGCAGTTCAGATCCCAAAATGACCAATTCCCTGTCCATGCTGAAAATAAAGTTTTCATTTCAAGCTTCTGTCTTAGAAGTGTATTTTCTCAGCTTCTTCCCAAACCCAAGAATAGGAAGCAAGCAAAGAGAGAGCAAGAATGGATCTGTCTTGGGCTTTTGAAACTTCAAAGTCTATATATCTCCCAGTGACACACCTCCTCCAATAAAGTTATGTCTTCTAAATCTTAAAAGTTTCTACCAAGTGGGGCCTAAGCATTCAAATATATGAGCTTATAAGGGCCATTTTCATCCAAATCACCACAGCTCCATTGTATTTCAAGTGAAATACACAATTTTGAAGATTTAAAGCTAACATCCTCAAATTAAAAAAAAATAGGTTTGTGTTTCTGGATTTGTGCTATCTCACTCAGAATGATTGTCTCTAGTTCTGTCCACTTACCTGTAAGTTTCATTTTTCTTAACAGATGATCAATATTTTATTATGTAATTTTACCACATTTTCATTATCTATACAGCAGCTGATGGACATCTATATCATTTCATTTTCTGGCTATTATGAATAGAGAAATAGTGAACATGAATGAGTACATACTTCTATAGTAGCAAATAAATCCCTTTGAGTATATGCTCAACAGTGTTATAACTGGACAAGCTGGTAGATATATTTCTAGCCTTATGAGGAGCCTCCAGATTGATTTCCATAGTGGTCTGTACCAGTTTGTACTCCCTCAAGCAATTAATGTGTTCTTCTTTTTTTCCACATCTAGACCAGTATTTTTTCCCAATCTTTGTTATTCTGACTGAGGTAAGATGGATTCTCAAACTAATTATACTGAAACTGACTGGCAAGGGAAATGCTTTTCTAAACAGAACCCTGGTAGTTCAGACATTAAGTCTGCATATTTCTCTGATGGTTAAGGGTGTTGAGTGCTTTTGAAAATTATTTCAGTCATTTGTATTTCATCTTTTGAGAACTCTGTTTAGTTCTATGTTCCCATATATTTATGGTTAGTTTTTTTATTTGTATATTCTAGATACTAATCCTCTCTATTCATCAGATGTATAGCTAATAAAGATAGTTTTCCCCATTCCTTAGGTTACCTCTTTACTGGAAATGAGGGCAGCCTTTTCTGTACAAAAAATTTTTAGTTTCACAAAGTCTCATTTACTAATTGTTGGTCTTTTTTTTTATTAACGTAAGTATTTCGTATTTACATTTCGAGTGTTATTCCCTTTCCCAGTTTCCGGGCCAACATCCCCCTACCCCTCCCCCTCCCCTTCTTTATGGGTGTTCCCCTCTCAATTCTTCACCCATTGCCGCCCTCCCCCCAATGCTTACACTATTAGAGTCCTGTTCAAAAGTCCTTTCCTGTGTTGTGAATTTATGAATGTTACCTAACTTCTCCTCTATCAGAATCAGGGTATGCTGGTTTAAATGAGAATGACTTCCAGAGGCTCTTACAATTGAAGGCCTAGACCCTAGTTGTTGGAACTTTTTGGGAAGGAATAGAAGTAGGGACCATGTTGGAGAAAGTGTACCATTTCAGGTTTCAAAATCCCTCATCAGTCTCAGTACCCCCAATTCCCGCCATCAACTTGCTGATCAGATGTAAACTATCACCTGCTAGGCTCTAGTACCTTGATAGAGCATGCCCATCTGTTAACGTTATCATAAAGGTCATGGGCCCACTCTCTGAAATTGTAAGCAAGTCCCAAATCTAATGATTTCTCTTATAAGCTGCCTTGGTCATGGTATCTCTTTACAGCAATAGAAAAGTAACTAAGATATAGGGTATCAGGTCTTCTGTTGAGGTCTTTAATCAATTTGGAGTTGAATTTTGTGAAGGGTAAGAGAAAAAGATCTAACATTCTTCTGCAAGTATCGTCCAGTTTAGCCAGCACTGTTTATTAAAGATGCTGTCTTTTCTATAATATACATTGTTAGCCTATTTGACCAAAGTCAGGTGGCTGTAGATGTCTGGGCATATGTGTAGGGATATTCTCAATTTTTTGCAAAATATTAGAAGAAAACTAAAATCATTTTATGGAGTAGTTCCAGATATTTACAGAAAATGAACTATAGTTTGAATTAATAAAAACATGAAAATCAATTTTAATTATTGAACTATTTAAGATAATTAAAAATTTTGTGTCATCTAATGCATATTAGGTAAATTTGACCTGTAGTCATTGTACTTGTGTGATGGCTATTCTTGGATGTCAACTTGTCATTATCTGGAATGAACTGTAATCCAGAAATGGATGAAACACATGTGAGAAATTATTTGTGATTGGTTTGAAATGTGTGTATCCACTTCTATTCTGGACCTGTGAGTTAGGAAGACACATACCTTTTATCTGGATCTTGAAGTCAGAAGACACACCTTTAATGTGAGCCACAACTTCTGCTGAAAGCCTTTTAAATATATGAAAGAAGGAAACTTTTGCTTTGTCTGCTTGCCTTTCCTCACCTTGCTAGCACAACCATCTCTTCACTGGCATTAGAGCCTACTTGTTTGGGATTCTAGCACATACTAGCAGTTGTGAACTGAGCAACTACTAGATTTCTGGACTTTTCTTTCATCACCAAGACATTGTTGGATTAGATGGATTGCAACATGCAAGTCATTCTAATAAATTCCAATACATCCTCACACTTAAAATTTCAGTTTCAGAAAGAGAAACTTAGTATTTGGATTTCTCAAGGATAAACTCAGATACCAACTAAGACTGCTTTTGTGAATTGTAAAGTAACTTTATGTGATGGTTTGAATATAAATGAACCCCAAAGGTTTATGCATTATAATGTTGAGTCACCAGCGAGTGGCACTATCTAAAAGGATTAGAAGAATTAGATGATGTGGCTTTGTTAGATGAAGTATGCCACTGTGGCTGGGCTTTAGGGTTTCAAAAGCCCACGTCAAGCTCAGAGTCTTTCTTTGCCTGCTAATCAGGATGTAGCTTTCAGCTATTGCTCTAACACCTACCTGCAAGCCTCCATGCTCCCCACCATGATGATAGTAGACTAAACCTTAGAAAGTGTAAGCAAGCCCCTAATTAAATGCTTCCTCTTGTAATGTTCTTAAAATGTATATTCAAATTGGTGTAGCATAAATAAAGTATTTCCCCAGAACTTTCAGTCTTCTAGTCATTTTGAACTTACAATGTATGATTCAGGTACTCTGGTCTTAATTGTTTTTGTTTTTTGTTTTTTTATTTGTTTTTCCTCCTTTGTTTTTATTATACAGGTTTCACTCTTGGGCTCCCAAAACCTGCTCAACACTTCTGTACTCATTCCATATTGCCTTTACGTGAACAGTACTCTAGAACGTAAATTTCAATTTCAAGGTGCTCTGGCCTTGAAGTGTGCTAGCTTGGCTATACTGTAGAGTGTTTTCCAGATTCATTTGCTCTGATTGGTCTGGCCACAATAGAAATCAGGTTTAGATTTAAAAGTAAAGTAATAGTAGTACCCCAAATATTGTACCCTAGGGAGTAGATACCGGTCAAGCTGTATTCCAGTCTCTGCTTTAGCTTGCTGACTAGGAGTGGGTGAATAACCTGCAGCAATAGTTTCCCAGGATCCCACATTCCCATTCCTCAAACCTCATTCAGGAGTGAGTGCTGTTATATAGTTAACATATATCTTCTGTGAACCCATCGTAGCGGCAAAGTTATTGTAAGGGGAGACTAGCTTTGGTGTCAGTGCTCAAGGAATCCCAGAACATTCTTCCCTTCAATCTGACCTGTGGCTGAAGCTGAAACAAAGAGCCAGTGGGTCTTTTAGGCTTAGAACCCATCCTTCAGCCAGTCTCTGGGAGCTGCAATTAGTGGGGAGTTTTGTTTTCTTTTGTAATAGGCCTGCCCCCAATCACCTGCTAATTCATTGGTCCCCCATTTACACTACCAGTTCAGAGAGTAGAAATCATTCTCACAAGGTGGAAACAGGATCATTTCTTAGAAACTAAAATTTTTTCTAAAAGTGTGATGTGAGATTAACCTTGGCAAACTTTATCTTTCAAATCTTTAGTTCTTAAATTAGAAACTCATACTCTGAGTTCTGTACCTGAGACTGGGCGATGAGCCTGTTTCTGTCAACTCCTGCAGAAAATCAATGCTAACAAAACAGAATTCCACAGACTATTTCTGCCTTCTGTATGCCAATTTATTAACCACCCACTATAGGACAGTCACCTGCAACTTCTTGAAGGCTACAGGTATCTTTGCCTTAGGAGACTAGAAGTAGATATATTACCTCTCAATCCTATCGCCATGTAGACACACTTCACCTGCTGTTAAAAAGAAACTGCTGAGCACACAGAGAGGATGGACTCCCAGATCATTTCAGAAAAGTGCAAACTTAGGACCAAATGTCTTGACAAAAGCTGCAACATCTCGCAGATCACACAGAACAGTTTCTGAAGGAAATTAGGAAGCAGGTTCAAGGCCAATTGTTTTTTCCACCATTCTCAGCCTCCGAGGTTTCACTGGAGATGCTTTTCACCTCTTATGAATATAACCCTAAATGACACCCAAGTAGCAATAAAGACTGAAATGAATTAGATGGCTTTAAGACATCATTGAAGAATAGAATAAAATGAAGGGAATATTACAGGCAAAGGTGCTGTTTACTTTTAAGTGCATGCCAGCTTTAAGATATAATTTATATATTTAATCCACCATCTATTCACTTATTAAAAATCCCACAGTCATTTTTCTTTGCATTTAGTACCCATTGGATGTTTGTTTAACTATATAGTGCACGTTTAATATTATGTGCATAAATTAATGCTGTTGAGGACGGAAAGGTTATACTTTTCAAGGTTGAGTGGAATGTTATAAAATAATAGAATAGGTGAACAAAGTCATTCATGAGAGGAAGAGGAGTAGACACTTCTACTGTATTTTGAAAGGTATTTTCAAGTAACTTACACTCTAGACAACCTTAGTATTCCTTTTCATTTGGATTTCAGATAAATTACTGTGAGCTAAAATCAAGTTCTGAGCCCAGGGCTATAGTTCCACTGAAAGTAGAAACTCTTCTCACTCATGTTTTCTGCCTCAAGCTAGGTTCTAAATCTATTATTTCTGCCAATTAGTAAATTCTATGTACATTTATACAAATATTGAGTTAGTTTGGTAAAACTATCATACAAAAGTACCATGAACTAGGCCATCGAACAGCAGAAATGAATGTCTCCCATATTCCAGTAATGAGAAGTAAAGTGAAGGTTGTGTAAACACTTGTTTTTTGTGGTGGATTGAGAGAAGAATTTGCTCAGGGCCGTTCTCAGATGCCTTTCTATGACCTTTGCTCCTTGCATGTGCCATGACCTCCTTTTAAAAGGAAACCATTGTGCTGGATTTGGGTTGACACTCTGTATATCCTGATCAAATTATCTAATCAAAGTCTGTCATCTATCTCTGAGACTATGACATTCCTATAATCAAGTCAAATGTACCACATGAGTAATACAGAGTACAATTCAGGCTCAACAAAAATGACTTGGCAGGACTTTTGTTCATTTGTTTGTTTTAATTACTGCAATTAACTACTTTGGTCAAATGAATTTTGCTGCAAGTAAGCATGATGATAGTGGTGGTGGTGGTGATGATGGTGATGACCTCAATAATAATGATGATGGTGATGATGATGGTGATGGTGATGATGATGAAAGTCAACAAGGACTAAAGAATGAAGGGTTACTCAGAGCCCGAGAATGACACAGATTGATGATAGCAACAGCTGGAACTGTTTCTGCATAATTTTTTGACCTCCAGCATCCTGTCAAGTCAGACTCTGTTTATTAGAGCTAATGGCAAGCCACAGACATATATGTAGACAATACAATGTACGTTTATAGGTGATATCCAATGGCTTTATTATTCTGATAAAATCTGAGTACTACGGAAAAACAGTGTCTTATTGACTTTTTTTTTTTTTTGCTTTGTTTTAAGATGGCATTGCTATGCTGCCCAGGCTGTACTCAAACCTCAGACATCAATGTAGAGTATTGTTTTGGCAAGTAGAGAAGGAAGAATATAGTTTGAGAAGAGACTGTCTGGGTATCATGGGTATAAACTAAGACTTGAATATGGACCCCTTTGAATATATTTTTTAATTAGTGAATACTGAGATTGGAGAAAATATCTCTAGAGCAAAATGAGCCCATGGGGTAAAGAGTGTTTAAATCTCTTAGCACAATGAACAATGAAAGGACATACTGGTCTTAGAAGAAGTTAGTAGATCAAGCTGAACAGGTATTTGATAGAGGGTGTAGCACAGGTCCAAACTGAGGACTTTGATGTGAGAGATAGATTGCATCCCCTCACAGTAGACTCCTAATAATAGGATTGGTGTAAAAAAACCTGAAAAAATGAGGGAGTCCTGTCTGTCAACTTGACACAAACATAGATATATCTGAGAAGAGGGAATTGTAACTGAGAAAATGCCTCCATGAAGTTGACCTATAGGCAAAACTGTTGGGCATTTTCTTGATACAGGAGGGTCCCAGTTCACTGGGAATAGTGCTACTTCTGAGCAGGTGTTCTGAGTGTGTAAGAAGGCGGGGTAAGAATACCACTAGAAGCAAGCTACCAAAGAGTATTCCTCCAAGGCCTCTGCTTCAGTTTTTTCTTCCAATTTCCTTCCTGGAGTTTCTGCTTCGACTTTCCACAATGGATTATGGCCCAAGTTATGTAATCCAAATAAAACCCTTTCCTCCCCAAGTTGCTTTTAGTCATGGGTTTTTATGAAAGCTGACAGAAAGGTTTCTTGAAACATGAGGTTTTCTGTGGGAAAACCACCAAAGTCCCAAATAAACCAAGCTGACAAAATTATAGAAGTCAAAGAGCACCTGGAAAAATTGTTACCTTAAAATCCTAGCACTACTTCCAAATAATCACTATAGTAACCCCTGGTGGAATAAAGGGCTTGAGGTGTCTTTGTAGGTGAAGAAAATCTGGCCTTTCCAGGTGGCTATTTATTAGAAAGAGAGCATGACTTTATTGCTTAATTACCCATTTGTATGACTATACAACACAGAGTTATCAACTAAGTAAAATAACACACAAACATATCTGTGAAGACAGTTCATGACTCCATATAAGCTTAACAGTAAGGTAAGGCATCGTTAGCAGTAAGAAAGGGCATTATTAGTATGTTATTTTGATTTGTAAAAACAGTATTAAACATAATCTTTAGCATATGAAAATTTTAAAGAGTAGAAAGTATATTCTTTTTCTCACTTGAATTGATATAGCTCATGATGGGGGAAAGAATGGTGATGATGGTGTGAGACACCTGAAAGCAAGAGAGCAAGAGTGAGAGTGAGAGCGAGAGAGCGAGAGAGTGAGAGAGCGAGAGAGCGAGAGAGGGAGAGAGGGAGAGAGAGAGAGAGATTTATAAATGGCATTAAGAAATTCTTTTCAGGATTATATAAATTTGATAGTGTCTTAACATGCATTTTACTTTCACTAACTGGTGGTTAGTTAGTGTTTTAATTGTCAATTTGACAGAATCTAGAATAACCTTCGAGATGAACCTCTGAACAGCTTGTGGGTTATTAACTTGATTCTGCTCATTAAGGTGAGAAGACACACCCAATGTAAGGCTAACACTCCCTGGCAGGGATCTTGGGCTAATTAAAATGAAGAAAGCCAGTTTAGCTTGTATTTATCCCTCTCCTGTTTCCTGGTTGTGGATATGACATGACCAGCTGCTTTAGCCTCCTAATGTATTAGCTTCTCCAACAGAGTCTGTACCTGGAGCTGTGAGCTAAAATATGTTGCTATGTCAGAAGATTTTATCACAGAAGCAGAAAAGGTAAACTAAGATGACAAATGCTTTTGTTACCATCTGTGGAATATGACTGTGCCAAGTTAGTCACCATATGTGCAAGTAGTGAGGCAAATAAACAGAAATATCAAGTGCAGTAAGGTATTACATGTGTGCATGCATGCGTGAGAGATAGATGATAGTTGATAGACAATAGATAAGTAGGTTGATAGATGATAGATAGAAGATAGATAAGTAGATAGATAGATAGATAGATAGATAGATAGATAGATGGATGGATGGATAGATAGGCAGATAGGTAGGTAGATAGATAGATAGATAGATAGATAGATAGATAGATAGATAGATAGATAGATAGATAGATAAGTAGGTAGGTAGGTAGATAGATAGGCAGATAGGTAGGTAGGTAGGTAGATAGATAGATAGATAGATAGATAGATAGATAGATAGATAGATAGATAGATAGATAGTAGATAGACCCTCTTAATTACATTGGTCTCCAGAGTGCTGTGTACCTCAGCTTTTGTTTTCTTCCCCAGCACCCGCCATTTCTATTCCTCTACTCCTTCCTTTACTTGTTTGTTGGTAGTATAAAACCTAAGGTAGACCTATTATCATTAGAAGTTATTATCACTTGAAATTATTTCTCATGAGCAAAAACTTTCTTTAGACTTATTTGAAGAACAATGCATGGTTTAAGACCATTTTACATATTATGTTTTTAAGTTATCTTCAGTCTAGTAGAGACACTAACAATTGAATAAGTAATTATAGATATGACAGAAAGAGGAATTGCTCAGGACTGGTTTAATTTATATATAGAGAGACCCTGAATCCATGTTCCATCTCCAAGTCTTCATAAAACACACTAACCATGAAATGCCTTGAGACCTGCTATCATAATGTGGGTCAGTTCTGTTTCTGCCCTGTGGCTTTGTGGTATAACAGTAGATATGTTCAGGTTACAGGTAAGCTGGGTTATATCTTAGGGTTTACTTTGTCCTGAAAAGATACCTTGACCAAGGCAGCTTTTATAAAGGACATTTAACTGGGACTGGCTTACAGGTTCAGTAGTTCAGTCCATTATCATCAAGGTGGCAAGCATGGTAGCATCCAGCAGATGTGGGGCTAAAGGAGTCATAAGTTCTACATCTTGTTCTGAAGGCAAATAGGAGGGGTGTGTGTGTGTGTGTGTGTGTGTGTGTGTGTGTGTGTGTGTGTGTGTGTGTGTGTGCGTATTTGCATTTAGGTAGATTAAAACCTCATTTGACAGTTAGGTTCAACTGCTATAGTCTGCAGTCAGTACAGAGTAAAACTGATGTTTCTCCTTCTCTCTGGACTTCTTAAATTCTATTTTCCTATTTCCTGGGAATGCAGCATAAGCACAATTTATAAGCTTTACTGTCTTCTGACCCCTATTTGTTTATTGATATCTTCTGTATTACTTAGGATCATGATACACCTTCAAATGGAAAGTTTCTGAAATCCTATGCAAGTTTCCTTATTAAATATTACAGAAAGGACTACATTAGCTCACTCCTTGATTTCCCTGGGATCAAAGGGCACTTGGAACACAATATTTAAGCTCTGTATAAATTCAAGAATCTATTAGTAAGTCCTGACTCAACAAAATTAGCTCGTTTATGGGCAGGGCTTTTATATTAATAAAAGAGATTGTATTTCCACAGCATTCCTGTGTTTGAGGGAGTCCTTAGAATACCTCTAATCTTGACTAAACAATACTCAACCACTGAGTACTTAAAGCTATAAAAGGTGTTGAAAGAGGCCAAATTAGGACTATTTGTGAAGATATGACTTTGACAAGACTGCTTTGGTGTTATTAAAATAATAAATGTTTCAATGACTGGAGATAAAAAAATCTAGATATTAGATAAGATGATGGGGAAACATATTGGAGCATCAAAGATTTCAGCAGAATTTCATCTCCTAAAAACATACCAATGCATAAATCTGTAGAGTATCAAGACAAATCTATGAAAAATGTTACCTAAAATTAGATTTATAAGAGAATCTTGATATAGAAGAGTCCGTTTCAATCAATCCATTAACTACAAGATTTCTAAAGAAAAATTTAAAATACAAGAATTTTTAATGTTTTATTTTTTATAAAGGTCTTGTGTGAAACAAAGAAAATATCCTTAAAGGTACTTTATTTAACTTGTAATAGAATACCTATTGTGAGTCCTGTTGTGGTCATTGTGACTTGTTTTTGACAGTAATGACAGATATAGCCTATCTTTTTTTCTTTTCTGGTGGTCCTATACTTATTACCAAGAGAGTTAGATAATTTTTTGGTGAAGCAGTATGTCACATTCATGTCAGATATATACTTTTAGAACTAAATGGCACATCAAATAGAAATTCCTGACGACTCCATTCTGTAATCAAAATATCTTACTATTAAGAAACCCATCAGTTATATGCTGGAGTTTCTTTTGGGTATATGCCCAGGAGTGGTATAGCTGGGTCCTCAGGTAGAACTATTTCTGATTTTTGGAGGAACCACCAGACTGATTTCCAGAGTGTTTGTATGAGATTGCAATTCCACCGACAATGTTCCTCTTTCTCCACATCCTCACCAGCATCTGCTGTCACCTGAGTTTTTTATCTTAGCCATTCTGACTAGTGTGAAGTGGAATCTCAGTATTGTTTTGATTTGCATTTCCCTGATGATTAAGGACATTGAACATTTCGTAGGTGTTTCTCGGCCATTCAAGATTCCTCAGTTGAGAATTCTTTGTTTAGTTCTGTACTCCACTTTAAATAGGGTTATTTGGTTCTCTGGAGTATAACTTCTTTAGTTCTTTGTATACAATAGGTATTAGCTGGTAAAGATCATTTCCCAGTCTGTCCTGTTGACAGTGTCCTTTGCAATGATATGAGATCCCATTTGTCTACAGTTGATCTTAGAAGAACCCGAGTCATTGGTGTTCTGTTAAGGAAAATTTCCCCTGTGTGGATATGTTCAAAGCTATTTTCCACTTTCTCTTCTATTAAATTCAGTGTGTCTGATTTTATGTGGCAGTCCTTGATCCACTTGGACTTGAGCTTTATACTAGGAGATAATCATGAATCAATTTGCATTCTTCTACATGCTGACCTCCAGTTGAACCGGCACCATTTGTTGAATATGCTGTCTTTTTTCCACTGGATGGTTTTGGCTTCTTTGTCAAAGATCAGGTGGCCATTGGTGTGTGGGTTTAATTCTGGGCCTTAGATTCTATTCTGTATGCTCCACTGTGTTAATAGTAGCCTTATTTATAATGGCCAGAAGCTGGAAATAACCCAGATTTCCTTTAACAGAGGAATGTATACAGAAAATGTGGTACATTTACACAGTGGAATACTACTCAGCTACTAAAAACAATGACTTCATGAAATTCTTATGCAAATGGATGGAACTAAAAAATATCATCCTGAGTGAGATAAGCCAGTCACAAAAGAACACACATGTCATGCACTTGCTGATAAATGGATATTAGGCCAAAAGCTCGGAATACCCACAATACAACTCACAGGCCATATGAAGCTCAAGAGGAAGGAAGACCAAAGTACGGATGCTTCAGTCCTATTTAGTAGGGGGAACAAAATAATCACAGGATTAAAGGGAGGGTGGGATCTGGGAGGCACAGAGGAGGGGGAGGGAAAAGTGGGGGTAGGATCAGGTGTGGGAGTATACTTGGAGGAGAAGTACAGACGGTCAGGAAATTAAACAGAAGTGTTTAGCCATGGGGAATGGAGAACTGGGGATAGCCACTAGAAATCCCAGATGCCGGAGAAACAAGAGGTTCCTAGGACCCAATGACATTAGCTGAAATATCCAACAAAGTGGAGATAGAATCTGTAGAGACCTTATCCAGTGATTAGGCACAGCTCCTGGATGAGGGTTGGGGCCACTTACTCAACTCCAAAATATTAACCCAGAATTGCTTCTGTCTAAAGGAAATACAGGGACAGTGGAGTAGAGACTGAAGGAAAGCCCATCCTTAGACTGCCCCGCCAAGGGATCCTTCCTATCTGCAGACACCAAACCCAGACTTTATCGATGATGCTAAGAAATGTTTGCTGACAAGAACCTGGTACAGCTGTTTCCTGAGGGAATTTACCAGAGCCTGACCAATATAAATGTGGATGCTCGCAGCCAACCATCAGACTGAACACAGGGATTTCAATGGAGGAGTCAGGGGAAGTACTGAAGGAACTAAAGGGGTTTGCAACCTCATAGCAAGAACAACAAAATCAATCAACCAGAACTCCCAGAGCTCCTAGGGACTAACTACCAACCAAAGAGTACACATGGAGGAACCCATGGCTCCAACCACATATGTAACAGAGGATTGCCTTATCTGGCATCAGTAAGAGGAGAGGCCCTTAGTCCTGTGAAGGCTGGGAATGCTAGGGTGGTGAGGTTAAAGTGGATGAGTGGGGTAGAACCCTCATAGAAGAAGGGGGAGAGACTGGGTGGGACTAGGTGGGAGGCTTATGGGGCATGGTGACATGGAAGGGGTATAACATTTGAAATGTAAATAAATAATCCATTTTAAAAAACAAAATAAAACACCCTCCCCAAAGAAACCCATCTGATAGTTATCTAGATTTTATTTTAATAACTTATACAATACCAGACAATGGATGGTGGTCCTTTCCTTTAATCCCATCACTCAATAGGCAAAGGTAGGCAGATCTCTGAGTTTGAGCACAGTCTGATCCACAGAGTGAATTCCAGGATAACCAGAACTACAAAGAGAAACCTTGTCTTGATAAACAAACATACATTCAGACAAACAAAAACAACTTACATATTACATAACCCATTATCTAAAAATGTAGATTACACAGATTTTAAACATTTCTCCTATGATACAAATCTGCTGGTACTTTAGCCTAAACATGCTTTTTCACCTATTCATTCAGGAACTCATCATTTAAAATATATTGATAAGTCTCTGCTTCCGAACCCCGTGGGAGGGAGACCTCACCGCCTGGTCAGGTGGGCACTCCTGAGGCTGCAGAGCGGAAGAGGCCACCAACACTGCCCACCCCTGCCCACATCCCTGGCCCAAGAGGAAACTGTATACGGCCTCTGGGTTCCCGTAGAGGAGGGCCCAAGAGCAGCAGGACCTCTGCGTCTGAGACACTGCCAGAACCTGAAGGGATCTACCGGATAAACAGTTCTCTGCACCCAAATCCCGTGGGAGGGAGAGCTAAACCTTCAGAGAGGCAGACACGCCTGGGAAACGAGAAGAGACTGCACTCTGCACACATCTCTGACACCAGAGGAAAACACCAAACGCCATCTGGAACCCTGGTGCACGGAAGATCCAAGAAAGGGCGGTGCAGATCTTTCTGGTTGCTGCCGCCGCGGAGAGCTCGAAAGCAACACACCACGAGCAAACTTGAGCCTCGGGACCACAGGTAAGACCAACGTTTCTGCTGCAAGTGACCTGCCTGGTGAACTCCAGACACAGGCCCACAGGAACAGCTGAAGACCTGTAGATAGGAAAAACTACACGCCCGAAAGCAGAACACTCTGTCCCCATAACTGGCTGAAAGAAAACAGGAAAACAGGTCTACAGCACTCCTGACACACAAGCTTATAGGACAGTCTAGCCACTGTCAGAAATAGCAGAACAAAGTAACACTAGAGATAATCTGATGGCAAGAGGCAAGCACAGGAACCCAAGCAACAGAAACCAAGACTACATGGCATCATCGGAGCCCAATTCTCCCACCAAACCAAACACGGAATATCCAAACACACCAGAAAAGCAAGACCTAGATTTAAAATCATATTTGATCATGATGCTGGAGGACTTCAAGAAAGACCTGAAGAACTCTCTTAGAGAAACACAGGAAAACATTAATAAACAAGTAGAAGCCTACAGAGAGGAATCGCAAAAATCCCTGAAAGAATTCCAGGAAAATATAAATAAACAAGTAGAAGCCCATAGAGAGGAGTCACAAAAATCCCTGAAAGAATTCCAGGAAAACACAATCAAACAGTTGAAGGAATTAAAAATGGAAATAGAAGCAATCAAGAAAGAACACATGGAAACAACCCTGGATATAGAAAACCAAAAGAAGAGACAAGGAGCTGTAGATACGAGCTTCACCAACAGAATACAAGAGATGGCAGAGAGAATCTCAGGAGCAGAAGATTCCATAGAAATCATTGACTCAACTGTCAAAGATAATGGAAAGCAGAAAAAGCTACTGGTCCAAAACATACAGGAAATCCAGGACTCAATGAGAAGATCAAACCTAAGGATAATAGGTATAGAAGAGAGTGAAGACTCCCAGCTCAAAGGACCAGTAAATATCTTCAACAAAATCATAGAAGAAAACTTCCCTAACCTAAAAAAAAGATACCCATAGGCATACAAGAAGCTTACAGAACTCCAAATAGATTGGACAAGAAAAGAAACACCTCCCGTCACATAATAGTCAAAACACCAAATGCACAAAATAAAGAAAGAATATTAAAAGCAGTAAGGGGAAAAGGTCAAGTAACATATGGAGGCAGACCTATCAGAATCACACCAGACTTTTCGCCAGAAACTATGAGATCCAGAAGATCCTGGACAGATGTCATACAGACCATAAGAGAACACAAACGCCACCCCAGGTTACTGTATCCTGCAAAACTCTCAATTAACATAGATGGAGAAACCAAGATATTCCATGACAAAACCAAATTTACACAATATCTTTCTACAAATCCAGCACTACAAAGGATAATAAATGGTAAAGCCCAACATAAGGAGGCAAGCTATACCCTAGAAGAAACAAGAAACTAATTGTCTTGGCAACAAAACAAAGAGAAGAAAAGCACACAAACATAACCTCATATCCAAATATGAATATAACAGGAAGCAATAATCACTATTCCTTAATATCTCTCAATATCAATGGCCTCAACTCCCCAATAAAAAGACGTAGATTAACAAACTGGATACGCAACGAGGACCCTGCATTCTGCTGCCTACAGGAAACACACCTCAGAGACAATGACAGACACTAGTTCAGAGTGAAAGGCTGGAAAACACATTTACAAGCAAATGGTCAGAAGAAGCAAGCTGGAGTAGCCATTCTAATATCAAATAAAATCAATGTTCAACTAAAACTCATCGAAAAAGATAAGGAAGGACACTTCATATTCATCAAAGGAAAAATCCACCAAGATGAACTCTCAATCCTAAATAACTATGCCCCAAATACAAGGGCACCTACATACGTAAAAGAAACCTTACTAAAGCTCAAAACACACATTGCACCTCACACAATAATAGTAGGAGACTTCAACACCCCACTCTCATCAATGGACAGATCATGGAAACAGAAATTAAACAGAGACGTAGACAGACTAAGAGAAGTCATGAGCCAAATGGACTTAACGGATATTTACAGAACATTCTATCCTAAAGCAAAAGGATATACAATCTTCTCAGCTCCTCATGGTACTTTCTCCAAAATTGACCATATAATTGATCAAAAAACAGGCCTCAACAGGTACAGAAAGATAGAAATAATCCCATGCGTGCTATCGGACCACCACGGCCTAAAACTGGTCTTCAATAACAATAAGGGAAGAATGCCCACATATACGTGGAAATTGAACAATGCTCTACTCAATGATAACCTGGTCAAGGAAGAAATAGAGAAAGAAATTAAAGACTTTTTAGAATTTAATGAAAATGAACGTACAACATACCCAAACTTATGGGACACAATGAAAGCCATGCTAAGAGGAAAACTCATAGCGCTGAGTGCCTGCAGAAAGAAACAGGAAAGAGCATATGTCTGCAGCTTGACAGCACACCTAAAAGCTCTAGAACAAAAAGAAGCAAATACATCCAGGAGGAGTAGAAGGCAGGAAATAATCAAACTCAGAGCTGAAATCAACCAAGTAGAAACAAAAAGGACCATAGAAAGAATAAACAGAACCAAAATTTGGTTCTTTCAGAAAATCAACAAGATAGATAAACCCTTAGCCAGACTAACGAGAGGACACAGAGAGTGTGTCCAAATTAACAAAATCAGAAATGAAAAGGGAGACATAACTCCAGATTCAGAGGAAATTCAAAAAATCATCAGATCTTACTATAAAAGCCTATATTCAACAAAACTTGAAAATCTGCATGAAATGGACAATTTCCTAGACAGATACCAGGTACCGAAGTTAAATCAGGAACAGATAAACCAGTTAAACAACCCCATAACTCCTAAGGAAATAGAAGCAGTCATTAAAGGTCTCCCAACCAAAAAGAGCCCAGGTCCAGACGGGTTTAGTTCAGAATTCTATCAGACCTTCATAGAAGACCTCATACCAATATTATCCAAACTATTCCACAAAATTGAAACAGATGGAGCACTACCAAATTCCTTCTATGAAGCCACAATTACTCTTATACCTAAACCACACCAAGACCCAACAAAGAAAGAGAACTTCAGACCAATTTCCCTTATGAATATCAACGGAAAAATACTCAATAAAATTCTGGCAAACCGAATCCAAGAGCACATCAAAACAATCATCCACCATGATCAAGTAGGCTTCATCCCAGGCATGCAGGGATGGTTTAATATACAGAAAACCATCAACGTGATCCATTATATAAACAAACTGAAAGAACAGAACCACATGATCATTTCATTAGATGCTGAGAAAGCATTTGACAAAATTCAACACCCCTTCATGATAAAAGTCCTGGAAAGAATAGGAATTCAAGGCCCATACCTAAACATAGTAAAAGCCATATACAGCAAACCAGTTGCTAACATTAAACTAAATGGCGAGAAACTTGAAGCAATCCCACTAAAATCAGGGACTAGACAAGGCTGCCCAATCTCTCCCTACTTCTTCAATATAGTTCTTGAAGTTCTAGCCAGAGCAATCAGACAACAAAAGGAGGTCAAGGGGATACAGATCGGAAAAGAAGAAGACAAATATCACTATTTGCAGATGATATGCTAGTATATTTAAGTGATCCCAAAAGTTCCACCAGAGAACTACTAAAGCTGATAAACAACTTCAGCAAAGAGGCTGGGTATAAAATTAACTCAAATAGATCAGTAGACTTCCTCTACACAAAAGAGAAACAAGCCGAGAAAGAAATTAGGGAAACGACACCCTTCATAATAGACCCAAATAATATAAAGTACCTCGGTGTGACTTTAACCAAGCAAGTAAAAGATCTGTACAATAAGAACTTCAAGACTCTGAAGAAAGAAGTTGAAGAAGACCTCAGAAGATGGAATGATATCCCATGCTCATGGATTGGCAGGATTAATATAGTAAAAATGGCCATTTTACCAAAAGCGATCTACAGAGTCAATGCAATCCCCATCAAAATACCAATCCATTTCTTCAAAGAGTTAGACAGAACAATTTGCAAATTCATCTGGAATAACAAAAAACCCAGGAGAGCTAAAACTCTCCTCAACAATAAAAGGACGTCAGGGGGAATCACTATCCCTGAACTCAAGCTGTATTACAGAGCAATAGTGATAAAAACTGCATGGTATTTGTACAGAGACAGACAGATAGACCAATAGAACAGAATTGAAGACCCAGAAATGAACCCACACACCTATGGTCACTTGATTTTTGACAAAGGAGCCAAAACCATCCAATGGAAAAAAGATAGCATTTTCAGCAAATGTGCTGGTTCAACTGGAGGTCAACCTGTCGAAGAATGCAGATCGATCCATGCCCATCACACTGTATAAAGCTTAAGTCCAAGTGGATCAAGGACCTCCACATCAAACCAGATACACTCAAACTAACAGAAGAAAAACTAGAGAATCATCTGGAACACATGAGGACTGGAAAACATTTCCTGAACAAAACACCAATGGCTTATGCTCTAAGATCAAGAATCGACAAATGGGATCTCATAAAACTGCAAAGCTTCTGTAAGGCAAAGGACACGGTGGTTAGGACAAAACGGCAACCAACAGATTGGGAAAAGATCTTTACCAATCCTACAACAGATAGAGGCCTTATATCCAAAATATACAAAGAACTCAAGAAGTTAGACCGCAGGGAGACAAATAACCCTATTAAAAATGGGGTTCAGAGCTAAACAAAGAATTCACAGCTGAGGAATGCAGAATGGCTGAGAAACACCTAAAGAAATGTTCAACATCTTTAGTCATAAGGGAAATGCAAATCAAAACAATCCTGAGATTTCACTTCACACCAGTGAGAATGCCTAAGATCAAAAACTCAGGTGACAGCAGATGCTGGCGAGGATGCGGAGAAAGAGGAAGACTCCTCCATTCTTGGTGGGATTGCAGACTGGTACAACCATTGTGGAAATCAGTCTGGAGGATCCTCAGAAAATTGGACATTGAAATGCCTGAGGATCCAGCTATACCTCTCTTGGGTATATACCCAAAAGATGCCCCAACATATAAAGAAGACACGTGCTCCACTATGTTCATCGCAGCCTTATTTATAATAGCCAGAAGCTGGAAAGAACCCAGATGCCCTTCAACAGAGGAATGGATACAGAAAACGTGGTACATCTACACAATGAAATATTACTCAGCTATCAAAAACAATGACTTTATGAAATTCGTAGGCAAATGGTCGGAACTGGAAAATATCATCCTGTGTGAGGTAACCCAATCACAGAAAAACACACATGGTATGCACTCATTGATAAGTGGCTATTAGCCCAAATGCTTGAATTACTCTAGACGCCTAGAACAAATGAAACTCAAGACAGATGATCAAAATGTGAATGCTTCACTCCTTCTTTAAAAGGGGAACAAGAATACCCTTGGCAAGGAATAGAGAGGCAAAGATTAAAACAGACACAGAAGGAACACCCATTCAGAGCCTGCCCCACCTGTGGCCCATACATATACAGCCATCCAATTAGACAAGATGGATGAAGCAAAGAAGTGCAGGCCGACAGGACCCAGATGTAGATCTCTCCTGAGAGACACAACCAGAATACAGCAAACACAGAGGCGTATGCCAGCAGCAAACTACTGAACTGAGAATGGGACCCCTGTTGAAGGAATCAGAGAAAGAACTGGAAGAGCTTGAAGGGGCTCGAGACCCCTTATGAACAACAATGCCAAGCAACCAGAGCTTCCAGGGACTAAGCCACTACCTAAAGACTATACATGGACTGACACTGGACTCTGACCTCATAGGTAGCAATGAATATACTAGTAAGAGCACCAGTGGAAGGGGAAGCCCTGGGTCCTGCTAAGATTGAACCCCCAGTGAACTAGATTGTTGGGGGGAGGGTGGCAATGGGGGGAGGATGGGGAGGGGAACACCCATAAGGAAGGGGAGGGGGGAGGGGGATGTTTGCCCGGAAACCGGGAAAGGGAATAACACTTGAAATGTATATAAGAAATAC